>NC_089849.1:100573821-101181321 GCF_035609145.1 Eleutherodactylus coqui
CAAACTGAAAGAATTATTATTTTTTTTAATTCCGATTAAATCAATGGAGACAAAAATGGAAACATTTAATTCTGTTTTTCTGTTCAAAAAATGAACAGCGTTGGAACGCTTTAACGCGGGTGTGAATGGACCCTTAGGATGGTTTTTTATAACCTAGTCTATAAGCGAAATATGTTGGAGTAATATGCTCCAAATGTATTTATGCATGTTCCTCCCACTAAGCCCCGCCCACTTTTATTTTAACTTTTAAAGAGCAGTGACAGAAGCATTAAACAGCAAAGAGCTACGAATGGACTCTGGGGTACAATCTTTCATAAATTCCCACTTAATTTTTTAACTACTCACATTTTCAAAATTGCTGATTGTTACGAGGGTGAGGTCACATGCGGCAGCACGGATGAGACCGTAGACCATCATGACGTGCGGCCGCTGCAGTTTTTCAATTGATTGCTAATAGGGATATTCCCATATTGGCCAAAAATAGCTCCAAGGGGAATACCTCACTACAAAAGGTGATCAGGAGAATGAAAACAACATAGAGTGGTTGTACTACGTTGTTTCCATTACTCCTATTCACTTCTATGGAAACACTGTAAGACGGCCCTCTCTGCTGTTTCTGTAACTCCCAACCACCAAATACAGCTGGACCGGGGGTCAGCTCTCAAGATACAGCGCTTATTGAAAGTCTTTCGACCCTTTTCCTTTTTTACATGTTATGTTATGGCCACATTTTTCTACATCCTTCTGCAGTCAATATCCTATAATGACAAAGTGACAACAGAATGTTACAAATATTTGTACGTTTTTTTTTTGTTTGTTTTTTATTTAAAACTATCATTTTGCATGGACCTAAGTATTCACACCTTTTGGTATGACACTTGAAATTTAGCTCAGGGGGCATCCCACTTCTGATCATCTTTGAGATGTTTCTTTACCTGGATTGGAGTCGCTTGTAGTCTATTCAGTTGATGACATAATTTTTAAAAACACACCCCAGCCTATATAAGGTGTCACAGCTCACAATGCAGATCAGAGCCAAAGCCAAGCCATGAGAAGAAAAAAACTGCCTGTAGAGCTCAGGGACAGGATTGTGTGGAGGTGCAGATCTGAAAACAATTTCTGCGGCACTGAAAGTACCCAAGAGCCCAGCGGCCGCCATAATTCCTAATTGTAAGAAATTTGGAAAAACCAGGAATTTTCCTAGAGCTGATGACCCACAGTAATGACCTTAGTCACCTTTCTTACCAAGGCCCTTCTTCCCCAATTACTAAGAACCCAATGGTCACTGACTGAGCTCCAAAGATCACTGCAGCCTCCATCAATCTGGGCTTTATGGCGGAGAGGCCAGAAAGAAGCCCTCTCAGTAAAAGACATATGAAAACTGCCTGGAGTTTGCCAAAAGGCACCTAAAGGACTCTCAGATTGTAAGAAACAAGATTCTCTGGTCTGATGAAACCAAGATTGAATTTTTTGGCCTCAGTTCTAAGCAGTATGTATGGAGGAAACCAGGCGCCGCTCATCCCCTGTCTAATACCATCCCTACTGCGAGGCCTGATGGTGGCGGCATGCTGGGGGGTGTTTTTCAGCGGCTGGGACAGGGAGACCGGTCAGGGTTGATGGAAAGATGAATGGAGCAAAGTACAAAGATAATATTAATGATAACCTGATCCAGAGCGTGAGGGGCCTCAGACCGGGCAGAGGGGTCACCTTCCAACAAGACGATGACTCCAAGCACACAGTCAGGACAACACAGGACGGGCTTAGTGGCAACTCCATGAATGTCCCCGAGTGGCCCGGCCAGAGAGCAGACTTGTACCCAATCACACATCTCTGGAGATACCTGAAAATGGCGTCCACAGACGGCCCCCATCCAACCTGACAGAACTAGAGAGGATCTGCAGACGTGGCTGAAAATGCCCAAATCCAGGTGTGCAAACCTTGTAGCTTCATACCATAGAATCCTAGAATGGTAGAGTTGGAAGGGACCTCCAGGGTCATCGGGTCCGACCCCCTGCTCTGTGCAGGATTCACTAAATCATCCCAGACAGATGTCTGTCCAGTCTTTGTCTGAACACTACCATTGAAGGAGAACTAATGTCCCATTTAGACAGGATGATGGTCGTCTCAACGACCGCACGAGCTGGTGACAGCACCGCTAAGGGCGTTCGTGCTCATGCTGAGCGTTTAGACAGGCAGATCACCGATTACTTTCGCTGACTTCTCACTCAGCGCTTCACGCTCTATATGAAGCGGGGAGGGTTTACACGCAGTTCGGATCCCGCGATCCAGCAATGTTTTTTTATGCTGATTGAAAGTCAGTGATAACGAGGAGTAAACAAATAGTAAACTATTTTTTTGCATTTACACGGACCATTATCACTCAATTTAGTTTGTTTGCTCAAATTTTGAGCGATAATCATCTTGTGTTAATGGCCCTTGAGTCATGAGGATTTTCAGCCTCAATGTGTGAGTGTTTCCATTCACTGCCAACAAGCAGAGATCTTGAAAATGGTGAGGGAGTGGAGCACAGAGGGTACATTTATCAAGGGCTTTGTGACAGTTTTCTTGAAAGAAAAAAGCCATGTTTGCATAAAATGGGCACCTTTTTGTTTTCTTCACCACTCGCTATTTACCAAAACAGTTGGTGTAGTTGACCATAAAGTTTGGGTCCAGTATGGGACTAGCAGCTGTATTCACTGCTGCACCAGAAAATGGCGCAAAAAGTGGAGGAAATCGCTGCCTGCTCATAGCAAGAATAGTTGTGATTTTCTGGCACACTGGATTTTGATTAAGACCGATGTTATGAAAAACTTGTAATCTCACCCAAAGTATCTTACAAAATTGCAGAATTTTTCAACATTCAATATACAAATAAGCTTAGAGTGGAACCTGTTGGATCTCCAGACATGTCTGTTTTAGTAAATTGTATTTCCCGGTCCTAGAGTATCTGTTCTCAGAACTCAGCATTATGCCGTTCCTCTGCTACTCCTCCTAGAAATGTATGAATAAAGTGTCAACTGGGTGTAACCAGTACAGGGCTATGCCCCTGCCTACTGACATTGTCCAATCAGTACTGACTGTATCAGCCTGTGTAGGGACACACCCTATGATAAGGAGAACGGTAACGCCCAGTTGTCATTGTCAGGAGTAACAACAGAGAAACGGCACAACTGACTTCTGAGAAAAGACGCTTCAGAATTGTTATTTCATGGGAATGTAAGTATTTACTATAACAGACAAGTCACAATGGCTGTCCTCTTCATGGCTGCCTGCAGACGGCCGGGTTGGATCCCGCTGCGTGAACTCTCGCAGTGGGATACGGACCCATGCCCCTGCAGAGACCTGCGGCTCAACCGCTCACGGCATCTTTCGTGTCTGCTAAGCATCGGCTGCCGGCCAGCTGGCGCATGCACAGAGCTTAGCCGGCGGGTCTCTACTGACATTTCTGTGCGGGCCTCTGTAAGACAGGCACAGAAGTAGAACATGCCACAATTTGTTTTCCCCATGTGTTTTCACACGGCTGTGTACATAGGATTGCGTACATGCATGCAATCCTATGGCAACGGGCACGGGCGGAAATTCTGCAGGAAATCCCGCCTTAGAATTTCCGCCTGTGTGCAGGGGGCCTATATCATAATGGGTCTGGACCCTCATCTCTGTCTGTGCTTTGTCTCCAGATGCATCGGCTCCATCCAACAGCTGAAGAGTAAGTTTGGTAAAGGTTACCTCCTGGAGATTAAGGTGAAGGACTCCCAGCAGGTGGATGACATTCACCAGGAGATCAGCCGGATGTTCCCACAGGCTGCCAAACAGGACAGGTAATGAGAGGACATTCCCAGACCTTCCTTGTGCCGTCACATCAGCACGAAGGTCAACTTGCATTTCTGCTCCTCAGGTTCTCATCGCTGCTGGTCTATAAGATCCCTATGGAGAACGTTCAGTCCTTATCTCAGGCTTTTTCTCAGCTGGAGGAAGGTAACCGTCTCTTCTATACGAGGGAGTTGGGGTGCTTATACAATAGCTGATTCTCATTTTAATGAGTGAGTGACATCACTGCTGGCTCATTCCCTCTCATGCAGCCTGTTTGGGCAGAGACGTCATTGGTGTTTATACCGAACGAGCCAACAATGATTTTTATCCCTTCATCAAATAAAAACCGAAAGAAAAGCGAATGATTCTCGTTCAGTCGCTGGACTGCGTTTAGACCGAACAATATCCTTCACTTTTGCTTGTTTGAACGATAATTGTTCTATCTGAAAGCCCCCTTAGACCTGCACTGTACAGCAGGGGTCTACAAGATGAGGGTCTACAGATGCGGTAACTACTGTCGTACCCAATTAAAGGAGAACGAGCAGGAGAACTACATCAAAGGCCCCTAACAAGGCTTAATAGGCTTCTAAGAAACATTTTAATATCTTTTTGATCTGCCACATTTTGAGAGGTTGAACTTAATGTTTCCTGTTAGGAGAGCGTCTGTATCTGAGTGACCAAACTCCCTGCCTTGTACATAAGCAGAAGAGCAGGAAGTGTTGTCATGGGGTCAGTGCTCAAGAGCGTTATGGGGGGATATTATCACTGTCCCTGTAACAGATAACTGGTCTAAAAAAAATAAATTTTAAAAAAGTCATAAATTGTAGCACATGATAATTTTGCCAAAATTTGTAACTTTTCTATGTTTTTATGCAGCCTCGCTCGTAGCTGGCATAGATTTCTTATTTTGCAGCACATGACGGTCCGAGCACCGTCTAATATATAAAGAGGCTGCACATTGAAATCTGCATACAAAACGCCAGTCTTCGGACAGATTCACACAAGCGTATGTACATTTGCACGCACATGAGTGTAGTGTTTTTATAGGGCGAACTATGCTTTTTTTGTGTGCGCATCAGCATACTAGACTGTACTTTTTCCGTGCAAGGCATATGTATTTACATATGGCAAAAAATATCCACAGATTGAAATGGCTAATTCCAGATTCTTTTTCCTGCACAATTGCGCAGTGTTTCACGCATCTCCTAGTGTATTTTGTGTGCATTTGTGCTCCTATGGGGACTTTTGCTGCGCAAATGCTCAGGAAAATAGGGCATGCTGTTTTTTTGGGTATTTTTAGTGCGACTGAAAAGCTTAGGATATGGGTTTTATTTACTGCGTATTGCTTGCCCAAATACGCCTGTGTGTATCCGGGCTTCATATATCAGGTCCTATACATTCAGGGTTATGGTAGGTTGTGATAATAGGATGTATTGTGCCGATGGACATTTGCATACAGTGTAACTGACTGTTGTGTCTTCTCTTGTGTGCAGCGAAACGAGCCCATAACATTGAGGAGTACAGCTTCTCCCAGTCCACCCTGGAGCAGGTACTGACGGGTCACTCTGTGGAGTCGGGGGTCTACATCCTATGGCTGGAGCCTCATTGGCTCTGATTAGAGGACCCTGCATGTATCTACATGGAAGGGATTGCCCACATCTGACAAGTGAGAAGTCATCCGCTTTTATCTTTGCTTCCCTCTTTTCCGTAGGTTTTCCTAGAGTTGGCGAAAGAGCAGGCCCCCGAGGACAGGGAGCATCTGACCAGGGCATGCTGAGACTTGTAGTATCACCTCAAGTGAACAGCCACAGCGTGCAGAAGGAGTCTGCGCAGCCATACAGTACATACCAGAAGGGGGGTGTAAGAGGTTAATGAGTTACCAAGACATTATCACCTGTATGTATCTGTTTGTCAGAATTGTATAAAACACAAAAATGTTACATTTTAGCCACTATGTATCAGAATTTGAAAAAAAAACCCAAACTGTTATGTTTTCTCATTTCATTAATCCCAAGTACGTATCTCCTGTGTTCAGGCACGATGCAGTAGAGGTGAATGGCACCAAAGCATCAAGCTGAAGCATCGTGTAACGTAACCTTATGCAGATTTGTAATGCACTTAGCAAACACATTTTGAAAATGATGAGAAATTCAAGCAGTCAGTGAAAGATTAAGAAGCTTGTTAGTATCCAGAGGCTGAAAGCCTGCCCTAACCTACAGCTGAGGGTCTGTTACAATGTGTCAGTGTATGTAAGAGCATATCAGCCTGGAGTCCAGGACAGGAGAGAAAATTGCGTTCCTGCTGTCAGGCCGCTCTCACACCGGTGTTAGGGTCAGTTCAGGGTTTCTGTCTCTCTGCTCTGTTATTGGAGGAGAGAAACTGAAATAAAAGGGAAAAAAAACTCAGCTGTTTTTTTCCCTATTGATTTCAATGGGGTTTCAAAAAAACAAATCAAGCAGAGGCTTCCATTTGCTTCCATTCCGCCGGGTTTCCATTTTTTTGCACAGAAAAATAATGCTGCAGACTGCCGTATTTTTCTATCCAAAAAATGTAAAAATGACAAATTAGAAGCAAGGGGGAAGCTTTTCCGATTTGCTTTCCGTTTTTTTTAATTTTGAAACCCCATTGAAGTCCAGGGGAAAGAATTGGTTCAGTTTTATTTGTTTTATTTAAATTTCCAAAAATGGAGCAGAGAGATGGAAACCCCAACCTGAGCCGCATTCACGCAGTTGAGAAAAATCGCTAAAGATTTGTGTGTTGCCAGACGCATGAACATGAACACCATTCGTTTTTATCCCGCATCGTGTCGTATTGTTCCCACATTGGAGGTTCGCTACTTCCCTGAAGTGATGTCAGACATTTTTAACACAAAAACGCCTCATCTCCACGGGAAATCACACGTTCCCAAGCACCATACCAGGTCAAGTATCACCGCCCGATATCACACTGAGCCGCGTGAAATTAGCCTAACACAGGTCTGCCTCATTGGTTGGGTTTTTGCCTTCCTCTGGATCAACATTGGGGGTGATAGGCTGAACTGGATGGGCATGTCTCTCTTTTCGGCCTCCAGAGAGAAATAATAAATAATCCTATTCCCAGACAGCAAGCAGAGATCTTGAAAACAGTTAGGAATTGAAATGGGGAAAATTGTAGAACTTTCCATCACACAAGGATTTCTTTTGAAGTGAGCCTGGAGATCCGTCCCTCTTGTAGTCATTTCTGTTCTTGTATCAGATATAATGTGAATGTTTTTTTTAATTATCCTGGAAATAAATCTATTTCTCCTAATCCCTGTGCTGTGTTACTGCTGGAGGGCATGCTGGGAGTTGTGGTGTCTGAACAGCTCTACATCCACAGCTTGGAGAGTATAGCTTTATAGATTGGACATTGTCCATAACGATACTCATGTAGCTTTGTGCAATTGTAGATTAGCAAGAGAATACTCTATTAACCCCTTAAGGACCAGACACTTTTTCAGGATTTTATCAATGTGCTGGTTTTGCTGCCCTAATTTAAAAAATTTTTCAGCTAACAGTTATTTTCTGTGACATGTAGGGATAATATATATATATCTTTTTTTACTGACTTTTATTTCCTGTTTTTTTTGTTTTGTTTTATGTTTAATCTCTTTTTATTAGGTTTTCAGAATATTTTACAAACATTAGGAAATATCAGTAAGAAAAAGAAAAGAAAAACAATAAAAAGGAAAATGGAAATAGGCCTCGCAGGGCCTATGGTTCATATTGTACAACAATTGGGCACATCTTCTTGTAAACAACAAATAAAACAGTCAATTCGTCTAGCCCATAGATGATCCCCGGACCCCCTTGCCCCCAATCCACTGTTCTTTCACTATATCAACGCATATTTAACTGACGGTAAAGGTGGGGTCTATGTCGTGATGAATATTATGGTTTATGTGGTAGGAATCCTTTTCATTTGAGGAAAGAAGGAAGAGAAAAAGAGGGGGGGGGGGAAGATATAGAAACGATCTGAGCAAGTTAATTAGATAGCGTAGGAAGACAAGGTACTTTGACTATAGCTCACTGAACACCTCTACACAGACAGAACCACACATACACTCACACATAAAATAAAAGAACGAACAACAGCAACAACAACAAAAAAAAAAAAAAAAAAAGGGGGAGGGGGGGGGGCGGGAGCACCCTGAGCGTCTTCCAGTCGGTCCCCAACCTCAAAGGCCCTGCGGCCCCTACAGGGCTCGTGAGTACGTTTAGTAGAACAAGCTGGCAAACTCTGCTGAGGACTCGAACATAATCCAGGGCTGCCAGGTCTTTCTGTATTTCTCCTTTTGTTTTTCGGGCTCTCGAGAGTGCTCCGCACATAGCTCCTCCATCTGGCTAAGGTATGCCATCTCCTGCTGCCACTCCCTCATTGAGGGAACTTGTGTGGATCGCCAGTGACGAGGGATGACTGCTCTGGCTGCTGCAATACAAAACCGGAGCAAGTCTCCCTTTTGTGCACTAATGGAGCCCGGCAGGATGGAGAGGAGAGCTATCTGCGGCGTATTGCTAATCGATTTTCTGCACATTGAGTTATATGTGGCAAACACCCTGTTCCAGAAGGGCCGCAGTTTATCGCAACCCCACCAAACATGTAACAGAGTGCCTCTATCAGTCCCACAGCGCCAACACATGTCCGACACCGAGGGGAATATCGCATGTAGTCGCGTCGGGTATCTGTACCATCTAGCCAACACCTTGTACCCTTTCTCTTGAGCAGCGCATGCCATGGTTAGTTTGTGTGTGAAAATAAATGATTTTTCCCAGTCGCTCTGTGTGATTTCCTCTCCTAGTTCCTGCTCCCAAGCCCACTTGAAGCCCGGGCTTGTGCAACTAAGTTCATGCATCAGAAGGCCGTATATTTGTGATAGCACGTGCTCCGGAGGCGACCGCAACTCGAACAACCTCTCGAAGGGGGTCAATTCCAGGCCCGGGGTGTCGCTTCCCTCCCAAGGTGTAAGGAAGGAGCGTAACTGAAAATACTCGAGCCAGGAGACACGAATGTCTCCGAATCGGTGTTTGAGTTCCTGCAGAGTGGGAATTGATTGCCCACCCAGAACCTGCTGGACCCTGGTATCCTCCCGATTCTCCCAACCCAAATAGCGTTCTCGCTCCCTCCCCGGTGGGAAAGCTGGGTTATTAAACAATGGCGTCAAAGGGCTATGTTCCCTGGACAGTAGCTGTTGACGTGTTTGTATATCCCATAGTCTAAGTGTACCCCTTAGGAAGTAGTTGGGACCTATCGCTTGGGCCCTATCCTCTTTTTTTACCCATGGGAGTAGCCTCAGAGGGATTGTACTGTCTGTTTGTTCCAGTGCTATCCATTGTTTGTTGTTGGTGTGATAGTGCCAGTCCAGCAGGTGTGTAAGAATCGCCGCCGTATGATAGTTCTTGAAGTCAGGTAAACCAGTTCCTCCTTTTGATTTGGGGTACGATAACGTGCGCGTGCTTACTCGTGGTCTTTGCCCCCCCCACACGAATCTGATAAGTGCGGACTTCAGTTTGTTAAAAAATATTTGGGGTACCGTTATAGGGATAGCTTGGAAGATGTATAAGAATCGGGGTAGGACATCCATTTTAATGGTTTGTATCCTCCCGAACCATGACAAAACTCTGGTGGAATAGGCGGTCAGGTCTTTAAGAGTGCGATCCAGTAGGGTAGAGTAGTTCATGGAGAACAGTTTGGAGTGATCCGATGGAATATGTATTCCTAAATACTTTATAGCCTCTTGTTGCCACTTAAAGGGAAAGTGTTCTATTATGTGTTTTTTTGTTTCTGGGCCTAAGGATATATTTAGTGCTTCAGTTTTGCTATAGTTTATTTTAAAATTAGATAGGTGGCCAAATTTTTCGAATTCATCGATCAAGGAGGGCAGAGTGATGCGGGGTTGTGTGATATATAGCAGTATGTCATCGGCGTATAAGGCCGCTTTATACTGGGTCCCTCCCACTGTCAGTCCATTGATGTTCGGATTATTTCTAATTGCTGTTGCTAGATGCTCCATCACTAAGACGTACAGCAGAGGAGACAGGGGGCAGCCCTGCCTGGTCCCGTTCCTGATGTGGATGGGGGAGGATAGTGTGCCATTTATCCTAACCCTGGCCGTGGGGCAAGTGTAAAGAGCTAGTGTTCTGGACAAAAATTTAGGACCCAGCCCTATCTGCCTGAGGGCTGCCTCAAGAAACCCCCAATGAACTCTGTCAAAGGCTTTCTCCGCATCTACCGACAACAAACACATTGGGGCATCACCGTCTCGAGCCCTAGCCACAAGGAGCAGGGTTTTTATTACATTATCTCTGGCTTCTCTCCCCCTGACGAAGCCCACCTGGTCCGTGTGTACAATGCTCGGGATATGCGGAGAAAGCCTGTTGGCCAGGACCTTGGCATAAATCTTTATGTCCACGTTGATCAGTGAGATCGGCCTATAGTTAGTGGAAACTGTGGGGTCTTTTCCTGGTTTTCGGAATTACACTTATATGTGCCTCAAGGGCCTGTTGCGGGAAAGGGGACTCCTGGGAGACCGTAGAGAATGCCCTGGCTAGAAAAGGGGCGAGCTGCTGTCTAAGAAATTTGTAAAAGGCGGGGGTAAAACCGTCGGGCCCTGGGCTCTTCCCCGCAGGGGTGCTTTTGATAACCTCCTCTATCTCCTCCGCTGTGATATCCCTTTCCAATGCGTCACTGTGGTCGGGGTCCAGTAGCGGCAGGGCTGTTTCTGCTACATATTTGGAAATTCGGTCTTTTAGTAAATTTTCGTTCATATCCGCGAATTGTCCCTTAAGATTATAGAGCTGGGAATAGTATTTCTGAAATATATCCAGGATTTCCGTGGGATTATATGTGTCAGTGCCCGTCGCGTTTTTGATTCGTGGAATAAATGTCTGTGTGGCCCTCGGGTGGATCAGACGGGACAGGGGTTTGCCCGCTTTGTTAGAATACTCATAGTGAAAGCGCTTGTGTTGGTTTCTTAGATGGGTATAAGCCTGGTCTAATTTAGATTTTAGCTCTTTCCTGACCCGAACCAGATCTGCCAGGGTATCTGGCGAGAGGGTTTTTTTATGCGCAGACTCTAAGGTGTGGATCTGTTTAAGGAGTTTAGTAATAGTAGTGGCTCTTTCTTTTTTGAGCCGAGAGCCATGTTTTATTAGAGTACCCCTCAGGACGCACTTCAGTGCCTCCCATTGTATAGGAGCTGAAGTGGTGTCTGTGGCATGTGTCGCAAGAAATGTTTCAATCTGTTCTTTAACTTCTGCTTCACATACGCTATCTTTCAGGAGGTTGTCATTCAACCTCCACGTCCACTGGCGGTCTGTTTGATCTGGTAAGGTTAGGGTCAGGAATACAGGAGCGTGGTCCGACCACACCATATCCCCTATTGTGGCCGTAGGTTGCCATGACAGGGCATGGTGTCCCATAAGAAAGTAGTCTATGCGACTGTAGGAATTATGTGGATGTGAGAAGAAGGTGTAGTCCCTATCCTGTGGATGCAGGATACGCCACACATCCACCAGCTGGAGTGCATGCGCTGCGTTCTTAAAGGTCCGTAGTTGCCCAGGGGGAACATTGCCTCTGTTCGCCGAGGAGTCTATTTCTGGGTTTAAAGTCATATTGTAGTCCCCTCCAGCCACGACAACCCCCTCTGCGAACTCTGCCACTACCTTCAAGAAGGCCTGGTTAGCTACTGCCTGCTGTTGGTTTGGTGCATACCAGTTTGCGATTGTGATTTTAGTGGTTCCTATTTTCACTTTAATGAGGACATATCGTCCCTGAGGGTCTGTTTTGGTTTCTATGAGGTGGTGAGCTAGGGACCTATGTATCGCGATGGAAACCCCACCCGCCCGGCTGTCGGGGTTGGCGCTGTGGAACCAATGCGAGTAATACCTATCCCGTATGGCAGGGACGTGTCCCACTTTAAAATGTGTCTCCTGAAATAGTGCCACTTGGACCCTCTGCTTGTGTAGCTGGTATAAGACCTGTGATCTTTTCTGGGGAACATTAAATCCCCGAATATTTAGTGAACTAAGTTTGAGTGGTGCCATGTTGTTAAAGAAAGGAGGGGGAAGGGTCGTACAAAACAAAACCGAAAAACAAGCAAAAAGACGAGACAAACACTTAACAACGATTTGCTCCTAAATAAGGAGGTCAACTAGTACCTACGAAGTAGAGGAAGAATTAGTAAGAGGAGAGGGTGAAAGAAAGATTAGTAGAGGTAGTATGTCAGATGAGAACAACTACCTTAAAGAGAGGGTATAGGGCAGCTCTATATTTAGCTAGCGTCCGGTTTTTAATGGACGCTGGGGTCCAGTGGGTAGCGGGCTTTCTATTGGGCGGAGCTCTCCCTCACCCCAGAGAAATGTTATGTTATGGGAAGTTATCTGTATATGGCACTATATTTTCTAGCTAAATGGCTTTAATGGGCAGAGGACATAACCATGAACGTTTAACTATTATAACAGGTTGAGAAATCTAGCCTACCGACCCCCATGTCCACCTATCATTTGTGTTGCGCCTACGTGTTCCCACCGCTAGTAAGCCTAACGCTATCTGTGTATGTGCATTGTGTAGGTTGTCCATCCGGACGTTACCCTCGCCGGTTTCTGGTGTGGTGATGCCAAGTCTCTCTCTTCCTCCCGTTGCTGGGTGTCGAGGCTTGGAAACTCTTGTGTGCTGGGTTCCTCCCTTCTCCATTCTCCATCCCCTCCACGATGTGAGGAACATTGCAGGCCGCTGCTCCTTGCTATTGGAAAGTCTATATGGATGGGAGAAAAAGGAGCAGGAGAGAGAGGGGGAGGAGGGGAGGAGGGAGAAAGAAGACTGGCAAGGTGAGGGTCTATCTGGAACTCTTCTCTCGTTGTGGATGCTGCTTGCTTGGCGGTGGGAGATGCGCCATTTCAGGTGGAGTCACGGGTTTCTTCAATTCTCCTGTCTCTTTGAGGTCTAGGGTTTTTAGGTCTAGGAGTGTCCTTTATCTGGCTAGGGGACTACGGGATCTGCGACGTCGGCCTGTTCCGTCCCCTCTTCTTCTTCCCCAATTCTCTCTTTGTGGTCGTGGGGCCCCTCCCCCAGGAGGCAAGGGCAGACAGGGCCAGTCTTGAATAATCGGCATAGGAATGTCCAAAGCCACGCTGAAGTTGGCAAGATCTTCTGGGTTTCGCAGTACTATTAGGCGGCCCGCATGTCGGACTTGCAGACGGAAGGGGAATCCCCAGGTGTAGGCCATATTGTGCTGGCGCATGATATCCAACAGGGGGCGCAGGGATTTTCTCTTCATCAAAGTGAGTCGTGATAGGTCTGGGAGCAGCTGTACGGGCCTGTCTTGGAATTGTATGGGGCTGGTCTCCCATGCCCTCTTCATTATGGCTTCCTTCACTCTATATTTATGGACCCGGCAGATAATGTCCCGTGGCCGATCTGGGTCTGTTGCTCTAGGGCCTAGCGATCTGTGAGCGCGATCCAGCTCCAGCGGGGTGTCCGGCGGGACCTCTAGGATGAGGTTAAAGAGGTGGCGAAGAGTATCTTCCAGGTGTTGTGGTTCTATTGATTCCGGTATGCCCCGGACTCTGATGTTGTTCCTTCTCCCTCTATTTTCCACATCGTCCAGCGAGTCCGTCAGATATTGTAATTGGAGGGCTTGGGTCTGTAATAAGGCTTCTTGAGCGTTCACTTTGGTCGCCAGTTCTGTCAGGGATGTCTCCACTGTGGCGACTCTCGTATCTACCTGTTGCACTTCTTCTCGCACCGCTGCCACTTCTGTTTTGTAAGTATTTTCAAGCCTTGCAATATACGCTTCCATGTCTGCTTTTGTTGGGATCGCCAGGATATGTGCGCTGAGGGCTCCAATGTCTGTGAGCGCCGAGGTGCCTGCAGACTCTCTAGATGGTGGGTAGGCAGCTGTGTTTGTACAGTCTATGTTGGCAGACTGTGGAGGAGCGCTCTTGTTACTGCCGGGAGGAGCGCCCTTGTTACTGCCGGGGGGGGCGCTCTTGTTACTGCCGGGGGGAGCGCTCTTGTTACTGCCGGGGGGAGCGCTCTTGTTACTGCCGGGGGGAGCGCTCTTGTTACTGCCGGGGGGAGCGCTCTTGTTACTGCCGGGAGGAGCGCTGTTGTTACTGCCGGGAGGAGCGCTGTTGTTACTGCCGGGAGGAGCGCTGTTGTTACTGCCGGGAGGAGCGCTGTTGTTACTGCCTGGAGGGCCGCTCGTCTTGCTGCCGGGGAGGACGCTCGTCTTGCTGCCGGGGAGGATGCTCGTCTTGCTGCCGGGGAGGACGCTTGTCTTGCTGCCGGGGAGGACGCTCGTCTTGCTGCCTGGAGGAGCGCTCCTCCTCCTGTCGGGAGTGGCGTTCGTGTTACTGCAGGAAGGAGTGCTCATGATATTGCCGGCAGGAGCGCTCATAATGTTGCCGGGAGGAGCAAACCAGTTGCCACCATGTGGGGCAGTTACAATCATGCTGGGTGGGGTGGTTGTGTTGCTGCCAGGAGAAGCCTTTTCATTACCGCCAGGAGGCGCAATCATGTTACTGCCAGGAGGCGCAATCAAGTCACTGCCAGGAGGCGCAATCAAGTCACTGCCAGGAGGCGCAATCAAGTCACTGCCAGGAGGCGCAATCAAGTCACTGCCAGGAGGCGCAATCAAGTCACTGCCAGGAGGCGCAATCAAGTCACTGCCAGGAGGCGCAATCAAGTCACTGCCAGGAGGCGCAATCAAGTCACTGCCAGGAGGCGCAATCAAGTCACTGCCAGGAGGCGCAATCAAGTCACTGCCAGGAGGCGCAATCAAGTCACTGCCAGGAGGCGCGATCATGTTACTGCCAAGAGGAGCAATTATGTTACTGCCAGGAGGAGCAATCATGTTACTGCCAGGAAGAGCAACCTCAGCACCTCCAAGAGGGATGTTTATGTTACTGCCAGGAGGAGCGATCATGTTACTGCCAGGAGGAGCGATCTTGTTACTGCCAAGAGGAGCAATTATGTTACTGCCAAGAGGAGCAATTATGTTACTGCCAGGAGGAGCAATCATGTTACTGCCAGGAGGAGCAATCATGTTACTGCCAGGAGGAGCAATCTTGTTACTGCCAGGAGGAGCAATCTTGTTACTGCCAGGAGGAGCAATCTTGTTACTGCCAGGAGGAGCAATCTTGTTACTGCCAGGAGGAGCAATCTTGTTACTGCCAGGAAGAGCAACCTCAGTACCTCCAAGAGGGATGTTTATGTTACTGCCAGGAGGAGCTTTCTGAGTATGACTGGGGGAGTCTGGATTAGCTCTTACTACTGGGGTTTGTGGATCTCTGTTGGGGGTGTCCATGAATGCCTCAGCGCTCCCTCTGCTCTGGCTCCCGCTCTCCTCTGGAGCCTCTGCCCACGTGTGCCCCGCTGCGGCCGCCATCTTGGACGGCGTGGGGCCATGAGACCGCCGCTCCCCGCTCACCTCTGCTGGGCCCCCGCTCACCTCTGCTGGGCGCTCCGGCGGCGCCGAGGAGCGCATCCGCCTCTGTCTTCTCTCTGCACCGTCCCACGTCATCGGGAGCTCCTCCGCTGTCATGGAGCTGTCGGGAGAGATCTCCGCCGGCGTCCCCGCTGCTAAGTCTTGCCCTGCCGGCAGCGCTGGTGTAGGGGACCCGCTCTGCGCAGGGGGGGGATCCCGGCTCTCTGCTTCTCCTGTCGCCTTGTTTCCCGCCGCTGCTATGTTCCGTGCAGGTGGTGGGGGGTCCTCCCGCTGCGCCGTCTGTGGTGAGCTTTGGTGTGCCGCGGCCGCCATGCCAGGCTGGGATTCCTCTTCCTCGGGACGCTTCTGGCCGGGGAAGAACCGCTGGATGCCCGCTGGAGTCGGATTGTCTGGTAGGTGGGTGTTGCTCCTCAGCGATTTCTTCCTCCTATTGCCCGTTTTATTGTTTTTGTGTGCCATTTTTGTTGGTTTTCTCTGGGTATGAAGACGGAGCCGAGGAGAAACGTGTCCTCACTCCTCCATAGCCAGGCCACGCCCCTTTGTTTTGTTTTATTAGTGGTAAAAAGCTTAAAAATTTTTATTCATTTATAGTTTTTAAAATTAGTATCTTTACACTAAAACAATGTATAAGAACGGGTTCCTCATTTTGTTTTGGACATTTTGATGTAAAATTTGTATAGTCTTGGATTACAGGGCGCATGTGGCGACAGTTTTGGTTGGCGCCGGCGGTGGATCGTTTTCTTTCTTAGATTTATTTATATATTTTTTTAATTCCATTCTGTA
The DNA here is from genome assembly GCF_035609145.1 of Eleutherodactylus coqui. Taxonomy (NCBI): domain Eukaryota; kingdom Metazoa; phylum Chordata; class Amphibia; order Anura; family Eleutherodactylidae; genus Eleutherodactylus; species Eleutherodactylus coqui. The sequence goes on from NC_089849.1 coordinate 100,589,879, forward strand.
ATTTTTTAAACTTATTTTTGTATCTTTTTTTTTTTAACATCTATGACTCCCATCGCATGACCTCTGGGGGTCATTGTTTTTTGTTTTTTTTTGTTTGTTTTTTTTTCATACTTTTCCGCTGCAGCTGGGGCATCCATAGGAGCCACATTTATGGGAGTCCCAGTTACAGGGGAAAACATCCCCATTCCAAGTTCGCCTTAGGCAATGTAGCCCCCAATACCCCTGTCACATACCCCTTTCTCAAGCCTAGTATACTAAAAACAAGTATACTTATTTACATAATGATACAGCTAGATATCATGATTAGTGCGCTGCGCTTTAGCATGACGTCAAACAGCAGGGCTAAACTGTCTCCCCGTCGGACCTGGGCCGTCTGAACGGGAGCCATTTTACGCGATTTTCAGTCGCGTTGTGACCTTGCCGACTGAAAATTGTCTACACTCATGTGAAAGAGCCCTGAGCCGCAGTGGGAGATGCATGTTGTGTACAAATCGCTGCAATATCACAACTGTATAGAAATTATAGGAAAGACATGCTTTCCTATAATTTGCAACTAAGGCTGAATGCACACGGGCGGAAATTGCATGGCGAGATTTCATGCGAAATTTCCGCCATTACACGCTGCCATAGGATTGCATTGGTTTATGCAATCCTATGCAGGCAGCCACGATTTTGATCACGGAAAACTCGCATTATAAGAAAATCGCAGCTTGTCCTATTTCAGTCTGAGGCTCGCACTGCCGCGTTATCAATGACATGCCGACTCTGCGTTGTGCATGTGTGCCTGTGCACCAGCCAGCACATCCACCGATTGAAGTTGCCACACAGGTAAGCCGCGGCTCATTGCAGGGGCATGGGTCGCATCCCACTGTGAGAATCTCGCAGTCTGAATCCGACCTGGCCATCTGCATTCACCCTTAATGTTGGGTCAATATTATAGGAGTGATAGCAGGACCCAAAGCCACCACTAGATGGCAGCAATAACTATTACCTGGACAGTGACCATGCAGAAGTTTCTCGTCCGTATCATTGGGGGACGCAGCCAGACCTTGGGTATAGCTACTGCCACTAGGAGGCGACACTAAGCAGAACGTGTTAACTCCTCCCACTAGCTATATCCCCTGCAGGCACCACGCTACTCAGTTTTTAGCTTGGTGTCTGCAGGAGGCAGACATGTTTTAGTTTAGGGTCATGAAGACTTCGTTTAAGGGAATACGGGGAGACAAGGGCTTTTCCCTGGCCTCTCTGTCCTCCCGGGGAAGGGCACGTAGTGCAGTGTCTCTGCCGTACCGCTGACGCCTGACCCAAAGAAGAAAAGGTGGCGCGATCCTGCCCTTGTGCATGGAATCGCTGCCCGCCAGCGATAGGGTTCCCTACTCTGGAGCAACTCCCCTCCTGTGCGACGGCGAGTGTCGTGGGGAACACTGCTGGAGTTCAGACTGCCGTGGGGAAAGGAACGGAGGACTACAAGGAGGTTAGAGGATTCCCCTCTCCTGCATTCCCTCCCCGGAGTCTGTGCAAGGACGGCTGACTGAGTCCCAGGAGTAAGGAGGTAATCTCCCCCTGCTGCAGTGTTTCTGACATGGGGATGGGACCCCCCTGCACCGTTAGCGGCCGCTAGAGGGTTCTGGACAGGCTACGGGTAGAACCAAGTTTTATGCTTGTGCCCTTTGTAATGCGAAGGTCCCGTGCGGTCAGTCTGAACCCCGCTGTGCGAACTGTATCCCAGCTCGGCAAGTTCCAGTAACGTTCGTGTCCCCCGCCGCCCCTGTGGAGCAGGCAGCTGAACCCGAATGGGTACGATCCCTTACCGCGGCGGTCTCTGGCTTAGCTAGTACGTCTGCTGCAATTTTACGCAGGCTACATTCGGACGCGGAGACATCCTCTCCAGAGCAGTCACGGGGTAGGTCACGTAAAGGACATAGGTCCCATCGATCCAGGGAGTCCTGCCATAGGTCCCGTGGCTTCGGGGAGTCCTCCCAATCACGTGCTGCTACTTCGCGATCCTGTTGTTCGTCGGTGTCCCAATCTACATCTCAGATGCAGCAGCCATCCTTCCCAGCGTCCAAGGATAGTAGTCTTTTGGAGGGGGAATGCTCTTTCTTCTTCCCCCTCGGACTTGGATGAGGAGCAAGCGTCTAAGCTGACCACACTGATGGACAGCTTGGTCGTGGCAGTGAAGGACACGCTTCACGTGTCAGAGGAATCGGCGGTGGTTCCGCCGGCGGCCGTGTCATGTAAGTGGCATAAACGCCCACGCCAATTTCCACCCCCCCCCCTCCCCCCCATCAGGACTTTGACGAGGTCCTGGAAAGGAAATGGGAAGTGCCGGATAAGCGCTTTAAGGGGAAGACTTGGGACAACACTTATCCCTTCCCGGAAGGTCTTGTTAAAAAGTGGTCAATAGGGGGCGTGGCCTAGCAAGCAAGGAGAGAGGATACACGCTACTCTGCTCCTCCACAAAGGACCCAATCCAGCTCTTTTTGGGCCCAAATTCGGGACCTAAAACACCAAGGCCTGCGGCAGAACATCTGAGCACCCACCGAAGCCTACATCTAGCCCGGGGAGAGCTTGCCCGAGGCTCATTACCGTGGAGAGAGGGACAGATGGCCGCGGCTGCGGCCTGGCCTGGCCTGACCTGGCGCCCGAAGATACCCATTGGGGACCACATCAGAAGCCTCAAACGGCGAGCAGTACAAGGTAACCCCCCCCCTGCTTACAGCGCGGAGGCTCCGACACCCCCGGAGATCGCACTCCCGCCGTGGCTCCCACTAATTACACCACTGCAGCCGGCCCGCACCCCAGCGGTAGCTATATACTCACCAGGGGAGACCCACCATAGGACCTGAGCGCCGTCTTCTCCCGCACCTGACCCACAACACAAAAACATAAACTCACTGATAACAGTGCTCCCCGCCGGGACGAAGCTTCAGACAGCAGCTTCTCCCTCTGGCCCCCCAGCAGCGGCAGCAGCACATCACGGCAGATGGGCATAGCAGAGGACCAGTGCTCAGCTCCTGTGTGAGGCAGCAGCCATCTTACTCCTCTCAAAGCAGCAGCCAGCCAACTTGCTACAAACCCACAAGTCACACAACTCGGCTCCCAGCAGTATAATAAGCGGAGATAAAGTGGGACTTGCAGCCAGCACCTCCACATTAATCAAAGAACAAGGCACAACAGCACCATCTAGTGGCCAAATTTTGTATAAGCAGCACTTGAACACTTATTCACCCCTTCTCCAAAGTGGATTAAAACAACAAATAACCAAATCAACCATAAGAGAAGTGGGCACGCCACAGGATAAATCCCACACCTGAGCTCATTAAGCGACAAAAGTCCAAGAAACCCGCAAAATAAAGCTGCAACACTTAAGAGTCTTAGTGCTCTAATTTTTGGGGGGAGATTATACCCATATTCTCCACCTTTTTCAATTTTCGCAACGATCTGATCCACTTTTGACAAGCTTCTAAACGGATTATCTTCCGAGATATACAGTGTTCATTTTCTCTACTATTAAAGATGGACTATATCACTGGCTCACGCCAAAAGGTGTAGCCAATATACCTTCTACCCAGTAGACGCATATCAGGAGGCTCTATGACACCATTGTTAAGAAAATTGTAGATCAATGTATCAGTTAATTATTCTATATTGCATTGTAGACTAGAAATATATAGCATAATACTAGTATAAGTAGTGAAGGGGTTAAACGAAACCCTTCTATAGGCCTGCATGTCTTCTGAGGTAGACAGATAAGAGATAAGACAGTCTACTAGACCACCCATGTATGCATGAGGCCCACAGGAAATGGGATAGACTAAAAGACCCCCTCCCTTGCATTCCTTTCTCCTGAATTCATAACGGTTTTATTGTATGTAATAGATACACCTTAGGAGGTGTAACTTATGTTAATCATTTTAGTTTCAGCCTATTATGTATTCTTATTAATCTTGGAGGTATATACTTTTGCTGTGATGTCATTTATGGTACATAAGCTGTAAACATCTTAAAATAAATTAGAAATCCTCTGATACCGCACAGACTGGTGTGATTTGTATTTCTCCTGGGCCCAGACTTCTGCACGAGATCTGGGATCGTCTTCTCTTTGATAAACACATAAATTCTCCTTACAACCATTCTGACCTCCGACCGTTAGGTGGAAAGTGATTACCTCAAGCTGCAGCATACAAAATTGAGAAACTCCAGACCTCTTCTACTGTTACTAACTTCTAATATGCCAAAATACGGGAAGTACACCAAGACTCCCTATCCTGGATCTACCTCCGAATGGCCATTCAGAAAATGGGACTCACAGGATCATTCCTGAATGTTCTATTGGCACTCTACTCCAAACCTGCAGCATATCTTAAAATTCCCTCAACCCACCCCATCCCAATTCAAATCCAAAGAGGAACACGGCAAGGTTGCCCACTCTCACCAGCTCTATTCACATTAGGGATAGAACCATTAGCAATAGCAATACGAGATAACAGCAATATTACAGGACTACAAATCGGTAACACTGACAACAAACTAAGCTTCTTTGCGGATGACCTACTCCTTACCTTAACTAATCCACTGACCTCACTTCCCAACCTAATGGCTACACTAAATAAATTTAGCCACGTATCAGGCCTCAGCATAAATCACTCGAAATCAGAAATACTTCACTGCAACACCCCCCCCCCGAATACCCAAAAGTTAATCAAAATAAATTTCCAATTTAAAACCCCAAAACATTACATTTTCTATCTAGTTACTAAACTCACCAACACTCTAGAAACACTGTATAAATGGAACTATGAACCGCTATTTAGACAATTGACCTCGGATCTAGCAAGATGGGATACTCCATTCCTCTCATGGATCAGGCGCATACACAGCATCAAAATGACCCTCCTCCCAAAATTGCTTTACCTATTCAGAACTCTCCCTATCCCTGTCCCAGTTTCGGAATTACGAGCATTCCAAAAGAAACTATTTATATTTATATGGGCAAATAAATGTCCTAGAATCTCCAAATCTATGATGTGCCTACATAAGAAATTCAGGGGACTCTCAGTACCTTGCATTACAAAATACTACAAAGCTGCTAGATTAGCCCAAATACCCCCAATATACACAGGCCCCCAAGCCCCACTGTGGACCACTATAGAAGAAAACAAATTCACACCACTCACCTGGTCGACACTTATGGACAAAGGCACCCTTACCAATCAACTTAAAAACCAACTCGCCGTTCTCCTTCTACTCCATCTTGCTCTGGAGACAAAGTAGATTTAAAGGGGTTGTCCGGCCATAAACATTAGATCTCATTACTTCTGTTTGCCCATTTCCATGCACTTTGTAATATACATTGTGCATGGTAAATGAGGCAAACAGAAGTTATTGACTTACCTGTAGGGGTGCCCCCCCTGTGTTGCTCCTCGGTCGTCCCTGGTTACGACAAGAAATCTTCTTTTCTTGTCGGGCCGGCTCCAGGTCTTGACGGGACGCCGGGGACGCGCTTCTCCCTTCTGCTCTCTACTGCGCATGTGCAGTAGAACTTCAGCTGCTGGGAACCTCTCCCAGGGGGCGCGCGGCTGCTGGCATCTGTAAGGTAAGTGGACGGCCGGGCTCTCGCGGGGGGGGGGAGGGGTGTGTGTGTGCTGCTGGTGGTGACCGGGCTGTCAGGAGTCCCGGGGGGGGGGGGGGGGGGGTGTGTGTGCTGCTGGTGGTGGCCGGGCTGTCAGGAGTCCCGGGGGGGTAAGTGGACAGCCGGGCTCTCGCAGAAGGGGGGGGAGGGTGTGTGTGCTGCTGGTGTCGGCCGGGCTGTCAGAAGTCCGGGGGGGAAGAGGGGGGGGGGGCATGTGTATGTGTGTGTAGGGCATGCTTGGTGCTACTTTCACTTTCAATAGCCGACGATCGTCAGCTATTGAAAGTGCTGCTAGAGATCAGGATCTGCTCCTACAGCTCTGACAGCAGTAGCAGGAGATTATTTCATCTTCCCCAGCATGTTCCCTCATCACTGGAGGCTGTGACACTGCAGTGTCCAGTGATGAGGGGACATGCCAGGGAGATGAAGGAATCTCCTGCTACTGCTGTCAGAGCTGTAGGAGCAGATCGCACTGCTCTCCCTGCTCTCTCATTACTTTGAATGGGGCCAGCCGGCTGCTGGCTCCATTCAAAGCAGTGAAGCGTGCATGCCAGTCCTCTAGTCATGTGGCCGGTGTCATCGGGAGCGCGCACTGAGGAGAGAGAGGCAGCAGTGCATCATGGGAACTACCCAGCGGCGCCATCTTTGAAAAATTCTTCAGGCAAACTTTATAAGGTAAGAAAAGGAATAAAAAGGTGAGCAAAATATCGTTTTTCATGGTTAAAGCTGTAATGTGTGATGCCCCTCCTCTACAGGGCATTCATTGGGGGAAAAAAAAATCAGTTTCGCCGGCGGACAACTCCTTTAAGTTAAATCTGATCCCCATCCCGTTACCACTGACACCCCTACTTCATAACCCTGACTTCCCACCTGGCCTAATAGAGTCCCAATTCACGTGGTGGAAAGCAAACAACTTGACATCACTCTATGACTTCTTGATACATGGTAAACTCATGTCGATGTATGCATTTATCAATCGACATAGCCCCCCACCTCAAGAGTGGTGGAGAAAATTACAAGTCTTCCACTATTGGTCCTCAATGCTACCCCCATCGATAAAGATTGAACTAAGTCGCATGGAGGCCATGTGCAAATTCTGCCCAACACACCCAGACACTCTCTCCCACTTTTACGCTATGCTAAACGGTGCAATGGTAGACACTAAACTGCCGTACATGTTACGGTGGGAATCCATTACATTAAGCCGCTGGCACCACTGCTACGAGACATTAAGCAGGGACAGCTGGCAAGTCTCATTAACCGAAACCTTAGTAAAGGTATTACATAGGGCATATATGATACCGGAGAGACTAAATGCCATCTATCCAGAAGTCTCCAAACAATGTTACAGAGGTTGTAGCAATACAGGCACACACAGCCATATATGGTGGACGTGCCCAGTAGCACAAGCCTTCTGGAGAAAGATATTCCACCTCATATCCTCGGTAACGAGAACAAGTTTTGGATTAAATCCATTCATATTCCTACTAGGAAATAAACCCACTAGGATACGCAATCCAACCTTTAGGCCTCATGTCCACGGGGAAAATCAGGCCCGCTACGGATTCTCCATGTAGAATCCGTAGCGGGTCCCTCCTGCCCCGCGGACATGAGGCATAAAAATAAGAATTAACTCGCCTCTCGCTCGCTCCGGATCTTCCCTTCACCGCGGGTTCATCTTCTCTCTGTCGCGGCCGGATCTTCTTTCTTCAGCCCGGCGGATGCGCAGAGCATGTCGGTTACGTGCCCCGCGCATGCGCCGGCCCGAAGAAAAAAGATCCGGCCGCGACGGAGAGAAGATGAAGCCGCGGCGAAGGGAAGATCCGGAGCAGGTGAGTAAATTCCGATTTTGGTCTCCTGCGGATCAATAGAAGCCTGCGGGAGCCGTCCCCGCGGGAGACCCGCACGAAAATGGAGCATGGTCCAGATTTTTTCATGCTCCATTTTAAAAAAAATCACTTTTATTGACCATCCGCGGGTATTTATCTACCCGCGGGTGGTCAATGCATCCCTATGGGATGCGGATCCGCGGGCAGGAGAAGAGTTAAAATCCGCTGTGGATTTTAATTCTTCTTTTGCCCGTGGACATGAGGCCTTAAGCTACTCCAGCACATCACTATGGCAGCTCGCATCGTAATAGCTCAACAATGGCGGAAGCCCACAATACCCTTCGACAACTGTATAACCCGCATCAATAGAATTTTTGTGAACGAAAAACTTATCTCCATTCGCCAAGATACAATTACCCAATTTGAAAAGATATGGAACCCCTGGATAGAGTATATTAACATCCCCAACCTGCTTAGCCATACGAGAACATAAGTGGAAGGCAGAACTATGATGTCCAAATCATCACAATTAAAAACCTAACCCACGATAAATTAACCCACACCATAGTAATTATATTAGATGGGACAAAGAAAACATCGAGATCTGTTTTATTTTTTATTCCACATTTCTTACCCTCATCACTCACCCCTCCCAAAAAAATCTTTTGTGAGACTTATAATAACTAAAAACAACCCTACCACACGCAAAATCGGTTTATACCCTGTTGTGTTATGTTCCATTAAGTTATTTTGTTATGATGCTAATAAAAAGCTAGAAATTACGATAACTCTGTTCTACAACTAAATGTTTGAAACTTATCCCCCTGCGCGGGGCAATTGCGGCAGAGTATTGCCACCCTTACACTTTTAATCCAATAAAAAAAGTTGAAACATAAAAAGTGGTCAGTACCTCCTGTAGTAGACCCACCTGTGTCACGGCTGTCAAAACACACCGCCCTTCCCACGACCGACGTGACATCGCTTTCGGATCCACAGGATAGGAAGCTAGACTGGCTGGCGCAATCTACCTTTCAGGCAGTAGGCACTGCGCTACGTCTCACCTTCGCATCGGCATGGGTCAGTAAAAGCAGCTACGCAAGGACATTTTTGCTGGTGCTCCCGCCAATGAATTGCTGGATATTGTGGATAACATTATTCAGGCCGGAAGGTTCGTCTGTGTGGCAAACTTGGACTCGGCAAAATTCCTAGCCCAGGCCTCAGCAGCTTCTGTGGTGTCGCGCCGAACGCTATGGCTGAAGGGTTGGTCAGCTGACGCGTCCTCTAAAGGGGCGCTGATTTAGGACGCGGACAGGCGGCGGGAAGAGCACGTTCCTTCCTCAAGGCACGGGAAGAAGAGAAAAGTCTCCGCAGAAGAAGAGATCCTATTTCCTGTCCTTTCGCCGCTTAAGCCCATGTGCCTCATCGGGGCAATGGCCACAGGCCAGGAAGAATCCGCGAGAACGGAAGAGAGGCCCATCTTTTAGGACTAGGTCCGCTTGGCAGCCTCGCTCCCGGGCGCCGAAGACCATAGGAGCAAAGTTTTCGGCATGAAGGTCAGCCCCCACCAGTTCCCGACAGGGTTGGGGGCAGACTCTCCCTGTTCAAGGACACATGGCTGACACACGTGTCCGACTATTGGGTGCGGGAGATTATTTCATCCAGCTACGCCATAGAGTTTGCGTTTTTCCCCCAGGATCGTTTCTTCAGGTCAAGATTACCAAGGGCCCCAGAAAAGGCGGCACAGTTTCACGTTGTGGTCGATCACCTGCTTGCCCAGGGAGTAGTAGTACCAGTTCCACCTTCTCAGCACGGACGGGGTTTCTATATAAATCTATTCGTGGTCCCCAAAAAGGACTGTACGGTCAGACGGTTCTCCACTTGAAGCGGCTGAATCATTACATCAAGACGAAGCGTTTCCGCATGGAATCTCTAAGGTCGGTCATCGCCTCTATGGAACCAGGGGAGTTTCTCTCTTCGGTCGACATCAAAGACGCTTACCTACACATCCTGATTCGCGGATCCCATCAGCGTTTTTTTCGCTTCGAGATTCAAGGAAGTCGCTACCAGTTCGCGGCCCTGCCCTTCGGGTTATCTACAGTGCCACGAGTATTCACAAATGTCCTCGCGGCGGTGATGGCGCTGCTTCACACCAGGGGTATTGTCGACATCCCCTACCTGGATGACATTCTGGTAAAGGCGTCGTGTCGGGTAGGTAACCTGGAGAGTCTCCGCATAATGCTGCAAACTCTGGAAAGATTCGGCTGGGTCATCAACCACGGCAAATTGTGCCTAGTCCCAACACAGAGGCTGGAATTCCTCGGTTTCATATTCGACACGGAAAATCATCAGCTGCTCATGCCCCATCCCAAGGGGGAGTTGTTGGACACAAGCATTCGATCCTTGCTACTTCAGAGGCCGGTATCCATTCGGCACTGCATGAGGGTGCTGGGCTTGATGGTGTCATCGTTCAAAGCAATTCCCTTTGCTCAATTCCACTCCCGGACACTCCAACAATTCGTTCTGTCTCATTGGGACAGATCAGCGCACTCGCTGGACCAACGGTTCTTGGTGTCGTCCCGGACCCAATCCTCTCTGCAGTGGTGGCTGGCCCCCGAAAGGGTTCAGGGAGGACGCTTACTGCATCCAAGCCAGTGGACGGTGCTGACTATGGATGCCAGCCTCCACGGTTGGGGAGGTACCCTGGGGAACCTGTCCACCCAGGGAATCTGGTCCCTGTGCGAGGCCATGCTCCCGATCAATATCCTGGAGTTGCGGGCAATATGGTAATCGCTGCAGCACTTTGCTCCACACCTCAAGGGCAGATCCGTTCGGATTCAGACGGACAATGCGACAGCAGTCACTTACATCAATCACCAGGGAGGCACTCGAAGTGCGCAGGCGATGGTCGAAGTATCCAGGATACTCAGCTGGGCAGAATTGCACCTACCGGCAATCTCAGCAGTATACATACCGGGGGTAGAAAACTGGATAGCGGATTTTCTCAGCCGGGAAACCGTAGACCCAGGGGAATGGGAGCTGCATCCAGACGTGTTCCAGGTGATTTGTCGCAGCTGGGGTCATCTGGACGTGGACGTGATGGCGTCCAGGTTCAATCGCAGGGCACAGCAGTTCGTGGCCAGGTCCCAGGACCCTCAGGCAATAGCGGTGAATGTGCTAGTAATACCGTGGTCGGACTTCTGCCTTCCGTATGTTTTTTTCCACCTTTCCCCCTCATACCAAGGGTACTCGGGAAGGAGGGGCGCCCAGTAATTCTAATAGCGCCGGACTGGCCAAGGCGAGCATGATATGCGAACCTCATAGACCTACTCGTCAACGTACCGTGGCTTCTACCGGGGCGAGAGGATCTGCTTTCACAGGGTCCTCTCTTCCACCTGAATTTAGGGTCTCTTTATTTAACGGCTTGGATGTTGAGGCCGCGATACTGAGGAAGTGAGGTTTCACGGAAGCGGTCATTCAAACTATAATGAGAGCAAGAAAGCCATCATCATCAAAGATTTACCGTCTGGAAGCGTTTTTTTGTTTGATGCGAGGAATGCCACCTTCATCCAATGCGGTTCTCACTGGCTAATATCCTGACCTTCCTACAGGCAGGGTTGGATATGGGCCTGAAATTGAGCTCACTAAAGGGCCAGGTCTTGGCTCTCTCGATCCTCTTTCAGAGGCCGATAGCCGCCAGGTTGGTAATCCACACATTCCTTCAAGGGGTTTCCCATGCTACTCCCCCATTCCAGTCACCCACGCCTGCGTGGGATCTCAATCTGGTCTTGGATGCGTTAGTTTCATCCCTTCTAACCGTTAAGGGAAGTACCGCTGCGTCTTTTGTCCTGGAAGGTGGTCTTCCTAGTGGCAGTAACCTCGATACGCCGGGTGTCTGAGCTGGCTGCTTTGTCAGTCGAGTCCCCCTTTTTGGTTTTCCACCAGGACAAGGTGGTACTATGTCCAGTACCGCAGTTCCTACCAAAGGGGGTGTCACCTTTCCACCTTAATGAGGATATTGTTCTTCCGTCTTTTTGTCCATCTCCGGTACACCCAAAGGAACGGACTTTGCATCGACTGGACCTTGTGCGGGCCTTACGGATATATGTCACCAGGACCAAGGACTTCCGGCAGACAGAGTCGTTGTTTGTAATTCCGGAAGGGGTGCGTAAGAGGTCTGCTGCTTCTAAAGTGATCATCTCCAAGTGGATCCATATGCTGGTGGCAGAGGCCTACCGCGCCAAGGGATGGTCTCCTCCATTTCGTGTGACTGTTTACTCGACGCGGGCGGTGGGGGCCTCGTGGGTGGTTCACCATGGAGCTTCAGCTCTTCGAGTATTCACGGCAGCAACTTGGCCCTCGTTGCATACTTTTTCTAAATTTTATAGGGTTCATACCTTCGCATCAGCGGACGCCTCCCTAGGTCGGAAAATCCTACAGGCAGCCGTTCCCTGACTGCTCGGGACTGGTTGTAAGTAACCCACCCCTTTTTATTTCCGGGACTGCTCTGGAACGTCCCAAGGTCTGGCTGTGTCCCCCAATGATACAGACGAGAAATATGGATTTTTGGTATAACATACCGTAAAATCTCTAACTCGTCACATTCATTGGGGGACACAGCACCCACCCTTCTTTTTGATGTAGCGTTATCCTGGAACCTTTTTTTTTTTTGTCTCTGTGGTCTCATATGGCGTTTGTCTGTACCAGAATATTTATGTGATGGCTTATTGCTAAATGTTATGTTGTATGCCCACTGGCTGCTCCTACTGCTTGCATACAAAACTGATTAGTGTGGTGCCTGCAGGGGGGGTATAGCTAGTGGGAGGAGTTAACACTTTCTGCTTAGTGTCGCCTCCTAGTGGCAGTAGCTATACCCAAAGTCTGGCTGTGTCCCCCAATGAACGTGGAGAGAGAGAGATTTTACGGTAAGTTATACCAAAAATCCATATTTTAGGCCACTCACACATGCGTTCAGAAAACGCCGCTCAAAATTACGTCATTTTTATCATGATTTTGAGTGGCATTTTTGAACGCATGTTGCAGCGTTTGACAGCGCTGTTTAATGCACCACATCATTGTGATGTGCGTTAAAACACGTAAAAGTAGAACAAACAGCGTTTGAAAATCGCAGTGTTAGAAATGCTGCAATTGAGCGCATGTCTCCGAGGCCCCATTTAAATCGATAGCGGTGTTGCACCTCGGTTAGTGTGTTGCTCGGGACATTGTGCTAATCACGGTAAAAAGCGGTATGTGTGAGAGTGGACTTACTAGTGCCAAACCGTGCACTGCTGAGCCTCTGTATCTAATCCCATCATCTGTGATACGGTCTGCTGAGACATTGGTTTTAAGCCTATGATGGATGACCTTTTTGTCACCGAAGGAAACCACTAAACGTAAAATATAACCTTTTATTAAAGAATGATTAAAATAATTTTGAGTGCTTGTATAAAGCAATAAGTGGGTGATAATTATTGCACTTGTGCACTTAATAAAGACAGTTTAACTTGACTTTTAATGCCTTTATATATATATGTAACACACCAGGCTTTAGTCAATATTGGAGGTCATTGCCCATACAGATCAACTTTTGAGCCAGTTCCAAGTGTTATGTCAATTTTCACTTTGGAGCACAGGTTCTTATCTCTCACTCACGTTTATTATATCCGTTGATGTGTGGACACATGCATAGCTCAGATATGATGTTTCACTCTATATGCAATTGACCTAGATAGCGCATAATCTGTGTAAGCTTATCCCAGGCAAACATATGTCCCCAGATCTCTATTCTGCTATCTCTCCGGGCCTGCACACTTTAAACTTACACCCTCCTAACGGATCTCGTTAAGTACTAGTAACATAGAGGCTCTACTCAAAAAGTTGTTAAGCCTGATGTCTACCTCTCATGCTCTTATGAATAGCTACCTATATCCAAAATACTATATAGCTGGTAGCTTCCAATATTGACTTGTCTAGCGCCGCAGTTAGCTGCAGCAAAGTTCATGCACTGTCAGCTGCTGACGCTAGATCTTGCTGTCTAAATCAGCCAGTGCAACCACTACCTTTCTGTTGCCAATATTATCGGCTAGATCGATAGGGAGCTAAATCTAAATTAATATACGCTCCCCCTTCCCTCCATCAACGCGTTTCTGTAGCTATTCTAGTATCGCTACATCATCAGGATGGATAAGTAATTTTACTGTTACAGACAGATCTGAGCAGCCACCTTGTCTGTGGCCATTAGAGCATAGATGGTCTGTAGCCAGCCTTGTGGGGCTTAAATAGCCAATTCCACGCCTACCTCTACTGGAGGCTTGTCCCTGTCGCTCCAATCAGCGTCCGGCACTGCCATCGCCCGCCCGTCATGATATCGCGATGTTTCGCAATCTCACGCATGCGCACAGCGTCCCGGACCCGGTGCCGCCAACCAGGGGCATGTTGGCGACTGATGACGTGGAGGCAGTCCGTTACCATGGACGCTGCACGGACTTGCAAGGAAGTATAATACCTCATCAGCGGCGAGCAGCGGGAGCATCGGTATCCCAGAGATTTCAAAGGTCCAGTACGGAGTAAATACAGAATGAATTGTATGTTCCTTATAGATATTAGCATTCTTGACTATGCCTCCTATAGGGCATATATTATCCATCATAAAAATATGGCATATCTTCTTCAATTGGCCATACCTGTGTGCATTCTTCGGATTAATCTCGATATTATCAATTAAATTATTTTGTTTAATTTTCTGAGTCTCCATCATCATTATGTCACTTCCACATCATCACCTAGATTTTTATGCGGGATACATACATGTCGTATAATATGTCCCAAGATCCTTTGGTACCTATGATGAATATATATATTTCGATAGCATCTTCATATGGGATCCTTTAATACCGAGATTTAGATCCCATGTCACTAGTATTTATCAAGGTATTACCTTCTTCCGCAGTTATAGTTTAGTTTAGACATTATGTGCAAATGTAATATGCTATATAATGCAATACAGCGGATACATAACTCTTCCTCAGATATCCACAGATAATTATTATTAAGGAGACTTCCTGTTTATCCCGAGGTCATTCCTAGATAATTTATTAACATCTATGGGATAAAGAGCTGTTGCATAATCCATCACTCCGTAACAAGAATGCATACGCTATTACAATAGATGTTGGTGTACTGGGTAAAGATGATAAATGAGTACCTAGATCAGTGGTGGCGAACCTATGGCACGCGTGCCAGAGGCGGCACGCAGAGCCCTCCCTGCTGGCACGCGCCGCCATCGGCCGCTCACCACCTTAGTGAATGCCTGCAGGGGCCGCGGCTCCCCTGCTGACATTCACTCAGCGCTGCTTTCTGTGCTGATCCCGGCGCACTCTGAGTCAGTGTGCAGCTAGGATCCTTCTCCCCCCGTCCCCCGACGTCTCCTACTTTGGTTCCGCAAGAGCAGGAGGAGAAGGCATCCAACAGCAGCACACTGCCTTCAGTGAGCACCTGAGATCAGGCAGGAGAGGAGCGGCGCTCCCGCGAGGAGGAGGGGTAAGTATGTGGGGCAGGGGGCGGGCATTCTGACAGCTGGGAGAATCGCTGGGGGGGGGGGGGTGATTCTGACTGCTGGGAAAAATCGCTGGGGGGAGGGGGGGGCATTCTGACTGCTGGGAAAAATCGCTGGGGGGGAGGGGGGGCATTCTGACTGCTGGGAAAATCACTGGGGGGGAGGGGGGGCATTCTGACTGCTGGGAAAATCGCTGGGGGGGAGGGGGGGCATTCTGACTGCTGGGAAAATCGCTGGGGGGAGGGGGGGCATTCTGACTGCTGGGAAAATCGCTGGGGGGGAGGGGGGGGCATTCTGACTGCTGGGAAAATCGCTGGGGGGGGGGGGCATTCTGACTGCTGGGAAAATCGCTGGGGGGGGGCATTCAGACTGCTGGGAAAATCGCTGGGGGGGAGGGGGGGCATTCTGACTGGGAAAATCGCTGGGGGGGAGGGGGGGCATTCTGACTGCTGGGAAAATCGCTGGGGGGGAGGGGGGGGCATTCTGACTGCTGGGAAAATCGCTGGGGGGGGGGGAGGGGGGCATTCTGACTGCTGGGAAAATCGCTGGGGGGGGGGCATTCTGACTGCTGGGAAAATCGCTGGGGGGGGGAGGGGGCATTCTGACTGCTGGGAAAATCGCTGGGGGGTGAGGCATTAGTACTGCTGGGGGAACCGCTGGGGGGAAGGCATTATGACTGCTGAGGGGACCGCTAAGGGGGGGGGCGCATTATGATTGCTGGGGGAACCGCTTGAGGGGAGGGGGGCATTATTGCTGGCAGACAGCTGGGGGTGGCATTGTGACTGCTGGTGGACCACTGGGGGGGGGGTAATATGACTGCTGTGGGAACCGCTGGGGGGGAAGCGGGCATTATTACTACTGGGGGACCGCTGGGGTATGTCACTATTACCACTGGGGGGGGGGTGTCACTATTATCGCTAGGAGGGCCACTATTACCACTGGGGTATGTTTACATGCGGCAGAAACTGGCAGGGCTGTTTTAAAATAGACAGGGTGCAGATTTTGACAACTTTTTGGATGCAGAAATGCTGCAGAATTTTCCACATCCAAAAAGCAGTCAGAATCTGCACGCTGTCTATTTTTAAGCAGCCCTGTCCTTTTTAGAACGACGGGGGTAAAATCATGTCGTGATAAGCCCCGCCCCCTGACGTGTTGGCACTTTGCAATACATAAGTTGGTTTTGGGTTGCAGTTTGGGCACTCGGTCTCTGAAAGGTTCGCCATCACTGACCTAGATGAATGCTGAAAATGACAGTGTCTCATTTAGTCCATTGGAGGTACATGAATTAAGTCTATAAATCCATGCACTTTCTTTTCGGAGCAGCTTTCGGTCCAGATTGCCTCTCCTCCCGTTATCCCTGACCACCTCTATTCCTTGGAATTTTATGGCATCAGGGTCATTATTGTGCTTCTCTCTCACAGGAGTGGCCAGACTTGTATGTTCCCCTCGACTAATGTTGCCAATATGCGCAAGCACTCGCCTGCGCAATTGCTGTATAGTTTTTCCAATATAGTCGAGGGGACAGGGACACGAGGCCAGATGCACCACCCTGCTAGTCCTGCAGTTTATGAAATCTCTGATTTTATATTCTGCGTCTGTTGATTAGCTAGATAGATAAGAAGCTCAACAATATAGAATAGAGGTCTGACTATATTGTCTACTGTGATTGAGCAACATCCACCCATTTGAGCTCTATTGATTTTAATTATTGTGTGTCTTCTGACACATATGGGAAAATAAAAGTACGCCTTTTTATTATTTATAATCAATAAAAGTTAAGTTTTATGATTTGTGGTCCTTTCGGTGACAAGTTTCAGTAAATTTAAAAGGATTCTACTGCTACGGTGATAACTAGAATCAAATCTTATCCACCTGTTCTTTGGAATTAATTAAATTAATAATGGACCAAGAACAGATTAAGCTGGACACTCTAAAACAGGAGATTAAACTATCTGAAGATAAGCTTATAAAATTAACGGGAAAGGATGAATATACAAAGATTCTGGATAACATCAATATTAATATGCAGAAATTGGAAGAGAATATATTAAAAACAAAACGTTCCAAACTTGAACGGGATAAAAAGGACTACGTGGAAAATAAAGTTTATGGTTGGAGAGATGGGCCTGTTCACCGCCCTAGATCCATTTTAAAAACTAGGAGGGGTTCCACACGACGCAATTCTACAGTTACCTTTTCCTCCTCAGATCAGGAAGGATCAGACAGAACGTATGACACCTCCAGCTGGGAATGCTCATATTCTGAAGAACAGGACCATAGAGCCCACCACAAGCCATCTACTTCAAAAAACGACGCAAGCGACACAGACACAAGAAGATACCCATCCAGGAGAAACAAATAGAGGACAATAACATCATAGTCCTCACACCACGGGTTTTGACACAAAATCAGATCAATGTACTCAATAAAGGACTCAATTTTGTTCCTGACATATCTTTCAACCTTTTTCAAACCCTCCTGGATCTCAACAAATTTGTCCGCAATTTAATGGTGAAAAAACAGTTCATTAACAGCGATGACTCCTTTACTCCAGCTACTAAAAGAGAACTTATACAGGACACCTTTGAGGATTTAACCCCAAAGGACACAGCTGCCCTTTTGGACTTACATCACCTATATAGGGAGTCAGTTACAGCTGATGTCCTTACACACAGGATCAACATAAAAACACCTAACCCTGATTTCTATCCAACACAAACCCGCACACAGGTTGTGGAAGATTTTCAAACGATTATGGAAAAAGAACTGAAGTCATTACAAGCACAAACTAAGGACAATCAATATGGACATTCTGGATTCAATAATATGACGAAGAGGGAGAGAATTGAGCTATCGCGGTTATCCAAAGATGTAGATATCAGAATTTGTCAGTCAGACTAAGGGGGAAATATCACTATTATGGACACTACCCTATACATTAATTGCATCAATCATATTCTTGAGGATAGGATTACTTGTAAAAAACTACAGGGAGATCCCTCGATTACTTTTTCTAAACAACTGCATGAATTATTACAATTGGGATCCAACTTAGGTGTGATTACTACTAATATGGGAGAATACCTTATTCCCACTAACCCAAAAGTCCCATTTATGTATGGCCTCCCTAAAACGCACAAGGATTCCTTTCCTCCTCCCATGCGCCCTATTATTTCGGGAATTGGTTCCCTATGTGAAAGACTCAGCGCTTGGGTAGACAAATCCTTACAACCACTAGCTATGCGGGTACCGGGTTACCTGAAAGACAGCAGTAGTGTTTTGAAAAAATTGGATACATTCGTGTGGCAGGAGGATTACATTTGGGTAACAAGTGATGTCGTCAGTCTTTATACCTGTATACCACACCACGCTGCCCTACAAGCGTTACATTATCATTTGAAAGAATATAGCGAGTACAG
This sequence comes from Eleutherodactylus coqui, assembly GCF_035609145.1. NCBI lineage: Eukaryota > Metazoa > Chordata > Amphibia > Anura > Eleutherodactylidae > Eleutherodactylus > Eleutherodactylus coqui. Next base: position 100,608,314 of record NC_089849.1, read on the forward strand.
CAGTGAGCTGAGAGAATTTATTATGCTTTGTACAGAGTTTCTTCTCACTCATAATTTTTTTATTTTTAACAATCAATGTTTTTTACAGCTGGTAGGAGCTCCTATGGGGTCGAAATTCTCTCCCACTTTAGCCAAACTATGTATGGCTTGGTGGGAAGAATCCTATATTTTTTCTATATCTAATCCGTTCATTGACCGCGTAGTGTGGTACGCCAGATACTTGGATGACATCATTATTATTTGGAGACAGGGATACTCCCATTCCCGAAATGTCGCTATTTCTGATGCCCACTCAGAATTCTTAGAATTCCTGAGTTATATTAATAAGAACAATTGCAACTTACAGTTCACCATTAACAGTGATCAGAACAAAATTAATTTCTTGGATCTTCTATTAGAGGTCAGTTGTTCTAGGGATAGTATCAATGCCTCAGTATACCGCAAACCCAGCAGTGGAAACACAATACTTAAGGCTACCAGTTGTCACCCCCGACACACAATCAATGCCATACCACTTACGGAATTCATTAGGGCAAAACGCATATGCACTAATACATCAAGTTATAATATGTCAGAAAATCAAATCTGTACCCGCTTGGCGAGCAGAAGTTATAACTCACAAATTTTGAAGAACGCTAAGGACAAGGTTAATAAAATGGATAGAAAGACCTTACTGTACAAGGATAAAGATTTATCTGATGGTATATGTAACAATTGTCTTCACTACACCATACAGCAGGGAATTCCCACAGATAAGAAAATTATCCTTGTCCTACCTTCCAATTTTAAAACAAGATGAGGATTTAAAATCTATCTTGGATAAAGGCGTGTTATGCACCTCTCGCAGAAACCGTACTATTGGAGATAGAGTATCTAAGAATCTTATATGTCAGAAACCCAAAAATAATTGGATTAATATTAAAGGGGTTGTCTCGAGGAAGCAGTGAATTTTTTTTTTTGCCCAGTCCCCCTAATTAAGCATACATTACTAAGCCCCCCCTGTAAAGGACTTTTCTAGCTGGTTTGTACTTAGTTCCAGCGTTTCAGCAACTTATAAAAATTTTCCCAAGATGGCCGCCGGCTCTTTTCCCATCGCTTGCTGTAGCCCGACGTGCGCGCTCCCGAGACGCTACCAGCTGTGTCTCCCTGACAACCAGACGCCCCGCAGCCGCCGACCGGACCCCTGGATTGAACACGGCCGACCAGTCACCCACCGCCAGGCAGCAGGTAACCGGCGCAGCCCCCCCCCCCCCGGCACAGCGGCAACCCCCCCCCGGCACAGCGACAGCCCCCCCATCACAGCGGCAGCCCCCCCCGGCACAGCGACAGCTCCCCATCGCAGCGACAGCCCCCCCATCACAGCGACAGCCCCCCCCCCGGCACAGCGACAGTCCCCCCATCGCAGCGACAGCCCCCCCCCGGCACAGCGACAGCCCCCCCATCACAGCGGCAGCCCCCCCGGCACAGCGGCAGCCCCCCCATCGCAGCGACAGCCCCCCCATCGCAGCGGCAGCCCCCCCCGGCGCAGCGGCAGCCCCCCATCACAGCGGCAGCCCGCCCCCGGCGCAGTGGCAGCCCCCCCGGCCCATCACTTACCAGGACGGCAGGACAGCTGGGCGGCTTCTCGGGACAGCTCTGCACCTTCCTCTAACAGAGGATGGTACAGAATGGCCGCTCCAGCGCGCTCCCGAGCAGTGACAGCTCGTCTGCGCAGAAGAGCTGTAGCGGGGAGCACACTGAAGCGGCTCGTGCTGAAAGGAGAAGAACGGACTGCGCAAGCGCGTCTAAAAAAGCAAGCTGCCAGCGAATTTAGACGGAACCATGGAGACGAGGACGCTAGCAACGGAGCAGGTAAGTGGAAAAACTTCTGTATGGCTCATATTTAATGCACGATGTATATTACAAAGTGCATTAATATGGCCATACAGAAGTGTATACCCCCACTTGATTTCGCGAGACAACCCCTTTAATTGATTCTTTAAATGTGCGGACCTATGTTGTGGTTGTTGTCAGTACACCCTTAATAAATCTAGGGAATTCAATAACCCACAGAACAACAAAAAATACAAAATCAATAGTTTTATCAACTGTAAAACTAGTGGAATAATCTATATAATAGTATGCACCCTATGTAATTTACTTTATGTAGGATGCACCTCTAGGAGATTACATGCTAGAATAGCAGAACATCTGAGGGACATCCCAAAAAATTTATTAGGAAAATCAGGGGTTGCAAATCATTTTATCCTAAAACATGGTGGTGAGACAAAAAATTTCTCATGTTTGGGTATAGACAGAGTTTGGAAAAATAGGAAACAAAAAGTAGAAATGAAGGATATTCTCCGTAGGGAAGCGTATTGGATCTTGGAACTAAATACTAGATTTCCGTTTGGTATGAATTATAGAACGGATTTATTCTGTGTTTATTAAAAAAAAAACAAAAAACGTATTTTTTTTTTCTTTCCTGACTCCTGCTCTGTAATTTTTGGTGAACTTATATATCCTGCAATTGTTTTATTACTATGCAGAGATAATCTATGTAATTATATATCTATGAGATCTGGGAGTATACATTCAGAAGAAAATTTTGTTTTTTTCTCTTTTCTTCTTGACCTCTGCTCTGTAGATTTTGGTGAACTCATATATCCTGCAATCGTTTTATTACTATGCAGAGATAATTTATGTAATTATATATCTATGAGATCTAAGAGCATGCATTCGAGGAAAAAGAGAAGAGAAAAGAGAGAAAAAACTACAAGAATTTTTTTTTCTTCTTTTTGACTTCTGCTCTGTAGATTTTGGTGAACTCATATACACTGCAATCGTTTTATTACTATGCAGGGATAGCTTATGTAACTATATATCTAGGAGATCTAAGAGCATGCATTCCAAAAAAATTTTTTTTTTTCAATGGACTTTTGCTTTGTTGGAATTTTTGCCTTCCAGATTCCTTTTCCCTTTAAAATTTTCACTTATTTATCACTGTAGCAATTGCGCAGGCGAGTGCTTGCGCATATTGGCAACATTAGCCGAGGGGAACATACAAGTCTGGCCACTCCTGTGAGAGAGAAGCACAATAATGACCCTGATGCCATAAAATTCCAAGGAATAGAGGTGGTCAGGGATAACGGGAGGAGAGGCAATCTGGATCGAAAGCTGCTCCGAAAAGAAAGTGCATGGATTTATAGACTTAATTCATGTACCCCCAATGGACTAAATGAGACATTGTCATTTTCAGCATTCATCTAGGTACTCATTTATCATCTTTACCCAGTACACCAACATCTATTGTAATAGCGTATGCATTCTTGTTACGGAGTGATGGATTATGCAACAGCTCTTTATCCCATAGATGTTAATAAATTATCTAGGAATGACCTCGGGATAAACAGGAAGTCTCCTTAATAATAATTATCTGTGGATATCTGAGGAAGAGTTATGTATCCGCTGTATTGCATTATATAGCATATTACATTTGCACATAATGTCTAAACTAAACTATAACTGCGGAAGAAGGTAATACCTTGATAAATACTAGTGACATGGGATCTAAATCTCGGTATTAAAGGATCCCATATGAAGATGCTATCGAAATATATATATTCATCATAGGTACCAAAGGATCTTGGGACATATTATACGACATGTATGTATCCCGCATAAAAATCTAGGTGATGATGTGGAAGTGACATAATGATGATGGAGACTCAGAAAATTAAACAAAATAATTTAATTGATAATATCGAGATTAATCCGAAGAATGCACACAGGTATGGCCAATTGAAGAAGATATGCCATATTTTTATGATGGATAATATATGCCCTATAGGAGGCATAGTCAAGAATGCTAATATCTATAAGGAACATACAATTCATTCTGTATTTACTCCGTACTGGACCTTTGAAATCTCTGGGATACCGATGCTCCCGCTGCTCGCCGCTGATGAGGTATTATACTTCCTTGCAAGTCCGTGCAGCGTCCATGGTAACGGACTGCCTCCACGTCATCAGTCGGCAACATGCCCCTGGTTGGCGGCACCGGGTCCGGGACGCTGTGCGCATGCGTGAGATTGCGAAACATCGCGATATCATGACTCGCTTTTGGGATACAAAGTCACCATGAAAGTCCCAGCTGGTAATCGCTCACTAGCACTGCTGTGGGATGCACACACTGACGTTAGTGTGTGCACCTGGGATCTTCCTCCCTTGACTTCTCCTCCTTTGTTCTGCAACTTTGATCTTGCTCTTGTGAAGCCATTCTCTTGGTGATTTGTTGATCTGCTTTGGGTCATTGTGCTGAAAGGTGAAATTCCTCTTCATCTTCAGCTTTTTAGCCAAGGCCGGATGGCTTTGTGCCAGAATGGGCTGATATTTGGGATTGTTCATAATTCCTTCCACCTTGACTAAAGCCCCAGTTCCTGCAGCAGAACACCCCCCCCCCACATAACGCTGCCCCCACCATCTACACTTAGGTTCGGGGGTCTTCTGGTGATGCACAGTGTTGGCTTTGTGACAAACATACTGTTACCATGCGGCGGTTGCTGGTCCTCCCTGGGTGGCGGTGTGCGGTGTCCCACGGTCGGGGTGTGTCCCCCAGGCTTGTTGTCCCGCTGCCGGGCGGCGTGGTGCTGCTGACGCACGACACCGTGCGCACGCGCACCTGAGTGCGCAGCTGCCGTGCACGAGCTCCCTTTTATTATGTTCTGTTGGGACTTGGCGGTCTCCCTCTCTCTGCCCCTGGGTGGAGGCTTTTGTTTAAAGGTCGAGCAGAGACTTGCAATCACTGCCAGTTATTGGTTTCACTCGGTGTGCTAGCTAGTCTGCCTCTGTTTGTCTACTGCTCAGTCATCTTGTCTGCTATACTTTGCTATTATCTGCCAGGTTTTTCCATCTGCCTCAGTTCTGCTTAGTATTGTTCGTGTTGGTTATTTACATCTGCCTTTTCTGTCGATATTCTACCCTTTCCATCCAGGTACACCAGCGTCCCTTTTTCAGTCCCTAGTGAGAGTAGGGACCGCCGCCCAGTTGCCCGCCTGTGGTTAGCCAGGAGTGGAAGCAAGCAGGCTGGGACAGGGGTTGTGGGTGAGATCTAGGGCACCCGGGCTGGTGTATCAAGGGTAGTATACCATAACATAATAACTGGCCATTAAAATTGCTCTCCAATGGAGGCCATGAGTACCCTCGCAAGTCAGTTGCAGACGTTTAGTGGTCATGATCCAAGACGTGTCTGGTCGTATGGTGGCCCAGAGCAGCGAGAGTTAGTGCATGTTTCTACCGCCCCTTCTATTCCTGAGCCCAAGTGTCCTCTTCGTGAGGTATTTTCAAGGGAGAGGAGCAAGTTTTTTGTTTTTCAGCAGGCATGTAGATTTTATTTTCGGATGCGGCCCCGCTCCTCCGGCTCAGAATCCCAGAATGTTGGATTGATTATGTCCTTACTTCGGGGTCCCCTCCAGACACAGGCCTACTCCTTGCCGAGAGTTCGGCTTGCCTGAAGTCAGTTGATTTTGTTTTTTTTCAGGAACTTGGAGGTATTTTTGATGAGCTGGACTGTGTGCGGTTGGCAATATCCCATCTCATGTCTCTACGTCAGGGGCAGCAGTGGGTAGAGGACTATTGCTCTAAATTTAGACTATATGCAAGTGAAACCTCTTGGAACGATAGCGCCCTTAACCCAGGGCGTAAGTTTGCGTCCTGGGAGTGGGGGACTTCCCGCAACAGGGCGTAAACTTACGTCCTGGAGATAGCGCGGGATCACATATGATTCTGCGCTATCCCGCAGCAGGAGTCGGCTGTCAGTCACAGTCGGCGTCCTGCTGCAACAGATGCCCCCCCCCGCTGTTAACCCCTTCCCTGCTGCGATCTATTAGATCGCGGCAGGGAAAGAGTTCCCAGAGGGAGCGCGCTCCCTCTGTGTCTTTGGCCGGCTCTCGCGATGTTAGCGCGAGAGCCCGGCCTGTCGCCATGGTAACAGGACGCCAGACACTGGTGTCCTGTGTTACCAGTGCCTGAGATCGCTGTATAAGCGATAAGGCATGGCAGAGCAGTAGCTCTGCCATGCCTTATCACAGCGCTCATCAGTGCTGTGCTGCAAGGCCCTCGGGGACACAAATGTTGTAAAAAAAACAAAGATTAAAAAAAGGAATTAAAATGTAAAAAAAGAGTAAAAAAAACATTTTTTAATGCTTTTTCTCAGATTAGCATAAAAAAACCCCACATATTTGGTATTGTCGCGTCCGTAACGACACGCACAATAAGTTGCACATGCTTTTAACTGTGCATGGAAAAAAGCGTTTAAAAAAACGCTAAAAAACAGGCAAAATGCTAATTTTTAGCATTTTGCCTCACTAAAAACGCAATAAAAGTGATCAAAAAAGCCGTATGTACCCCAAAATGGTACCAATAAAAACTACAGCTTGTCTCGCAAAAAATAATCCCTCATAGAGCTCCGTACATCAAAGAATAAAAGATTTCCAAAAAAAGGGTTTTTATTGCAGAAAAGTGGAAAAACCTAAAAAAAAAGTAAGAATTTTGGTCTCGTTGTAACCGTACAGACCCGCAGAAAAAATGGATTGTCTCATTTATGCTGCATGATTAACGCTGTAAAAAAAATTTAAAAAATCTATGCCAGAATTGATGCGTTTTCTCTCCCTGCTATCATAAAAAAAATTAAAGTTTTACAATATAGTTAATGTACCCAAAAATGACGCTGATAAAAACTACAGTTCGCCACGCAAAAAACAAGCCCTTACACGGCCGCATCGACGGAAAAATAAAAAAGTTATGGCTTTTGATAAATGGAGAAGAAAATCCGCCAAAAATAGTTGCGTCCTTAAGCGCAAAATAGGCCATGTCATGAAGGGGTTAAAGATGTGTTCTTGTTGGGTCTTTCTGCCACTGTCAAGGATCTACTCATTTCTCATCCCGCTCTCGTGACACTCAATGATGCGATGGAATTGGCGGTCAAAGCTGACAGTAGACTGAGATCTAGAAAAGAGGAACGCCAGACCCTTAAGGCTAGGGAATCTGGCAGGCTCGCTTCCCCTTCTCCCATGCCAACTTCTGGTGCCGAGCCAATGGAAGTGGATCAGCTAAGTCCCGAGGAACGGCGACGGTTCCGGATGATTCATCGCCTCTGCCTCTATTGTGGGAAAGCCGGACATCGTGTAGCAACCTGTCCTCAGAAGCGTCTACAACATCAGTCCGAACCGGCGGAAAACTTCAGATCCTAGGCGATCTTGGGGAGGATCGCCTAGGATCACAGGTACTCCCTAAATTGTTGGTGCCTTGTCAGATTGGTTTCCGGAATTTCACTCGGTCCAGTTAAGCTGTTATTAATTTGGGTGTGGCCGCCAATTTGATTAGTTTAAGTTTTGTCAGACCTCTGATAACTGAATTCTCTGCGTTAAAAATTCCCATTCGCTTCACTAGTATTGATTCTACCCCTCTGTCTGCAGGTGTTGTACAATGGAGGACTCCCATTTTACAGTTAACTGTGGGTGTTCTCCATTCTGAGAATCTGTCGTTCTTGGTAATGGAAAGGATGTCTGTTGATGTTGTGAGAGATTTAGTCTGGTTCATAGACATTGGTTCACTCTGCAGAGGCCTTTAAGGCCTTCAGATAAGAACACACTGCCCTGGTCATGAACCATGTGCTGACTTGTAAAGTCACGTACTGTGCAAAGGATGTTTGTTCACCAAATTATCTTTAAAATGGTATCAGGATGCGTTAAGAATTGCCGAGTGTACCAAAATTTTTGTACGTCCTGCATAACTCCCCTGTCCTGGTCCCAACCAGATTCTTTGCCACGCTTTGTGGGATTGTACTGCGTATCCTGTGGAGAGGCTCCACCCCCAGGATTAAATTGGAGACCTTGTGCCTCCCAGTGAGCTGGGGAGGATTAGCCTTACCCCACTTCTACTACTACTATCTGGCCAGCCAGCTGGTGTATGCTGGGTGGTGGCTGACTTCATTGGATTACAATCTGGTGGTGGGACTGGAGCGCAGGGTGGTGGGCTCCGCCCTGGGATTGAGGGGTCTGCTGATGCGTGGCCCCTCCTCTCCTATTGCCCCCTTACCTGACCCCATGCTGGTAACACTTAAAATATGGCACAAGGCCTTGCAGCTGACCCCTGTAGTGGAAGTCACATGGTCCCCACATACTCCTTTGTGGGATAATCCACACTTGCCGCACCTGCAGCGCTTTACAGAGTCTGCATTCTGGAGAGCTCAGGGTATTAATGTACTATCGGACATAGTCAGTGAGGGCATCATCTGCACTTTCCTCCAGCTTCAGATAATCTACAACCTGCCTGAGCACCTCTATTTCAGGTACTACCAGCTACGACATGTGATCAGGGCTCAGTTTCAGGGCCTGTCCATACCGGTGTCCCTGATTCGGTTGGAAGGCTTGGCACAGATGTGCAACTTAGTAAGACCACTGTCCAGTTTCTATGCCCACTTGGTGCAGTGTCTTGCCCCGTTGAGGGAGAGGGCGACCCAGAAGTGGGTCATTGACATTCCTGATCTGTTAGCGGAGGAGAGTGAAGACATATTGGTGAGCTCTGGTCCTCCTTTGATTAGTGCTAGAGATAGGCTTATCCAGGTAAAGTTCCTACACCGTATATACTACACCCCATCCAGGCTACATGTAATGGGTCTGCTCCCCTCAGCGTCCTGTCCCCGATGCTTAATTGCTGATGGGACCATCATGCACATGTTCTGGGACTGTGGTGTCATGCAAGACTACTGGGGGGACATTCTTGTATTTATGGAATCTCTCACCTGGGGGCCCCGAGGATCATGCACCCTGGGGTTTGCCTCTTTGGGCTTGTTGGAGACCTACCAGTGGCAGCCGCAACCCGCACCTTATATAAGCTACTGTTTTTCTATGCTAAGAAGGTGATTTTGTTAAATTGGAAGCACCCTGGTAGGCCGACCAGAAACGCATGGATCCAGGTGGTGAACTCTGTGCTTCCAATGTATAAACTGACCTATATGGCGAGGGGATGTCCTGAGAAGTTTGACAAGGTTTGGGGGCACTGGATGAACTGTCTGGCAACAGCAGCAGAGATGCCTGTCTAGATACTGGGAATGGATATGGTGAGGGATACCCGCTTGAACCGATCTACTGTTTAGGCTAATTCTTTTTTTCTTTAAGAGTCGCGCAGGGTTGTTGTTTAAGGGGGAGGGGAGGGGGGGTTGTTCTCTCTATTTTTTTACCCCTTTTTTGGTTGTTTTGTCTTGTTTTTTTCTTCTTCCTTTTTCTCCTGTTGTATTGGGGCTCCGGACTAGGAGCCCTCCCTGGTTTGGGTTTATTCCATTATGAGTAGTTGATGAATGTGAAAATGAACAGCCAAGTATTATGTTTTATGAGAAATGCACACGAATATGCGAGACACTCAGTGTTTTCACTTTTGTCTTTTTTTTCAGTTCTCATGTACTGTAATGTATCAGCAAGGTGTGCATTCTTTAGGATATCTGCTGTTACTGTATATTTGTCTTTTGGCTAAATAAACGTTCCTTTAAAAAAAAAAGAATTGCCGAGTGTGTAGGGGTTATCCTTTAATTGTGTTGTTTGTTCCCATCTGCAAATTCCAATGTGTTTATGCCAAATGTGATATTTTGAGCTTGGGAAAGTTATTTCTTAGCCAATAATGTATACACCCTTATATCTTATCTATATGTCATTTGTATAATCCTTCCTATATCCATATGTTAGTAACACCTTTCCTGTCTTCTCAATAAAACTACGGTGTTGGGCGCCTGGTTCGCCAGAACCTCACTGCCATTAACTACATTCGGATGTCGTGTCTGAGTTTTGGTTAAGGGTTAAGTCACTGGTGACTCCTGTATTTGATTTTACCTGATTTAGGTGTACTTCTTTAAAAAATCTTTGACAATGTAGTGCTTGGTATGCCCTGTTTGGCACTGCACAATCCCCGATTTAATTGGTCCACTCAGGAATTGACATATTGGGGGTTCTCCTGTCATAGTCACTTAGCTACTATATCCATGTGTTCAGCAGATACCATACTTATTCCTGAGTATTTGTCCGATTTTTTTTCGTCCGTATCACTGGGGGCCACAGCCTAGACCATGGTATATAGCTACTTCCACTAGGAGGCGACACTAAGCACAAGTGTTAGCTCCTCCCACTGGCTATATCCCCCCTGCAGGCACTAAGCTAATTAGTCTTTAGCTTAGTGTCTGCAGGAGGCAGACGATGCTACATGTGGGAATCCGGGGAGTCGGGGCTTTTCCCTGATATGCTTCATTACCTCGGGCAGCGGCGTGGCAGGAGCTCCGGAGCCCTTGGTAGGCGGCAGGACAGTGCGGCAGCCTAAGCAGGGGTCGGGGTCAGCGTTGGTAGATGCACACCTGGTGATTCCTCCAGCACAGCGGTGAGCAAGCGCGGCGTCCTGGGGGGCAGGGTGCCGGCGCGCGGCCACCCGGAGGTAGACGGAGCACTTCCGGGTTGCGACCCGAGCCTCCGGGGCAGGCCACGCCCTCTCCGACTGCGGGAAGATTGAAAAGGAGCGGACGGAAAACAGTATGGCCACTCCTGTGATGAGAACGGCACCTGCTTTTGCAGAAGCCAGCTCTGTGCCTCAGCACATACCGCAGACCGAGCTCCAGCAGCAGTACATTTTTCCTGCCACAGCATCGGACGGCACCAACCACTGGCCGCGCTGCCAGTCAGTGGTCACTGGACTTTCAAGGGACCGCAGTTCCGAACCGGATGCCGGCAGAGACGCCAGACGCAGTCCAGTACCGACGCGGTCGTCAACAGCCTGCCCAGGAAAACACCAGCATTTTTTATCGTGACTGGTATCCACGTCAGCACCTGAGGTCCACTGTGTGCCAGGATCCAGAGGCTCCAGCTGGACGAGGGGTGACAGCTGCAAGACCGGGTAAGCCCTGCCTTGGCGGCACTACCGACCAGCAGCCGAGGTCACGACATTAACAAACCCGCAGGAAAGAAAGCTTGACACATTAGCAAAGTCGGCTTTTCAGTCAGCAGGCACGGCGCTGCAACCCATTTTTGCAGCCGCATGGGTAAGCAAGGCTTCCGTGGCCTGGGCTAAACAACTTCAGAAGGATATCCTGGCAGGCGCCCCACCCAGCGAGTTGGTGGAGGCCACGGATAACATTATACAGGCAGGCAAATTCATGTGCGCAGCAGAATTGGACACAGCAAAGTTCGTGGCCCGGACATCCGCCGTATCTATTGCAACACGGCGAACCCTCTGGTTGAAAGGGTGGTCGGCGGACGCGGCGTCAAAGATGAATTACAAGGTCCGTCCATTCGTGGCCCGGTCCCGGGGCCCACAGGCGGCAGCAGCAGACGCGCTAACCATCCCATGGGGAGGTTTCAGGCTCCCGTATATTTTTTCTCCGCTCCTTCTCATCCCAAGGGTATTCGGAAAAGTCAAAAGGGAAGGACGACCTGTAATATTGATAGCACCGGACTGGTCGAGAAGAAGTTGGTACGCGAGCATCGTGGAGCTTCTGTCCGACGTGCCGTGGCAGCTGCCTGAGCGGGTGGATCTTCTGTCCCAAGGACCCCTCTTCCACCCGGATTCCAAGTCGCTACGTTTGACGGCCTGGCCGTTGAGACCAAAATATTGAGGCGGCAAGGCTTCTTGGAGGGTGTTGTCAGAATGATGATTCAAGCCAGGAAGCCGGCTTCATCGGCAATTTATTACCAGGTTTGGAGACTGTTCTTTGGCTGGTGTGAAGATCGGCACATACAGCCCATGCAGTTTTCTCTAGCGAATATCTTGAATATCTTGGCATTCTTGCAGTCAGGCCTCGAGGCAGGGCTGAAACTGGGCTCGCTAAGAGGCCAGGTATCGGCACTTGCGGTACTCTTCCAGAGGCCGGTTGCGAGTAGGCTGGTGGTGCGCACTTTCCTCCAGGGAGTCGCCCATGCGTCTCCACCGTTCAGGCCGCCCTCTCAGGCTTGGGACCTTAATGTGGTATTGGAAGCTATGCTAGCTCACCCATTCGAGCCCCTAAGAGAAATCCCTCTGGGGCTGCTATCCTGGAAAGTGGTGTTCCTGGTTGCGATTACCTCGATTCGTAGAGTCTCCGAGTTGGCGGGCCTGTCAGTAGAGCCACCCTACATGACGTTTCATCAAGATAAGGTGGTGTTAAGGCCGGCACCAGGCTTCCTCCCAAAGGTGGTGTCACCCTTTCACATCAATGAAGAGATCATTCTACCATCCTTCTGTCCGGTACATGCGAGGGAGAAAGAGCTGCACCGCTTGGACCTGGTAAGGGCATTGAAAATTTACGTAAAAAGAACCCAAGAGTTCCGGCAGCTTTCCAAGGTAACCATTTCAAAATGGGTAAAAGCCTTGATAACGGAGGCATACCGTGCTTCAGGGCCCTCGCCGCCTTTCCGGATTACGGCCCACTCCACACGGGCGGTGGGGGCCTCTTGGGCGGTACGCCACGGGGCTTCGGCATTACAGGTATGTAAGGCAGCCACTTGGACCTCCTTACATACATTCTCAAAATTCTATAAGATTCACACGTCTGCATCTTCAGACGCCGCTCTTGGCCGGAAGATTTTGCAAGCGGCGGTCCGTTGATCGCTTGTTTTTGGTCAAACTTGTAAATAGCCCACCCTATTCTTTTTTCGGGACTGCTTTTTGACGTCCCATGGTCTAAGCTGTGGCCCCCAATGATACGGACGAGAAATGGATATTTTTGGTATAACTTACCGTAAAATCTCTTTCTCGTCACGTTCATTGGGGGACAGCACCCACCCCTTTTCTTTAAAGAGCGGTTGCTGGAACTTTCTGTTCTTTGGTCATATATGGCTTAAGATAAAGTCCAGAAACATTATATGTTGGATATGTATGAAAAATGTATTGTTTGATGTCATACTCTCACTGGTTGCTCCTACTGCTTGCATACAGACTAATTAGCTGAGTGCCTGCAGGGGGGATATAGCCAGTGGGAGGAGCTAACACTTGCGCTTAGTGTTTCGTCTCCTAGTGGCAGTGGCTATATCCCATGGTCTAGGCTGTGTCCCCCAATGAACGTGACGAGAAAGAGATTTTACGGTAAGTTATACCAAAAATATCCGTTTCATGATGTATTTTCAAGAAACTGTCTGAGACTTTGGCTCCCCATAGGGAGTGGGACAGTGGTATTGATTTGATCCCCGACAGTCCCATCCCTAAGGGAGCCATTTCCTTTTTTTTTCTGGGCCCTTAAGACGCCCGCGCTGTATGGAGGGAGATAACGCCGCTACCTCCCTCCATACATGTCCTGCAGCTGCAGGATGTAAAAACACTATGGCCCGGTCGTTAAGGGGTTAACCCGTTTGCTGCCTAGGAAATTTCCATATGTTTGACAAATAAAACCTGAATTACAAAAAGTAAAACAAGCAAACAAAAAACAGGCATTACTCCATGATTCCCATTTATTTCTGAAAGTAGACCATGGCACATTGTGAGAATGTCATCCAGCGCCACCAGCAGCACCTTCATGCGATTTAGCATCAGAGAGCAATCCTTTGCAATAACTGCATTAAGGACATGTTTGCAGCTAAAAGTTTGACCCAAGGAGAACATGAGATGCACAAAGCATATTGAAAATAAAAGTCCACTTCAGTCATCTTCTTCTCCTAATTCTGAAATGGCTGATAACAGGGAGCAATAGATAACATTTAACAGGAGGAGATATTGGAGCACGAAGTGAATGACTGGGATGATTTTGCCATCTTATCTTCCAATTGTTGAGGAAATTTTCTGATGATAGCGGAAGGTTTGTCGCTTTGGTAAGCAACATTAATAATGTAACTTGTACTATAGTAAATATATACACCCCCAATACCGCACAGACCCCATTCTTAAATTCGGTACTCAAACAGATTGCACACCTGGTTAAAGGTAACTTTCTACTCTGTGGGGCTTCAATATAATTCACAATCCAGAATTGGACTCTACATCTAGAAGCAACAAGCCCTCCCCCTCATCACTTTGAGTGGATGCGGAGAGCGGACCTGTATGATATATGGCGCTGTAAACATGCCTCTGAGAGGGATTATACTTTCTATACTCACCGATATAACGCCTACTCCCGCATTGATACGTATCTAGCTTCTAAATGGCTTCTACCATTAGTTAGCCAGTGCGAAATGGGAGACATAACCTGGTCGGGCCATGCCCATTGCCCCTGTCTATCTCTCCCCCCAACACTTTTATTTGGAAAAACAACACCTATGTAATAGCCCTCAAGAACAATATTTCCTGCACAGAACAGCAACTTGCTGAATATTTCTTGCTTAACTCATCCCCGCTCACCAGTCCTTCCTTGCTTTGGAATGCACATAAGGCTTACACGAGGGGACTTCTCATACAACAAACGACACACGATAAAAAGCAACGGAACGCAACTACATTCGATCTCCGTACAAAAATCACAACTGCAGGGGAGTCAAAGAAAATTAGAGCGCCTTCACTAATCTAACTCCTTTCTAAAACATAACTTTTACTAATATAAATGTTAAAGATGAAAGGCTTCAAGGACAAACAACATAAATCATAATCTAGTATGGCAGGTACTTTAATCACCTAGACTTAATAGGTTTTATCATAATGTAATGAGAACCCAGTTCCAGTGCGTTGGTAAATTATATAATATCTAGTCTTTATTGGACCTATGACCAACCACATAAATCGGAATACTAGTTCTGTCAGGAGGAATGGCGTACCAATTGAGATACCAACATTCCCTAAGCTACTGCAGAACAAGTAAATAGTGCCTGCCTACCAGTGTCCAAAGCAACAAGGCTTGTCCACTTCAAGACAAGGGTGTGACCCAAGTCCAAATTAATATTAGTGCCATGGTATTAGGACAGATGTAATTTAATAAAGAAATTCTTATTCTTGTTTGGCTCTAGATTTGTCCAGTTATGTACAGGAATATGGGCCAGATCTAAAACAATACTAATTCTGGATAGTTTTCAGATTATCAAGATATGGTTCCATAGAAAAGTTCTAAATCTTATATTGCTCTAATAAGGAACCAAAAATTGTTGAAAATTGATAACCGCTAAATCAAGAGTTTATTGGTAAAAGAACCAAAAATAATAAAATGGAAAACCTAGCAGCGTCTCCAATCTTTAGCTGGTAGCTAGCTACATTAGCAACAGATCCAGCCATTTTGACACCTGTGATTGGGCTGGCTGCTCTTACTATTTTTTCTCGGGTGCAAGCGGGGGTTTGTAATAATACCTAGGCTTATGCCACCTAAGGACATTTTGTGCTTATTGAGCTGATTTGGTGGCTTATGCAATCTTTATGCAAGACTAGGTACTGCATTTTGACCTTATTAGAAGAACCTTTTTGCTAATACGAATAGGCATTGTCCCTACTTTTTTATGGACAACTACTAGGTTATTCCTGGGGTACATTTGGTGGACATCTCCAATTGGGTATCCACCATATATTTTATCCATTAAAAACCATTAAAAAAATCAAGAACAGAACTACAGGCACATCTGGCACTAGACCATGGAAACCATCTTAAAAGGCTAAAAATGACACACTACCACTCGCATAATAAGGCAAGAAAAGTAAGGGCTAACAGAGTCAAAGCAGCAAAAGCCAAATCCAGAATCCCCTTTCTAATATTTCAAACAACAAAGTTTATAGCCCACAGTAAATTGCAAATGAATTTAGCAAATACTACACCCAACTCTACTATTTAAATTGCAATAAAGAAACCCTTTAACCCACTAGCGAATTAATCAGCAAATTTCTTTCAACAATATCCCTCCCGTGCCTGTCCCAGCAGCAAATCCTAGAGCTAAAGCTTCCCATTTCATCCTGCGAAATAGATATAGCTATTAGGTCACTAAAACCGAGCAAATCTCCTGGACTGGATAGCTTTTCTAATGAATATCTCAAGACATTTAAGCAAATCTTACTTCCCTATATACAGAACTTTTTAAATCATATAATGACCATAGGAGTCTCCCCAACGGAAAACTTAAAAGCGACCATAGTAACTATTCCCAAGGAGGGTAAAGCTCCCGCGTGACCAAGCAACTTCTGACCAATCTCACTCCGCAACTCAGATATTAAACTATACACAAGGGTTATTGCCAGTCGAATGTTACCCATTTTGCCTCCGCTTATTAAAAATGATCAAGTGGGCTTCACGAGGGGCCATCGGGCTCCGGACGGGACGAGAAGAAATATCGATCTTGTGTCTAGAGTAGGAGCTAGTCGAATGCCTTCTCTGCTCTTAGCGCTGGACGTGGAGAAGGTGTTCGACAGGGTACATTGGGGATTTATTCGGCAGATGCTGGAGAAATTCGGCCTTAGAGGGCCGATACTCTCCGCCATATCTGCGCTCTTTACCACCTCATCGGCTTCTGTACTGATGAACGGCATTCTCTCTGACCCATTTCAACTTACCAACGGCACACGCCAAAGATGTCCTTTGTCCCCACCACTAGCAGAGGCCATAAGAACTAACCCTCTCATCAACGGTATTGTCCTTGGCAAACTTGCATCAGATCAGTTTATTCGCCGACTATGTAATATTAACCATAACAGACCCAAAAGTCTCAATCCCCCATGTGGTTGGAACCTTGCAGCAATTTGGAACGGTCTCCGACTATAAGGTAAACCCTAACAAGTCACAAATGGTGGGAATTCACTTGTCATAATCAGATGAGAGTTTGTTACAATTTGACTTACCATTTCAATGGTGTCCTACATCCCTACCCTATTTAGGTATAATAACTCAACCACAGATCTTCCAACTGCAAACTTTGCTCCATTAAAAACAGTGCTACAGAAAGAGTTAGACAGATTGGCAAGGTTTGAACCAAGCTGGATGGGTAGAACAATCTCATACAAAATGCTTATCCTTTCTCGCATTTTATATCTCCTCAGAACTATTTCTGTGACCATTCCTGAGTCAATTTTTTCAGCACTCCACCATCAAATGAATACATTCATATCGCGAGGAGCGAAACCCAGAGTGGCCTTCTCTATTTTGACTAAACCCTTAAAATTTGGAGGTATGGGTCTGCCCGATCTTTGCAATTATCACAGAGCCTTTTTGATTGACCAAAGCAGGCACTGGTGCTGCACGAAATCAGACAAAACCTGGGCCTCTTTTGAGTCATCCCTGGCGGGTGTCTCCAATTGGAGAGCTTATCTATTAGCGAACTCAGTGCAGACCCAGAATTTCCCCCCCCCCAGCCCTCCAGTAGTAGAAGCTACTCTGCGAGGGTGGAACTCAATGTGCTCTAAGACAAACCTGGAACCAAATTCGTCAGCAAAAATCCCACTTCCACTAGTTTAGATAGAAACATCTAATACCCAATCTCTCGTTAAACAAATGGTCGCACAAGGCAAATATGACTGTTTCAGACTTGTATTGGGGAGGCACCTTTCTCTCCTTCCCCCAAATGCAAGAAAAATATGGAATTCAAAATTCTGAGCATTATACATTTTTGTGCATCCGTAACTACTTGGGCACTCACGCAGTCTCTTTTTCGTCCCTACCTAACACTTTAAGTGACATACTAAATGCGAGCTGGAGAATCCACATACTACACCCTAGCTGCCACTACCCAAGCGCAGGCCACTGCCTCAACTGACCGGAAGTTATCTGCGCCCCTTGCGGCCATTTTGTGTACATTGCCGCCAATATGGACATGAGATTAATATGTGCTTTCATTTAAATGGGTGATCCCTAGGAAGAAGGACCGTACCTCGGGAGGACAGAGAATAGGTCCACACACCCCAAAAGGGATTTCCAAATACATAGGCCCCCGTCCAGAGATAACATTACATGTGGATGGTATACCTTTGCCCGCTTTACTTGACACAGGTGACTACAATTAGAGTGACTTTGAAAGGTACTGGTCACCTGCACTATTAGGTTTTCCACCCAAACAACTAATCAATTTTGTGGCAAGCAACAGTTTACAGGTACAATAGTTGGGTACTGAGAACCCACTGTTATAGCCGGCAAAGCCGAGCTACAGCATCAAGGGATTCTGGTAGTAGACATGCCAGATAAGAATGCACCAATTACCCTTGGTATGAATATTCTCAGGAACTGCTATGCGTAAATGTTGGAGGCCCTTCAGAGTCATATACCTGCAGCCTCCCAGGCTCAGTGAGCTATACTTAAAGCACTTACAGCTCAACAACGGTTTACTAACCCAGAGGGTCACGTGGGTAGAGCCCGCATAAGAGATATCAGACCTCTTCTAGTTTCACTGGAATCTGTTTATTCTATGGTGCCAGACACGTCCAGGTCTACATGGATGCAAATATGAAGCTCTGATAGAACCTATACACATTGATGGTCACCCATTCTTGTTACCTGCCTGAAGCTTAGCCAACGTAAAGGATGGGAGAGTTCTAATCCACCTAATTAATATTGGGAATGTTCCCATACCATTGAAAAAGTACACTCGTAGCTCAAGTATCCCTACTTGCACCTGACAATGTGCTAGACAAAGAGACTGATAGCGTCTAGCAGGAGGCACAATCCATACAGCCAGATTCTACTAAGCTCCCTTCCTGGCTTACTGGCTTTCACATTGGTGATACCCAAACCTCTACCACACAGGTACAGAGGGTGAGAGACTTAACAGTTAAGAAACAAAACGCCTTCAGCTGACATAGTATGGACTTTGGCAGAGTCAGAGACGTATGTCACTCTATCCCGACGAAAACGCAAAGTCCTAGTCACTGGGCCGCTCCTATTGTGTTAGTCAAAAAAAGGAGACATCTGCTTCTGCATGGATTATCGCAAGCTCAGTGTCTCAGTGTCTGCCTTACCCACTACCCTGTATTAAAGAATCTTTAACTGCCCTAGGTACTGCCACCTACTTTTCTACCTTAGACTTGACCAGTGGTTATTGGCAGGTGCCTATGAGTGAGCAGGACAGGGAGAAAACTGCATTCACCACTCCCATGGGGTTATTCTAGTTCAAATGCATGCCCTTTGGCCTCTGAACACCTCAGGAACTTTCCAACGCCTTATGGAGAGATGTTTAGGCCAAAGCAATTTTGATTCTCGCCTACTCTATCTAGATGACGTCATAGTCTATTCTAAAGATTACAAAGAAAGCCTCCAACACCTCAGAGAAGTGTTCCAAATTCTCATAGACCATGGCCTGAAAATCAAACCCTCTAAATGCCATCTATTCTAGACCAGAGTGCGCTATCTCGGACATATTGTCAGTGCTGATGTAGTATATCCAGATCCAGAAAAAGTTGATGCAGTTTGTTACTGGCCTGCCCCTAAGACCCTAAAAGACATCAGAAACAGGATTTGTAGGATACTAGAGAAAATTTATTCCCAAGTTTGTGCAAATAGCAGCCCCCCTTCAAAAAGTTCTGCTAGGTCACTCTAAGGAAATACATAAATGACCGCTTCCTATAAATTGTGAAAAGGAACAAGCATTCCAAACCTTAAAAGAGAAGTTAACTACCTCTCCTATTCTTGCTTATCCAGACTATACTCTCCCATTCAATTTGTATACCGATGCTAGTTTCAAAGGTCAAAGCGCAGTCCTTAGTCAAGTACAAGAAGGCAAGGAAAGAGGATTTGCGTATGCTAGCCGTTCACTCAAAGGTTCGGAGAGAAATGACCAAAATTACTGTTATTGCTTGCACTGGTTTGGGCAGTTACTGAACAATTCAAGGACTATTTAGCTGCTGCTACTTTCACTGCCTACACAGACAATAATCCAGTTGCTGACTTGAATTCAGCAAAACCAGGAGCATTAGAGCAAGGATGGCTCACCGGACTAGCAAACTTTAGTTTCAATGTGAAATATCAGACAGAAAAGAGTAATACCAATGCTGACGCTCTCTCTAGCTTACCAGAAGCAATTGATTATTACCCTGAAGATATGTGGGAGGACATTGAAATGCCTGACTTCACAGTCCACCAGGCTCCACAAAATTGCAATACTGTATCTACAAACTCTAATTCCTCATCAGAACCTACAGACACTCTACAGAGATGGTTGCTGCAGCAGGATAGCCGAATGTTTGGTGAGTTGCAAGAAAATTTATTGCAGGAGCCGTCCCTAAAGAAATTCTATGCAAATCTACAGATCCAGAACTACAACGCTTATGAAGACAAAGAAAAGAGACTTCTTAACAAAAAACGTAATCTTCAGAAGTTCTATTGATCCAGCCTCTGGAAATCGAGTCCACCAAATCCTAATCCAACGTAGAGATGCTAATCAAGTTCTGCTCGCATATCCCGATCAATCAGGCCACTTCAGAGTGCACAAAATAGAAGCAATAATCCATCAACGATTTTATTGGATTGGTATGAGAAATGATATTGAAAAATGGTGCCAAGAATGTACAGTTTGTGAAACTCGCTGAAAAACCAAAAATGACCAAAAAGCGGCTTTGCATCCCATTGTTTCCACTAAATCACTTGAAAAACTAGCAATTGATCATCTAAAAACTTAAACCAGTAAGTCCGGGTTTAGTTATGTAATCACTCTCATTGACCATTATACCAAGTTTACTGTTGCAGAACCAGTTAGAAACTTGACCGCAAAAACCACAGCAGCCATTGTTTGGAAACCCTTTGTCTTAAGCTATGGACGTATTAATAAAATCTTGCCTGACAGAGGGCCTGCATTTGAATCTCAGCTGTTTCAAGAATTATGTGACATCTATGATTATAAGAAACTAAGGACCACTGCATATCATCCACAAGGAAATGGTTTTTGTGAAAAAGCCAACAAAACAATCCTAAAATTGCTAAGGACTATTCCTTACAAACAAAAAGCTCATTGGCCCAGCTTATTGCCAGAAATCATCTATACCTATAATAATACTCCACATTGTTTAATAGGATATACCCCTTACTACCTTATGTTTGGCAGCCAACGAAAATTGCCAGCAAACCTTAGATTAGGAGTACAAGTTTCTGATGATACCAATGCTCTACCCAAAACAGAATGGATCCAAGATCACCAACGACGCCTAAAGGAAGCTCAGGAAATAGTTGGTACTTGTCAACATCAACTAATGTGGTACCAACAAACTGCCCACATGCTCCTCTATGGACTTCCATCAAATTGCATCAGAAGTAGCTCGGCGCATAATGCCAGATATACAGAAAACTCTGGAACAGGCACTGCAAGCATCTCTCATGCATATCCACGCTGAGCTGACATCACGCTCCAAACGCATGGGCGAGACAGAGCAATCCTTAAAGGGGTTGTCCCGAGAAAGCAAGTGGGGGTAAGCACTTCTGTATGGCCATATTAATGCACTTTGTAATATACATCGTGCATTAAATATGAGCCATACAGAAGTTATTCACTTACCTGCTCCGTTGCTGGCGTCCCCGTCTCCATGGTGCCATCTAATTTCAGCGTCTAATCTCCCGATTAGACGCGCTTGCGCAGAAGGGTCTTCTCCCTTCTCTTGGGTCTCGGCACGAGCGGTGTTCTGGCTCCGCCCCCTTCTACGCGGCATCGCGTAGCTCCGCCCCGTCACGTGTGCCGCTTCCAGCCAATCAGGAGGCTGGAATTAGCAATGGACCGCACAGAGCCCACAGTGCACCATGGGAGAAGACCCGTGGTGCATCGTGGGTGAAGATCCCGGCGGCCATCTTGGTAAGGTAAGTAAGAAGTCGCCGCAGAGCGGGGATTCGGGTAAGTACTAAACTTTTTTTTTTTTTAAGCCATCCCTTGTGTTTGTCTCGCGCCGAACGGGGGACCTATTGAAAAAAAAACCGTTTCGGCGCAGGACAACCCCTTTAAAAGAGCAGCAAAGTAAGGTGGAAACACTACAACAAACGATCCAGGAGCAGGCTACTACTATGCAGACCATGGCCAATAAAATTGATGACCTGGAAAATAGATCACGCAGAAATAATTTAAGATTAGTCGGACTGCCCGAAACCATCCTACAATCAGATTTATTCAAAATAACCGAGAAGGAGCTCCCAGAAGCATTGGGCATTGAACATTACTGCAGGGTGGAACGAGTGCACAGAGTGGGACCAGAATTGCAAACGACTAGAGGCCCTCCGAAAGAAAAAGCAGCGCAACAAAGGCCACGGCAAATAATTATGCGACTGCTGGACTTTAATGATAAAATGGCTCTTCTAAAAGCTTTTCGAAACAGAGACCACCCAATCTACATCAGAAATCACAAAATCCTGCTATTTGAGGACTTCTCAGCAGAAGTAGCAAAAAAAAGACGGGCCTTCAGCAATATCTGCACCATACTATACAAAAAAAAAATACGTTTCCAATTACAATACCCAGCGCTCCTCAAAGTATTTCAGAATGATGGCACCTTCAAGATATACAGATTATCTGTATCAGCAGAAGCAGACTGGGGACATACCAGCAAGCAACAAGATGGTGTACCTCCACGGCGCCCTACAAACAGTGCAGGAGAGAAGACTGCGAACAGTCAACAAAGACCGATGAACGCAGCGCGCTCCACTACACAGCAGTCACAAGAGACACGCACTCCCCCTGCTGAGCGCTCTTCACCCACGTGCCAGACCTGAAGGAAGGAGTGAGTATGTGTACAACAATGCAAACACAACACCGGGACTTAGTACGTTACAAGAACTGACACCACAGACTTAACCTGGAAACCCGAACTCGAGGGGAAAAGTTATTTCATGCTTTAAACAGATTTTAAAATGTTAGTATAATTAGGATGTGACAATTTAAACAGCAGGCCGATGTAACTGCGGCACTACATGCTAGAAAAAAGGAAGTCCAATAACTAATACTAGGAGCATTGCTCTGAATATATACTCTAGTTTATCTCACTACCAGAACTGTATATGTGGCAGAGTATAAAGTGAGTCAGATTAACAGCCAGAGATTAACCTAGACCACATTTCTGTTTGAGCAGTTCTGTTCTAGTTTTATTTTTGTTACTAAGATATTAACCGAGAATTTCTCCATAGCAGCATATAAAAAGTATTGTGTGTAAGTTTAGCATATCACCCCTATTTTCCCCCCTTTCGTGCCCTTCTCCTTTACTAGTAGACAGGGAAACCACAAGTACTAAACTTAGAGGTGTCATCAAAGCAATAATACGCATAGAAACACGTAAGGGATTAACAAACCACAAAAATGCACGTCGTGTCGTGGAACGTCAAGGGACTAGGCTCCCCTCACAAAAGAAACATGATATTACGGTACCTTAAAGAACTACGCCCCGATATGGCCTTATTGCAAGAGACACATCTACTGGAAAAAGACTTTCACCGGCTGAGGAAAAACTGGGTGGGTATGGTGATGGGATCCCCAGCGATAAACGGGAAAGGGGGAGTTATTACATTGATCAACAAATCCTTTAACCCCTTAGTGACGAAGCCTGTTTGCGCCTTAGTGACGGAGCCAAACTTTGGAAATCTGACATGCGTCGTTCAACGTAGCATAACTCCATAAAGGCTTTACATATCCAAGTGATTCTGACATTGTTTTTTCGCCACATGTTGTACTTCATTTAGGTTGTAAAAAGAGACCGATATAATTTGTGTATATTTATTAAAAGTACCAATATTGGAAAAATTTTGAAAAAATTGTCATTTTTTCACATTTTCAACCGTAATAGCTCAAATATGTCCAAACATACCGTACAAATTTTTGATAAGATATATATTTCCATCTGTTTACTTTATTCTGAATGCACACTTGAAAAACTTTTGTGTTTTTTTTAACCATTTAGAGGACATACAAATTTAACATTACTTTTCAGCATTTTGAGGAACACTTTGCTTTCCTGCACCAAACCAAGTTTGCAAAGGCTCATAAGTGTCAGAATAATAGATACCCCCTCAAATGACCCCATTTTAAAAACTACACCCCTTAGTGTATTCACTGAGCGGTGTCATGAGTATTTTGACCCCACCAGTTTTTTTCAGGAATTAATTCAATTTAGAGGAGAAAAAATAAAATTTCATATTTTTGCAAATATGTCATTTTAAAGACATATTTTTTTCCTATAGAGCCCATGAAAATGAGGATTTACACACCAAAATGGATACCCCCGTTTCTCCCGTGTTCAGAAACATACCCATTGTGGCCCTAATCTTATGTCTGGATGCACAACGGGACCCAAAATGAAAGGAGTAGTCGGTGTCTTTCAGAACATAAATTTTGCTTGAAGGCGTTTTAGGCCCCATAGCACTTTTGTAGAGCTCTTGAGCAGCCAAAACCAAAGAAAGCCCCCACCAGTGACCCCATTTTGAAAACTAGACCCCTTAACAAATTTATCTAGGGGTGTACTGCCCATTTTGACCCCACAGTTTTTGAAAGAATTGAAGCAAAGCAAAAAGAAAAAATTGTGATTTTCATTTTTTTGTCAATTCTGTCATTTTAAAAACAGCTTTTTTTGTACAGCACACACATGAATGAAGACTTGCACCCCAAAATAGATACCCCAGTTTGTCCCGTGTTCAGAAACATACCTATTGTGGCCCTAATCTTTTGTCTGCATGCACAACGGGGCCCAAAATGAAAGGAGTAATCGGTGGCTTTCAGAACAGAAATTTAGCATGAAGGTGATTTAGGCCCCATTGCCTACTTGTAGAGCCCTTGAGCGGCCAAAACGACAGAGAGCCCCCACAAATGACCCCATTTTGAAAACTAGACCCCCTAACGAATTTATCTAGGGGTGTACTGTGTATTGTTACACTAAAATTTTTGAATAAATCTAAGCAAAGCAGTAGGAGAAAAATTACAATTTTCATTATTTCGGCAGTTGTATCAATTTAAAAACAGTTTTTTTTGTACAGCACACATAGGAATGAAGACTTTCACCCCAAAATGGATACCCCCGTTTGTCCCGTGTTCAGAACCATACCCTTTGTGGCCCTAATCTACTTAAAGGACACATGGCTAGGCCTATAATGGATGGAGCACCCGTTGGATTTCAGGGTACAACGGTATAAATTCCAGGCCCCATTGCCCAATTATAGAGCCATTGAGCGTCCAAAACGATAAAACCCCCCCACAAATGACCCCATTTTAAAAACTAGACCCCTTAATGAATTCATCTAGGGGTGTATTGCGTATTTTGACCCCACAGTATTTGAATAAATCTAAGCAAAGCAGAAGGAAAAAATTACGATTTTCATTTTTTTGGCAATTTTGTCAATTTAAAAACATTTTTTTTGTACAGTGTAGATAGGAATGAAGACGTTCACCCCCAAATGGATACCCCCGTTTGTCCCGTGTTCAGAAACATACCCATTGTGGCCCTAATCTAGTTACAGGAAACATGGCAAGGCCTGTAATGGAGGGAACATCCGTTGGATTTCAGGGCACAACTGAATAAATTCCAGGCCCCATTGCCCACTTGTACGGAATAAAAATTGACACCTTAAAAAAATATCCCCACACACACACACCCCCCCCCCCCACCCCCCCGCCCTTTTCGGCGTTACCCAAATCTTAGATAAAAGTAATAATGTGAACTGTGTAATATTTCCAAAGACAAGGGTAATTACGGAGGCTGGATGGGTACATGGGGCTATAAAACCAGGTATCCCCCCTCCTCTCATGCTTTTTGGGGGTATTTCGTGACCTCAGTGGCGGGGATGGGGTGTAAAAAGTGGCGCTCTGTGAGTCTCCGTAAGCCTGCTGAGGTGCGGCGGTCTCACACAGAAGGCGCTCAACAAGCTGCTCCTGGAACTGCAAGAAGGCGAGCGTTCCCGGGGCTTCTTGTAAATTGCGTATTACAGGTAGCGGTCTGAATAACGCCGGGCTCACACGGCCGTATGCAGAATCAGCTTGCGGAGGCCCGCAGCGGATCCCAGCTGTGAGCCCGGCTGTGACCCTGCGTACGGCTGCGTAATGTACTGCGCATAACTGCCTACTCACACAGGCGGTCATACGCAGTATATATATATTTTTTTGTTTGTATTTTCCGCACCGTCGCTTAGCGATGACGCGGGTACCCGCAGCCCGTATACAAGGTAGTTGCGTATGGGCTGCGGGTATATCCGCGACCACGGAGCACAATGGGCTCTATGTTGCGGATATCTGCGGTAAAATAGAACATGCTGCGTTCTCTTTTCTGCGAGTGGATTACGCAATTCCGACCCACTAATGTGAGCGAAATTGTGTAATCCAATGCGATTGATCTGCGTATTACCGCGGATCAGAAGCATGCAGAATCCGTAATTCCTATCCGGTCATGTGAGACCGACCTAAGGTAGATCGCTACCTTTTTTTCACGTGACCGGGACCGCCCAACGAGGCCACCCGTCACTGCTCCAGGCTCTCGGCGACCGTTGGTCGCTGGGAGCGAGGAGATTTTAAATTTCCTGTGCTCCCCGACTCCTGCGCATGTGTCTGGTGTTTTGCCGGCGGTCGCATGCGCAGAATCAGGGAACGTTCACGGAAGAAGATTGTGTCGGGGCGCAAATACGGAGGCCTCCGGTAAAAAGTTTCATCTCCTCTCACCGATCGCATCGGTGAGGGGAGATGAACCTTCACCTTTTTTTTACTTTTACGTGATCGCCATTATCCATTGGATAACGGCGAACACGTGATCAGGAACCACTCACCGCGGTGAAATCTCGTGAAATCTCCAGGCTCTCGGCTAAGTTTTGTAGCCAGGAGCAGGGAGATTTTAAATTACCATGGCTTTTGCGCATGCACCTGCCATATTGGCGACGGGCGCGTGCGCAGAAGCTGGGGTAAGGTCCGCGGATAAATCCGCGGGCCTTAGGTACGTCATTTCATCCTCCCTCACGGATATGATCCGTGGGGGGAGATGAAACGCAAGTTTTTAAAACTTTTTAAAACTTTTTTTATTTAACTTTTTGCACTTTTTTTTTTTACTTTTTACCCCTTTTTTATTTTTATTTTTTAACTTTTTGCACTTTTTTTTTTACTTTAAATGATCACTGTCATCCATTGGATGACAGTGATCATGTCCCCAGTGACATCCCTCTGCTCTTGGCTACACATGGCAGCCAAGAGCAGAGGGATTTTGAATTTCCCGGGGCTCGAGCCCCTCTGTGCACGCGCCCGATGTCAATCATCGGGCGCGCATGCGCAGACCGGGATTTCGGGTCCCGGGACATCGGGACATCGCAGAGGACCGGGGGTGAGTATTTTCACCTCCCCTCATGGATCCGATCCATGAGGGGAGGTGAAACCTTACTTTTTTTTTACTTTTTCAACTTTTTCGCGATCGCCGCTATCTGATCGATAGCGGCGATCGCGGGCCCGGGGACCGCTCACAGCGGTCCCCGGTAACACCTCCTGGCTCCCGGCTACCTTCAGGAGCCGGGAGCCAGGAGATTTTAAATTTGCCGGGGGCTCCCGGGCTTCTGCGCATGCGCGTGACGTCATCGTCTGGCGCGCATGCGCAGAAGGCCGCCGGCGGGTCCGGGAGGACGAGATCTCCGTGGGACACCGCCGACAAGCCGGGTAAGTAATTTCAGCTGCCCTGGTGGAGCCGATCCAGCAGGGCAGCTGAAGAACTAACTTTTTTGACAGTTTTCTTTACTTTTTTGCGATCGGCGCTAGCCATTGGCTAGCGCCGATCGCAATGCCGGGGGGGACTGCCCGCATCCTGGGATGACAGCTCCATGCTGTCGGCTACCTGCGGGCACCGACAGCATGGAGCTGTCACGTCCTCAGGCAAGTGGGCATTAATCCAAAGAGGATGCATAAAACTACGTCCTCTAGGATTTAGGCCCACTTTCTGAGGACGTAGTTTCCCGATGGGGCAGTCGTTAAGGGGTTAAGGGTACGATCATTTCAGACAGCAATGACCAGGAAGGTAGATGGTCTCATGTAATACTGGAGCAAGAAGGCAGCAAATATAGCATCTATAACATCTACGCACCAAATGGAGAAAACAAATCTATTTTTATGGGTCTGGAAC
Source organism: Eleutherodactylus coqui (assembly GCF_035609145.1). Classification (NCBI taxonomy): domain Eukaryota; kingdom Metazoa; phylum Chordata; class Amphibia; order Anura; family Eleutherodactylidae; genus Eleutherodactylus; species Eleutherodactylus coqui. The sequence continues at coordinate 100,636,223 of NC_089849.1, forward strand.
GATTAGTGTATAATGATTCACACGAGCAAAAACTGATCTGTGGAGACATGAACACAGTGATGAATGTGCAGGAAGATCGCAAGGGCCCGTCCACAGTCACACGCAGTAGAGACAAAGTATTAAAATCATTTACACTAAACACGGGCTTATGTGATGCATGGAGACACAATCATCCTGACAGTAGAGAATATTCTTTCTACTCGCATGCTCATCAGTCATGGTCCCGAATCGATTACACATTAGTACCACAACACATGATCAGCAAAATACAAGAAACGGAAATATTAGAAATGGTAATCTCAGACCATGCGCCAATATCGATAACCCTGCAGGACGCATACCCAAAAGGCACAGACTTTATATGCAGATTCCCATCTCACTTAACCCGGGATGAGAACTTCTCTGCAGCGCTCCAAACATGGTGGCTAGATTATGTGACTAATAACGAAGAACATATAACAAATCCTACACTGTTCTGGGAAACAGCAAAAGCTGTATTACGAGGCAACTTAATGGGATATATGTCAAACCTGCGCAAAAGAATTAATACTCAGTATGACACCGCCAGTCTAGAGCTACGCAATGCCTACACAGCCTACTTAGTCACAAACACCACAAAACAAAGAAAAGTGGTATTTAGCCAAAGCGGACTTTGACCTGTGTTTAGATAGAAAAGAGAGGACACACAACAAGTATCTGCAGGCTGACTTATACAGACATGGCAATAAAGCAGGACGTTTGCTGGCGCGCCTGGCAAAATGCCAATATGCCCCGACAAACATCTCCTCTTTGAAGGACAGGACAGGAAAATTAGAGAACCACCCAAGACAGATAAACACAATACTGCAAGAATATTACACAGAAATATACAAGGCCCCGTCAGAAAACATATAGAAGGGGATGGAATTCCTTAAAAATCTGCCCCTGCCCTCTCTCAGCCCAGAACAACAGCAAACCTTAAATGAAAGCATAACAGCAGACGAAATTAAGACAGCCATAACCTGTCTGGCAAATGGCAAAGCACCAGGTCCAGACGGTTACACTGGAGAATTTTATAAACACCTTAAAACTGAAATACCTCCCATTCTGGCAAGTTTTTACAATCACATAATACAAACCGGGCAGCAACCTGATCAATCAAAGATAGCACACATAAAATGAATCCTAAAACCGAATAAAGACCCCTAACTACCTGAATCATATCGGCCAATATCACTAATAAACCAGGACATCAAAATACTATCCAAAATCATGGCTGACAGACTCAGTAACTATATGACATCACTTGGGCTGACAGACTCAGTAACTATATGACATCACTGGGGCTGACAGACTCAGTAACTATATGACATCACTTGGGCTGGCAGACTCAGTAACTATATGACATCACTGGTGGGACCAGCACAGGTAGGGTTCATAAAGGGTCAGTCAGCAGTCACAAATATCCGCAAGGTTATGGCAACACTAGACATAGCACAGCGTCGTAATACGCAGCCTCGGACACAAAGCACAAAACACAACTCAATACTGCTATCACTAGACGCTGAAAAAGCCTTTGATAACATGAATTGGACATGGCTAAACTTAGTGCTAGACAAGGCAAACATTAAAGGCCCTTTCAGAAAATACATTGACAGTCTATACCAGAACCCCAAAGCTAGAATCCATACACCAGGCTTCATCTCAACACCCTTTGAGCTTCACAAGGGCACCAGGCAGGGCTGTCCATTATCACCCTTGTTATTCGATTTAGCACTAGAACCACTTGTACAAAAGCTAGATGACCCTAGTACATACGAAGGCATAAAAATGGAGACCAAGAGCTTAAAATGACCCTATTTGCAGACGACATACTGTTATTTCTAGAAAAAACAGAACAACATTTAAAGACGCTGCTGAAAACCATAAATGATTTTGGAGACCTTTCCGGGTATCACATTAACCCCTTAAAGAGCGAAATACTGGAGCTAGGCTCCCCCTGCCCACCAGAGTTATGGACATCATTAGGCTGGCCAAACACTATAGTAAAACCATACATCACATATCTGGGTGTCAAAATAGGAAAAGCCCCAAGCTCTTTGTACACGTTAAACTATATCCCATTATTTGATAAAATACAGAAGACCTGGAGCGTTGGATGTACCCCCCATTGTCCCTGCTGGGGCGATGTCATCTCATCAAAATGATGAGCTTTGCAAAACTTCTGTACCCAATGCAGACGATCCCCTTACTGCTCAAACATCAAGATGTGAAACTTCTAAACTCAGCATTCACCCGTTTCTTATGGGTGGGCAAGAAAGCACGGATATCATTACAAAAAATGATGCTAGATAAAGAGGAAGGTGGAATGAGTTTCCCAAACATACGTAGCTATAACATAGCGTGTCTCACAAGACATATAGGGGATTGGATACAACAAACAGACGCATACTCCTGCAGGAAAATAGAATCAAACCTAGCAGCTCCTTGGAGTCTAGTTGGGTGCCTACATACGCCAATATCCAAATTACCGGGAGACATTAAAAGATCGCAGCTGCTAAGAGACACCATAGTAACCTGGAAAGAGTTAAGGAAGGCGTTTAACCTACCTTTTCTAATATCCAAGCACATGCCACTGATAGGACATCCTGAATTTCATAGGGGACTAGATGATAAGATCTTCAGAGATTGGAGTGCATGCGGCCTGACAACAGCAGGGCAGTTCATGCATGAGGAAGACCGGAGATGGCATACACAGAAGGAAATCCATGACAAATACAAGATACCCAGCGCACAATTCCTACAAATCAAACAAACCCTTTCTTTCTGTACAGACAAACTGATAAACTTAACCAGAGAAGCCCCAACCAATGATTTTGACTCGTTAATTGCGCAGGTACAGCAAACTCCTTCCTTGTCCAACATACAAAAAGCAATTACACACAAATTCAATAAAAAATAAGCTTTTTTCACAATGGAAAGGGATTACCAATGACATGGATCTAGAAAGCAAAATACTGAAGGGCTGGAATACGATCCGTAAACATGTTCAAAGTGAGGTGTGGAGGGAAACTTTATTTAAGGTGATGCACTACGCCATATATGGCTTCAACATACCTGCAGCACCGCATAGACCTAATCAATTGGTAGAATGCCCAAAGTGTGGCGCACACGCTACCAACTTTGAACATGGTATATGGTCGTCCACATATGTAAACGCCTTCTGGACTACCATAGCACAACATATCTTCAATAAATGGAAGATAAAAATATCGGTAGACGTACAATCCATGCTATTCCACACTGCACCACAACAGACAATGGACATGCCAAACCAACAGACAATGGACATGCCAGACCAACAGACAATGGACATGCCAGACCAACAGACAATGGACACGCCAGACCAACAGACAATGGACACGCCGGACCAACAGACAATGGACACGCCGGACCAACAGACAATGGACACGCCGGACCAACAGACAATGGACACGCCGGACCAACAGACAATGGACACGCCAGACCAACAGACATTACCACCTTTCCTACATATTTTTCTCTTGGCAGCCAAACGGGCATTACTTAAACACTGGTTAGAACAAACAATGCCAGATGTAATGGAAGTAGAAGCACAACTCATACATGTAATGACACTAGAAAGAATAGAAGTGGAGCGCAACAAGGAGAAAGGGGCAAAACACCATTTTAAAAAATGGAAACATTTTCTGGTATCGCATTTCTCAGATTCTGAGATTTCGGCTATAGTTGCTCCTTTCAAATATACCAAATGGTATCTAATAGAGGAATTGAAAGGAACATTAGGGAGACTAGCGGGACGACAGAGAAGCTAATCTTCCCAAAGAGAACCGACACATCTGCAAGAAAATCACAAGGATCTGACAAACCACGACATGACGGAGGCAAATTGATATGATAGATTATCAGCATTATCCCCCCCCCCTCCCCCCCCAGCCCATATTTTCCTTAATCAACTATGCTCCCACACAATAGTCTCAGGGAAAGAAATCTCTTTTTTTTATCTTTTTTTTTTAATTATTTTATTCGGAAATTATTCGCTACATGAATATGTACAATATGTGTATGCTCCATCTATGTTGTGTTTTTTTGTTAGTTTGTTTTAATTTAATACAAACAGCTGATTTAGTTTCTATATGTTACACATGGTATATACTATGTAAAACAACAAGCGTGATGTCAATGTCTTTGTACTATTTTTATTGAAAAATATGCAAAATCAACAAATAAAGAGAAGTTTGAAAAAAAAAAAAAAACTAATGTGGTACTAAAACCTGTTTGCCCATCTAATGTACCAACCAGCAGCACCTGTACCACCAACATCAAGTTCCTCATCGCCATCAAATTCAGTTCCTTCATCACCACCAGTTGTTTCACCCACTTCAACAAGAAGACTTCCTGGACTCCCTGTTCTAAGAAGGTCCACAAGGTCTACTCATGGACAACTACCACTGAGACTACAGAATTAACTTTATTCTATCAAGAGTCTTTATTAATTCTATGGATTCTACAATTGTTCAATTTATTGCAATGTTTCAAGTAACCAAGCTTTTTGTCCTGAGAGACTTCCCAGTGTGTTCTACAAGTTAAGCAATATTTAAGATATGTGCCTCAAGAGACTACTTGATGATTCCTATAAGCTAATTATTGTTGTTGTTTATAGCATTTGTTTTTATGCTCACCCTTTACCGTAACCTTTTTTAGAGAGACTTGATTTAGTGCTCTTCGCACTACTGCATTCTGGACTCTGTGTTCATCTGCTCCTTTTTATGGACTCATACCTACTCTTGTGGGAAGCTATCCACTATTACAAGGTTTGCCAAGCAGAAAACTGCTGTCTTTATTGCATGTTTCTATTTTCAGGTCTGCACATGCACATATGGATTTTTGCACAGGACTCTAAAGCAATGTTGTGTGACTATTGCCTAACCAAGGGAATTCTTCTCTTACAGGTTGCCTACTGTACAGCACATATCCTGAAATGTCATTTTTCTACTACATTGATATTTATGCATATTCTGTTGGTCTTTGGGGAGAAGAGTTATGTAGGTGTCCCATAGCTAGCTGGGACCTAAGATTGTCTTCTCCGAACACAACTTCTAAAAACTTGCAAGTACACTAAAACTCTAAAAATTAATGTGCTGTCACACAAACACAGTAGGTACATTTTTCCACAGCTCAGTACAGCCAAGAGTGGCTGTGTTTTTAAGTAGGGGAGAAATGTAGTGGTCTGGAGGGTCCTCCAGAATAGTCACACTCATTTTTCCTGTCCCTTCTGTCTATGTGCTTCCAGGAGGCATAGAAGGTGCTGTACATTGGAGAAACCTTGTTTCCCTCTTCTTCCTAAGCTAGAAGCTTAGTGCTGGCAATAGCTGGTTGCCTGTTGGCTATATGTCATGCCTCCACTGATTGGTGGGAGAGCCCAGGGTGGGAAACACTCCAGAGAGAGGCAGTAGGCAGAGGGGGAGGAGAGACAAGTGTCGGAAGAGAGAGGAAGTGAAGGAGGAGTTAGGAGAGAGGGATGAGGAAAGTCTGCAATGAGTCGTCGGAGGAGGAGAAGGTCGTGTGTCAGGAGTGCAGCTGAGCATTAAGTGAATTCATCAAGCCTTTAAGAGAAGCGAGGTCTTATCCATTCCCAGGCTTCACCAGCAGTGAAGAGTAAAGAATCTGAGATAATCTGAACACTAAAACAGGGAGTTAAACTACCCGGAGCATTCAAAGCCAGGAGTAGCTCAGAGGCCATCTTAAACCTAAATCCAACACCTGCATTTTTCACTTCCAGTAAGCCCATTAGTTCACAAGTACTGTGGGGATTCATTACTGAGTAAGCTCTAGGAACATAGAGAGAGAACGCTGAAGAAAGTGTATGTTTTCTGTTTACTACTTTCAACTTTCTAAAATGGCTGAAAACAGGGAGCAATAGATAACATTTAACAGAAGGACATATTGACGCAGGTGGTGAATCACGAGGGATGATTTTGCCATTTTATCTCATGATAGTGATGGGGATAATTATGACAGTTCTACTGACTATTTTGCTGATATTTCAGACCGCATACTTAAGGTGGTTTGTGTGCATTAGTAGCAGATGGGTAAATATTTAGGTTGGTGTTTTCGACAATCTGTAAAATACGTGTTTACTTATTTGTTCAATAAATTATTTTAGCCAAGTTTCAAGTTCATAGGTGCGCTATGAACTTTGACCCCCATTTTCACGCTCTTAGTGGTTGAATTTCAATAACTCCTTTTTTAGTGGATCTCTATGTTCTAAAAGAAGCGACTTGTAACTTCAGTAGTTTCGTCTCTGTGGTGATGAGTCATTCAGTCTGGACATTTCATCTTGTATGTATATATGTTGGAGCTTTCTTACATGTAAATACCATCTAAGGGTTTGACCAGAACACAAGTTATTGTTGTATACAAGTAGTTAAGACACAAGTTCTTCTAGTTTTAATAATCCAATAATGTTATTTGAGGAAGGTGACCACAAATTAATCTTTTTTTCTGGCTCCAAATATAGCTGAATCCCCTCGGTTAACTGCCCAACAAAGAAATCAATGAAATATGCAGTTTATTCTTATGTTCTATGCCGTCATCCACACCCTTTTTATAGACACTTAAGGAGAATATCCATCCAAAAAATAAATGACAATATGTTAAGCAGGTCTCTTACCTTAATATGCGGCCTTATGTAATAATAGCATATTACCGGAGTAGGTTTGTTTTACTAGCCAAAACAGCACAAAAATATTTTACTTTAAGGCTAAGCTGGTATAAGTTATACATTTCATGTATATAGTGATATAGGCCATGATGGTGTAGCCTGGGTATCTCCTGTATATAATTACATATGTACAGCTGGTATAAGTAATATATCTCCTATATGTAGTGATCTGAACTGTGCTGATATAACCTAGGTATCTTCTGCAGATATATGTACAGCTGGTATAAGTAATACATCTCCTATATATATAATGATAGGGAGCATGCTGGTATAACTTGGGTATCTCATGGTTATAATTATATATGTACAACTGGTATAAGTTATACATCTCCTGTATATAATGATATAGACCATGCTGGTGTAACCTGGGCACCTCCTGTATATAATTATATATGTACAACTGGTATAAGTTATACATCTCCTGTATATGATGATATAGACCATGATGGTGTAACCTGGGTATCTCCTGTATATGGTTATATGTACAGCTGGTATAAGTTACACAGTTCCTATATATAGTGATATGGACCATGTTGGTATAACCTGGGTATCATCTGTGTAGGTAGCGGTCACAAATAAATACGATTTTTGCTAGAGATGCAACAATGTGTACCTGAATGTCCTCTGGCCAGTAAAACTAGAGACAAGGACACATGAGTTGCTGGTGGGTGGAATCCCACTGCTGGTGGACTTTGATCCAAACCAGGAGGTTTCACAGGTCATGCCTGAGATACTGCCCTTTCATCCAGTTTGGTCTTGAGACTGGTAACATAGTGCTTATCGATTTTGGGACTGTGTATGGAACTGTACCATTTAAACGTATTAAATGTGAAAAGCAAAAAGTGGAGCTCAGTCTGGGCAAAGACTTTCCATACTTCTGGCAGTTGTGGGAGGCACAGGATCATGTGCCACCTCCTACAAAGTCGTCAGTTTGGAAGTCTAATCAGCCAAGCCAGAAAGAAGCCTCCTAGAAGATGTTGGCCGGAGTTTTACTATCTGACAAAGTGAACTGTGTCCAAGGTCCTGCGTGTGTGTGTCCTGAGGAGGTGCAGCTCCACAAGACATGACTGAAGGGTGGTGAAACCATCCCAGGGACTGGCAACAGGGTGCAGCATGGACTTGTAAAATCTTATGGACCCATCAACCAAGAAAAACTTAGCACAGTGTGTAGTGGCCCAGCGGGTACTACAAAACACTCACAGTACACTTGTCCTGTCTGGATGCCAGAAGCTGTCCGCTGTGGGAGAGACCCTGTGTTTCCCCTTCTTCTCTAAGCATAGCGCTCATCCCTGATGTCAGCTGGCCTCTCATTGGCTGACAGTCAGGTTTAATCTTACTGGTGCAGAGCCCAAGGGCGGAAAAGCAGATATTCAAGTCCCTATGCAAGAGTGCGGGAGAGAGAGGGGCTATAAAAGGAGGTGACGTGAAGCAGTTAGAGAGACTCAGCCTGGAGTGAATGAGGAGAGGTTGCAGTTCCGTCGCTGTCGAGGAGGAGTATTTCAGCAGTCTATCGTTTCCCAAGTTAGGGTGTGGTGATCAAACCCGTTCCCTTGGCATCAACAGCAGAGAACACAGAAGCTCCTTACGAGGTCCATCTTCAACAGTGGGTTATAGCTGCCCGGTAAAGTTCAAAACAGGATTAGCCTTACAGCCACTTGTCCCTCTACTTCATCAAATCCTACAGTCAAATCTAACTCAATTGTTCATCTGAATTCATTAGTGGGGAAAATTGTCTGATAAATCAAATCTTCAGTAATATAAGAGAGAGCATTGAAGTTAGAGTATCATCAAATCAATATTACTGCATTCTTGAATATCTGTTTATAAATATGTTTCCTAGGAATGGGGGTCGAGCAGGGGGTGGGGTTAGTACAGTTAGAATTGATAGATCAGCCATAAGTACGAATAGAAACAAAACAAATTTAAAAAACAAAAAAATGATATAAATTGTATGACCACGAATGCAAGAAGTCTGATTGGTAAAGTGGGTGAGCTTGAAGCGAGAATGACTGATGAAAACTATGATATAGTCGGAATAACAGAAACATGGCTTGACGATAAGTGCGATTGGGCGGTGAATTTGCAGGGGTACAATCTCTTCAGAAGAGACCGAAGGAACCAGAAAGGGGGAGGGGTATGTCTGTACGTCAAATCGAACTTGAAGCCGAGGCTACGGGAGGATATAGGGGTAGGAGACGAACAGGTGGAATCTCTGTGGGTAGAAATACAGGGAGGAAAAAATAACAAAATCCTGATAGGGGTCTTCTATTTACCACCAAAAGCAACAGAAGAAACTGAAAACTTACTACTAAGGCAGATATAGGAGGTGTCAAAGCGCAACAAAGTAATTATCATGGGGGACTTTAATTATCCAGATATAACATGGGAGAAGGAAACCTGCAAATCTCACAGGGGTGACAAATTCTTGAGAGTAATTAAAGACAATTACCTGAACCAACTTGTGCAGGAACCAACTAGAGGGAGAGCCATTCTGGACCTAGTACTAACTAACAAACCGGAACGTATAAGGGGGGTGCAGGTTGAGGGGCACTTGGGGAACAGTGACCACAATATAATCAACTTCCAGCTGTCAATCTATAGGAAGCCTTATCGGAGTGACAAAGAAACTAAACTTTAGTAAAGCAAAATTTGATGAGCTTAGAACTACTATCGGTAACATTAATTGGGACAACATCCTCAAAAATATCAGTACGGAGGAAAAATGGGAAACGTTCAAAAGGATCCTAATCGCCTCATGTGAGCAGTTCATTCCCTTTAAAAATAAAAGGAACTCAACTAAAAGGAAACCAATGTGGCTCGACAAGACGGTAAGAGGGGCAATAAACGAAAAAAAGAAAGCGTTCAAACTACTAAAGCAAGAAGGCAGCGAAGAAGCGCTAAAATCATACAGGGAAAAAAACAAAATATGCAAAGATACGATCAAAACTGCCAAGGAGGAAGCAGAAAGACGGATCGCCAAAGAGAGCAAAGACAACCCGAAGCTATTTTTCAACTACATTAACAGCAAAAGGATTTGCAGGCAGAGCGATGGCCCGTTAAAAAACAATGCAGGAGAAATCATTGATGATGACGAAGGGAAAGCAAATCTACTAAACAGTTTCTTCTCAAGTGTATTCACAAAAGAAAAGGAAATGCCACACGAGATACAGGGGAATAAAACGAACCCCTCACAAAACATCTCATACCTAACACAGGAGGAGGTGCGGAAGCGTCTAAAGAAAACTAAAATTGATAAATCGCCGGGCCCAGATGGATTACACCCAAGGATACTAAGGGAACTAAGTGACGAGATAGCTAGGCCGCTATATCTAATATTTCTAGACACTATCAAGACCGGTGTAGTACCATTGGATTGGCGCATTGCCAACGTGGTTCCAATTTACAAAAAAGGGAGCAAAAGTGAGCCTGGAAACTACAGGCCAGTAAGTCTCACTTCAGTAACGGGAAAAATTTTCGAGGGGATTCTGAGAGACGCCATCGATGAGTACCTCAAGGAAAACAAGGGAATAACTCCTCACCAGCATGGATTCATGAAGGGTCGCTCATGTCAGACAAATCTGATCAGTTTCTACGATGAAGTAAGCTCTAAGCTGGACCAGGGAGAATCTATTGATCTTGTATATCTGGACTTCTCTAAAGCCTTTGACACCGTGCCACATAATAGGCTAATATACAAAATGAGGCAGCTCGGACTGGGCGAAAACGTGTGTAAGTGGGTAAAAAATTGGCTCAATGATAGAAAGCAGAGGGTGGTAATAAATGGTGCGTACTCTGATTGGACCATAGTCGCTAGTGGGGTGCCACAGGGTTCAGTTTTGGGCCCCACTCTGTTCAACATATTTATCAATGACCTGATAGAGGGGCTGCACAGCAAAATATCAATATTTGCAGATGACACAAAATTATACAATATAATTAATACAACGGAGGACAATGTGCGGCTGCAAACGGACCTGGACAAGCTGGGGGCTTGGGCAGAAAAATGGCAAATGAAGTTCAATGTTGAAAAATGTAAGACTATGCACATGGGCAGGAGAAACGGATGTCACCAATATTCACTTAATGGGGTACCACTAGGGAAAAGTGATATGGAAAAGGATCTGGGGGTATTAGTGGATAATAGACTAAACTGGAGTAACCAATGCCAGTCAGCTGCTGCAAAGGCAAATAAAGTCTTGGGGTGCATTAAAAGAGGTATAGGGGCGAAGGACGAGAACATTATCCATCCATTATATAAGGCACTTGTCAGGCCTCACATGGAATACTGCGTACAATTCTGGACACCGGTGCTCAGGAGGGATGTTGCGGTATTGGAGGGGGTTCAAAGAAGGGCAACTAAACTAATACATGGAATGACGGGACTGGAATACCCAGAGAGGCTATCCAAATTGAGATTATTTAGTCTAGAAAAAAGAAGGTTAAGAGGCGACCAAATAACCATGTATAAGTACATGAGGGGACAACACATGGATCTCTCCCGCGATCTGTTTACACCCAGGACCACGACGGTAACAAGAGGACATCCGCTACGATTAGAGGAAAGTAGGTTTCATCACCAACATAGAAGGGGATTCTTTACTGTAAGAGCAGTGAGACTATGGAACTCTCTACCGGAGGAAGTGGTGATGGCAAAATCCATAGAGGCGTTTAAAAGGGGACTTGATGTCTTTCTGGAGAAGAAGGATATTACAGGATATAAATATTAGGTGAAGTGTCAATCCGGGTATATAGGCAGGTAGGAACTATTAGGGGTTGATCCAGGGAACAGTCTGATTGCCATTAGGGAGTCGGGAAGGAATTTTTTCCCCAAAAGGGCTAATTGGTTTCTGGCCTTGGGGTTTTTTGCCTTCCTCTGGATCAACAAAGTAGGATAGACAGGCTGGACTAGATGGACAATGTCTTCATTCAGCCTTACATACTATGTTACTATGTTACTAAGGATTGTAAAGTTAACTGGTTGCAAAATTCCAAAGTTAGCAAATCTGCTCACTCTCTCACTAAACTAAACAGGACTGGTCTCCGTTATTTCTGCGTCATCATCCGGAAAGTCCAACTAGAGTGTGGCGTCATCGTGACAAGGTTTAGGCCTCCGGTCATACCTATAAAAAGTTCATTTGGGGTGTTACAAGTGACTATACAAGTTACTATAAAACCCTCCAGCAGACTATCTCGTCATAACTGCTTCTCACCTTAAACGCAATCATGCAGGGCTCCTCTTTGCCAAGACAGTCACAAGAAGCACACATTACCTCAATACACAAAGCGGGAAAGGACCCAACCCAATGCAACAATTCTAGACCAATATCACTGTTAAATTTAAATGTCAAGATTTGGGCCAAACGTCTAGCACTCGGGATCAGCAAATTAATTCCTGACCTAATAATGGATGGGCAAACAGGATTCGTGAAAGGTAGAGCAGGGACGGATAATACAGCTATACTTCTACATGCTATTCATTATGCAAAACAAAAGAATATACCATTAGTGTTCCTAGGTGTTGATTCTGAAAAAGATTTTGATACTACTCATTCAATGCCAGAAAAAAATTTGGAATACCTTCAAAGACCTATTAAAGACATACAAGTGATAGTACACAAAGATCCATATCCATAATAAATACACTTGCAGCTCATTGGAACATTCAAGTTCTACACTTTGCGCATCTTTCAGAAGGGATCTTAGATTTAAAAAAAAAAACTGCATGTAATCTTTGAGACCCTTAACAGATCTTGAAACTCTACTTAGCAATAAAAATAAAAATGCCAGAAGGATGGGACTTTTAGCAAAAAACTTTGCAACACACTAGTATGGTACTAGTTTGCACTGAAATTCCACCTACTGTGTGTATGCCCGGAGGCCTAGTTCTTGTCACAGTGTTGCCGAATGGTAACACGAGGGAGGGGGGGGGGGGCAATTATTGTAGAGATACATATATCACGTTGTGACGCCACCGTTCCCACACCGTTGTTCGTACCTCAGGAACGTTTGAGACACTGTAAAACTTTACTTGAATAAACTTTGCAAAACAGGGTAATACAGGTACAATTCACCGGCATAAAATTACAGGCAGAAGCTCAGAGATTGGAAGGAAAACACAGAAACGATATGGCCCTATAGTCCACGTTATCTTGTGTCACCGGTCCTGGAAATTGGGTATACTCCGGAGGAGGTAAAAGATGGGGGTCTCTCCACATACTCTGGCAGGCAATTACTAAAGAAAGGCTTAGCCTAGATGCACCCTGCACAGCAAAGCACAATCATGTACCTCTTTGTGGTGATCCTCTTATGCAGCACAGTGCGTAACGCAGCGGCATGGGACTGGGGGCGGAGCTTAATAGGGTAATAGCGAGCTAGCTGGGGGGAGGAGTTAAGAGCGGAAGGTGAAGGAAAAAGACAGGAAGAGGAGCATAAAGAGAAGAAGCGTGGAAGAGAGAAGACGGAGCCGGGCAAGACGCAATAAGAGACAGAAGATTAAAACTGAAAGCAGAGTAAGCGGAGCGGAGGAGAAGAGAGAAGCAGGCGACTGAACAGCGGAGGTCGGGAGACGTCGGGAGAAGATAAGAAGAAAGGAGTCGGCGGGAAAGCGAAGAAAAAGGCAAGATGGAGGACCTGAGGGCGCGGATCCAGGCGGCGGTCATGCAGGATGGCACCGGCTGGCTTGAAGAGCTGCTGTCGAGCTGCAGGATGGCCGCGGGAGCGGCGGAGCTGGAGGGATCCGGGACGCAGCAGAGCGGAGCCAGGGAAGCACCGCCGGAAGCAGAAGAGCAGTTTCGGGGAAGAAAGCAGCCGCCAGCGAGGCTCAGCCCGAGCCCAGCGAACAAGCGCCGCGGACGGCGAAATACCCGGGGAGAAGAAAGAGCGTCGGGAGCCGCGAGCACCGGAAGTAAGATGGCGCCAAATTCAAATCGGGTGGCGGGAAAGCGGCCCGCCACGAGGCAGCGCTCACCGCCGGCGAGCGGGAGCAGAAGAGAATTTATGCAGCAGCCAGCAGCAGTCGCAGGGAGCTCCGCAGCGACAGAACAGCGCGCGTCCGGGCGCAGGACATCGCTGAGAGGGAGAGGTGAGCCGCGGAGTAGAGGCAGAAGAGAGAGAGGACACGCGGGGAGGGCGCGTGTCCTCTCTTCTGCCTCTACCCCACTAAGAGGGCAGAGCACCGCAACCAGACCGCAGCGCAGCACGGGGTAGGCGACAGAGGGGGGGGAACAAATAAAGGGGGGAACATTCCACAGGCAGCGGCCCCCGTTAGCACCCCCACCAGCAGCGCAGCAAGCAGCCCAGGCCCCGCCACTTTACCCGCATGGAGGGGACAACGAAGGGGGGGTAGGTCATTTTCGGGGTCACGTAGCCCGACCCCTGAGCCCCACGCATCTAGCCACCCGGGCCATAGGCACAATAGAGCCGCTTACCAGTACGGGAATAGAGCTAAGGCTGCCCTGTACCGGGGGCAGCAGGAGGCGGTATACCCCACCCAAATGCCAAGCAGACACGCTTTACAATTGCCGCCACCCAATACGGTCATGCAGTGCCGGTGTTTTGTTAATCCACGATACCTTGACCCACTGCTGCAAGAAACGCTGGGTAATTCGTCCCAAACATCTGACAATCGCGCTAGCAGTAGCCGCCAAGGTCAGGGCGCCAGGCGCAGGCAGAAGGATAGAGCCAGGGCGCTAAGACAGGAGGCCAGGCGTGCCAGGCAGTTAGAGCAGGCAAGCAGAGCTTCGAGTAGCAGCAGCTGCAGGGCGCGAGGAGTCAGCAGGGCAGATAGGAGCAGCTCAGTGGAAGAGATACGGTGCTCAGAAGACCAGCGTCAGCCACCCAACTCACAAGCTATGCAAAGTGCAAAAGACCACGGGAGCAACAGGAGTCAAGGCCATTCGCAAGGACGGTCAAGCAGACACCAGCCTGGTTTGGCCCAACAGCAAAAGGCGCAGGAGGCTACGAGAAGGGCCAGTCGGCAGCCCACGCCCGAGCACAGGAGACGGAGGAGGGAGACAGCAAGGACATCACCCTTGGCATTGCCGGAGGTCGGTCGAGCTGGTGAGTTATCATTGCATAATGCTTGGTGTAATGTGATGGATCCCGCGAAGGGCGCGGATAAACAGGATTTGGTCACGGTGTTAAAGTCTTTGTTGAGCAAGGTGGATCCGCAAGAAGGGCTTTTAGTGTCCTGTGGTTCACCAGGGGGCAGAGGCCCGCCTGTGAGTAATGTGTCTGGAAGCTCAACGTTGTGTACAGATGGTGACCCAACGGAAGGTTTAAAATATGCAGATTCGATGTTTTGCGGTGTTGCCCCTCTAGGGGTAGGTTTGGGTGATGATGTTACGGAAAGGATCAAAAAAGGTCTATATGTGGATATTTGGTCCTTACTGTCGGTGGACCACGTTATGGTTGACAAAGAACGTTTGTCCGAGCGTGGAGCGGAGAAGAAGCCAAAGATCGCTAAGACGTTCGGCAATTGGCTTCAAGCTTATTTGGTTTTGGCTCATGTGGTGTGTCAGCATCAGCCGAGTAAAGGACCGGAGTTGATGGTTTATTTAAATACCATCTACAGCGCCTACAAGCTGCACGGTGGATCAGCTTGGTGGCGCTATGATGAAGACTTCCGACGGCGGGTATTGGGAATGAGCCACACAAGCTGGGCCACAAAAGCAACTGATGTGTGGATCCAGCTCATCCTGGCACAACTGCCCGCACGAGCGTCCTTTCCTACGGGAGCCGCGGGAGGCGGGCAACAGCCCCCTGCGGCGGCTCAGAGACCCAATGGCTCATGTTGGATCTACAACGAGGGCCATTGCAGGTTTTATGCCACCTGCAAATTCCGACATGAATGCTCGGTTTGCGGGGGGCAGCATGCAGCAGTTCGCTGCTTCAAAAAACAAAGAGCGTCTGTCACAGTGGGTGGTGCCGGTGGAGCACCGAACCCCAGTGAAAAGCCGGGTCCTGGATCTGTGGTTAGACAGATACCACATGAAGCAGGCGGCAAAATTCTTAAGGATGGTTTTTCAGAAGGTTTCATGATTCCGTTCGCTTTTTCCCCCGCGTCTATGTTTGCACCTAACCTAAAATCGGCGTTAGACAATATCCAGTTAGTTAAAGAAAAATTGATTAAAAAAGTGGAGCTGGGCCGCATGGCCGGCCCTTTCGAAGTACCGCCTTTTACGAATTTGCGGGTGTCCCCCTTGGGTTTAGTTCCCAAGAAGGAAACCGGAAAATTCCGTTTAATTCATCACCTTTCTTTCCCAGCCGGAGATTCAGTTAACGACGGAATATCAAAAGAACAGGCAGCGGTCTCGTATACGTCGTTTGATTGCGCGGTACGTTTGGTCAGGGCGGCGGGTAGGAGAGCTCAGCTGGCAAAGACGGACATTGAGTCCGCTTTTCGCTTGTTACCAGTGCACCCCGATTGTTTCCACCTCCTGGGGTGCCGGGTTGACAATCAGTTTTTTATAGACATGTGTCTGCCGATGGGATGCTCTATTTCATGCTATTATTTCGAATTGTTTAGTTCTTTTCTGGAGTGGCTACTCAAGTATGAGACGGGCATCTCATCGGTGATACATTATTTAGATGATTTTTTGTTCATCGGCTCGGAAAACTCGGGCGATTGCGTATTTTTGCTTAAAACTTTCCAGTCCCTCATGTGACGGGTGGGGGTCCCGTTATCGGAAGAGAAAACTATGGGCCCCTTAACCCGGATCACCTTCCTCGGGATCGAGATCGACTCCTAGGATATGATGTTTAGGCTACCAGTTGAAAAAGTGGCAAGGCTACACCAGGTGGTCAATGAGGTGGCCAGCTGCAGGAAGGTCATCCTGCGCCAGATTCAGAGGCTGGCAGGCCTGCTTAATTTTGTGTGTAAAGTCATCCCCATGGGGCGGGTCTTCTCGAGAAGACTGACTTTAGCCACAGCGGGGGTACGGGAACCCCATCATTTCGTGCGGGTGACACAAGGAATGAGAGCAGACCTACATATCTGGAAGGTGTTTTTGCAATCCTTCAACGGGCAAGTGATGTGCCCAAAGGAGGAGGTGACGGGTAGCGACATATGCCTGTTCGCGGACGCGGCGGGATCGGGAGGGTTTGGGGTCATCTTTAATAACCACTGGTGCCGGGAGCCCTGGCCTCAGAGTTGGTTGGATAAAAAATGGACCAAAAATGTTACACTGTTGGAATTTTTTCCTTTGGTGGTAGCGTTGGAATTATGGACCACAGAGCTTCGGGACCGCAAGGTTTGTTTCTGGTCAGATAATGCGGTGGTGGTTCAGGTGATCAATAAGCAGACCTCGGCTTCTCCACCCGTGTTGGCGTTGTTGAGACATGTGGTTTTGAAATGCCTGCAAAACAATATTTACTTGCGAGCCAGGCATGTTCCAGGTTGTGACAATGGAGCGGCTGACGCACTCTCTCGTTTACAGATGGAGGCGTTCAGAGAGCGGCACCCTCAGGCGGAGGCCGAGGGGGCACGATGCCCTCATCACTTATGGAAGCTGGCAGATCAGAATTGCTGAAGCTGGTCGAGGCATCGGTCACGTGCGCGACGTGGAAGAGTTACAATTCCATTTGGTTACATTGGCTATCATTGGCAGGCGGTTGCGTGGTCGACGGCAAAAAGGCGCGGGCGGCCACGCTGGACATGTTGTTAGCGTTGCGGGACAAGAGTCGGTCGGTCGGAGCAGCTAAAAAACATTTAGCGGGAGTAGCCTTTTTGTTAAAACTACATGGCAAGGCGGACGTCACGAAGGAGTTTATTTTTCGCCAGATAATACGCGGTTGGAAAAAAGAAAAGACGCGCATTGATAGGCGACGGCCGATTACGTTTTCCCTGTTAATAAGGCTATTAGAGCTGTTGAAAAGTGTTTGCGTTAATAGTTCAGAAGCGTTGTTATTCAGTGCTGCTTTTTCGGTGGCGTTTTTCGCGGCATTGCGGATTGGTGAGCTGGTTCCAGCAAGCAAAAATAAGCCTGGCGGCCTGCGACACAACAACGTAATTTGCTCGGGAGAGTCGTTACGGGTATGTATCAGAAAGTCCAAAACGGACATGTATGGCAGAGGAGAGTGGATAGCAATTAACAGCCTTGGCTCCAAGTGGTGCCCGGTAAGTACAGTTCGGGAGTATATGAGCTCGCGTAATATCTGTGACCAATTCTTTGTACATTCGGCGGGCGCCCCCCTCACTCGGTTCCAGTTTTCGGCGGTTTTTCACGCAGCCCTACGCGCAGCAGGTCTGAATGCGTCCGAGTTCGGTACGCATTCGTTCAGAATTGGGGCAGCAACCATGGCAGACGCACATGGTATGCAGGAAGAGGATTTAAAGCGGCTGGGTAGATGGAAGTCGCAGGCCTACAAATCATACATTAGACCGGATTTAGTATTATAAGAACGCTAAGGTCTGAGTAGTTTGTTTTGGGTTAATGGCGTTTTCGGTTGGCTGGTACGGGTTCTGTTTTCTTTGTTTCTATGTTTCAGCTGCGGAACCATGGAAAGTCTGGATTGTCGGGCATTCATTCGTGTATTGGGCGGAAAAGAGGGCAGCAACTCGGCCTTTAGGAAGGAGCTTAGGAATGACGGACACGGTGGTAAACTGGCACGGAGTTCGAGGCCTGCAGTGGCCTCGATTGCTGCAAATTGTTACGGAAATCAGCAGGTGGACCCCCCCGGAGAGTCAGTTTGGTCGTGCACGCCGGGGGGAACGACCTAGGAAAAGTGAAGATGGGCGATTTACTCGTCCTAATAAAACAGGACATGCTCCGTTTTAGGGAGTGCTTTCGAGAATCCGTGCTTGTGTGGTCGGATATTATCGCCAGGAGATGTTGGAGGGGGGCAAAAAACCCCGAAGCAATCGAGAATGTGCGAAAGGTGGTCAACCTGAGGATTTCAAAGTTCGTTCATTCCCTGGGAGGGATTGCTATACGCCATTGGGAGTTGGAGGACAGAGAGAGAGGTGCACTGAGAGATGACGGGGTACACCTGAATGATGTCGAATTGGACACTTTCTTGTCAGGACTGCAGGATGGCGTTGAAGCTGCCTTAGCTCTGGTTCGTGGGGTGGGGCGGAATGCGCCATAGGCAATACGGCGCATGCCGCGTGGCCTGAACTTTCCATGCTGGCTAGGAGGAAGGTTTACAAGCCCAAGGAAAGCGGGCTTACAAACGTCCAGTGGAACTTTAAAGTTAAAATCAGTTAAAGTTAAGCGGGTTGTAGCATGGGAAGGGTTATAGAGTTTAAAATAGTTAGGTAAATATTTTAATAAAGCTGTGACCTACCCCACATTTGACACAACAAGAAGTCGTTGGTAAGTTTTTGTTAGATGGTTAAGGGAGCGTCAGTCAGGCTGATGCCCCCAGTCTAATTGCGGACGGCCACACAGGAAAAATGATGCCTATAGTGTGAACGGGTACCTGTTTTTCTAGGGTGTTGGGTGTTATTCAAGACCGTTAGCCAGGACCTGGTATTGGGTTCTGCTTATTATGAATACTTGACAAGCCTGAGAGGTACATTAAAAACAGAATTAAAATAATGACAAGGGTGTACCTAAAGTGTGTAAGAAAAAAAAGGTGGGGGTAGATTCTCAATGTCGGGGACATGCCCAGTCAATATATGAGGAAGCAGTATTGGGGTATTAGTCCCTTAATACATTTGTGCAGTTACTTCAAACCCCAAATGTTACATTGAAGTGTGGTATAACTCTAAATCCAGCTACATTTCTTCCACTGGATTTGGAAGGGGGAAGGAAGGTTAAGAACATTTCGTATTTTAGATTATTAAAGAAATTAGAACAGGATTAGAGATGAGCGAGCATACTCGCTAAGGACAAATACTCGAGTGAGTATTGTCCTTAGCTAGTACCTGCTCGCTCCTGAGAAAAGATTCGGGTGCCGGGGGAGGGGGGAGATCTCTCCCCCCACTCCCTCCCACTCACTCCCGCAACACACCGCTCACCCCCGCATCTTTTCTCACGAGCGGGCAGGTACTCGAAAAGGACAATACTCGCTCGAGTATTTGTCCTTAGTGAGTATTATGCTCGCTCATCTCTAAACAGAATGCATTCCTGCCACCGGACTGCATTGCCCTCATGTCACAAGGAACTGAGGGATTTGAATATGTAAAAGATGAACCCATTGCTAACAGTGTTTTTTTTGTAGATACCAGGAAAATGGCAAGCGGTTATGCAGCGGTCACACAGAATGAGGTAACAAAACCAGAACCACATCCCCCTCACCTGTCAGCACAAGAGGCAGAATTGAAGGCACTGACAGAAGTGTGTAGAGTGGCAGAGGGTAAGACGGCAAACATTTACACAGATTCCAGGGATGCTTTTGAGATAGCACATGACTAGGGTCCAATATGGAAGCTCTTACGTTACTTACACAGCTAGGGATACTAAAGGAGCACCGTATAGAAGCAAAAGAAAATTAATGTGCGGACACCCCTGCCAAGGCAGCTTCAGTAAATCCAGGGTAGGATGGCAAATCAACATCCAGGCTGTAACCTCGGCTCAAGTCTCTTCAGAACCTAGCTAGAGGAGGGCAGGGGCAAGCCAGATGGACAGTGGGGAAGAGACCACCGATTATGTCTCCCTCTACTAAATGATGGCCACCCACTGTGCACATGGACAAACAGGCCAGTCAATGACTGATATGTGTAACCTTGTCTCTCAATATTGGATTACTCCTAGATTCAGCACAGTCGCAGCCAGGTATACCCAGGCGTGTATGACCTGTGCTTTACATAACACAGGGAAAGTAGTGAAGACAGCACAAAGGCACACACCTAGGCCGCTCTACCCCCTTATAAAGGTTGCAAATTGGCTATATACAGTTGAGTTACCAAAGACTGGCAAATAGCAGTATGCCATATCTGTGGTGACAGCTTATCTCTATGCGTCAAGGCCTATCCTATCAGGTATCGACTTGCCACTACAAAAGCAACAGCCAAGAAATTGTTGAATGTGGTAATTTGCCGATATGGGGTTCCAGAGACTATGGAAAGTGACCAAGGTACCCACTTTACAGGGGAGATCAGGAAAGAAATCATGGAATCTTTAGGAATATAATGAGCTTTTCACACTCCCTGCCAGAAGTCAGGAACACTCCCAATAGGAAGTCAGGATTGCCTCCCTTTGAGATCCTCTTTGGATCAGCTCCCAGAACAGGGCTGTACTCTCTGCAGGTGTAGCAGAAGCAGCATGATATTCTCAACGGGTATATCCAGGCCCTGCAAAAACATTTAAATCTGGTGCATGAACAAGTGTTTGCTTCCCTTCCAGATATTGACTTCGTGCATGCAACACATTTTCTGAAGCCAGGAGACTGGGGGATTTTAAATTGTATGTGAGAAAATATCTAGGACTACGATACAAGTACTTACCAAGTACTGCTGACAACAAGCACTTCAGTGAAGCTTGATGGGAAAACAGAGTCCACTCTAGTCAGTGCAAGAGAGTGACCGGGGCAGGAGAGTAATCATGTGTCATTATATCCTTTGTAAAATAAGCGTAATGGTTGTCCTTATAATAATAAGAAAAAAAGGAGATGCATTGACACCAGGAGGAGTGTTCGTTAAAACAGCTGAGAGAGGGGGTTACCTCAGATTACGTATATGATATCTGGGGTATTGGATGTGTGAGGGTAACATGACCTGTATATTATATAGTGTCACTTTCCACACAATAGGACCTGTATACAAGGTAGACCAAGGTCCCTTGAAACACATAGGACGATGCACTCAGATAGAGAAAACTGACCCAATAAGATAGAGGGAACTAATCCAGGGATGGTTACTCACAGCAGTGTGCAGAGCTGTAAGGGATCGCAGCCACCAGCGCACGGGTTAAGCGCATATATCCACATTTCTTTTGGATTTTTTATACATCATCTTTTGTTTATTAACCATTTCGCATCCATCCTTGTTCTAAGCCCTTGATTATTTTGTTTTTGCACAAGCTCTCCAAAGCCTCAAAAATGCCTGCCAGGGGTGGTATCATCTATTCTGTTCCTATTTCTCTGCCACCACTGATCATTGAAGAACCCAAAGACCTGTGGGATGGCCAGTGTGTGGACTTGTCACAAAGATATTCCAGTCTCTCCAATTTGGACTGTGAATCCCTTACTCATTAGCAACTCATTCTCTGAATGTGACTTTGAGCCGGCTCATTGGACAGGGCTCCTACGGCGGATCCGGAGAGGTGAGTATGGGGTCTTCGTGGGGTGCCATATCAGACTCTGCCGCAATATTCCACTGGGGGAGTCCACCATGACCGTGGGCAGGAGGCCTGAAAGTCCAAATTCAATGTTAGAGGTAAGTTGAGCTCAGGAGAATAACTATCACCACATCAACTCTTAGCGTGATGAAGTTATCTGTTTATTGATTGACCGAACACAGCTTTTATAGAGGCACGTGAT
Source organism: Eleutherodactylus coqui (assembly GCF_035609145.1). Taxonomy (NCBI): domain Eukaryota; kingdom Metazoa; phylum Chordata; class Amphibia; order Anura; family Eleutherodactylidae; genus Eleutherodactylus; species Eleutherodactylus coqui. Next base: position 100,658,388 of record NC_089849.1, read on the forward strand.
CTAATTACAATAATTCAAATCTATTATAATTAATTTATTACTATTAGTCAAAGAAACATAAACATACAAGATAAGGAATTTAGCATCTAAATTGCTGCAGGAAAAGCAGCACAGAAGCAATAGAATCCTACATGATTAACTTCTCCGAATACAAAGGTACTTTGATTATAAACAATAATTATTTACAGAGAGACAGGAGAACAGGGCGCTATGATCCGAGACATTCAATCTAGGGCCTTGGAATGTTCTAATTATCTAGTTCCCTTCTTATTCTTCAATACATTTTAGCAAATCTTGTTAAAGAAAAAGTGCAAAATAATTGACACAGAAGATGGCTACAGGCTCACAAAATGGCTACACATAGGATAGAACATGGAGTCCTATTTATTTCAATAACCAGAGTGACCGGGGCAGGAGAGTAATCATGTGACATTATATCCTATAAATAAGTGTCATGGTTGTCCTTATAAGAAGAAGAAGAGAAAAAGGGAGAAGTGTTAGTTAAAACAGGTGAAAGTGGGGTTCCCTCAGATTATGTATGCAATATCTGGGATATTGGATGTGTGAGGGTAACATATCACTGTGAATTAAATTAACATCTCAGAGGTGAGGGGGAACACAAAAACATATTTCACTGGAAAAGAGGCAAAAATGCAATACCTGATAAGGTGCAGAGCAGGCACGATTGCCATAAGACCGGCACAGTGGCCGTAGGGCAGGGGTGTAACTATAGAGGATGCAGGGCATGCGGTTGTACCCAGGCCCAGGAGCCTTGGGGGGCCCATAAGGCCTCTCTTCTCCATATAGGGAACCCAATACTATAAGTAAAGCATTATATTTGGGGGGCCTGTTACAAGTTTTGCATCGGGGCCCAGGAGCTTCAAGTTACGCCTCTGCCGTAGGGTATTGCATTTTTGGCTCTTTTCCAGTGAAATGTGAGGGTAACATGACCTGTATATTGTATCGGGTCACTTTCCCTGGAATAGGACCTGTATACAAGGTAGACCAAGGTTCCTGGGAACACATAGAAGAATATACTCAGAGGGAACTGACCCAAAAATACAGTTTCAAATCTCACAAGTACCCATGTTCGTTGCAAGCCAGATCAAATGCACATGGCTGTTATGAGCAAGGAATATGAGTGGCCTAAATATGGCTATGAACAAGCCATTAGTCACTGCCCAAATAATATGTACAAAACCATTAGTCCGAGACGTATCTACAGGCTCTGGTGTGGCATATTGATATGCAGCTGTACCTCCCCACTTCCGTATCATAACACCACTGCTCAGTTTTTTCTTAAACACTAATGACAAAAACTCCTGAAATAGATACGTATAACCTGATGCACCTGTAGGAAGGTGTGCACTAAATCACGGAGAACAGTGATGCACTTCAATATCTCATTCCCCATATTGTATAAGTGCAACAGGCAAAGAAGGGAATGGCATGATGCCCTACTGGCAGGAGTAGGTACTGCAGTGGGTGGACTGAACTCCACTAATAGGGTAATGAAGAATAAAGTATCTCAGGTGGGAGCAGATGTAGCTCAGGCAGCAAATCTACAGGCCCAGTGGATGCCATCTAAATATTTTTTTTTCCCTCAACATTTAATTTTTGGACTATGATGTGTTAAGAATATTTAATTGTAGCTTAGCTACACAATGTAACTTGTTTGGTGCTGTTAAGAGATGTATTAATGCTACAGAATGTAGTCTTCGATATATATATATATATATATATATATTATGCTTCATGAAAAGGATAAGGCTCAGTCTAACGTAATGACCCATAATGAGCGTCTGTGGAGAAATATTTTTGAACATGTTACCCCCAAGTTTGAAGGGTTCATGATTGACAGTAGAAATTATACACACAATAATGGAAGTTGCAAGGAAACATTGGATGGTTTAGTGTGCGGACAGGGTACAGGCTTCCATACCTAGCACTGGGAGAAGGGTGTGAACCACCTAGGCACTTTTCAGGAGTTCACACCCGTCCCCCGTACATGGTAACACCCCGTAGGGCATCCCCACGCAGGAACTTATGGCAACTGTGCTATCCCTGGGTAGGAGAAGGAGCGAGCGTGTGTCTTCATAAGACCAGCAAAAGCAGAACACTATATTAAAGAGGTGTAGGATAGCCTTCTGCACGTTCCATTAAGCGGCAACATATTATACATTTTTAAAACACATTTCAAAGCACAGTCCATCCATCTTTGAGCAGCTGTCCTTTTTAATGAATGCACTCTTCAGTAAGCGATCATCACTTTGTTCTATTCAGCTCCATAGCGTATGATATGCATTATGGCGATTCCTCCTTGGAGATGAAACTGGAGGGTTTTCATTTCTGCTTAGGGGATCTTACAAATCCTGTATGTAAGACAACAATTTAACATGTTAAAACAAAGTAAAAGTGCAATTAACATAGGGTATAATAACCAATCTAGCATTTTCTTCACAGACTGTGGCCATCCGGTGAAAATGTCATACCAATGATGACCAGTATCGGTGTGTATTTTTGTTGCTATACATATTAGACCATTTAACCCCTTCCTGCTCCAGGACGTACATTTACGCCCTGGAGCATCGGGGTGTGTATGAAGAGAGGTCGCGGGGCGCTACTTTGGTGCACTACACCTGGACTAGAGCATTAATTTAACATTAAAACATCCCAACCCTACGCATGAAAATAGCATGAGAGCAAGTCCCAAGTCTATACGTATGCGCTGCCCCTCTGCCTTCACTATTGAACTGATGATACAATGACTGTCTTTACCCTTCCTCTTCTTATCCATGTGCATATATGCACAGATGGCAATGGCAGCTAAGATGATCAGCGTGACAAACGTGCCGATAACCCCCTTCTTCCAGGTGGCGAGGACGGCTAAAAGGAGTAAAAAACATCAGTAAATCACCCATGTTAGTCAGACTTCCACAATGCACTGCATCTGCAGCCACGGTTTGTCTAACTTTATACCATCTATTGTTTGGCTCAATTTGCTCCAGATGTTTGGTGCACAATGTCACATTCAAGCCACACCCCCTTTCCTATTAATCTCAGCACTTTCATTTTTTTTAATAACTCGTTTTTATTGACATTTTTATGGTATACAAACATGAGTATATTATAAATACAACTCAAAAAGAAGCCCGTACAGCATATATTACTTTTACAGATAAATTGCAGTGGTTGATTATATAACAGTACTGAACAATTTCTATAGTTTATGTGAAGGTGATTAACTCTCGGTCATCTATATGTCATCAAACATTTTATTCCCCTCTTCCCCCCTCCCTCCATATCCCTTTATTAATCAACATTTTAATAAACATATAACATCCAACTGAATATAACTATCCCGCGTCGTATCCCCCTAGCTCCTCCTCCCTTCCCTGGTCAGTCACGTTACTTTCAATAATCCTAGTCTGTTCATATTATCATTATTATGGTACCAAGTAGTGTTGGTGAACTGTGCCATACATTCCATAATTTCCCCGTGGCCAAGAAATTTTTCCATGAAATCCCTCCACTTTTTGAAAAACTTAGGAGCTTGAGATTCTACACATCGCTCAATCTCAGTTCTTTCCATTTTCAGGAGGTGTTTTAACTGTTGTAAGACATCATTTATTCCCGGGGGTTTGGGTAGCAGCCAGTTGTTCAGAAGGCATCTCTTGCCGATCAGGAGTATGGTATGGGTCATATTAACCTTTCTCATCTGTTCTGGAAATTGGTGAAGTATAAATACTTGTGGTGTTATTTGCAGGTTCTGACCTCCTATGTCTTGCACCAACTTTTGGATCTCAACCCAGTATCTACTTATCTTCGGGCATTGCCAAATGCCATGTAAGAAATCAGATTTAGGCGTGGTGCATCTAGGCCAAGCTTGTAACCTTGTTGGGACATTTGGATTCTGCGGTTTGTCAAACCCATAAATTGCTCCGTGGATTATTTTAAAGTATGTTTCCCACCACCTTCATTTGAGATCGCCTTTCTCACAGAGATCCAGCTCTTAATCATTCCCTCGGGAAGTTCCGAGTCCTGTAGGTCGCGGGACCATTTTTTGAATAGGTTAGAGCTGTTCTCCGTCACCCACCCCTCTCTAAATTGAATATTTATGTGAGAGATTTTTAACTAGTGTATCGATGGGGTTAGATATTGCCTCCTTTGTTATATCAGTTAGTCTTTTCTGTAAGAAGTTTTGTACTTGGGCGTATGGGAGGAAATGTGATGTCGGTAAATTGTGTTCTATGCACAGCTCCCTAAAAGTCTTATATCTAGGGGCTTCTGGATGTATAAGGTGTTGAACTTTTATGATACCCCTCTGTCGCCACATTTTGAACATTTTGTTTTCCCTTCCTTCTTTAAATTCTGGGTGATTCCACAAGTCCATATGTTTGGAGATTTTAAATGGCAGCTCATATGTCTTACGGGCTATCTTCCAGGCTGCTATAGTGTCTCTAGCCAATATAGAATGTTTACTTTCAATAGGAAGATTAGAAAAACCTGTATGCAAGAGGGCGTTTAAGCTCCATGGGTTGAATAGTTCCACCTCTAAGTCATTATTAGAAAAATCACTAGATCCCCTTAGCCAGTCCAGAGAATGTCGCATAAGGCTAGCAACATTGTACATACGGATGTCTGGGAAATTTACTCCACCTCTACTCCCGGGGAGCATCAATTTTTTCAGGGCAATACGTGCTCGCCTCCGAGACCAGATAAAGGTCGTGAATGCCGTGTGCAATTTCTTCAAGTCGCACCTTTGTAGTAAGAGGGGTATTGTCTGCAGAGGGTAAAGGAGTCTTGGGAAGCCAACCATTTTAATTAGGTGACATCTGCCCAGAAGGGAAAGAGGGAGATAACCCCATCTATCCAGTTCCTTTATAATCTTTAGTATCAATGGGGGATAGTGTAGAGAGTAAAGGGATTCTGGTCTCTTGCCTATATTTATTCCCAAGTATTTAATACTATTTTTGACTATACTGACGGGGCAGTTTTTGAGATCTATGCCAGTGAGTTTGCCATGGGGGGATATGTCCAGCAATTCACATTTAGTAGTGTTTACCTTGAAACCTGATTTCTTCCCAAAAGATTCTAATATAGCAAAAACCTGTGGCAAATTAGTGTGCGGACTACCAAGTGCCAACAAAATATCATCCGCAAATAGCATTGTCTTGACTGTTTTGTTACGGATCTTGATACCTTTGATCCCTGTAGTCCCTTCTAGTAGTCTTGCTAACGGTTCTATTGCAAGGTTGAATAAAAGTGGCGAGAGCGGGCATCCCTGCCTGGTACTTTTTTGTAGGGGGAATCGTCTAGAGAGAAAACCTAGTGTATAAATTTGTGCCTGAGGGGAGGAGTACAGATTCCATAGATAGGAGCAGAAGGGGCCTATAAAGCCCATCCTTTCCATCACTACTTTCAGCCACTTCCATGAGACATTATCGAATGCCTTTTCTGCGTCTATTGCGAGAAGAGCCGGAGTGGGATGGGCAGAAGAGTGTAATTTTATGTCATCAAGCACTGTTAAGATTTTCCGAATGTTCATGATGGCCGAGCGTCCTTTTGTAAAGCCAGTTTGCAATGGGGAAATTAACTGGGGCATGATATTGGCAAGGCGATTTGCCATAATTTTTGCCATCAACTTTAGGTCAGTATTGATTAAGGAGATTGGTCGGAATGATTTTGCATCCGTAGGATCTTTTCCGGGCTTGGGTATCAGTTTAATATGGGCTGTGTTCATGGCCGAGGGAATGGGACTGTCTCGCATATACCCATTAAACAAGGTTTCAAGTAGTGGGGCAGTCTGGTCTTTTAATATCTTGTAAAACTCACCTGTATACCCATCTGGTCCCGGGGCCTTGTTATTTCCCAAATTTTTAATACACTCCTTAATTTCGGTTAGATCTATGGGGGCATTTAGTTCTAAGTTTTGTTCCTCAGTCAGCGAGGGCCAGGTTATGTCTGAAAACATGTCCTCCACCCCCTCCACTCCCGATTGTGACTGTGAATAGAGTGTTGAGTAAAACTTGAAGAATAAGTTATTAATTTCTTGGTGATGAGACTGTAGTTTTCCTGAGGTGTCTTTCAAGCCTACAATATTTGATCTCTGAAAGGGTCCTCTTGCTAAATTAGCCATTATTTTTCCTGCGTTGTTACCGTATTTAAACAGTTTTGCCTCTTTTCGGGAATATGATAGCTGTTCTCTTTTGTGAAGCCAAGCTTCATAGGACTCCTTTGCTGTCATCCATTTCTGCTTGTTCTGGTCATTTGGATTTCTCTGGAACTTAGTGTAAGCCTTGCGTAATTGTACACTATATTGACTTATTTTATCTTTAATATTTCTTTTTAAGGCTATCACATATGCAATTATCCTGCCTCGGATTACGGCTTTGGCTGCGTCCCATAACAACTGGGGATTATTAGCGTGTTCTTCATTATCAGACATATATTCTAACCACCATCCCTTCAGAAAAGCAGAAAAAGTTTCGTCCTCTATCAGATATGATGGGAATCTCCACAAATAGTCAGTACCTCTCGGGGACCCCCTCTCTCAGAGATAGCACTACTGGCGCATGGTCTGAAATTACCATCTCCCCTATAGAAATACTAGATATTTTGGGTATCAAGTGTGGTGTCACTAGCATATAATCTATCCTGGACCATGAGTTGTGTGCATGTGAATAGTGTGTGAATTCCCGTCCCTCAGGGTTGAGCGCCCGCCATATATCCCTAAGTTTGGATGCTTGTAAGAAATTGTGGAGATTAGAGTCTTGGCTTCTAATGTTATCGACCCTAACCGCCTGACCACGACGGTCCTCTACCGCTTTAATCACTGCATTAAAGTCTCCCCCCACTATTTTATGTTCCACCGTGTCAATAAGTAGTTTGTCAGATATATTCTGCATAAACTGTTTATTGCTTGTATTAGGGCCATACACATTATAAATGCTGATATTTTCCATTCCCATTTTGATACGCAGATAAATAATTCTCCCTTCTGTGTCATGCCACTGGTCTTGCACTTCAAGGTTTAAACCTTTCTTAATAAGTATCAGCACCCCTCAGCACTTTCATTGATAGAAGCCCACCGGACTATTTTTTTTTTTCATGCATTTGCTTCATAAAAAGGTCTACAAGTTAATGCAATATTATGTGTTGGCAATGCACAAAACTTGTCATATTTTATAAGGTCTAGACGGAATCGCATTAGTAAATTTGCTTTAATATGTCTTCCAGATTGTAACATAGCAAAGAATGTTAAGTGCAGACCCTGAACCAGCATAGGTCAGTAAGGAAACCTTAAGGAGCCTGTCAAAGCTCCCCCAACAAAAAGTTCATTATAGGGTTTACTGCTACTGGGACCACAATGTATGGATGTACCAGGGACCTCCAGTAACAGAAAGACGCTCTTTCCTTGCTCTAGCTAAATAGATGAGTGCTTGACTGGGGGAGCAGTCTCTCTTAAGGGGGTTGTCCCACTGTTTACTATTGATGACCTATCCTCAGATAAGCAGGGATCTGCTGCTTGGGATCCCTGCTGATCAGCGTCAGTATGAAGGTGTCTTTGTTGGCAGAAGCAGACAGCTCCATACATTGTGCAGTGGTATCATCTGGTATTACATGCTAAATTCCATTGAAGTAAATGGGACTTCTCATGCAGTACCAGCTGGGGCCACATCACACTGTATGGAGCTGTCTGCTATCGGCAACAATGACAGCTCTGTATGGGGATTAGCTGATGGTTGGGGATCCTGAGCAGCAGATTGCTAACCGATCTGCTATTGATAACCTATCTTGATGCTAGGTCACCAATAGCCAACAGTGAGATAACCCCTTTAACTCAGAATTACCTAGCAGAGATTTTGAAACTGTGATTTCCAAATCACACAACTGTTTGAAACTCCAGCAGCAATGGATATAAGTATACCATAAGACATGATATAGAGTGCCTTAATGGTCTATAATCTTGAATTTTCCCCATCACCTCTATATACCCCACTACTCTACCCTCTTTGATATATTAGGAAAAATGCATATTTACAGATTTCTGACCTTTCGCGTCTTTAGAGTTGCTCCTGACTTCCTTGTGCGCCCCGTTGGATGCCACGCAGATATAGGTGCCATCACCTTGTTTGCTAAACGTTGGCAGCTCATAGACCGCGTACAGCTTCTCTCTCTCAGTTACATTGCGCAGAGGGAACTTGTTTCCTTTCATTTTGTAGAACTTGAAGTTGATTGGCAATGTCCCATCCTTTACCCTGCAAATTAAGGACAGTTCGGACCCCTCCTCCACATTACCACTGCTTGGGATGATTTCCAGGTCTACGCTGCTAATTGGGACTGTAGGAAACAAGAGATGCGAGGGAAGAGTAAAGTCAACTTTGGGTGTGACTGGAGCATAAAAAGTGAAAACTGAAGTTATTCTGTTTTCTTTTGCACAGTATATATCTAGTCATAAGATGTTACATGGTGTCAAAGTGGACTTCTCTTTGAAATGCTACATTTGACCTATGTATGGGAAGCCTGCACAGCTCTTTCATTGTAACTAGATGGCAAACATTGTACAGCACTTTCACAATTGTCACAGTATTACTATCACCCGTCCATTTCCTTATTTTGTATCCTCATACAGCACTATGCATTCTCAAGTATAGCATTCCCTTATTTCACCACAATGGACTCAGCACATGCAAAATATCCCTCCGTAGACTGGTATTACCCACAGGACTTACTGATGATTGTGACGTTCACTATGTTACTGTACTTTCCAGTATGCTGGGTATTTCTGTTGGTCGCTTTGCACCTGTATTGCCCCAGGTCATGTGACTTGGACGAATTGACTAGAAATCGAGCTTCCATGTTTCCTTGCATTGTCTTTTGACCCAGCGTTTGGTTCCCTTGAAATAAGGAATACGTTATGGGAGGTGTCCCAGATTCGCATTTGCAAGTTAGTTCCAGGGTATCACCAAGGACCACCGTCTTGTTGTTACTCATGTAGGTCAGTACTAGGTTTTTGACTGGAGCTGGTAGTAAAGGATACAGGAGATCAAACTGTCAATATATACATAGTATACAACACTACTGAGAGATTAATTGATAGATACAAAATAGTCCTCATCACAGCTCCTTTAAGAGTTGACCAGCAAGGTTGCAAGCCTGAATTTTTATTTTTTCTGGACAACTTATCCACAAATCACGAACAGGCAATATTTTTTATGGACACCTTAGAAACCCCATAATGAATAATAAAGTCTATGATTTAACACGTCTATAGATCAGATACTGATATGAATGTATTACCAGCATTTACTGAGCTGTAAAATGATAATTACAGTCGTAATAACCTAATCAAGTGCCAACAGCCTAAAAAAAAAAATTTACGGACGCATTTGTTTCCCACAGACACTGGGGGAAAAAAAGTGCCGTAATTTCTGGACGGCTGGCAACCCTGTTACCTGGCTCTCCTACAATGTAGAATGGGAAACCTACTGGATGCTACACTGATACATATACATCCCCACTCCTGTACTTTGTCAAACAGATTATCATTCAAGGGTCTAAGAAATCTGTGCGACAGCCTCTGTGAGAGCCATAGTGATGGCCATATTAGTTGTCATCCAGATTCTTAGAGGGAAATGCTCTTTAAGTAGGAGCCCAGTGGCCAATAACAATGTATCTAGTGGTCATCTGATCATGGTGATTAATAGCACGCATATAATGCCATTGTATGATTTGGATGACCACTGAGGTGATAGCCATGAGCTTCCAGAGCGACGCCATGATACATCATTTTTGAAATCGCATTAATCATATCATAAAAAGTTCTGCAACTTTTGTAGTTCAAATTCTAACAGTCAGTGAATGGAAACAGCTATATTATAAATCAAGAGGCCAAGACCCTCAGCTGTAGGTGGGATCAGGTCAGCAGAAGTTTTCAACTAAGCATTACTGATAGCAAAAATAGTGGTTACCAGAATCCATAATATCAGTAAGGTTATATATGATAGTATATATCTCCAAAGTCCTACAATTTTCACCCGAGTTATTAAAAGGTGCATGCTTCTTACTACATTTGGTGTATTTGGGCTGAAAAATAATCCAAACTACCTACTCCAATTTTCATAATAAATTTGTGCCATTTTACCCTTTCAATATAGTTACTAAATGGGACCTGGGTCAGAAACGCTATCTTTTCTCCTTGAGGAGAGCACCTAGATGGCAAGACTTAAAAGGCCATGCATGCTCCTCTCAGTAATATGCAAATAAGGAAGATGGAATAATACCTCCACAGTGCCACCTATTGGAAGGCGATTCCCGGTCATTGTTACAAGGCTTGTATAAAGAGTCTAACTTTGAGTTGAAGGAATGCTACCTTCCAATAGGTGTCACTGTGAAGGAATTATTCCATCTCCCCTATTTAAATGGGACCTAAAATACATCTCCTTAGAGAACATGCCCACTTTTTTGTCACTACTGACCAAGTAAAAAGTCCACAAGTTGGGCCACTTAACACCTTTTTAAAAGGCACATTTTACACTAAAAAGTGGCATAAAGACTGCTGAATGTGGGCCGAAGTCCACTAGAAAGTTTCCGAACTTTTCCTTAATATGCAGCAGTCTGGAAAGGGACTCTTGAAGTGTAATATTTGTGCTTGCAGTATGCATTAACTCCTTCAGCGTACTCACCGTAGGCTTGTATGTGGAGGGGTTCGCTTACTTTTGTAATGTTTGATACTGTGACTTGGCACACGTAGGATCCACTATAATTTTCTGTTGCGCTTAAGGAGAACTTGCCTCCCTCTCTCTTGAATGTTTTCACTCCATTTAATATAAATTTATAAGCCAGACTACGTGAAACATTAGTGGCTAAACCAGCGACCGAGCATTTCAAGGATATGTAGTCGCCCTCGTTGATGTATTGCTTCTTGCTGCTTAGCGTTAGATTGGGTCTTGCGAATAGTTCTGAAAATGACATGCATTGTATGAGCAGAAGACAATTAGTATACTCCAAGAGTGCATCACAGCAGAGCATGAATGCAGCTCTGGAGGATAAGGCATGATGTAACAAGATAATTAGAGCAAAATTATTCAGTATTTTAGGCAGATGAACTGTGAAATGAGGTTAGAAAGTGGAGTTCTACATGATGAAGGATGATTCTGATGACCAATGCACAGAGTTGTGATTTACCAGCTATGTCTATCTTGATGCTTCTGGATTTGGAGGTTCTTTCACTCTCCACCGTACAAGTGTATTCGCCCATATCATCCACCGTGGCAACTCGAAAATAGGACAATGTGCTTGTGGTGGAGCTATTGATAATATGACCATCCTTCTGCAGTGTCACCTTCATGTCATCTAAACGTTTGGGACTCTTTTGGACAGAACATTTCACCGACATGTTTTTACCTTCGGTGAAGTTGAGCGAAGGCAAGACCTCGATTCTTGGGGTAGAAAATGGAGCTGTGTAGAAAATGAAACAATACTGCGAAATACAGTGGCAAAATAATACTGGAAATACAGAGACAATATAATATGTGCAGTGCCATATACAGTATTACAGCCAGTGCCTAAATATTACAAGCATAGAGAGCTAACATAACATCACCAGTGTTCAAATAATACTGTCATGCAGAGCTAGTTTAATATGCCAAGTGAAAAAATAATATGTGCACTAGTGAACTTAATTCTGCAGGAAGCAAACAGCTCCATTTTTACTGTAGTGACCAGGCTTGGTATTGCAGGCCAAGTTCCAATTGGAATAATTGCGAATTTTGCCTGCAATACCAAGCTTAGCCACTGCAGTGGGAAAGGAGCTGTCTGCTTGCTGCAGAACTCAGCTCAGTGCCGCCCTGGCTGTCATGTTGTGCTCCTGGGACCTGTAGTTCTATGGGTTCCCAGGAGCGCACTTCCACAGGTGTGGGATGATTGAGCTGGCTGGGTGTGTATAGCACCACCAGTCTTCTGCACATAAATACCAGCCACTCTTACTAGCGGGTACCAGTCATTTATTCATCCTATCTCATTCCCGGTCAGAACTCTGGTGCTTCTTCAACTTGTAAGCTGCATGCATGAGGTTCTGGGTGGGATTCCTTTGTCTGTTTGTTGGTGTGATGAGTGACTTATTCAGTGTCTGTAGGTGTTTAGACATTAGGTGTGAACTGTCCTGTTCAATGTGTGTGTTGTATTTCCCTTCTCAGTTTGTTGATGCCTGTTACCATCTAGAGCGAGCCAGGCCCCTACATTCCACCGTAGGGCCGTCCATATTAGGACGACAGCCCCGCTTGTAGGCAAGACTCCCTTTTTGTCGTTTGGTTATCTTGTTACTGTAGGGACTCACAAGACAACAAGGACCCTTGATGTGGAATTGTGAGCTTATGTACTCAGGCCAAAATTGTAGTACATTGGTAAGTATTTAGGGGTCTGCTGCCTGTAGTTGTTGGTTGTATGCATGTTCTGATCCATATTGTTTTTGTTGTCCAGCATGTATACATGTCCTTACTCCCCTTTCTTTCCTTCAGACCCTATTTGGGTTGCATCCATGTAGAACGTTGTTCACACAGCCTGCACAGACGTAACACTGGCAAGCGGCTGATCGGTGGGGGTCCCAGGCAGCAGACCCCATCAATCTACTATTGATGACTAATCCTGAGTATAGGCCATCAATAGTTTACAATTGGACAACCCTTTAATAATGCCATTTCAAAGTTGTTTGGGGCCTTTTAAAATGTATTTGCCACCACCCTTTCTCCAAGACCAGATAATAGCCTCAGGCCAATTGCTACAATCCTGTCCTACATGATCCTAATGGGGAAGGAATATTCACAATATATAATAAACTGATTCCAAGCTGGTGGAGCAAAAATCACTATGTGCTATTTTCTTTTGGCATCAGCCATTAATGCTTTGGGCCTCTTCTTACCCTTAACTGGGTCCAGGAGATTGTTCAGTTAGAACCGACATTCAGTCAACTGCGGAGCAAACATTTAATCACAGGGACGCCCGAAGTACCCGCTCTTGTCTCCTCTCCTCATATATGAGAAGCATTATACTTACCGGAACAAGTCATTAGACATACATGAGAGGCACATTACCTACCCAACACGGTGACATGCTTGCTTTCGCTATATGGGGAGATTTCCCCTATGAGGACGAGAGAGACATCACACTTAAAGTGTAAAATTTGCTCTCCTTCTTTGATATTAAATTTGACTTCCTGATAATTGTCATTAGTGGTTTTGGACTTCGTTTCATCGACCGTCTGGTTTTTGATCTTGTAGAATTTGAACAACATGATTGACTTTTCCTCCGGAGCCTCACATCTCACAGTCACATCATCTCCTTGATTGACTTCATTCTTGGAAACATTTATGTGAGGAGGAAACAACCCTGAAGAAAGAACATATAATAATCTCATAGTCCAGCTAAAATCAAGATCTAATTATGGCCGATCCTGCTTAGAACCAAAGGCTGGTCCGAAGACCAAAAGCATGGATGATGACATCATGCTTAGCCTTGGATACTGTATAGTTGGGTTTTCCACTGCCCAATCCCACAAAATCCAAGTGGTTGCTGTTCTTGATTTCAGCTATTGTGGTGCCTTAAAACAACATCTGGAAAGTGGTTGCCCAAAGTTGTATGACCACATCCTCCTATGTGTAGCTTGGTCATCAAATTTATAATTTTCTAACATTTCAATGATTAAATATCCATATAAAACCAAGAGACTTAGTTAAATTTACTTATTTTCTACTGATTTGGAATTCAATAATATACCCCCTGCACACCTAAAGTTGAAGTAAAAGTTCTGTCAGTAGTCATGTGCACTCCCATTATGTACTGCAGGAAATCTGCAGAACTGGAAATGTACCTTGGAAGTCTCCTGGAGTAATCGGCACAGAAATAGTCAATCTTAACTTGACATTTAATTCATTCAATACATGTATTTGACCCGTTAAGTGTCATGTTAACATTTGCTACAACTGTAAGTAAAGCAAAGACCTGGCACTAACTCTACTGCATATGTGGACCTATCCGAGCAGAAGTTGGGTTCTACTTCATGTTACAGGAAACTCAAGATTTAACTTGTACAAAAATATCAGATGATCTAATGATCTGGATGGTGCCCCCCTCTTGTATACTCACCGGTCACCTTAATCTCGACATTGTCACTTGTTTTTGGCCTGCTGGCCACAGACACATCACATTTGTATGGTCCAGAATGGGACACTCTGACTACCGGGATGGTGAGGGACACTCGGTCTTCAATGGTGCTGGTTGTGTGTATTTTGTTATCATCCTTATAAAAGGTGATTGTGCTGTTCAATACGAAGTCTTTGCTCTTGGTGAACTTCACAACGCATTCCAGAACCAAATTATCCCCGTTTTTCAGTATGGTGGATGGTACAGCGTTCAGTTCAATACTGTTGATCGTGAAGTCTTAATGGAAAGAGATTCAAATGGAAAGCATTGATTTGTGAGTAAGATCAAAAGATAAAGCAGTCATGTAAGATCATTGTTAATGGGAACTTATCACTGGAGGCAATACTGTTTCACAACATCCCACTACCCATTTTCAGACCCTATAGGCAGCTCGGGGGGCTATACTTACCTTTTCCTCTATACTTTATCAAGCTGTTTTGGATATAGGTGGAGATATCACTAGTAGATCTCATGACCTTACTTGATATAATCCTTTCCTCTCATTAAACCCCACAATGGCCCATAATAGTGTTTACATAACACCACTGTATCACTAGCCCTGACTGTAGTGAGGGTTCTGGGTAGAGGAAGGAAGTGACTAATCAGTGTATTATTCAGAACCAACTTTTGTTAAACTTAACTCTTTGTAGGTTTATAAAGTGCTTGGACCAAGTTTTTGAGGATGAATACTGAAATTGTAAAGCTATGCATTGAGGTGGGTGGGGAATACCTGCTGCGCCAAAAAATTTTCCACCAGTGGTTATTTTATACATAAAGACAGTGGAAAAATGTATCTGAAGAGACTTTGTCTATATGAGCCAACAATTCTCTTTTAGTACAAAGTAGAGCATTCATGTGTCATTGTCCTAACAGCTGGACATAAGTATGCTGGAAGAAATTATATTGTATTGCAAACAACCACAGTAGCCCAGGATATCCTACAAGAAAAATAAATAATATAAGGCCAATCCAGGTAGACCAAGAGGTTTTTTTCTGCCATCAATCTTCTGTGTTCCTATAATCGTCAAATCAGGTCCCAGTTATTGAAAATCTCATTTTTCATCTGGAGGGAAAGATAATGGTTTCATGAGCAGGACACAAACAGTTATATCTGTGAGGCGGTGGAACACAGTCATGTTATCTGTCACCACTTCTCCACGCCTAGCTGTCCATAATATTCAGAAGAAATTCAGTGGGATTTTACTATTCCCAGGCAGCAATGGATTGCTAAATGGTTTTGAGAGATGAAAAGCACCTGCCGTTGTGGACCGTCACATAGGCAAGTGGAACAACAGATGAGGTCATTCTCTGGGTAATCCCCACCACATTGTAGTTTTTTACATTTTTTAAATATTACACAAGAAGCAAATTATTCTCTCAAAATTTCCACTATCTTAGATTCAGACAAATCCTTTAATATCTCCGATATCCAACAGGTCAGCTTCTACATGTCGACACCAGCCACATATACTCTACATCTTAGCCAATACCATCGGCATCATCGTAACAACCATTTTGGCCAATATGGTTAATGTTGCTCCATAGCATCTTAATCAACATCAACATTACCCCTAAATCTTCTGTTCAACCAAAGTATACCTGCCATCTTCTCAAGCATTTTCCCAACGCCTTCAACATCTCCAACTCTATGTATACCACAACCTCATTGTCCACCAACACCGTCACAAATGCAACATCTCACTATAAACCTTTCTTTCTTTACGGTCGCACAAGTCATCACTCAAACCATACATTCTGTCCAACAAGTTCTTCTACTGCCCTGTCTCTGCACTATATTCCCGCACCCAACTTCTCCACTTTTACACCATAATACTTTGTCTCCATCAAATCTGTACAAACGCTTCCATTTTCCAAGACTTTAAGTTAGTCTCTTTCATAAATTACACATTCATCCATCAGGCTTTGTTCACATCTAAACTGGGTCTTCCATGAGACATATACTGCCAATGGAAGGCTCTGACATGGGCTACCATATTGGCAATATGTTGCCCATTGGCCACAATGTTGAGAAAAAGTAAACTAGACTGTAAATGGTTTTTGTGGGGGCCCAGTATATAGAGAAGCAAAGTTTGCCACATTTTCGAATACAGTTAAAAAAGAATGTAAGCCAACACATACCACCCTGATGGAGGCTAAATGGACACTTGTTTTGGCCTTTGTAGAGGTAATGAGGTCTTATGGGAACATTTAGCATATGTACCAGAACCTTTTCCTGCACATACTCTGAACATAACTAAGAAATGAGATGAGAACAGAGCCTTGGTCTTTCTTCTTCAGACCTTCTCCAAGATGCCCCCTCTCTTTTTTATCATGTCTATCTAGTTCCACCAGAATCCTCATCTTCTCATTGTTGCCTTCGAACATCATTAAGTTGTAGCAGACTCATCCTTCGTAAAAGTGCAAACTATCGATCATATCAACAGAATTATTTGAGAGTCTATGACCAACTTACTGTGCCTACAACAATAGAGGACGCCCAACTACCCCACCCTCACCCCGTTGCCAAAAATTAGTGAACTCACCACTTGCCTGTCCCGTGACGGACCAAACTGGAACAAGATGAGAGAAAAACAATCATTACTTTTCAGAGAAAAATCTCAGTCATAATGAAGAATTATAACTACCGGCACTTACATCCCAGCACGGTGACAATTATAGGTAAATACATCTCATTGGAAAAGGGCGAAACCCCCTCCCCCCAAAAAATCCTGAGAAAAATGCTAATTAGCAGTTGAATCCCGTCTTGCAGGGCACACGATTCCCCCAGTAGGTTTAGTGCTGTGAGCGCTGCAATCAGTGGGGACTGGCTAATTGTTTCCCCAGTGGAAGTCTGGAAATACTGAACAGTCAGTGAATATCTCTTGAAATTGTAGAAACTGCTGCTTCATAAATCTCATGACTAGGAAGTGATTAACCCCCCATGACCCACCCGCCTAACAAATTAGTAAGGTCTGAGCGCCGCCTAGAGTTTACATTTCACAAAAGCTGAGATGACTGTGATCAAAGTTTATGGAGTGTCCAACAGCCAAGAAGTAATATCAATAATGAAAATAGACTTTGTCAGTAATAGATGGGATACTGTCACTTTAGTATAGGGTGTGTGGATGTCATGTCTGATCAGTGTAATTATATTATATTATACCAGTGATGTCAGTATAAGGGGGGGGCTCTGACAACCCCTCAGACATGATATAGGGGGCTGGTTGTCAGTAATAGATGGGATACTGTCACTATAGTATAAGGTGTGTGGATGTCATGTCTGATCAGTGTAATTATATTATATTATACCAGTGATGTCAGTATAAGGGGGGGGCTCTGACAACCCCTCAGACATGATATAGGGGGCTGGTTGTCACTAATAGATGGGATACTGTCACTATAGTATAAGGTGTGTGTATGTCATGGCTGATCAGTGTAATTATATTATATTATACCCAGTGATGTCAGTATAAGGGGGGGGGGGGCTGTGACAACCCATCAGACATGATATAGGGGCTGGTTGTCAGTAATAGATGGGATACTGTCACTATAGTATAAGGTGTGTGGATGTCATGTCTGATCAGTGTAATTATATTATATTATACCCAGTGATGTCAGTATAAGGGGGGGGGGGGGCTGTGACAACCCCTCAGACATGATATAGGGGCTGGTTGTCAGTAATAGATGGGATACTGTCACTATAGTATAAGGTGTGTGGATGTCATGTCTGATCAGTGTAATTATATTATACCCAGTGATGTCACTATAAGGGGGAGGGGGGCTGTGACAACCCCTCAGACATGATATAGGGGGCTGGTTGTCACTAATAGATGGGATACTGTCACTATAGTATAAGGTGTGTGGATGTCATGTCTGATCAGTGTATTATATTATATTATACCCAGTGATGTCAGCATAAGGGGGGGGGGGCTGTGACAACCCCTCAGACATGATATAGGGGGCTGGTTGTCAGTAATAGATGGGATACTCTCACTATAGTATAAGGTGTGTGGATGTCATGTCTGATCAGTGTATTATATTATATTATACCAGTGATGTCAGTATAAGGGGGGGAGGGGCTGTGACAACCCCTCAGACATGATATAGGGGCTGGTTGTCAGTAATAGATGGGATACTGTCACTATAGTATAAGGTGTGTGGATGTCATGTCTGATCAGTGTAATTATATTATATTATAGCCAGTGATGTCAGTATAAGGGAGGGGGGGGGGGCTGTGACAACCCCTCAGACATGATATAGGGGCTGGTTGTCAGTAATAGATGGGATACTGTCACTATAGTATAAGGTGTGTGGATGTCATGTCTGATCAGTGTAATTATATTATATTATACCCAGCGATGTCAGTATAAGTGTGTGTGTGTGTGGGGGGGGGGGGGCTGTGACAACCCCTCAGACATGATATAGGGGCTGGTTGTCAGTAATAGATGGGATACTGTCACTATAGTATAAGGTGTGTGGATGTCATGTCTGATCAGTGTAATTATATTATACCCAGTGATGTCAGTATAAGGGGGGGGGGGCTGTGACAACCCCTCAGACATGATATAGGGGGCTGGTTGTCAGTAGTAATAGATGGGATACGGTCACTATAGTATAAGGTGTGTGAATGTCATGTCTGATCAGTGTAATTATATTATACCCAGTGATGTCAGTATAAGAGGGAAGGGGGGGCTGTGACAACCCATCAGACATGATATAGGGGGAGGATCTGATAGGAGGGGTAGTGGAGTATTCTTCACCCTTCCAGAGGGAACCTGAGTCAGGGCAGACCCCACGGATGCCAGGAGGAAATCAGCCATCGCAACCGTGAGTTAAACTTGCCCCTGCACAGTCAGAGCGTTCGTAGAAGAGACTGCACAGTTCCCCTCATTCCTCCACAAACAGCCCGCTGGCCCCACTAACACTTCCCTTAGCTTGGCCATTCATCCCAGTCTTCAGGAGAGGGTCAGGAAATTCTGTGTAGCCCTGCATGTGCTGGAGAAGTTATTGTTTATTGCAAGAGGAGTGTAAATCTTGTACTCCCACTTCTACGTTCAAGTAAACTGTGTGCCTTCGGTTTTACTGATACTCTCTTGGACTTGTCTCTTTATTTCGTCACTACCAAAACACACAAACTAAACTTGCACCACCAAGTGCACTCACGCAGAGGCCTACTGGAATCCCACCTACCTCACGAGCCACCATTCTAGGTTGAGTGGCAACCACCCTGACAATGTTAGAATTGGCACACCCACTCGATCTATCCTCTTGCTAACTCCTGCTCGCTGCAGCTGCAGATTTCAATCCTTGAAATACAATGGTTAAAATCTGTGGCAGACCCTCTGCAATAACCATGGCCAAATACACACTATTTAGGTGCAGGTTTGGCTGCTGTGGAAACCTGCAGAAAGCCTGCAGCAGATATGCTGTGTATGAGGATACTCTTAGTCCTTACCATCATCAGCAACCATATGTGCATTCGTACAGCTCACAATGCAGTTGAAAAACTGCTTGCGTGTTTTAGCATCCCTGGCGGATGGACTCCTTAACTCCATTCCACAAGTGGGCCCAAAGTCCCTCAGCCTGATATAGTCCCTTATCAAATCCTATGCTATATTAGTTTCATGGACCTTAGGTGCTAATTTCACTTTTTTGTGTTTTCAGCTTGCCACCTTTGAAGCCTGAAGATAAAACGGAGGTGATCTTTTCAATCACTCCCATCAAAAGCGGCAGTAGAGCTCTGATCGTCACCTCCTCCTGTGACAAGATAAGGAACATTAAAAGCTATCATAACATTACTGCGGCTCCCTGACTCCATAGCGTCAGCCTAGAACCCAAGGAATTGTCACTGTCTGCATCCTGACCATTATAAAGAAGATCCGATGAGTGTCTTGAGGCTCTCGATTGCTGCCGTCATCTGCACCGTAGACCATGAAGATATCGTAGCTGGCGACTTTTACTGGATTGTACAGTTTGGCTGATTTATTCTCATTGTGATTTTTTTTACATTTCTACCTCTTTAGTACTGTAGATTTAAAGTGCTTTTCACTACAGAGCATGTGTATGTGGTTGAATAAATAGCTCCATGCTATATAACCCAACGCTTCGTGTTATATTTGAGACTATCTATATGGGTGTGTCCACATTGGCGTTAGATGCTGTGTATTTTGTGTGAATAATACCGTATAGGACATGTTGGTCGGCTCTCTTGATTTCCTCTTTATCCCCTTAGAATAAAGGCCTGAAGGCGTTGTCATTCCAAAAAAACATTTTAACCCTTTGCAATCCAGTTTTGGATTCAGGGTTTCCTAGGGGGCTATCTCTTTCTGCCATTATACAATGGTGCCATCTGCTGGCTGGAGCCATTACTGCAGTATGTGACATGCTGGAGAGGCCCCCAACAACAGAGCGGCCAGTAATATACAGTAAGAATACCCTGCCGAATGTCTTCCGACATCAGAGCTGTACAGCTGTCAATTTTGCTGATGACGGGGTTGACGGAGGTGGAGGATGCAGTATATCCATATCCACCAGGGAAACTACTGCCGGGGGTGCAGCTTGTGAGGCCATGGCTGGAGCCGTAGAAGCTGTGGCTGTCGGAGTAGGGGTGTATGACTACTGAAAGGTAGGCCATTCCTCATGGCTGTGGCTGGACAAACCTTAATGAAACAACAAGGCCAGTATGGCCGCTTATTACAAAACAAAGCCCACAGCCAATGGAGAAACAGATGAAGATCAAGTAGGACAGGGCTAGGGGAGTCCCGCTATTCTAAGTACTTGAGTAAATAACTATTTACAGTTCAGTTCAAAGGCCTATCCGGCCGTGCAATTAGTCGTATCCAGCAACCTAACCATAATTAAAGGGGTTGTCCCGCGCCGAAACGGTTTTTTTTTTTTGCAATAGCCCCCCCGTTCGGCGCGAGACAAACCCGATGCATGTGTTGAAAAAAAACAACCGGATAGTACTTACCCGAATCCCCGCGCTCCGGTGACTTCTTACTTACCTTGCGAAGATGGCCGCCGGGATCTTCACCCTCGGTGGACCGCAGGTCTTCTGTGCGGTCCATTGCCGATTCCAGCCTCCTGATTGGCTGGAATCGGCACCTGTGACGGGGCGGAGCTACGAGGAGCAGCTCTCCAGCACGAGCAGCCCCATTCAACACGGAGAAGACCGGACTGCGCAAGCGCGTCTAATCGGGCGATTAGACGCTGAAAATTAGACGGCACCATGGAGACGGGGACGCTAGCAACGGAGCAGGTAAGTGAATAACTTCTGTATGGCTCATAATTAATGCACGATGTACATTACAAAGTGCATTAATATGGCCATACAGAAGTGTATACCCCAACTTTGTTTCGCGGGACAACCCCTTTAAATTTAGTCAGCTGGTAGCAACCCAATGAACTTGCAGAGTCTCTTCCTGAGATATAGATACCTTCTACATAAATGTGCTGCCACACAGTCTCATGCAGGAGTGGAGGAGAATCCACAGGTGCCGGATACGGCCATTCCAGAAGGGGAGCGAGGATGGTGTTTGTGGCGCTCACCTCGTTATCGATGCAGGCAGATCATGCCCATAGGGACAATGGCCCTGGTGAACTGTGAGGGCCAGGCTGCAGGGGCAGAACTTCAGGTGTGCGTTCCTCTCAGGTTCTCCAAACTCTGTTCTTCTTTGAGTGGTACAAACTTATACAATACACACATACCCCAAGCAAAGCCTTGTTACAGCGGTGCACTTGGTTTCTTTCTCACCTTTTCAGCATTGACTGTGCTGCTCTTAGAGTGATATTAACAAGATGCCCCCTCCTAGGGACACTAGCAACAGTCCTGCATGTTATCCATTTGAAGTGCAAATCAGAGATGGTGTATTGCCTCTGCAGTGCCACCTAGTGGAAGGCAGCTTGCCGAAAAGTCATTATACCATTCTCCATTTGCATAACAAATTACCCAGAGGAGCATTGCATTGCTCATAAGTCTCCTTACGCCTACTTGGTGCTCTCCACAAGGAAGCACGCTACCCCTCTCACTTCAATTGTAGGTCATTTGTCTATCGTGGCTTGTTGTACAAGCAGGTTTTCAGCAATGGATTTGTAGCCTTAACACATCTCCATAACAAATCTTCTGAGGACTTCTGAAAGCTGATGGCGCTACGGCATGGTTCACATTAGCCACTGACAGAATTGTCAGTAATGACTTTGTATCTTAATTTACTGGGCAGGGCATATGTGAAACCCAACTACTAACCTCAGCGCCTTCACTGAAACACATTTTGTCAATCAGTTCTGGAGAAGTCATTAACATTGAGGTTCACTTACTTTTCTCTCAATAACGGGCATGAAAGGCACAGCTTGTAGATTGTATATGTCTAGAATTGGGACTTGGATAACAATCAGACCACATTTTATTAGTCATCAATGCAGAAATTCAGGTCATTTCTAGGGTTTCACTTACTTTTTATTGCAACTGAATATCATAGATTAAATGCCAATAGTCACTTTTGTATGCGCTATTTTAGGAGGGCTAATCAGTAGGGGCAGGCTTGGATGGATTGCTCTTGTTAGGGTGGTTTCCACCCTTAAAGGAGCTCTGTCAGCAGAAAAAAATTCTATACTCGCCTGTACCTCACCGGGCCGTTCACCAGATCCCTCCTCGTCTTCCCATGTCCATCCTGCAGGCTGTATAAGGCAGGAGTTGACGGTGAGTGTGCATGCGTGCTGGGAAGATCTCTTAATTTTTTTTTCCAGAGATTTTTTATTTTTTTTTAAGTACTACAGCAAAAAAATGTAGATTTGGTATTGTACTAATCGCACTGATCTGTAGAATAAGGTTATCATGTCATTTTTGCTGCAGTGTACACCGTAGAAATAAGATGCACCCATAGATGGTGGAATTTACTTTTTTTTCCATTTCATTGCACTTAGAATTTTTAAAAAGTTTTTCAGTACATTATATGGTACATTAGGTAGCACCATTGAAAAATACAACTCGTTCCGCAAAAAACAACACAGTACTTGCCCTTTTTTCAAGGCACTGCAGACTGGAGGGCTGATAATTTAGCCTTATCCATCAGTGAAAATAAAGTGATGCTGCTTCTTAGTGCCTCCCCTAGCCTGCTCTCTTCTCTGTGAAGGAGCAGCTATGAGGGTGGCACATTACACAGCAAGGGATTTGTGAGAAACAACCATTTGGGGATTTCTGCAGTAACGGGAAGAAATCGGCACACAGTCATTTGTAAGTTTGTGTGAGTCTTCCACATAGGCAAGTGCAGTCTATGGAAAGCTTATATGTACATTCACTCCAAGTTATAAGTAGTAAAGAAGGAGAAAACTTATTACAGAGGGCTTTATAATAGTGCGGGGAGATGCTAACTAGCACCCAAGCCCTTTCATGCTACACCTTCTAGTACTGTTATGCTCTGCTCTCTATCCAGAGCATAATACAACCAGGCGGTGTTTTTAGCCCAGTTCACCCCCCTATCATTAGATCTAGAGATAGCACTGCACTGTAATCAAGGACACTGCTTGTATGTTCTACCACCAAGCTATCTGCCATTAGTAAGTAGTAAACAGAGAGAGAGCTGGGTAGTATTGAGTGGGCGTGTCTACGCAGAGTCTGACAGAGGGGAGGAGCAGCCAAACTTGTGGTGTTGTACACAACGCCCTTCGTCAGGTTAGCATGAAATATTCTATGCAAACTTCAAAAATATACTAATGTGTCTATAAAACTTCATTTATGAGCTCTAGTGACATCTAGTGGCCATTCTTCATATTATAATTTTCATTTACCCCCAATACTATCCTTATTGGTTATTTTTATCACATTGCGCTCTGTGTCGGGGCTTCCCCGGCTTCCAGAGATTTTGTAATATTTTGGACATCATTTTTTTATTTTTGATTTATGTATTTGTTAAAGGCCTCCCTCACAGAGGCGTTTTGTATCGCGATAAATGCCGCAGTAATTGTGGTACAATGCTCTCATTGAAGTCAATGGGGCCTTGCAGACATGCATTCAATCGCGGCGCTGGCCGGCACTTTCAAGCACTGCAATTTTCAAGCGCTGTCTGCACTATCCTTGTCCGTTTAGCGCACCTCATCACACATCACAATGAAGGGGTGCACGCTGTCGGCTGCAGGGAGCTGTGGGCAAAAACAAAAGTAAAGTCGCGGAGCTTTAGCGCATTCGTGTCTGAGAGAGGCCTAATTCCCAGCATGCACTGTAATGCACTACATGGAACAACATAAGCTTTAATTCCTATGTGCAGTACATTCTCCACCCGAGGCGTTTTTATCGAAAATCTGGCTCTTTTCAGATTGCCGTGCTCTCCCATACAACTCCATAGAACAGCGCACACACAGCAATCTGAAGAGAGTCCGATTTCTGCGCACCGTGCAATATGGAGTGGTGCAGCCAAAGAACCGGGGAGCAGGTGAGTATACAAAATCCATCACCCGGGTCCCTGCCATGTCCCCTAACAGTTAGTTTATGGGGCTGCAGGGAGGGGACAGGTTCCCTTTAACATATAGGTACTAGATCACATTACATCTTACTGCACGAGCGATCAAAGCATCACAAGTTGTTGTCCCCTCGGGGGACTTTAAAAAAAAAGTAAAAATAAGAACAATAAAGTTTTACTAATTGTTAAAAAAGCAGTAATAAAAGTTAAAACAACAAACCCTTTTGCCATATTTACAGTAAAAGAATGTAAATTGTAGAAAAAAAAATACATATTTGGTATCGCTGCATCCGTAAGAGCCAGATCTATCAAAGAAACGCATTATTTACCCCACAGAGTGAACGTCGCCAGAAATGCACTTTTTGGTGACCCTATCTCCAAGAAAAACTGTGATAGACAGCAATAAAAAAATATATATATGTATTCCAAAATGGTGCCAACGCAAACTACACGGCGCCCGGCAAAAATGAGCCCTCGCACAACTATGTCGATGGAACAATAAAAAAGTTATTGCGCGCAGAAGATGGAGACAGAAAATAATAATTTTTTAAAAACTGTATAATTTTGGTATGGTAGTAATCGTACTGACCCGCAGAATAAGGTTGTTATGTCATTTCTGTTGCAGTTTGTGTGCCGTAGAAACAAGACGCAGTGAAAGATGGTGGAAATTTTAGGTTTTTTTCCATGTTACTCTACTTAGAATTTTTTATCAGTTTTTCAGTACATTATATGGTACAATAAATGGTGCCATTGAAAAATACAACTCATCCCGCGAAAAACAACCCTCATACAGCGACGTCGATGGATAAACAAGGGAGTGACGATTTTTTTTAAAAGGGGGAGGAAAAAACGAAAGTGGAAAAAAAGCCACATCCGTCATTAAGGAGTTAATATTTATGTATGCAGCTATATGCTTTTATATGTAGATATGAGGAAAATAATTTTGCCTATTTACTAGTTCTGCTTTCTAGAACTCCTCCATGTAATTCTACACTAACTCAGACATTCTTTATTTCTACATATGTGATGACTAGAGATGAGCGAGCATACTCGCTAAGGGCAATTACTCGAGCGAGCATTGCTCTTAGCGAGTACCTGCTCGCTCGGATTAAAAGATCCGGGTGCCAGCGGGGAGCGGGGAGGAACGGAGGGGAGATCTCTCTCCCCCCCCTTCCCCCCCCCCCCCCGCTCCCCCCTGCTCACTCCCGCAACTCATCTCTCACCCGCGCCGGCACCCAAATCTTTTCTTCCGAGTGGGCAGGTACTCGCTAAGGACAATGCTCGCTCGAGTAATTGTCCTTAGCGAGTATGCTCGCTCATCTCTAGTGGTGACGTAGGCTAATTTCACACAGCGAGTGCGATATCACCGCGGATGCAAGGTGTTTTTGTATCACATTTTGTATGTTCTATGTCTCTGCGCATCACGCAGTGTGAGCCCTGTACATTTATATATGCAGCATATGCAGTGCGGTCCATACACAAAAATTGTATATGGGTGTCGTTTTCATACACAACCCAGCTATGGAACACAGCAGGAAATTAATTCAACCAGACTTCAGAATGGACGCCCACAAACTCAAGTGATACAAAGTTCATATGGGGTTCACCTTAAATAAAACGCCTTATAATGCCGCATATACATTACTGCCCCCAATAACTCACACCATGACCGCTTGCTTAGACCCTCCTAACATTTCCCACCTCAGAATAATTGTGGATGAACCCCTCTGTGACCTCCATAGAAGCTTCTCCGCCCGGTACACCCAGATCTGCACTGGCGAGGGCGCTGCCCATTGTAACCTATGGAAATACACATCATGTATCTGGATGATGAACACTTATTGAATGCAGCAGAAAATGACCCTCACAGGCTTTACTATTAGTACAACTTATGGTTTATTTCTCCTCCGGGTTCATTTTAATTTTCACATAACTGCAAGTTTTCTAAAACCCCAGAAGTTTCTGATGAACTATGGGCACCGCTGCCAACCCAGACATTAAGTGCCATCCCTGCCCCATCTACTGATAATGTGGCATTGGAAAAACCAGCCATGAATTTTATCCATTTCTCTGGGCACTAGACCATCACTCATGATGCCCACATGACTGTGTATATGGCAGAGCAGGTTACTGGTAGGCAATGCCAACATCGGCTTCAATGACCTTTGACCTCCACTCGGCCAACTGCCATTTCCTTTCAACTGTCGACGGCAGCGATTCGATCGCCAACTACAGGATTGTGAAAAATGGCATCCAATGGATACAAAGCAGATGGCGAGAAGCGGAAGAGAGAAGAGGACAGCGTGAGCGGACACTGTGAGCGGACTCATGGAGATAAAGAAGAAGAGGAGCGGAGAGGATGACGCTGAGGAGGAGGAGCCAAGACCGGGCAGCAGCCAGGACCTCGTACCATCAGACTGCAGCTTTGACATCAGTCGCTTAACCCGTCTTCAGATCTTGGGCAGAGGAAGCTTCAGCAAGGTAAGTTTTACAACTTATTTTCTGGTAAAGGCACAGTGACCCCAAATATTTATATTTATTGTATAGTTGGGTGAATGACAGGAAGTCCAGAGAATACCCGATTCCCATGATCCCTCCTATAAATGTCATATCTCCAGTACTGAGAGCCCCAATAACATTTATTTCCACATATGTGATGGGTATCAGCAGCTCCTTCTATAATACTGCAGTATAAGAAGCCTCCACATTAGGCCTAGGGTATTCCACTGTGTAGAAGCGCTGATCTCAGGTATGAAAACTTTAGGAAAAGTGTATTCTTATTTACCTGCCCCCTCCATGTAGGCTGCAATAAGCACACAAGGTATACACTGATCCCCAATGCCTGTATACAGTGACCCCCTGTGCCTGTATACACTGACCCCCAATGCCTGTATACACTGACCCCCTATGCCTGTATACACTGACCCCCTCTATGTAGGCTGCAATAAGCACACAATTTATACACTGATCCCTATGTCTGTATACACTGACCCCCTATGCCTGTATACCAGTGATTCCCAACCGGGTTGCCGTGGTTCTCTGGCTGGAAATCACATCAGTAGTGGGGAAATGCAAGGCCCTGCTAGAGGAGCTGGAGGAATGCTGGCAGGAGGAGAAACCGAGCAGAGGAACAGCCCCGACATGCAAGACGCTGCTAAAGGACCTTCAAGGACCTGGAGGTGCAGCCAATCAGGAGCTTGGGGTGTGTCAGGGGCGGTCCTACATCCCTGCACTATCACACCCCTAGCTGCCTGGTGGCATCAAGATACACCAGTACCAGGAGGAGGTAAGTATATGGGTTGGGGTTAATGTTATTATCGGGGTGGATTATTGTTATTACTGGGGGGTTATGTTATTACTGGGGAGGGGGGTTAATGTTATTACTGGGGGGGTTGTTGTTACTGGGGGGATTAATGTTACTACTGAAGCGGGGGTTAATGATGTTACTAGGGGGTTAATATTACTACTGGGACTGCAATAGGGGTCGCCTGTTACTGCCGGGGCCGCAATAGGGGTTGCCTGTTACTGCCGGGGCCACAATAGGCGTCGCCTGTTACTGCCGGGGCTGCAATAATTACTACCGAGGCCACTTTGGGGGTCACCATTACTACCGGGGCCACCAATATAGGGGGTTGCCATTACTACCGGGGCCACCAATATAGGGGGTTGCCATTACTACCGGGGCCACCAATATAGGGGGTCGCCATTACTAGTGGGGCCACCAACATGGGGGGGACACAATTACTACAGGGAGCAGATTAGTTGTGGAATTTATAGTAGCTGTAGTAGCAAAGGGGATGACATTTTGAAAATCATCCACATGGTGTGGAAACAATCTGCACAAAACCCATGTGGATATTGACATGAGGTGCGGGATTTAATTCCACATGGTAATTTTAAATATAATGTATATCAATAGCCCAGCCAGCGCTCTTCTCTGTGTTTTTTTAAACAGCCCTGTCCTTTTTATAATGATGGAGGTAAAAATCATATGTCGTAATAAGCCACACCCCTGACCAAACCCCCTTTTGGTAGGGGTGCCGCGCCGTAAAACAATTTTTTCCAGGAGTGCCCCAAGGCTGAAAAGGTTTGGAAACACTGCTGTATTCACTGCCCCCCTGTGTCTGTATACACTGCCCCCCTGAGTCTATATACACTGCCCCCCTGAGTCTGTATACCCTGCCCCCCCCCCTGTGTCTGTATACATTGCCCCCCTGTGTCTGTATACCCTGCCCCCTATGCCTGTATATACTGACCCCCTATGCCTGCATTACAGTCTTATTGTATCCAATGTTGGCAATCACCCCACAGTCCTTATATACCTTTCCTCTAGTTATACCTATGTACGGTAACAAGGAACTAGTTCCTTATTGTCATCCTTATAGATGGATTAAAGGGTTAATCCTCCGTATGTAGGAAGAATGTCATGTTTGATGGTTTTAGGTAGTTACAATGTGTAGGATGTGACTGGAGATAGGAAAATGGCGCATTTCCCGCTTACCAGTAATGCTGCTAATTACTACGAGTGATGCTATACAGGCTAGAAGGGACCCAGAACATTGTTATGTGTGTTGGGGCTTATTCACACGGACGATTTGAAAACGAACAGAATTCAGACCCACTGAAGTCCATGTCTGTATTCACAAGTGGGATTTTTTTTGGATAGAATGAAGGTCCGCGTAAAAATAAAATCTCAGCATGTCTTATTGCAAATGTCTTAGGTGCAATTCTAGACTCATCCATGCATGTCAATGGGGGCGCTATAACATACACTTCCATGCCAGTCAGTGCTTTCCATTTTTGTTCATTCATTGACTTGAATGGGCGATTTCACTGACTAACATCACCCATTGAAGTAACATGAAGCGGGCCGCCTTCCATATTCTTTAACACTTGGAAAAACGGAAGTTAAACGCACGTACACTCGCGATAAAATCAGTCCGTTTATTAGTGACCAGAATCGCACTTATCTGGTGAGGGAGAGTATAGCAATAATGTATAGTGGAAGGTGTTATAGATACTGTTAGGAGAAACGCCTTTAACCCCTTAAGGACGCGCCCTATTTTGGTGTTGAGAACACAACAATTTTCATCTCCACTTTTCAAAAGCCGTAACGTTTTTATTTTTCCGTCGACGCGGCCGTATACGGGCTTGTTGTTTGTGTGGCGAGCTGTAGATTTTATTGGTGCCATCTTTGGGTACATAAAACTATATTGTACAACTTTTATCCATTTTTTTATTATCTCATGGAGAGAAAACGCATCAATTCTGCCTTTGTTTTTTATATTTTTTTACAGCGTTAATCATGCAGCATAAATGACGCAATACATTTTTTTCTGCGGGTCGGTACGGCTACAGCGATACCAAAATTCTTTTTTTTAAAATGTTTTTCTACTTTTCCGCAATAAAAAGCCTTTTTTGGAAATTAGTTGTTTTCTCAACTGCTGCATTCAAAGTCCTGTAACTTTTGTATTTTCCCATGAACAGAGCTCTCTGTGGTCGTGTTTTCTGTGTAATGGCCTGCAGTTTTTTTTGACAAATCTCATCCACATGGATGTCTAATCCCGGGATTAGCGGCCGCAGTGAAGTTCCCTATGGAATTTCCGCAGCAAATCCGCCCTGTGTGAACCCAGCCTTAGAGACTGTGTGTAACTAAAGTGGCCTGCAACGTAACTAAGGGTCTGGGCATTTATGAGAAGCAAACTCCTCTATTAGGGCTGGCTCTAGGCTTATATGGGCCCTTGGGTGAAAGAGCTTCACAGGGCACCTTTGCAGTGTGTCACAAAAGAAAAATTACTAAAATGAAAGTTCTTCATGGAAAAGTTCTTAGATCCAAACAAGATTGTCGAATGTATGCGCCCATTTAGCAATACAACATGGTAAGAAACTTAGGAAGATACATTCCCTGTGTCCCACCTTTTATATATATATATATATATATATATATATATATATATATATATATATATATATATATATATATATAATATAGATAGATATTCACTAATTTAGTGGTTTTAGTGTTAATAGTGTTGTTAGGTTATAGGTTAAAGGTTAACATACACAATAAAGGAAACTGGAATAGTCAATACATATATTTGAAGACCAGCCATTATGTACATTATGTATTTCATGCTGTCATCTAAGTACAGAAAG
Organism: Eleutherodactylus coqui; assembly: GCF_035609145.1. Taxonomy (NCBI): domain Eukaryota; kingdom Metazoa; phylum Chordata; class Amphibia; order Anura; family Eleutherodactylidae; genus Eleutherodactylus; species Eleutherodactylus coqui. The sequence goes on from NC_089849.1 coordinate 100,689,200, forward strand.
AGAAAGCTGCATATATGAAAATGCAATAAAGAAAAAGTTATAAAAAAAAAAAAGAAAATCAGTAAAACTGAAGCGGTGTATTCTCCTGCTCTTGTTTTTTTTTTAATATCATTTAACATAAGGTTAAAATAATGTGTTAACTTTATTTTGTATCTTGTATTTATCCATCTCGTATCTATCCATATATCTATCCATGTATCTCATACATATCTGTATAAGGGTGACTACCCACTAGCGGGTTTTTTTTCTGCTGCGAATTTGCTGCTATTTTTTCTTCCAATTGTCAATGGGACTTCCTAATGTTAAAACCGCAACGCGACGCAACGCAACTTTGCGTTTTTAACATTAGAAAGTCCCATTGACAATTGGAAGAAAAAATAGCAGCAAATTCGCAGCAGAAAAAAAACGCTAGTGGGTAGTCACCCTAAGAGATGGGTATGGAGGGAAGGACCTTCCTCACCTGGGGACATGGTTAGCGTGCCACCAGTGATGAGAGCAGTAGGTCAGGGTACTATACAAGTGTTTGGGGTCCCCTCTATATGACTATGAGTGGTGGAGGCCACATGTGCAGTTGCATCTCCCTGCTGGGACCAGCCAAGCCCCTTGCTTGAGACTCAAAAGAGGGGCCTAAAAGGGCCACAACAGCACGTGAAATTTAGAGGCTTAGTGTGACCCAGAAGCGCCTGAGCATTAAGGCCCGCGTATGCACAACGGTGAATCTAAAGCAAGGGACACCACCTTATAGATAGATACAAGCTAGCTAGCTAGATGGATACAAGATCTGTAGATAGATAGATACCCTCAGTGACAAAAAAATACTACACCCAGATAGAAATGTTGGATATGGAAGTGATTACAGCTGTGGTCTGATTAGACACTGGGTCTCGCTACCAGAGGCCATCAAAGTGCTTTCCTTGTTGCCCGATGAAAAGGCTCTAAGAGACTACTTTTGTGTAGAGTACCTCTTGTTGGGAGATTGTTGACTGCTAGACTCCTCTACGACGTACTGGAAGACGTTGCTTTAGCGAATTGCTCGCCATCTAGACCTTTTTGACCAAGCTGTTAGGAGCCGTTGGGAGCAGTGATTATGTGATGGCACACACACCCAGTGAACAGCCTCTGGACAGCCCAGACAGACCACTAGTAGAGAGCATCATTTGATCTGCCGACAAGCATGAGCAGCTCTAACAGATTCATTGTCCGCCATCCAGACACATGTGGCACCTTCATTACTGAACACTGTCTCTGCTTGAACATTTCCAAGTGCTTAGTAGAAGGAAATTGGGTGTCACGGCGCCTATTACATGTCCTGCCATTAATACCCCAATACCGTAGCCTTAGTTTGTAGTGAAGTCATTAGTGAGAAACCTGGACTACTGTAGACTGGAACCATATCATCTTTATCGACGAATCCTGGTCCTGTATGAAAGATGTAAAAACAATCACAGAACATGGCCATATACTTATTGACTAAGGAGGGCAGATAGCTCTGGTATTAGTGTATCTTGACGCCACCGGAAGTCCTGGTGGAGCCAACATACAAGGAGTTTGACAGGGGATTGATGCCTCCTGTTCATGATTGGCTGCAGGCCATTGTCCCCTTTCTCAGCCTCACAGGTCCTGGTGTTTTTCCCTGCGCTGAGTGTAAGCAGCCACGCTTTGACTATCCCTGGCGCCTCTTTTTTGGCGTTACAGAATTTGCTGCTGGCCCGGCTGTCAGCTCCGGTGCGTTGAAAGGGGCCGCTGTGACTATCCCTGTGGACCCTTCCTTCACCCTTCCATGCTGTGAGTTAAGGGGAGCCGCAACTGCAAACGTGAGTATACCTCACCCCCCTATCAGTGCCGCCACCGCTGTCGCTCTGCAAACCTCACTATTCCATGCGTCTGAAGTCAGGAGTGGTTACCGCTGCACCCCACAGCACAGCTTTCAGAAGTTCGCAGGGTCGCCGGGCAGTGCTGCAGAGTGCAGCCTGACCGCTCTCCCATTCACCCACGGCCTCGTCCGCTGACCACCACAATCGCTCATAACTACCGAGTGCTGCCTCTCAGCCTTCCTCCATGGCGTCCGGCGGTGCCTACAGGACCTGTGAGCCCGAGAAAGGGGAGACTGAGCCCGAGAAAGGGGAGGCCGAGGACTGGGAGAATGCAGGACAGCCAATCAGTAACAGGGGGCGTCAACCCCCTGTCAAAATCATTGTATCTTGGCTCCACCTGTACTTCTGGTGGCATCAAGATACACTAATACAGATAGCTCCTTAGTCAGTAAATATACAGCCATGTTCTGTGATTGATTTTATGTTTTTATATTTCCCCTTCTGTGACGTATGTATGAAAGATGTCATGTGCTGGAATTCACCACACTTGGTCTGCACAGAGCGAGCAGACACATGCGCTATGACTCTTTCCCAGCTGGACTGCCGATGGCGCATTTGCAACTGTAAGATGGTGAAATAGCCCTCCTGTTGTAAATGTACCTGTTTCTGTAAGTAAGTTTATGCTGTTATAACTGAAATTTTGTTGTTTGACCACAAGAGATCACTGTGGCCTGAAATGCAACAGTGGAGAGGAAGTGCATCATCACTGCCCAGACAGGAAGCGTATAACTAAATTCCACACCACCTCCACACCATTCGCAACCTGATTGCTTGTTTTGATTAACTCATTCACGGTGATTGGTTACTTGGGTTGGCTGATTAACGGTGATTGATTATTTGGGTTGGCTGATTCACGGTTATTGATTATTTGGGTTGTCCGACTCATGGTGTCTGGTTATTTGGGTTGGCTGATTCACGGTGATTGGTTGTTTAGGTTGGCTCGAGTAGAGGTGGTGTGGAATAGGGATATATGCAGACAGGATAGAGCTCAGAAGAAAAGAGAGAAGTATGTGTGTCAGCCATCTTGTGAAGTGTGCTTTTGAGGACTGGAGTGAGCCAACATGATCCACATGGAGAAGGACCCCTAAAGGACCGGAGTTACAGTGAAGGGGAGCTGAATTAGAGACTGTTCCAGAGTTTGTCAGACCCCCATCCTAATGGAAAATATAGTTTTAAGGACCGGGCTCAGAAGTTGCAGCGTCAGTGAGTTCACATGGTTCTCGGATAAACCTGTATTCCTGCCATTCCAGAAAAAGGATAGAGGTACCCAACAGACCTGGGTCAGCCAGAGAAGTGTAACCGTGCACGCACCGCATTGTATGTTTGGCGCCAAACTGTTCGAGACTGATAACAAGGCCTGTAGTTAGTTAGTTTAGTTAGGATAGTTAGTTTAGTTAGTTAGATCCGAACCGCGAGGGGACGTGAAATCACATACCTAAGGCCAGCGGCGGTGTCCCCCGATGAGATCTTTATCGGCGGACCTTTCCTCAGTAGGCAAAATAGTGGACGCAAGCGCAGAAGCTGAGGAGGACCTGGGAAATGTAAAATCTCCTTGCTCCTGGCTACTAATGATAGCCGAGAGCCTGGAGCAGTGACTGAGGGCTGCTGTGAGTGGTCTCCGGTCACGTGATCGCCGTTATCCAATGGAAAATGGTGATCATGAAAAAGATTCAAAAAAAGTTGAAGTTTAATCTTCTCTCACCGATACGATCGATTGCACAGCAGTCGAGGAGGGCCCGGGAAATTTAAAACCTCCTTGCTCCCGGCTACCTGGGCCCTCAGGGATCTATGAGGAAGAATAGAGGTATAATAGTGCCCCCTATAGAGCTCTATGAGGAGGTATAGAGTTATAATATTCCCCCCCCCCCCCCCCATAGAGCGCAGTGTTATATGCCCCCCTGTAGAGCTCTGTGAGGGGGTACAGTGTTGTGCCCCTGTAGTGGCCCAGCACATCATCCTTGTCCCCTCCATACATGTCATACATGTTTTGCCCTATGTAGATGCACTGTGCAAAGCTTGTCTTGTCATATCCAGTGTGTGTGTTACACAGCTGTGGCACTTGAAGGGTTAACTTCAGTAAAATCATAGTCTGCCTGTAAATGTATCAGTCTATCATGTCATGTGGTGTGACTGAGAGTATAAATAGCAGTGCTTGAGAGTGGGAATTCAGTTGAGATTTCTTGTCTGCTACCTGGGTGCCACCTGACACAGAGCTACATGGAAGGACCTTCAGCTTCCTTGTGGTGAAGATGGAGGAAGAGGAGAGATATCCCACAGCAACTGAAATTTGGATGTAAGTGGAGTGAAACTGATCAGAGAGTGAGCTTTTGTAAGTAATCACTTTCCCTGTCAAGGCCAGTGCAGAGGTACTAGTCAATTCTTCTACTGTTTAAATTTCCTACAGGGCCATCCAAAGCCAGAATCCCCACTTAGAAGTATGCTACTTAAAGGGGTTGTCCCGCGGCAGCAAGTGGGTCTATACACTTCTGTATGGCCATAATAATGCACTTTGTAATATACATTGTGCATTAATTATGAGCCATACAGAAGTTATAAAAAGTTTTTTACTTACCTGCTCCGTTGCTAGCGTCCTCGTCTCCATGGTGCCGACTAATTTTCGCCCTCCGATGGCCAAATTAGCCGCGCTTGCGCAGTTCGGGTCTTCTGCAATCTTCTATGGAGCCGCTCGTGCAGAATGCAGGCTCCGTGTAGCTCCGCCCCGTCACGTGCCGATTCCAGCCAATCAGAAGGCTGGAATCGGCAATGGACCGCACAGAAGAGCTGCGGTCCACGGAGACAGAGGATCCCGGCGGCCATCTTCAGCGGTAAGTATTGAAGTCACCGGAGCGCGGGGATTAAGGTAAGCGCTCCGGTAAGCTTCCTTTACCTCCCTGCATCGGGGTTGTCTCGCGCCGACCGGGGGGGGGGTTGAAAAAAAAAAAAACCCGTTTCGGCGCGGGACAACCCCTTTAATGACACCCACACGTCTCCAGTGCGGGGTGCAAATCCTAAAAGTCAATTAAACACTGCCAGAGTGTCTGTGGAGTGACCCCTACCCCCCTTCCTCCTCCAGAGTGCTCCCTGTCCAGGAGCGGTACCTGACAGATAATGTGGATCGTAGGACCGGATTCATCCTGTGTTTCCTCCCTGACCTCTGATCTTTTCAGTTGCCTGTACTGTAAAGTCTGTACCTAATTTGTCCTGTAACGTTGTTATCTTCAAGCAAAGTTTATACCGGGCCCTAACCTAGGGACCCGAAGTGCTCAGAATCTGTGTCTGTGATAATTCTCCGCTGTGTAGAATACCGGTGTGTAGGAACAGTGGCGTCACCTGTGACCACTACTACCACCATCCTCCTGTTTATTGGCATTCCCTATCCTAGGCGTGCCTTTAGAGAGCTGCAGGTACACTCTGGTCTTTGCTGTATGTCATCCCTCTGGGAAAGGAGCCTGCTATCTGCCACCGCGACAAGCCATCACGTAACTCTCCCAGCTCCCCATGTAAGTCAGGTGTCCCGAGTACTCCTCTGACGTACTGCACCCCCTGTGGAGCTCTGTGAGAGGCTACAATGTTATATAACCCCTATATAGCTTTGAGAGGGGGTACGATGTTATATGCCCGCGTTGATCTCTGTGAGGGGCTACAGTGTTATACGCCCCCCTGTAGAGCTCTGTGAGGGGGTTCAGTGTTATATGTCCCCCTGTAGAGCTCTGTGAGGGGGTACAGTGTTAGATGCACCCTTCTAAAGCTCTGTGAGGGGGTACAGTGTTATATGCCCCCTGTAGAGCTCTGTGAGGGGTACAGTGTTATATGCCCCCTGTAGAGCTCTGTGAGGGGTACAGTGTTATATGCACCCCTGTAGAGCTCTGTGAGGGGGTACAGTGTTATATGCCCCCTGTAGAGCTCTGTGAGGGTATACAGTGTTATATGCCCCCTGTAGAGTTCTGCGAGGGGGTGCAGTGTTATATGCCCCCTGTAGAGCTCTGTGAGAGGGTACAGTGTTAGATGCCCCTTGTAGAGCTCTGTGAGAGCGTACAGTGTTATATGCCCCCTGTAGAGCTCTGTGAGGGGGTACAGTGTTAGATGCCCCCTTCTAAAGCTCTGTGAGGGGGTACAGTGTTATATGCCCCCTGTAGAACTCCGTGAGAGTGTACAGTGTTATATGCCCCCTGTAGAGCTCTGTGAGGGGTACAGTGTTATATGCACCCCTGTAGAGCTCTGTGAGGGGGTACAGTGTTATATGCCCCCTGTAGAACTCTGTGAGGGTGTACAGTATTAGATGCCCCCTTGTAAAACTCTGTGAGGGGGTACAGTGTTATATGCCCCCTTTAGAGCTCTGTGAACGGGTGCAGTGTTATATGCCCCCTGTAGAGCTCTGTGAGAGGGTACAGTGCTAGATGCCCCTTGTAGAGCTCTGTGAGAGCGTACAGTGTTATATGCCCCCTGTAGAGCTCTGTGAGGGGTACAGTGTTAGATGCACCCCTGTAGAGCTCTGTGAGGGGGTACAGTGTTATACGCCCCCTGTAAAGCTTTGTGAGGGGTACAGTGTTGTATGCACCCCTGTAGAGCTATGTGAGGGGGTACAGTGTTATATGCCCCTATAAAGCTCTGTGAGGGGGTACAGTGTTAGATGCCCCCTTGTAAAGCTCTGTGAGGGAGTAAAGCCCTAAATGCTCCCCTGTAGAGCTCTGTGAGCGGGTACAGTGTTATATGCCCCCCTTGTAAAGCTCTGTGAGGGGGTACAGTGTTAGATGCCCCCTTGTAAAGCTCTGTGAGGGGGTACAGTGCTATATGCCCCCTATAGAGCTCTGTGAGGGGGTACAGTGTTATATGCACCCCTGTAGAGCTTTGTGAGGGGTACAGTGTTATATGCACCCCTGTAGAGCTATTTGAGGGCGTACAGTGTTATATGCCCCTGTAGAGCTCTGTGAGGGGTACAGTGTTATATGCCCCTGTAAAGCTCTGTGAGGCGGTACAGTGTTATATGAACCCTTGTAGAGATCTGTGAGGGGGTACAGTGTTATATGCCCCATGCAGACCTCTGTGAAGTGGTAAAGTGTTATGCCCCCCTGTAGAGCTCTGTGAGGGGGTAGAGTGTTACATATCCCCCTGAAGAAATCTGTGAGGGAGTAAAGTCCTAAATGCTCCCCTGTAGAGCTCTGTGAGGGGGTACAGTGTTATGTATCCCCCAGTAGAACTCTGTGAGGGAGGGAAGCCTTAAATGCTCCCCTGTAGAGCTCTGTGAGGGGTACAGTGTTATATGCACGCCTGTAGAGCTCTGTGAGGGGGTACAATGTTATATGCCCCCTGTAGAGCTCTGTGAGGGGGTACAGTGTTATATGCCCCCTGTAGAGCTCTGTGAGGGGATAAAATGTTATATGCTCCCCTGCAGAGCTCTGTGAAAGGGTACAGTGTTATATGTCCCCATGTAGAGCTCGGAGAGAGCGTACACTGTTATAGGCTCCCTTGTAGAGCTCTGTGAGGGGGTATAGTGTTATATGCAGTGGAGCTCTGTTAGGGGTACAGTGTTATATGCACCACTGTAGAGCTCTGTGAGGGGGTACAATGTTATATGCCTCCCTGTAGAGCTCTGTGAGGGGTACAGTGTTATATGCACCCCTGTAGAGCTCAGTGAGGGGGTACAGTGTTATATGCTCCCTTGTAGAGCTCTGTGAAGGTGTACAGTGTTATATGCACCCATGTAGAGCTATTCGAGGGGGTACAGTGTTATATGCTCCCTTGTAGAGCTCTGTGAGGGGGTACAATATTATATGCACCCCTTTAGAGCTCTGTGAGGGGTACAGTGTTATGTGTCCCCTACAGATCTCTGTGAGGGGCCCAGTGTTTTATGCACCCCTGTAAAGCTCTGTAAAGGGTACAGTGTTATATGCACCCCTGTAGAGCTCTGTGTGGGGGAACCACGTTATATGCCTCCCTGTAGAGCTCTGTGAGGGTGTACAGTGTTATATGCACCCCTGTAGAGCTCTGTGAGGGGTACAGTGGTATATGCTCCCTTGTAGAGCTCTGTGAGGGGGTACATTGTTACATGCACCCCTGTAGAGCTCTGTGAGGGGTACAGTGGTATATGCCGCATGTAGAGCTCTGTAAAGGGGGTACATTGTAATGCCCCCCCTGTAGAGCTCTGTAAGGGGGTACAGTGTTATATGCACCCCTGTAGAGCTCTGTGAGGTGTATAGTGTTAAATGCACCCCTGTAGAGCTCTGTGTGGGAGTACCGCGTTATATGCCTCCCTGTAGAGCTCTGTGAGGGGTACACTGTTATATGCACCCCTGTAGAGCTCAGTGAGGGGGTACAGTGTTATATGCTCCCTTGTAGAGCTCTGTGAAGGTGTACAGTGTTATATGCACCCATGTAGAGCTATTCGAGGGGGTACAGTGTTATATGCTCCCTTGTAGAGCTCTGTGAGGGGGTACAATATTATATGCACCCCTTTAGAGCTCTGTGAGGGGTACCGTGTTATGTGTCCCCTACAGAGCTCTGTGAGGGGCCCAGTGTTTTATGCACCCCTGTAAAGCTCTGTAAAGGGTACAGTGTTATATGCACCCCTGTAGAGCTCTGTGTGGGGGAACCACGTTATATGCCTCCCTGTAGAGCTCTGTGAGGGTGTACAGTGTTATATGCACCCCTGTAGAGCTCTGTGAGGGGTACAGTGGTATATGCTCCCTTGTAGAGCTCTGTGAGGGGGTACATTGTTACATGCACCCCTGTAGAGCTCTGTGAGGGGTACAGTGGTATATGCCGCATGTAGAGCTCTGTAAAGCGGGTACATTGTAATGCCCCCCCTGTAGAGCTCTGTAAGGGGGTACAGTGTTATATGCACCCCTGTAGAGCTCTGTGAGGTGTATAGTGTTAAATGCACCCCTGTAGAGCTCTGTGAGGGGGTACAGTGTTATGTGCACCCCTGCAGAGCTCTGTGAGGGGTACAGTGGTATATGCTCCCTTGTAGAGCTCTGTGAAGGGGTACATTGTTACATGCACCCCTGTAGAGCTCTGTGAGGGGTACAGTGGTATATGCCGCATGTAGAGCTCTGTAAAGGGGGTACATTGTAATGCCCCCCCTGTAGAGCTCTGTAAGGGGGTACAGTGTTATATGCACCCCTGTAGAGCTCTGTGAGGTGTATAGTGTTAAATGCACCCCTGTAGAGCTCTGTGAGGGGGTACAGTGTTATGTGCACCCCTGCAGAGCTCTGTGAGGGGTACAGTGGTATATGCCCCATGTAGAGCTCTGTGAGGGGGTACAGTGTTATATGCACCCCTGTAGAGCTCTGTGAGGGGGGTACAGTGTTATATGCACGCCTGTAGAGCTCTGTTAGGAGGTACAGTGTTATATGCCCCCTGTAGAGCTCTGTGAGGGAGTACAGTGTTATACGCCCCCCTGTAGAGCTCTGTGAGGGGGTACAGGGTTATATGCCCTGCTGTAGAGCTCTGTGAGGGGGTACAGTGTTATATGCCCCCTGCAGAGCTCAGTGAGGAAGCACAGTGTTATATGCCCTGCTGTAGAGCTCTGTGATAGGCTGCAGTGTAAATGCACCCCTGTAGAGCTCTGTGAGGGGGCATAGTATTATATGCCCCCTGTAGAGCTCTGTGAGGGGGTAGTGTTATATGCCCTGCTGTAGAGCTCTGTGAGGGGGTACAGTGTTATATGCCCTGCTTTAGAGCTCTGTGAGGGGTTACAGTGTTATATGCCCCCTGTAGAGCTCTGTGAGGGGGTACAGTGTTATATGCCCCCTGTAGATCTCTGTAAGGGGGTATAGTGTTATATGCCCCCTGTAGAGCTCTGTGAGGGGGTACAGTGTTATATGCCCCTGTAGAGCTCTGTGAGGGGGTACAGTGTTATATGCCCCCTGTAGAGCTCAGTGAGGAAGCACAGTGTTATATGCCCTGCTGTAGAGCTCTGTGAGGGGGTACAGTGTAAATGCACCCCTATAGAGCTCTGTGAGGGGGTACAGTGTTATATGCCCCCTGTAGAGCTCTGTGAGGGGGTACAGTGTTATATGCCCTGCTGTAGAGCTCTGTGAGGGGGTACAGTGTTATATGCCCCCTGTAGAGCTCAGTAAGGAAGCACAGTGTTATATGCCCTGCTGTAGAGCTCTGTGAGAGGCTACAGTGTAAATGCACCCCTGTAGAGCTCTGTGAGGGGGTACAGTGTTATATACCCCCTGTAGAGCTCAGTGAGGAAGCACAGTGTTATATGCCCTGCTGTAGAGCTCTGTGAGAGGCTACAGTGTAAATGCACCCCTGTAGAGCTCTGTGAGGGGGCACAGTATTATATGCCCCCTGTAGAGCTCTGTCAGGGGGTAGTGTTATATGCCCTGCTGTAGAGCTCTGTGAGGGGGTACAGTGTTATATGCCCTGCTGTAGAGCTCTGTGAGAGGGTACAGTGTTATATGCCCTGCTGTAGAGCTCTGTGAGGGGGTACAGCTTTATATGCCCCCTGTAGAGCTCTGTGAGGGGGTACAGTGTTATATGCCCCCTGTAGATCTCTGTGAGGGGGTACAGTGTTATATGCCCCCTGTAGAGCTCTGTGAGGGGGTACAGTGTTATATGCCCCCTGTAGAGCTCTGTGAGGGGGTACAGTGTTATATGCCCCCTGTAGATCTCTGTGAGGGGGTATAGTGTTATATGCCCCCTGTAGAGCTCAGTGAGGAAGCACAGTGTTATATGCCCTGCTGTAGAGCTTTGTGAGAGGGTACAGTGTAAATGCACCCCTGTAGAGCTCTGTGAGGGGGTACAGTGTTATATGCCCCCTGTAGAGCTCTGTGAGGGGGGTACAGTGTTATATGCCCCCTGTAGAGCTCTGTGAGGGGGTACAGTGTCATATGCCCCCTGTAGAGCTCTGTGAGGGGGTACAGTGTTATATGCCCCCTGTAGAGCTCTGTGAGTGGTACAGTGTTATATGCCCCCTGTAGAGCTCTGTGAGGGGGTACAGTATTATATGCCCCCTGTAGAGCTCTGTGAGGGGGTACAGTGTCATATGCCCCCTGTAGAGCTCTGTGAGGGGGTACAGTGTTATATGCCCCCTGTAGAGCTCTGTGAGTGGTACAGTGTTATATGCACCCCTGTAGAGCTCTGTGAGAGGGTACAGTGTAAATGCACCCCTGTAGAGCTCTGTGGGGGGGTACAGTGTGATATGCCCCCTGTAGAGCTCTGTGAGGGGGTACAGTGTTATATGCCCCCTGTAGAGCTCTGTGAGGGGGGTACAGTGTTATATGCCCCCTGTAGAGCTCTGTGAGGGGGTACAGTGTTATATGCCCCCTGTAGAGCTCTGTGAGGGGGTACAGTGTTATATGCCCCCTGTAGAGCTCTGTGAGGGGGTACAGTATTATATGCCCCCTGTAGAGCTCTGTGAGGGGGTACAGTGTCATATGCCCCCTGTAGAGCTCTGTGAGGGGGTACAGTGTTATATGCCCCCTGTAGAGCTCTGTGAGTGGTACAGTGTTATATGCACCCCTGTAGAGCTCTGTGAGAGGGTACAGTGTAAATGCACCCCTGTAGAGCTCTGTGGGGGGGTACAGTGTTATATGCCCCCTGTAGAGCTCTGTGAGGGGGTACAGTGTTATATGCCCCCTGTAGAGCTCTGTGAGGGGGGTACAGTGTTATATGCCCCCTGTAGAGCTCTGTGAGGGGGTACAGTGTTATATGCCCCCTGTAGAGCTCTGTGAGGGGGTACAGTGTTATATGCCCCCTGTAGAGCTCTGTGAGGGGGTACAGTGTTATATGCCCCCTGTAGAGCTCTGTGAGGGGGTACAGTATTATATGCCCCCTGTAGAGCTCTGTGAGGGGGTACAGTGTTATATGCCCCCCTGTAGAGCTCTGTGAGGGGGTACAGTGTTATATGCCCCTGTAGAGCTCTGTGAGGGGGTACAGTGTTATATGTCCCCTGTAGAACTCCGTGAGGAAGTACAGTGTTATATGCACTCCTGTAGAGCTCTGTGAGGGGGTACAGTGTTATATGCCCCTGTAGAGCTCTGTGAAGGGATACAGTGTTATATGCCCCTGTAGAGCTCTGTGAGGGGGTACAGTGTTATATGCCCCCTGCAGAGCTCAGTGAGGAAGCACAGTGTTATATGCCCTGCTGTAGAGCTCTGTGAGAGGCTACAGTGTAAATGCACCCCTGTAGAGCTCTGTGAGGGGGTACAGTGTTATATGCCCTGCTGTAGAGCTCTGTGAGGGGGGTACAGTGTCATATGTACCCTGTAGAGCTCTGTGAGGGGGTACAGTGTTATATGCCCTGCTGTAGAGCTCTGTGAGGGGGTACAGTGTTATATGCCCCCTGTAGAGCTCTGTGAGGGGGTACAGTGTTATATGCCCCCCTGTAGAGCTCTGTGAGGGGGTACAGTGTTATATGCCCCTGTAGAGCTCTGTGAGGGGGTACAGTGTTATATGTCCCCTGTAGAACTCCGTGAGGAAGTACAGTGTTATATGCACTCCTGTAGAGCTCTGTGAGGGGGTACAGTGTTATATGCCCCTGTAGAGCTCTGTGAAGGGATACAGTGTTATATGCCCCTGTAGAGCTCTGTGAGGGGGTACAGTGTTATATGCCCCCTGCAGAGCTCAGTGAGGAAGCACAGTGTTATATGCCCTGCTGTAGAGCTCTGTGAGTGGCTACAGTGTAAATGCACCCCTGTAGAGCTCTGTGAGGGGGTACAGTGTTATATGCCCTGCTGTAGAGCTCTGTGAGGGGGGTACAGTGTTATATGTACCCTGTAGAGCTCTGTGAGGGGGTACAGTGTTATATGCCCTGCTGTAGAGCTCTGTGAGGGGGTACAGTGTTATATGCCCCCTGTAAAGCTCTGTGAGGGGGTACAGTGTTATAAGCCCCCTGTAGAGCTCTGTGAGGGGGTACAGTGTTATATGCCCCCTGTAGAGCTCTGTGAGAGGGTACAGTGTTATATGCCCCCTGTAGAGCTCTGTGAGGGGGTACAGTATTATATGCCCCCTGTAGAGCTCTGTGAGGGGATACAGTGTTATATGCCCTGCTGTAGAGCTCTGTGAGGGGGGTACAGTGTTATATGTACCCTGTAGAGCTCTGTGAGGGGTTACAGTGTTATATGCCCTGCTGTAGAGCTCTGTGAGGGGGTACAGTGTTATATGCCCCCTGTAAAGCTCTGTGAGGGGGTACAGTGTTATATGCCCCTGTAGAGCTCTGTGAAGGGATACAGTGTTATATGCCCCTGTAGAGCTCTGTGAGGGGGTACAGTGTTATATGCCCCCTGCAGAGCTCAGTGAGGAAGCACAGTGTTATATGCCCTGCTGTAGAGCTCTGTGAGGGGGGTACAGTGTTATATGTCCCCTGTAGAGCTCTGTGAGGGGTACAGTGTTATATGCCCCCTGTAGAGCTCTGTGAGGGGGTACAGTGTTATATGCCCCCTGTAGAGCTCTGTGAGGGGGTACAGTATTATATGCCCCCTGTAGAGCTCTGTGAGGGGGTACAGTGTTATATGCCCCCTGTAGAGCTCTGTGAGGGGGGTACAGTGTTCTATGCCCCCTGTAGAGCTCTGTGAGGGGGTACAGTATTATATGCCCCCTGTAGAGCTCTGTGAGGGGGTACAGTGTTATATGCCCCCTGTAGAGCTCTGTGAGGGGTACATTGTTATATGCCCCCTGTAGAGCTCTATGAGGGGGTACAGTATTATATGCCCCCTGTAGAGCTCTGTGAGGGGGTACAGTGTTATATGCCCCCTGTAGAGCTCTGTGAGGGGGTACAGTGTTATATGCCCCCTGTAGAGCTCTGTGAGGGGGTACAGTATTATATGCCCCCTGTAGAGCTCTGTGAGGGGGTACAGTGTTATATGCCCCTGTAGAGCTCTGTGAGGGGGTACAGTATTATATGCCCCCTGTAGAGCTTTGTGAGGGGGTACAGTGTTAAATGCCCCCCTGTAGAGCTCTGTGAGGGGGTATAGTATTATATGCCCCCTGTAGAGCTCTGTGAGGGGGTACAGTGTTATATGCCCCCTGTAGAGCTCTGTGAGGGGTACATTGTTATATGCCCCCTGTAGAGCTCTGTGAGGGGGTACAGTGTTATATGCCCCTGTAGAGCTCTGTGAGGGGGTACAGTATTATATGCCCCCTGTAGAGCTCTGTGAGGGGGTACAGTGTTATATGCCCCCTGTAGAGCTCTGTGAGGGGGTACAGTATTATATGCCCCCTGTAGAGCTCTGTGAGGGGGTACAGTGTTATATGCCCCCTGTAGAGCTCTGTGAGGGGTACATTGTTATATGCCCCCTGTAGAGCTCTATGAGGGGGTACAGTATTATATGCCCCCTGTAGAGCTCTGTGAGTGGGTACAGTGTTATATGCCCCCTGTAGAGCTCTGTGAGGGGGTACAGTATTATATGCCCCCTGTAGAGCTCTGTGAGGGGGTACAGTGTTATATGCCCCCTGTAGAGCTCTGTGAGGGGGTACAGTGTTATATGCCCCCTGTAGAGCTCTGTGAGGGGGTACAGTGTTAAATGCCCCCCTGTAGAGCTCTGTGAGGGGGTACAGTATTATATGCCCCCTGTAGAGCTCTGTGAGGGGGTACAGTGTTATATGCCCCCTGTAGAGCTCTGTGAGGGGGGTACAGTGTTATATGCCCCCTGTAGAGCTCTATGAGGGGGTACAGTATTATATGCCCCCTGTAGAGCTCTGTGAGGGGGTACAGTGTTATATGCCCCCTGTAGAGCTCTGTGAGGGGGTACAGTGTTATATGCCCCCTGTAGAGCTCTGTGAGGGGGTACAGTGTTATATGCCCCCTGTAGAGCTCTGTGAGGGGGTACAGTGTTAAATGCACCCCTGTAGAGCTCTTTGAGGGGGGTACAGTGTTCTATGCCCCCCTGTAGAGCTCTGTGAGGGGGTACAGTGTTATATGCCCCCTGTAGAGCTCTGTGAGGGGGTACAGTGTTATATGCCCCCTGTAGAGCTCTGTGAGGGGTACATTGTTATATGCCCCCTGTAGAGCTCTATGAGGGGGTACAGTATTATATGCCCCCTGTAGAGCTCTGTGAGGGGGTACAGTGTTATATGCCCCCTGTAGAGCTCTGTGAGGGGGTACAGTATTATATGCCCCCTGTAGAGCTCTGTGAGGGGGTACAGTGTTATATGCCCCCTGTAGAGCTCTGTGAGGGGGTACAGTGTTATATGCCCCCTGTAGAGCTCTGTGAGGGGGTACAGTGTTAAATGCCCCCCTGTAGAGCTCTGTGAGGGGGTACAGTATTATATGCCCCCTGTAGAGCTCTGTGAGGGGGTACAGTGTTATATGCCCCCTGTAGAGCTCTGTGAGGGGGTACAGTGTTATATGCCCCCTGTAGAGCTCTGTGAGGGGGTACAGTGTTATATGCCCCCTGTAGAGCTCTGTGAGGGGGTACAGTGTTAAATGCACCCCTGTAGAGCTCTGTGAGGGGGGTACAGTGTTCTATGCCCCCCTGTAGAGCTCTGTGAGGGGGTACAGTGTTATATGCCCCCTGTAGAGCTCTGTGAGGGGGTACAGAATTATATGCCCCCTGTAGAGCTCTGTGAGGGGGTACAGTATTATATGCCCCCTGTAGAGCTCTGTGAGGGGGTACAGTGTTATATGCCCCCTATAGAGCTCTGTGAGGGGGTACAGTATTATATGCCCCCTGTAGAGCTCTGTGAGGGGGGTACAGTGTTAAATGCCCCCCTGTAGAGCTCTGTGAGAGGGTACAGTGTGTTGCCCCTGTGATGGGCTACGTGTGTGATCTAGCAGAGCGGCAGTATATTGTGAGGGGGATCTCCGTAACGCTCCCCCTTCGTGGGCGTGTCCGCAGTGTTCCCGCCCGCGCCGCGGTGCATTGTGGGAGTTGGAGGTGGCGTGTAACGCTCGGCGCCATCTTGTCTTGTCTTTGTGGCCGCTCCTCGCACCGCTTGCTGGCCGTCTCCTTTCGCGGATCTCGGGATAGTCGGAATGGGCCGGAAGAAGAAGAAGCAGCTGAAGCCGTGGTGCTGGTATCCTTTACACTGCAGTGTGCGGGGCTGGTCGCCGGGCCTCCCCGCAGCCGTGACCAATACCTCTCGCCTGCCTCCTCACGGCCCGGGTCTCTCTGAAGCCATGAGTAATACCTCTCGCCTGCCCCCTCCCGGCCTGGGTCCCCTTCCTGCCCCGTGTCTCCCCTGTTCCCCCTCCCCACGGTAGTCGGGCTGGCTCCCCCGGTGTGTGTGAGGTGTCCGCCCGGTATTCCCGTGTGTGGAGGGTTGTGGGGTGTCCGGTAGTCGCTGTGTGTGAGGTGTCCGCCCGGTATTCCCGTGTGTGGAGGGTTGTGGGGTGTCCGGTAGTCCGCTGTGTGAGAGGTGTCCGCCCGGTATTCCCGTGTGTGGAGGGTTGTGGGGTGTCCGGTAGTCCGCTGTGTGTGAGGTGTCCGCCCGGTATTCCGGTGTGTGGAGGGTTGTGGGGTGTCCGGTAGTCGCTGTGTTGTCCTTCACCGGCCGCAGGTACTGTAACCGGGACTTCGATGACGAGAAGATCCTGATCCAACACCAGAAGGCCAAACACTTCAAGTGCCACATCTGCCACAAGAAGCTGTACACGGGGCCGGGGCTGGCCATCCACTGCATGCAGGTGAGGACGCTGGATGTGACTGTCCTTGGGTGATCAGTCAGCTGATTGTGTGCCCGCTGACAGCGCCGACCGCAGTATAGTGGCCAGTGCTTGTAACTGCAGGCACGGCTCTGGTGAAATCCCTGCAATCTGTGCCTGTATGAGCGAACGAGGCGACCATGATGGGACGAGATGACCGCTAAGACACTGTTGGGCCAAGAACGTGTTTTCCTTGCGTGTTACGTTGTAAATGGCGTCAGTGAACGTATATGGATTTTTATATTGACTTGCGAATATTCGTTGCTTGTGCAATAAACCAAACCCAGGCCCTTCTAGTTCACCGCGTATTACGAGCGGACAGCCCTACGGGTTACGTATTTGGCGCTGTGCGTACTGTTACATTACGTAGGTGCGGCGTTGAGTATGCAGCGGGGAAGGTAAAAGAAAAACGAACCGTGTCGCACTGCGCATGACCGCCTGAGCGGAATGGAGAATCGCTGCCGCACACGGCGGTAAAGCACTGCATGATCCATGTGGAAATGAGCCCTTGTTGTACGCGGTAAACACGGCCGGCGGTCGCGCGATGAGCGATTTATCCTTCAAAACAGTCACATTTTGGTTATTTTGTTTTGGAGCGATCGCTCCGCCTGAACGCAGCTTAGCTTCTGTCCGTTTATAGCCGCACCGTGTGACTGCGGTTTAGGGCGCCTTTACTCATGCGGTTTCTATGCCCACGTCTGACAGACCAGGGGGGTGGATCTCGCCATGTTCTGGTCCGTTTTCATGGAGACCGGGCCATGCAGCAGTAAGACATCTCCGATCACGGTCTGATTTTGCGCGCACACGGGCCGGTGATGTGCAGGAGACCGAACTTAGGGCCTTTTACACGGATTATCGGTTAAAAAAAATGTTCATACGAGCGATAGTGAGGCGAAAGTTGAGCGCAGCCAACGGCGAACGCTAGCTCATTCGTTCATAGTTCATGCTGGACCACAAATCGTTTGGCTTATTCGCGAGTCGTTCTCAGCCACTTATACAGCGAATATGAGCGACTCTCGTTTGATCACGCCGAAGATGTATTTGTTGTGTAAACATGCGGGCCGAGCGGACGGCCTATTCCGAGCTGTTCTCAAATGCCGTCAGCAGCGTTCCCTTAACCCACCGTCGTTATGATGGGTGATGAGGCGCATTAAAGAGGGCACAAAACTAGGGCGAACTGCGAATACAAATCGTGGCATTAGAAACTCTGCGGTCGGACGCTAGTCTGCGAAGCCCCACTGAAGTCAATGGAGGCGTTGTACAGCATTTACAAGGCGGTGAGAGGGAGTGGTCTGACTGACATCGCCCGCTTGTTCAAACGATGATCATTGGGTGTAAACAGATCCTTAGTGTTTGTGCCCCTCAGCCCGCCGAATTACTGGCGCGGGCTGCGATGTGTAACTCCGGTCTATCACATACTCTCCTGTGCCCTCGCTGTGATGGAGGTCGTCTTACTTGGAATGACCTCCCATTGCACGCAGGGTGACTTCCATCACAGCGAGGGCACAATGGTTATAATGTACGGATACCTAATGGCTAATAATATAGAGCCGTTAATAGTCGCATCCGTACGGAGGCAAGTGAGCAGATGGGATGATGGCAGCAATTATCACAAGGAGCGATGATCACTCATTAATTGGAGGCGGAGCAGTTGGAGATCGCTTCCGGTCGCTTCTCCCCATTCAGAGTAAAAAGGAAGTTGTTCGTGAACGGCGGGCGCGTGTTTTAATATATGAACGTTACGCCTGCCTAAGCTGAACAAACCATAAGAGAATGAATTCTCATCTGTCCGTTTGCTGGCAGCCTTTACACTGAATTATCGTCATTCAGATTTGCACGATCCAGCGACAATCTGAAGAATAATCGTTCCGTGTAAGTGTTCTTAGCGAGCGGAGCTGGGTGATGCGTGGCGGCACTCTGTCGCGACATGTGATGGAATTATGACATTCTGTATGTCTTTGTATAAGATGTATTGAGGTACAATAGAGACTCCATGTTCCTCAATCGGTGCCCGATTTTTGCCTCTTTGTCCATCTGTGTATGTAGCCACCTTCTAGACACTGATGCTCTTTCTCTGTAGGTACACAAGGAGACCATTGATGCTGTACCCAATGCCATCCCTGGCAGAACAGACATTGAACTAGAAATTTATGGAATGGAAGGAATTCCTGAAAAAGATATGGAGGAGAGGAGGAGACTACTTGAGCAGAAAACACAAGGTATGCTTTATGCTGCGAGTACTAGGCCTTCGGGGACTTCTTTTCTGACTCTTCTAATGACTCCTCTTGTTCTCTGCTCTTCCCAGCCGATGGACAGAAGAAGAAACAGGATGACTCTGACTATGAGGACGATGATGAGTCCGGACCATCAAATCCATTCCCACCCCAAATGCAGGCCCAGCAGGGGTACCTGCCAGGTCTCCATGGATTAACGGGTGCTCCAGGCATGCCTCCAGGTGAGCACTTTGGTACATGAGTCCTCTTGGTGACTTACCTGGTGTAGGGCACAATCTGATCTCTTCTCATTTTTATTATTCAGGCTGGGTCCACAGGTGGCAGAAATGCCGATTGCAAATGTGCAGCAAAATCTGCAAGTGTGATAGATTTCTCCCATTTACATTGAGTGGGGTGAAATCTGTGGGGAAAATCGGCAATCAAAATGAACCTATGGATTTAAAAATCTGTGGAAACTTTCCACATTGTGGATGAGCTGTGCTAAGGAATTTTCGCTTCTGAAAACCTGCAGTATTTTGCCCCAAATGCGCATGGGCAATATGCACTTGCAGAATTCCGACCTGAAAAATCATGTTTCTGTAAGTTTCCGCATCAAGAAGGGAAATGGTGCATTGGAATTCTGCACGTGGTGTTTGCCGATTGACAGGGCAAATTCCATGCGCTGCACCATGGCAAAATGCCACGGTTTTCATAGACTGAAATCGCTGCAGAAAATTCAGCATTCCGCCATGTGAACATACCCTAGGAGTGCATTCACTGCGGGGGGTTTCGATGCAGTAAAAGCCACGCAAAAAAGTCCAGTTTTTACTGCCTCCAAATCATCTTCGTGTGAACGCACCCATAGTGGTTTTGTTTTTTCCTACTTGTCTGCTACTGTGCTCTCCACTGTGGACGTATGCAGCATTTGTGGTGCTTGTGGATGTACATTTAAATAGGTTGTACTAAGATAGACTGTTATCCCCTATCCACAGAATAGGAAATCACTTTCTGATAGATAGGGGTGTGACTGCTGGGACCCCCCTCCCTGGCTAAATAAACTACTGTGTGTTATGTTTCAAAGGTCCCCGCATTAATGGAACTGTAGTATGCATGCTATCTACTTGATCATTAAAGGGGTTCTCCCATTACTTAAAATTGTTTCATAATCACTATTTCCCAGTTGCTGCTGACCAGGACATGTGACTGCTGCAGCCAATCACTAGCCACAACAGTGACCTTCTATACCCAGTGATTGGCTGCAGTAGTCACTTATCTTGGTCAGCAGCAACCGAGGAGGACAGTGATTGTTTGTGAAGCAATTTTAAGTTGTGGGAGAACCCCTTTAATATTAGATCTTCAGTCTTAGCTGCTGCTGATGGAACCCGTTAAGGACCAAATTTACTGAGCTTGATCCTGGGCTTTAAACCCAGATGATAGTAAAAATACGGTGGGGGTTTAAAGCCTCTGCTTCTGCAATCAATTAAGCATGTCGGGTTGTCAGCTGTTAGTCACAGCTGATAAAAACCCTCCTGCCCTCTTTCCGGAGTACACAGCACTCAATGAGCGCTATGTACTAAATATTGAAAGTATAACTTCCACTACACAGGCTGGCAGTCATGTGACCGCTGGGATTCCCTGCTACAGCAGAGATGCAGGGTAATAGCAGACCCTGATCAGCTCTGCCAGTTACTATTGTCACTACAGGGGATGTTTTTCCCTGTAACTGAGGCTTCTTTGGATGGCTCAGCTACAGTGGAAAAGTATCAAATTAAAAGAAAACCAAAAAACATGGGCGTGTCCCCCAGAGGTCTAATGATGTCATGGGGAACATAGATGGTAAAAAAAAAATTACATAAGTAAAACAAAATTACAGAAAAAATTAAAATATATACATAAAGAAAATAACAGTCGACGACAACCAAAACCGTCGCCGTATGTGCTCTTTAATCGAAAACCATACATATTGTATATCAAAGCGTCCAAAACAAAATGAGTAACCCGTTCCTTTATTTTAGCGTAAATATACTAATAAAAATAACTATAAAGCCCAATGTTCACGGGCTGATTTTATTTGCGGAATCTGCGCAGATTTGAGGCCCATAGAAATGAATGGAGCTTCCGCGATTAATTTTAGGTCCGCAGATTTGATTTTATGGTATTTATTTACTATCTGCGCAGATCTAAAATCGCAGCCTGCTCCATTTTCATTGCGGATCTGGCTCCATTGAAGTCTATGGGAGTCGGCGATCCGCAAATACATTTAAATGCATTTGCGGATTTGAAGGTTAGACGTAATTAGGGAGGCGGGGAAAAGGCTTGGGGGTGGGGTTGCAGGTTTTTTCCGTGTGGATGATGCGCATTGCATCAGTGTAATTCCGTGCAGAAGAAAAACCGCAATCCCCAATCACCCGCAAGCATTTAAAAATCATTTTAAGCATTTTATAAATGATCCTCAGTGCATCCACAGTGGATGTTAGGCCTAAATTTAAAAAAATTCTAGCTTTTTACCCCCAATAAAACTAAAAAACAGAAAAGTTAGTGAAAAAGATATTAATAAAAAAATCTCCTTATGTCACAAGAAAAAAAACTCAGTAAAAATAATTTTGGCAGCTGAAGATAAAAAAAATAGGGCATTAAAACCACCATATGGGTAAAATGCCTAGTGTGTCTGGTTTGTAAGGTACAAAACAGCCTGGTCTTTAGGGGGTTAAAAGAAAAAGTTGCTACTGGCTACAATCAGACCTCAGCATTGATTTCTTATACTTCTAAGGGCTTATTCACACGAGTGCATATCGGCCAGCGTTTTGCCAGCCGATATACGCTTCTATCTTAGCAGACCCTTCCCCCCCGCCGGCTCTCTGCCTCTCTCTCCTCCCCTCCGGCTCTCTGCAATGGGAGTGAGTGGAGCTAAGCTTCCACCCTTGTCTGCAGCTAGCAATGGGAGTGCGTGGGATGGAGCAGAGCTTAGCTCCGCCCCACCCCCTCCCATTGCAAACAGACTGAGTGGAGGGGAGAGGCAGAAAGCCGATAAGGGGGAGGGAAGGGGAACTGCTCAGATGGAAGCGTATATCGGCCGACCATGAAAACACCGGCCAATATACACTCGTGTGAATAAGCTCTAAGACCGAAGCTTAGCTCTTGATTTGTTGCAATAGGCAACAAAGCTTTTATTTTAGACTGTTTTGATAAATGGTTTTTCTCTTAGGAATCCCTCCTCTAATGACGACAGTGCCACCACTAATGCCTGGGATTCCCCCTGGTATGCCTGGAATGCCGCATGGGTTAGTATGTTTTGCTTTTTGTTTATTTAAAGCTACTTACCAGATTTTAAGTTTACTCATTTATTTTACTCTTCCGTCAGGATGTTACCAATGGGTGGCATGATGCATCACCATGCTCCTGGAATTCCCCCTGGAATGATGGCTGGATTGCCTCCAGGTGTGTTGACTGACAGTTGAGCAGTTATGATTGCAAGTATTCGTGTTAATGGATGTATGATCCCCTCCATAATCATCTTTTCCTTCCTTTTAAGGTGTGCCGCCACCAGTGGGCCCTCGTCCAGGTATTCCGGCTGTTACACAGGTTCAGCCTATCTCAGTTCCAGGTGTTGGCAGACTTCCAAATCCTAGTACGTCTGCCCAAGCCATGCCATCTGTGCCCAAGCCACTTTTCCCCAGTGCTGGGCAGGTAAGGATCACTATCTGAACTGAGACTTATCTTGTGTCGGAATTGTAATTCTTGACTTAAACTTACAACTGTGAGCCTACAGGAGGCAGTGACAGGCCAGTTGGGAGATCACCATTGTATACATTGTCCTCTATACATTATATTCCTAGAGATGCCTCTAATGGCCATAGAATGCTTTGTCAGTGTGTTGAACTCTCTTTATGGAGTGTTCAGGTGCTCAGCTGTGTAAGGCCTATTAGGTGAGAGCTCCTGTACGTGGCGTATCTAGTGTGGGCTTTCTGCAGCAGAAATTCACAGTGGCCAAATCTTTATTAAAATAGTGTGGATTCGACTGTTTTTAATTGTGTATCTGCAGCTAATTTTAATCCTTTTTCAATGGTTTGGAATCCGCTTGATAAATAGACATGCTGTGGATTTAGATTCCACCGAGTTTTTCAGGAACTGTCGGATTTGTTGTGTAATATTTCTGTACCGTAGGAAAAAGATTTTTGAAATCTCCACGTGGCTTGTACTGTAAATGCTGTGGAAATTGTGCAGCATTTACACCATGAGTGAAAATGGCCTTAGGCCAGACTCTAACAGGCAGACCGGATTCTGCATGTGGGATGCCTTCAGGAAATTCCGTCTGAGCCCCGTTGGTGACTCTCCTTACCTGCTATTACTGTATTGCGAATTACCGTGGCAGCTCGCCGGTGGTCATGCGCAGTAAAGGTTTTTTTTTTTGTGTTTTTTTATTTCTTTGCTTAGTGACTTATGTAAGTACCCACAGCCCATACACATAAATTGTGTATGGGCTGCGGGTCAGGCAGCCTCCCATTGTCATAGATTCCGCAGAAAAATAGAGCATGCTGCGATTTCTCCTTCACTCGCGGAATACACAATTTGTATTCGAGTGTGAACGTAAAAGCCAAAATACTTGTCTTTCAATGCCCAGGTTTTACCGTAGATCTCCCTCGCAGACAGCAAATGAGGAATCTGTAATCCAAATTGGCCCGTATGAACCTGGCCTTAGGATAACGTTGATTAAACCTCCCTCCCTTATTGACCGCCACGCCCTTTTACAGCAGCCACCAAAAGGGGCTTATTCCGAACAGTACACCTTTTTACAACGCATCAGAATAAGGCTGGCATGTACCTCATATGCCGGTAGGAGTGGGGAGGGTTCTGATGATTCCTGAGTCAGGCACCAGCTCTGATGGCTAGGAGTGGAGAATCCTCTGATACCAGCCATTTAGCTGCAACATGTAAAGGGCTGACTATGGGGATTCTCGGCGATGTGATCATGTTGATTGGTTGCTATGGCACCTGGAGGTCTGAAGATGGCTGAACCTCATATGTCACTGTAGATGGTAGACCAAGGACAGTTTCGTGGGCCAGTATATTACTTTAATAGTGAAGTATTGCTGTGTATTATAGAAACTATAAAAACTAATGAAATTCGGGTTCTCTAGTGGGGGAAACACAAAAGAAATAAAAGAATCAAAACTTCACCTCTCCCCGTTGCTGTGTAGAAACAAAAAACCCTACAAACTTGCCATCGCAGTGTTCTTAATTACCCAGGTAAAAAAAAATTGCCCATTTAACCTGCATGAGGAACGCCGGGAAAAAATATATAAAAGAAAACTTGACCAAAATAGCTAATTTTGCATATTTCTCCTCCCAAAACGCTAAATGAAGGAGGATCAAAAAGTCATAGGCTTTAACAAATGGTACCATTAAAAGGCTTAACTTGGCTCCAAAAAAACCCCAAACCGCGCACCGCACTGTTCATGGGGATGGGGGCTGGAAATGCCATCAGTCTTTCAATGCAGCAATTAGAGGGGGGGGGACTTAAGTGTGAAAAAGTAGCAAAGCTTAAAAACGATATAAATTTGGTATCGGTGTAATCATGGACCAGCTGAATTAATTTTGCATTTATACCATGTAATGAACACTACAAGAAAAAAATGGCAGAATTGTGGCTCTTGTTCTTCGCCTCCTACAAAAAGAAAATAAAGTGATCAAATTGTTCCCAAGAATGCGGTCAGTGAAGACTAGAGCTCATCCTGCAAATAGGTGCTTGTAGAGCTGTGTCGATGGAAAAACAAGAACAGTTTTGGCTCTTGGAATACAAATCTGTATAAACTTTGTATCGCAGGAATAGTGCTGATCCAGAGAATAAGGTTATTGCATTATTCTGTATCCTGGACGCCATAAAAATGGAATCCAGATTTATATTATAGTTTTCGCCTTCCCATGCCGAAACAGCGGTCCGGCACTGTGGCATCTCACAGATGACGTCAGTAGGCCTTGTTACATCCTGTAAATCTGTGACGTGGACTGCTAATATAGATACTGGCTTTTGGTTGGCTGCAGCGATGATGTAGGTTAACAACCCGTGTGACCGCTGCCGCAGTGAGAGGTGAGCATGTGGGGTGTTTTTTTTTTGTTTTTTTTTAAACGAACTTCGTACCACCCACCAAAGAATTCCAGAAAACCCCTTTAAAGTTACGTCTCTAGACGATTAAAATAAAAACTAAGAAATTGGTAATTAAGGGGTTAATCTTTGGTTTTCTGCTTTTTACCTAATTGAAAGTATGTTTGATAATGTAAGAGGTCTGATCCCTGTATGAGTCTCGCCTGTGCGCTGATCCATGTGATTGTTGGTGACCCTGAAGGGGTTGGCCATCTTTGGGCTGATCGGAGTGTGGTGGGGTAACAAAGGGGTAGGTCACCTTTTTGCCTGATCCCTTTGAGGGGGTGGGGATAACTGGTCGGTCACCTGTGGTCTCTCTTCACTGCTTCCTCTCTTTGTGCTGCAGATGGGATCACCTGTCACCAGTTCAGCTTCATCGTCCTCCAGTTCAGAGAGCCTCTCTGCACCTGCTAAAGTTCTGTTTCCTAGTGCTATACAAGTATGCAGGAAATTGCAGTATTTAGCTTTTTGCTTCACATATTAACCCTTTGGACTTCTGTCCATAATTTTACAGTATTCCTAACCACGAATATTCAAAATTTTTGCATTTTTTTTTACACTGATCTAAAGGGTTAATGCATGCGTTGCATTTACAGGGCATTGTTGGCATAGTGCATGAATGTGTGCCTTCTAGTACGTCCACCATCAACATTCAACCTTAGAATATTTATTACCTGCTATTGCTCTCACAACTTGTGCTTAGTCCCTGTACTGTAGATGGCACCTTTCCTTCTGTAATACAGCATCTGATGGCTCTGTGGCTATAGACGCTGTATCAGTGGTCCATACCGCACAGATCTGTAGTACAGCCATGTGCATGGGTACTGAGTGAATTTGTGGGGCTTCAAAAGGGAGACCGTTATTTTCAGACAGTCCATGTTTTCTTTGCTTTTGTAAATTCATTCCAGGTTTGGGAAATTCTGTGCATGCATATTTCGCTCATGTATGACTAGTGATCTTTGTTCTAGGTGCTGTTATGGACTGGGACTGGTTAACATGTCTGTTCATTCTCCATGTTCTCCCTAGCCATGTAGAGCTTGATGCTCTTCTTGCTGTGTGTGGTTGCCTGACTTTGCTCTTTGCAATTCATTAAACTTTCTTTTGTTCTTAAAGTGACAGTTTCTGATTTTCTATTACCAGGCTCCAGCAACAGTGGCAGGACCAGTTGGCACAGACTTTAAACCCTTGAACAATGCAACAATTACAACATCTGAACATCCTAAACCAACATTTCCTGCTTACACCCAATCAACCATGGCAACCACTAGCACCACAAATAGCACTGCTGCTAAACCGGCTGCTTCCATAACAAGTAAGCCTGCTACCCTGAGTACTACTAGTGCTACTAGTAAGTTGATCCATCCAGATGAGGATATATCACTGGTAAGTCCTGACTTTTCATTGTGACTTACTAACAGGCATATCTCTAGGATCCCATGTTACTTTTGCCTTTACTCATTAGCATGACATTGTTAAATGCTTCTGTTTGCCCTTGTGTGAAACTTAAACTTTTTGTATGCAATAATCGACCCTCGTGTCTTGCTGTTTTTCAGGAAGAGAAACGTGCCCAGCTTCTGAAATACCAGCGTAACCTGCCTCGCCCTGGCCAGGCACCAATGGGAGGTCTTGTAAATCCTCTTGGAGCTATGATGTCACCACAGCCTGGTATGCCACATCAGCAGCCTGGCATGAGGCACCCTATGCCCCCTCATGGTGAGTCGCCTTTGCTTGATACATCCTCTATTATCTTGCCTTTCTATATGTAAAGTACAAATACCTGACAGGATAAAAAAAAGCTTTGTGCTCTTACTTGAGTCTTCAGTGAGTAAAGCTTTTTATACTCTGCTCCAGGATTGTTACTTTTACTGTCCAGATTCATGAGGGTAAATATCTATCTATATAGATACCAGAAATGCTTTAATGTTTCATGCACATGTATTTACTCATCAGGCTACTGATTAGACACTAAACTTTGTTAAACAGTCCCCACCTTATGGTGCTTATTTCAGTTGGTAAGCCGATTCGATCATCGGGTTCATTCTGCCCTGATGGGCAGCATCTGGAATAAGGTTGCCTATTGCCTCCCTAGGTACTTCATTGTGAAACCGTGTGATGTTTCAGAATAAATGAACTGTTAGTTTGACTCGGAGCTGAACTCCAAATCACAGGAACGGGCCATGCTGGCTTTTCCCACCTTCTGCATGAAGACTGACAGCTCACTCCTTTTGTGCGTTAGAAAAGAAAAAAAACCCACAGTGGGCAAAGGGTATCCTTGTCCAGGGTTTATGCTGTCCCGGTTCTGGCATCATAAACCTTTAGCCGCCTTAAAGATCCTTCTCCTAGCCCTTTCCTCGCCCCTCCCCCTACTACTGGTCTGAGATTTTTAATTTCTCCTAATTGTTTTTATTATTCTCTCTCCAGGTCAGTTTGGCAACCCGCACCAAGGCATGCCTGGATTTCACCCAGGTGCAATACCTCCCTTCGGACAAGCACCACCTATGGTCCCACAATACCAAGGTGGGCCCCCACGACCGCTGATGGGAATGCGACCTCCTGTCATGTCTCAAGGTGGCCGCTACTGACTGTGCTGCATATAAATAGGTTTGGAGATTAATCCCTTTTTCACCTTGTGCTGTGTAAATAGCCGCGCGCCATCTCCCCCTGCATACCAGGAACTGTTGGACATTTCTTTACACTGGGGAGGGTATTTTTTATTTCTGGGGAGGGAGAGTTCAGGGACATAAATAGCGGACACTTTCCTGATGTTGCAATTTATACTGTATGGCTTCTTTTCCATCTAGGTTTTTAGAAGTGGCGTATAAGTAAATATGGTTCGTTTAATTGTGAAGGCGCCAAATACCACCACAAGGCAAGTTCTGTAACATTACTTTGCTCTATGTAAGGTGATGCCTTCACAGCTCCATCCAGGGCTGTTGGACCCCTGGTCCCCAACTATAGTTGGTGAAGGCAGTAACTATTCATTGTATCTAAATGTCCTTTGACCTCTGTATTGTTCACTTGCGTATTATGTAATAAAACGAGAGAAACTTTTCTTGACTTTTTATTAATTGCCAGCTGCGGAGCCACTTCCAAGGTTTGTACAGTTGCTTGCAATTTGCAACCTTCTCTCCCCAGGTTTCATCACCTGCAGATGTTGCTCCTCTTCTACCAAGTAATGGCCCAGTTGCCTGATGTGCATTTCCCATGTAGCAACATCTGTACTATCTTATGTCCAGAGTAATTGCCTTCACCTCCAGACCATTAATCCCGCTGACTATGTGAAGAGGCCCTCTGGCAGCCATTTGTACAGGTCTAGTTACTATATTGGAACTGGGAAAATGGCATTCTGTACTTAAGGACAGTGGCGGTTTGGTCCATTGGCTAAAGATTTGTGGTAGACTGTAGATCCATGGATCTGTAAAATAAATTTTGCATGTGCTTCACATCAGTTACTGAAACCTGTTCTAAAATGAGCCTTTTTCTTCTCCCCTTAGCACTGCCCTAGCACAGGCTGAGTCTCAGTGTTGCCATATTCAATCTGAGGCAAGTGGCATTTATTTTCTTCAGGGGCCCTCACAGCCTTAGCTGTTGGATATATATGTCCCCAAACTTGCAGCAAGTTTGGTGAAGGCCCCTGCCGTTTTCAGTAATGTAGGAATTCTGCTGGTTCATTGTTTTTGTTTAACAAGACTTGCTGCTTTAAACCGTATTCACTGCCACCTCAGCGATTCCGACTCTAGATGAGTTGTGCACAGGAATAGCGCTCAGTGTTAGCCGGTCAGGGGTTGTCTCTGGACAGTGAGGTTCAATTCGCCACTGGTGACACTGACTTGTTTGCACTGTTCTCCGCTCAGTATCTGGTTCAGTCTGCGGATGTCCAGACTCTTTGCATTACTGTCTATAAACACAGTGCTTTCTATGAATCCTCCTAAATCCAGCATCATTACGTCTTCAATCTGTGCGCCTGGCATAATAGACCGTGTGATTCCTCCACCAAATTTGGGGTCAGGTTCTCCTGTGCTCTAGACAGTAATGCCTCCTGGCCTCTGGTCTGGATGTCAGACATGCAGTCAGTGTCACATCTTACAAGCAATGTGCTGAAGCATGGATATGTCATGTATATGATTAATTTGTACTGTTCAATAAAGTTATCTGTGTGACCCGGACCATCTTCTCCTGTATCACTGAAACTCACACCCAGCCTCTTCACCAGATTACCGTACGATACTTGCCATGGTGACTGGTCTGTAGTATAATTGGGGGGGGGGGGGGGGGGAGTTAATAATATGGCATGCTAGGCTCACTACAAATTTGCCCGTGTGTGTGTGGCTTATGGCTACATTTTGCATAACTTCCCTTGATGCATATAAACAGAACGGTCCATGTTACCATAGCAACCAATTATCTTGGCCTTCATCTTTCCAGAAAGGGTGCTATGGACAGTATTGTAGCATTTATGTGCGTGATACCGGATGGCCACACTCTTAGCATAGTTGTCTACTGAGCATTATAAACATGCATGTCAGGCCAACCACCCCTGGGCTTGTTAACCTCATGCCTGATCCTGATCTTTCCTCCATCAGGCTTGACCGATATTTACATAATATGTGTAAGCCACATTAAGGATTATTTGTAAGCCTAGAATGTACTGTAAGTCTGAGTTCACACGGGGCAAAAATCTTACGGAGTGACCACAGCGGAAAGCCAGCTTCGAAACCGACGGGTTTGAAGCGGCTTGTCCACCTGTATTCTGCTACGGACATCTCTCCCCGAAGAGAGCACGCAGCGGAAACAGCGATACAATTGACATACCACAGATTTAAATTCCACGCTACATGTCACTTTCAGCAATTTGCTGCGTAGGCTCGGGTTCAAGATTGCAGGTGGAAATTCTGCGGCAATTCCGCCCCGTGTGATCACAGCCTAATAAGTTGTTAAAGGGGTTGTTGGAGAGTTTAAGAAATGTAAATTTTTTTATTTTTTTTTAGGAAATATTATAAAACTTGCTCATTTATTAGATTCTCCAGCACTGGTGGTCCAGTCTATTTTATTGCAGCGATGAGCTGTCCTACATTTTGGCATCACCACTGAGGACAGTGACTGGCAGCAGTCGTCACTTGGACGTATGGCATGTCACTGTTGGGGACCACCAGAGTCTGTGCTGGAGCTGCAGGGAATGTAACAGGTCAGTTGTATAACATTTTCTTCATTTAGTGCAGTTCCTTTAACTTTTCGACAACCCCTTTAACATTTTGGTGCTCCCCTTGCTGTCTGCAGACAAGAGTAAACAGCCACAGTACATTTTGACCTCTTGCAATAATGCAGCTGTGTGATCACAGGTACCGTAACCTGTTTCCAGTGTTTCCATATAATGGTAATGGAGAATACAAGATTCATTAATGGCACTGTTAAGCTAGCTGTACCATGATGGGGCAGACTTATTGTGTGTAATGGCCCTTTTAATGCGGCTGACGGTCATTTAAATGACTTCACAAGCACTGATGTCACCGCTAAGGCCGTTGGCGCTCGTGCAGTGTTTAGACATAGGGCTAGAATACACATTTAGGCAAGGATGACGCCAGTGGCCCTCTTGCACGCAATTACCAAATGAGAACTGTTCAGTTCCTGCATGCAGAAAACTGAACGACGAGCCATTCAGTGTAAACAGCAGTCGTTTACTTCTGAACAACTGACTGTCTACTGTGATGGAAAGAACGTTCCCCGGCCCGCGCCGCCTCCATGTGTACCAGCACTTTCGTCCCGTGTGAATGGACCTTTAGCAGAGGGAAATTTGATACAACAGTTACCAAAGTTCCAAGCCTGCTGGATTCCAACTTCAACACAGTTGCAATTTAGTAATACAATGTGGAGATGTTAATGTTGCACAGGTGAAAGTTACTGTGTAACCCTATCTTAACCGGGCAGGCCTATAGAGCTCATGTTATACAGCTTAAGAAAAAATTTGTTGGCTTCATCAATGATTCAAAGCTAGTTTTATTTAGAGTTCCTCTCCTCCCGCCCGGCCTCAGCAGGGGGAGACAACCACTTAGTAGCACGTTGGACCTCCTTTTGCCTTCGCAACATCCAAAATTCCTTATAGCATAGATTCCATTAGGAGCTGAAATCATTCACGATCGCAAGTGTGAAGGAACCCTTAGGCTGATGTTGACTGACCACCTCATTGATAAAGGTCAATTAGATCGTAACATCTGTGTCAGTTGCATTAAAGGGGGTTGTCCTGGTGTGACACAAGCGACCCTCTGGTCCTGGAGAAATACGATGGCCACACCAGCTTCTCTGACTCCCTGATGCACACTCGGCATAAGTCTAATTCACAACAGCTGGTATGACTAACTAGTGCTGGCTGGTCCGATCACCATGTAGTGACTTGGGGACCTTTCATACGGAACAGAATATTCCAAAACTGGGTTATGTAATATGGATTTTGGGGCTGAATATTCCACAGGAGGGCGTATTCAGCAATGCTGTTGTGGAATATTCCGCCATGTGAGAAAGGTCCCGTACACGCTGTGCATGGTATGTATTGGTAGTCTTATCAGGTAGTTGGAGAACCGGTTCGGCCACCTTTGTTTCTCCATGTCGCTTTAAAATAAGACAGGATCCCAATTTAAAACCAAAAAGCTGTCCTTATCTGTGCTATCCCCTTGCAATCTAAACTGCAGCACTGCAGTCCTCCCATTTTTTCTCTAGGAATGGCTACCACCTGACCACTGCAGCCAATCGGAGGCTGCAACAGCCATGTTCCGGTTTCCTGGCATCACCACTTGGATGCTGAGAGCCATGGTGCCAGGAGCATCACATCAGACCACTGCAGCGGGTCAGGTGGTAGCCTTTCCTGAAGAGACTGGTGGGACCACAGGGCCCCCCCTTCCCTCCAGCAGCACCATACAGCAGATCTCGGAGACTGTATGACCAGGTGGGGATTTTCCATTGCACAGTGAACCAATTTTTGTGCCGTTTTTCCTTTCTGAGCATTAGCACGGGAGCCGGTCGCCTGCTATTACAGCCCAACCATGCAGGAACGATGAGTTGTGTGATCGCACCTTAGTTTGAGCACTGGTGTTGTATTCAGCTGCAATGTGTTTGATTTTCGTTGCTCACTCCATTCTTTGTTGTACGAGGGAATCTCACAAGGATGGTAGTTTTTTGGTATGCTAGCCCAGGCCTTCCTAGCACAGATCGCTAACCCCCCCCCCAATTCTATGGATTCACATTGAGGCCGCGCTCACATGAGCGTATCTCGTAGCTTGCTGGCTGCGAGATATCCGCACGCGGTACGCAGCCAGTACACAATGGCATTGTGTACTGGTTGCGTGCCGCCTATTGCCATGTGCGATCTTGTATGCTCGCGCAGTAAGCGCCGAGATAGAACATGCTACGATTTTTCTCGCACATATATTTTGTGAGTTTTTAACATAGCCGCCTGTGGGAGATTGGTACAGCGTATTCTTGTAACACTCATGTGAGCCTGGCCTGACTCTGTTCCATGGAAAACTTGCTCACTTGATTGCATGCTGCACTTCGGAGTTACATTTCTAGTTTCCATACATGGAAGTACCAATCCTCAAAGGGCCGGTGTCTCTTATAAAGTGGTCAGTCACTGTATATAAATTGCTGACAGCGATTTTAATTTTTATTATATCTGAATGGTTTGATCTCGCACAATAGCTTCCAATCCGTGGCTGTTAGGAAATGCTGGAAATCCTAGATGTGCAACATTTAGGGGGATTGTCCGTCCGCTTAGTGTTTTTTTTTTTTTTTTTGTTCAAAAAACAAAACAAAAAC
The DNA here is from genome assembly GCF_035609145.1 of Eleutherodactylus coqui. Taxonomy (NCBI): domain Eukaryota; kingdom Metazoa; phylum Chordata; class Amphibia; order Anura; family Eleutherodactylidae; genus Eleutherodactylus; species Eleutherodactylus coqui. Next base: position 100,721,828 of record NC_089849.1, read on the forward strand.
ACTTTAACCCGTTAACGCCATAGGACGTACAGTTGTCCTGCATCTCCCTCCATGCAATGTGGGCAGCGGCGGTTTCTTACAACCAACACCCGGCGGCAACAGCTCCGATAAGCTGCACGGCTCATGCACCCCTTAAATGTCAGTTCTGACAGCAGCATTTAAATCGCCCGGCCTATGTTCTGGGGTCATGTTGCTTTCCTCCTTGCATTGAGATCACAGGGAGCCGTGTGAGTGTCATGGCCCCCCGCCTTCTGAAAGGCCACAGGGCTGTCGTGGCAGAATGCCTATGGAGACGTGGTCGTGGGGTGGCTTGATAGTGGCATTACATCATACTGCAGGAGCGATCAAAACATTGCAAGTTGTTGTCTCAAAGAAAAAGTTAGCATAATAGATGAATAAATTTTGCTACTTAATAAAAAGTTTATCCCCACCCCCCCACCCCCTGCCATGTTTATAATAAAAGAATCTAAATAAAAGAAAAGTTACATATTTGGTACCGCTGCGCCCGTAAGAGTCTGAGCTATCAAAGTAACACATTTACCCCACATGGTGAACGTCGTCAGAAAAAAATACTGTGCTTGTTTTTTTTCTTTTTTTGGTCATTTTGTCTCCAAGAAAAGATGCAATAAAAAGCTATTAAAAATAAATTCCAAAATAGTATCAACTCAAACTGCAGGACATCCCGCAAAAAACGAGCCCTCGCACAACTGTGTCAACGGAAAAATAAAGTTATGGCTGTCAGGAGATGGCAGAAAATTTTAAAAAATTAAATCTTTGAAAATATATAAAATTGGTATCGTGCTACTCGTACTGACCCATAGAATAAAGTTATCGGGTCATTTGTGTTGCAGTTTGTGCGCTGTAGAAACAAAACTCCCCCAAAGATGATGGAATTGTTTTAGTTTTTTTGTTTTTTTCCCAACCTCACTTATAATGAATTTTTAAAAGTTTTTCAGTACATTTTATATGATGCGTTAAATAGTACCAGTGAAAAATACAACTTGTCCCACAAAGAGTCCTCAGACATCTACGTCAATTTAATAAGAGTTACGATTTCCTTTTTTTTGGTTTACTGGCGCCAACCTGGTCCTTTGAGTTGGACACGTATGTTGCTATAGCAGTCCGTGATTCTACTTCCTGGCCCTTGTTGAAATGGAGCCAGAGACCAATAGGGGCCCCCAGTAAATTATTTTTTTTTGCCTTTTTATATTTAAGTGGCCGGACTTTGCCTTTTCGAAAGTCACGGGCTGCAGCTCGCTGCTCTGCTTCCCGCTCATGCCCCTGACTCGCCACCAGTCTCACTATTGAGCAGTAGTGCCCGCCAGACGCCAGCACAGTAATGTTCTTAAATGCACATTGGGGTTGTAAGGAGGGGGGGGGAGGGTGGGGGTGTGACTCACAGCATTTGCGTTTCTGATCTGATCTTCGGATGAGACTTCCAATCAATTAAATGGGCTACAAAAACGCCAAAAATCACTCGACGCCATCCATATGCAGTGCAAGTGCTGTCTGCTTAAGAGATGCAGGAAAAGTAATTGGGTCTGTGTTCAGTTTTTTTCCTCCTGTGGATGTGAAAAACAGATGGCATATGGAAGATGCAGTGGCCACGTGGAGTGCGGGCAGAGGCCGAACAGAACAACATCTGTATTTTGCAGATGTAATGGGATTTTTTTTTAACATGGGTGCACCTCGCCTATGTTTAGGATTGCTGTAAACAGACTTCTGGTATAGGAATTATTAGTCGGTGACTACAGAGCTCTAGATGAGAATACAGACTGCCGTAAATGGCACATGTGTTCTGTATACATGTAAAAGTTACAAGTGACTGTATTGTAGCTGGGAGCGCAGTGACCAATAATGGACTGCTTGTAAGGCCTAAAGTCCTGTTGGCGCTGCTACCATTCAATAGTGTATCGGGTCACCTGCCAAATACTGCCAGTGCCCACATATCCACTGCTGTTGGTCGCCTGGATGATGGACAGCTAATTTAGGGACGGCGAGGACCGCTGTACCGACTTCATGACACAAGCTCAGTGCCTGCTGCTTTTGTCTTGTGAAACTAGTCCCATAATAGTCTCTTCCACTACCAGATGTCCCGATCCTCCTACAACTAGGGGGTTGTCGCCAGTCCCTCTCATTCTCCGTTGTTTTTGCCTTGAAAAGTGAGTGTGCAGCTTTAGAATTTATGTTCTAGACTAAAAATCCAGTGGCGGGCCTCGGGAGGCGCAGAGTGTTGAGTCCTAAGCTCTCAATGGTCAATCCTGATTCAGGTTGACTCGGCCTTCCGAGGTTAGTAAAATGAGTACCCAGCTCACTGAGGGGGTAATAAACAAATTGCCTGAAACCGCTGCGGAATAAGTTGGTGCTATACAAATAACAAGTCCAACCCCTCCTAGACTAAAAATTCAGTGCTGACTTGATACTCTGTAAAGGTCTGAGCTTTCCCAATTCTCACATTCATAGACATTCTGACATGCTTTCTGCTGGCAACAACCACCAGGGGGAGCACACTGTAATCATTGATCTCAGTGTTTGCTGCGTCAATCTGTATAAAGTGAGCTCCCCCGAGTGGTGGCCGCAGGCAACAGAATGTCATCCTGTGGGATTTGGAGCCCTGAACTCCTGTTATGACTTGTGAGCAGCACAGAAGTTTGGTCCTGGAGAGAGACTCTGCTCTTAGCTGTGGGACCGCTGTTGTAGTGTTGAGGTTTGCGTGTTCTGCCAGGGGTGGATAGGGCACAGATTTGCCACATCTGTGTTAATGTTTTTATGTTTCTGTTAATTCAGCCACTTACTGGTAGAGAAGAGTGAGTACAGCACTGCCAGTACAGGTTAGTTGTCACCTGTAAGTACTCTGTGTTTGTACATTTCCTTCTTTCTAACTTGCACTCTGTATCTGGGGTGAGGGTTCGGTCTCTGCAGTTCTATTTCTGTATACAGCCCTATAGAGCATAGACCAGTGTGATGTTCTATCTGCCACTGCTTTGCTAACCTGTATGCATGTTACCTGTGCTTCCGTTTACTCTTCTGAAAGCTTGTGCTGTGTGCAGACATACATAAACCTCCATGTGGTCCCCTAGCTGCTGCCGCTGCCATCCTCTTGGGTTAGTTCTGGGATTTCTCCTATTAACCCACGAGGTTAGATCCAGACCCATGCAGCCTTGTCCCCCACTGCCTCCATCTCCATGAGGTAGAGAGTTTCAAGTGAATGTTGATTGCAACTTGTACCTCTCATCCGTTTGTCACCTTGTGTCATCCCAGCTGCTTCCCCTGTCCAGTGTTGTCTGTCTGACCTAGGCCTCTTCTCAATTCTCTTCCTGTGTTTTGAGACTTTTATTCCCAAGGTGCGTGCCCCATATCCTGCAGGGTAAGTGCTGCCCTCCAACTTTGGTGAGTACCAAGCTTCCCTTTTATTGTATAGTAAGGCATCGGCTGTCCTAAGACTCTGCATTAATAAAGCTGGACGACAGGAGCCTGAACCGCTGGAGCATACTGTATGTGACCCTGGCGCTGCAGAGCCTCACCTCTGCATGATACCGCTGGGAACTTTACATCCATAGATTCACTCTTCAATCTGACTCGCAGGCTCCATGAAGATGGAAGACGTGATAATGGGCATGATAGACTAGTAAATGTATAGAAGCGTTGGGACCGGACAGTCACAGTATGTAGAGATGAGCAGTGCCACATAAGCGGACTGTTGCAGATGACTTTTGCAGGAACCTCCTCCTTTTGTTGCTCCTCCCTTAAATTGATAGGAAGTTGCATGTTCTGCAGCTGCTGTGTTTAAGTAATAACATTCCCCCTACTAGATGGAATTAATGTCAGAAATCACCTTGGTGCTCTGTTGCCTGTAGAAATGTCAGGTTGCCACCTGCTATTTTCCACTCTTGCCTAATAGCCTTGCTGCCCTATCTTCAGCTCCATCAGGGAGCTGCGGTGGGTGTTGTGTTAAGTGCAACTGTAGTGTGGGGGGGGGGGGGGTTCTTTAAACCAGGCCCAGTTCTTTAAAATACACTGTGGCAGATTTACTATTAAAGGGACCACAGTATTAAAGTGTTGAACGTGTCTCGCCACATTTAAAAAAATTTTATTTTTTTTTTTTGGTACTTTTGGACACTTTTACAACTCGTCTGACATGGGAAAAGGGATGTGGCCTAAATGCGACTTGATGCCAAATTTTTCGCATAGTTTTTGGTAGAAACTAAGTCCACTAATAAGTGGTATAAAGTTAGAATTCAAACTAGTGAGGTGTTTGTAGTGACCCTAAAGTGCACAAATCAGAATGCAACAAAATTGGGTTACGGGTTAAAGAGAAGTTATTTAGTGAAGGGGGGTCAAGCATTTTGCAGGGCCTAAACTATACTTAATGCTTGAAACCAGGGAAGAATATTTAACCCCTGGTACAGCTAAGGGGGAAAAAAAAAACCCCTTTGATAATGATTCTATACCAGTGAGTGCTGTGTATAGTAAGAACTATTAGAAAGTATCTACTAGTTATATTTGTATCCAAGCATAGGAAACTTCCTTGAGCAGAGATGTTTGTTTGTAGTAAGAAGTCTCCACAATTGGTAATGTGTCCCTTTGGTCTATTCAGCACCCTGAACGAAGTCTGCAACCTGCTTACAACATTGGGCTCCATAGGTGGTTGGACTAGATGTCATCTGTGTGAGCGCCACAAACTACTGCAGGTGACTTGTAGTTCTGTATGTGTAGTTCATATCATTCAGCGTGATGATTGTAGGCCGCACTATGAGAAGTCTTAGAACATGTATTGGGGAGCAGATATAGGATATTAGTAATCCTGGTTTGTGCAATGTCATTATCTCAATAGTTTTACCAGTTGTGGTGTTGGAAAACATGCATTAAGTTTTATAACAGAGGCCATTTGGATCCTGGGGTTAAAGAGTCTTCCCAATTGTTCTGAATTACTAGTGAGCTGTGCTATTGTTTATTACTGTCAAACTTATCTGCTGCTAATAAACTCAGAAGTCAGTATTTTCCATTCAATAGGAGATTGTTGATCAGTCTTTTTCTCTGCGAAGTAACGCTCCCCTGTGAAAGGGTGGATGACTTTGTTTTTCACCATTGGTATTGGGGACTATGCTGACGTTCCACCAAGAATAAAAACCCAACCCGTCTGAAATGCACAAGTGTGATCGATATCCTTTTTATACTAGTCTCTTAATTGTATGAAATCTGCCAGTTATTATGGATGTTGGATGGAGTGCAGGATTTCTTTTTATCTTGATGCATTTTAATTGAATCCAGTAAGGACACCTGGCTCCCCTGTCCAGGGGGCTGTATGACCATACACTCCAATGCACCACTTGAAGTACCTATTGCAATCAATGAAGTAGGAAGGGCGTCGCTATGGTAGTAGAATCGATGCTGTAATAGGAAGAAGTCATTGTTGGCCAGATCCTGTGCGATGTACAAGCATTTGCTGAAGGCCAAAAACCAAGTCCTTGTATAATGATGGAGCGTCGATGGTTGTATTTCTAATCCCTGGTACTGCAGTGATTGCAGTGTGTAATGTCAGCCAGCGGGGGAGAGGTAAGATGAAGCACACAGTGCCGCTAATTATAACCATCTCTACTTGGTCACTAAAGAATGTCAGTCACTTCAAGTAGTAGACAATCCTTGTACAGGCACTTCAGTTGGGTTTCAATGTTACTGGTGCTCCTTGTGCCATATCAGTTGTAACCATTACGAATACGCTGTTTAATCCGGAACATTGCCACACACTTATCTCTAACACTATGCAGGCTTGCCACTCTTTGCAGAATCAAGTACAATCTCTCAATTATGCAATAAACTTTTAAGTGGCCTCACAGCCCCATTACATGCACTCTGTATATTTATTCTGTGACACACATACATTGCCTGTGTGGGATACAAAGCCATATTCTCAGTCGCTTCATAGTCCCGGATGCTTGTATATGCACTCTCTTTATAAATGCAGCCTCTAGGGTTATTTATCTGGTCTTGCACACTTGGTAGACATTCAACTCATCTTTGGCTGTTCATTTGGACATTGTCTCTACAATGCTAGTGTGTCTCTCACAGACTTGGTACATCGAGTTCCTGACCAGAGCTACAACAGTCCATACAAGATGGGCACACTCTCGGGCCAGGAGTTTCTACGGGCTGCAACCAACCTTTTCCTCAGCAAGCATCCAGGCTTTACTTGTAGCTCACGACTAGAGACCACAACCACCTTCTGCTCAGCCCTTGTGCACACTCTTGCACTGCACTCTCCTCCTGCAGCCATAACCTTGTGGGGCTAAATGTACTTTTTGATTCGTCCACCAAACACTTGTTTTGCCCAGGCTGGTAGCTGGTAAAGAACACCGAAAACATGACTTATTTCTGGCTTCAGGACCAAATCACAGAATGTCCACAAGTGTGGCTGTCATACTTCGTTAACTGCCTGCTTACTCATCAGTTGGACAGCAACCAACAGCTAATGAGTGTCAGCAACACCATCAGTTGTGGGATTCTGTAAAAGTGTATAACTATATACTGCGGTTCCCCAAAAATAAGACAGTGTCATTAATTTTTGTTCAAAAAGGTTTAACTTTTTTTATATGTATAGCTGCCTGGACACTATTTAAATTGACTTTTAATTAACTGTTAGCAGGGCTTAATTTTCAAGCATCCTCAAAAAGCCTGCAAAATCATTTTGCATTCTGGGAAATCATGCTATGTCTTATTTTTAGGGAAACAGGGTAGTATGTCTTGTGCTAAAACTTCATGTATTTGCAACAAATCAGCATTGCAGTATTGCTACTGGGCAATCTTGCTACTCCTACAGTTTCTATAGTATTTCCTTAACTAAAGCTTAGCATAACTTTCCTTTTGTGTAAACTGGTATATCATCTTTATATAGTCCAATGGTGTTGTACCTAGACTATATATCTACTTGGGAGTAACTTTTCGCATTCCCTTTATAAGCACCTAGCTATCAAAGACTAAGCGGGGAAAGGTGTGAGGAGAAATATAGCTGGGGGAGACCGAGGGAGATGAAACAGGATGCTTGTACTGAGCATGACTATGGCCTGACTCACACCTTAGTCCATGTCTCATCTCCTGACTGAGATGAGACAAAGCTAAGATCATCATTGTCACATCTCCCCGGAACACTTCCAGGAAAATAATCATAGTCAACAACATTAAGTTCATGAAACCAGTTACGCTATAAACAGTAAATCATATAAAGGTAATTGTCACACAATGGAGGCAGGCACAATACACATCTCAAAGCAAGAGTCCAGTCACCAATTGATGTTCATGTCAATAAGAGATCACAGCTCACCTCAGGCTCTGGAGCGCTGCAAACTAAAGAGAAAAAAAAAAAAAGAGGCTCTCGGATGTGCAAGCAGACTCATCAGACTGCATGTACCCACTGCCAGCTAGGGCATACATGAACTAGTAGAAATCCAGAAAACCTTCACACAACGTGTGTGCCACACCTCATTAGCAATATGCACACGTTCTGGGACAATAGTTTTATAATCAAGAAGTAGTTGGCTCTCGATTCAGGAACACTTCTGCGCTTGGTCAGGCACTTTAACCAAGTATCCTTTGGCTCTGAGAATGGGTGACATTCCAGATACGTAATCACTTATTGACTTGAAGCTCAATTAGTTGACCCTTGTTTTGAGAGTTGTACCTGCTTCTTGCCCATTACTGTTTTGTGTGACAATTAACATGGTTTACTGTTTATCGTAATTGAACTTAATTAAGACTGTTCTGCCAAAAGCAGACTATTCAGAGGTAGGGCTGTCCAAACAGTGTTTTAAGGAGGTGAGCGCTGAAGCCCAAGATGCCATTTGACAGGAACTGAAGAGGCTACAGTAGACCTTGTGGAAGGAGCATGAATTCCTTCACCCACAGAAATGTCTCCTGAAGAAAAGCATAAGGAAAGTACTGATTTCTGCCATCTGGCTAGGGAGGCTTTTCTGGCCTCAAAGTAACTGGACAAATAATTTCTCAGATATTCTAAAGTCCTTAGTTCTATGTAAATAAATAACTGCACACCTGACATCCAGAAAACATGGTAACTGAGCTTCAACCTCAGATTTGAGAACTGTAAAAGAAGGTAAATAAATCTCCAGATTTAAAGAAGCATCAAAGAACCTTTGGTAAAAAAAAAATAAAATGGATAGTCAGGTAAAATATTCAGGTAGGGCTTATTCAGACGCCCATATATTGGCTGGGTATTCACGCCGGCCGATATATGGCGTCCCTCACTGCAGGGGGAGGAGGCTGGAAGCAGTGCGCTGAGCTCCAGCCCCCTTTCCACCCCTCTGCACTATTTGCAATGAGAAGGGGCAGGGAAGAGCTAAGTTCCGTGACTTAGCTCCGCCCCTGTCCAGCCTCTTCTCGTTGCAAATAGTGCCGGGGGGCGGGAGCTCAGTGCACTGCTCCCGGCTCTCCCAGCCTCCTCCCCCTGCAGAGAAGGACGCCGTATATCGACCGGCGTGAATACCCGGTCGATATAGTCATCTGAATATGCCCTAAGGCTTACAATTCTCCAGGTCTTTTGCCAGAGACAACCTCTATGCACAGAAGCACCTTCCAAGAAAGAAATTTAAGGCTGACAACCTCCAGAGGTTCAAATGGCTCAGAAGTCCAGGTGTCTTAATCACAGTGAGATCTCAAACAGGGCAAGTAGATCTCCTTAAAGAAGTGTTTCACAAGTTGATTGTTTGAAAACTTGTATTCTAAATGGGCATTAATTACTGAAAAGTGAACACATAAGTAGAATACCTTAAGTCCATACTGAAAAACTTGAAGAAAACCCAAAATGCATGAGGTTCATACAGGAGTAGGAGATAGATCTCTGCCCAAGTTGGAGAATATGCTCCAACCTCTTATAGATAGCACAAGTGGCATCTCCGCAAGATGACAGCAATGTATTAATGACACCCTGAGAAAGTTCATAATTAGCCAAGTTCAACCTCTCCATATCCAAGCTCTGAGATGCAGCTTCCTCAGATCTGGATGCTTGAACTTCCCCTGAAGAATCAGATTATCTCTGAGAGGCAACACACAGTAAATTCCATTCGAACGTTCTAACAAGGCTTGAAACCAGACCTTCCTGAGCCAGAAGGAGATTATGCCCAGGATCTTGTCCTGTCTGATCTTTTGGCGGCAGCTGTAGATCACTGGCAAAGGGGGAAGCTGGTACAGGAGCCTCTTCCAGGAGAGGGAAAATATGTACAGAGCTGCAGAACTCGCTACCCTGCTTAAAGCACATTAGCACGCCAACTTCCTGTTGGTCGCTGTCACCATTAGGTCCAATTCTGGCAACCACACTTCTCCACTAATAACTGAAAATAACAAGCTTGAGCTTCCAGTCGCTGGCCTTCAAGTTCTTCCTGCTGAGAAGATCTGACAAACACAAGCTGCCTCTGAAGTACTAGCAATATGGCACTCTGCCCAGGTCATTTTTTTTTGCACATTTTGCCTCTTGAAGATGGCACCACGTCCCACTGTTTGTTGATGTAGTAAACTGTCACCAGGTGGTCAGATTGAGAGAGGTGCCCATGTCGGGATACAATTTGTCCCGGAAACAGAATTGCTCTCTGAGAGCGCCGGGCTCTAAACCTTCCTTGTCCAGCAACTCTTCAAACAGGCTAACAATTTTTGGCCGACCTACAGGATTAATGTGGGGGCTCTCTAACAAATTCTAGAAGGTATCGCTTCTGAATCATGTTCAGTACCCAGGCATCTGTAGAAGTCTGCCAGATGTGGAAAAAACACCTTAGTCTTGTACCCATGGAAAGAATAGCAGCGCCCTGGCATCAGAAATCAGACTTTATAATAGATGATATTGGCTTTTCTTCCGCCTTTCACCTTTCTGGCTTTTTTCTCCCCATTTCATCATGCCTATCATACGGATAAAAAAGTATTTTCGCACAGGAGGGTAATTTATCTTGAAACAAAACGAAAAAACTTTATTACGGTGTTAGCCAGTAGAGCAAAATGTTATTGTTCTTAGTAAGAGAAACCACGTAATCTTGTAGATATGATACCTTTTAATGGTTAACAAAAATACATGATGTTATAGCAAGCTTTCCAACCTACTCATGGCCTTTTCTTGAATGACCCTAGAAAAAATGCTTGATAAAGACCCCAAGTGGGTCGAAACGTAGCAGTTATATGGAGGAATAAATCACTATTTTGCAAATACGCCTGGGATGCTGCCGCTCTATTGCTGTGACATTGAAATATATTGCTTGGGGTTCTGACGGCTCGGACCCCCTTATTTGGCGTGCATTCCATAGACTTGGTAGTCTTCTTTTGCTGTCAGGCTTAAATATCCAGAAGTGTGCTGTAAGTTAGTAGAAGTGGATTCCTAGAAAAAAAGTGACCCGTATTCTTCATTTAAGGATTCCAAAATGATTGTCAACTACTCACTAAACAGATGGCCAGGCTGAAAGGGCAAAGAACAAAGATTGTTTTTGACAACATATTCCAGGGTTTTGTGCCAGATAGCATGTCTAGCAGCAATTCATAATGCCATCTGCTTGAGGAATAAATGTGTCACATCACATTAAAAAAAAATAAAAAATGCTGTCTTCATATCAGGGATCATCTGCAATATTTGTTCACGGGGGTTGCCTGACTCCAATTTATCAGTTAGGAACCTTTCACACATCCTCAGGGCACAGAATAGATGCGGATCTTGTCAACTAGCACCGATTGTTAGGGCTGGGCTGGCCAGGGCAGATGGACAGGGATTCCCTACGCTGACCCTCTCCTGTGTACCAACCTACATGCCCCCCTGGGCTAAACCCCAGGGCAACGGTCCCTGCGCTGCACTAGTGTCAGGGACCCCAAGAAGGAGGGACAGGGAACAAACAGGTGGGAACCATGTGACGACGACAGGGGAGACACAAACCAGAGACAAGTCAGGAAGCATGCCTTGTCAAAACCAAAAGGTCATGAGCGAGGTACGGGACACAAACCAGAGAATAGTCAGGAAGCAAGCCGGGTCAAAACCAAAAGGTCTCGAGTGAGGTACAGGAGGATAAGGCAAAGGCAAGGTCCAAGAAACAAGCTGAGGTCTAAGCATAAAAGTCAGGACAAAGAATGCGGGTGTAGTCAGGACTCAGTCAAAACAAAACATTGGCACAGAGGTCTGGGCCAGCAAGGCTTATATGCAGACCCACCCCTACCAGGGGGGCAGGGATAATTCACCTGATGCCTGGCGGGAGTCATAAAAGCACTCACCCGAGCACCGCGCAGCGAACAGACGTGCCCGTGTAGGACGCGAGACAGGCCACTGTGACCAACCACGAGCGCGGGGGAGCCCTGGACAGCGCCGCCAGCTCTGGAGAGACATAGCTCTTGAGCGATTTGTGGAACACCCTGTAGATTTTCCACGTGTCTGGTAGTGCCAGCTCGTATGCCACAGGACTAATCACTTTAGTGATAGGGAAAGGACCCACAGATCGGGGGGCCAACTTCAACGAAGGAACGTTTAGCTTCAGGTTCTTAGACAACAGGTACACCAACTGGCCCACCGACAAAGGATCTGAGATAGTATGAGTACCTCTACTCTTCCTCAGCACCGCATCCCTGAACTGCTCCAAATTGCCCTGCACCTTCTCCCACACCTCCCGTAGGTCCTGGACCTGGCGTGAGCAGACGGATTGTTAGAGGAGGAGGGGAAGGACACAGAGAACCTGGGATTAAATCACAAATTACAGAAAAACGGGAACACACCAGACACCGAGTGTGTATAATTATTGATAGCAAATTCAGCAAACGCTAGATAATTGACCCAGAGTCTCTGACAATCACTCACATACATTCTGAGGTAGTGAGCCAGTTTCTGGTTCATACATTCCATCTGCCCATTGGACTCCAGGTAGAAGGAAGGGGAAAACGACAATCCGATACCGCTATTTTTACAAAACGCCCTCAAACCGGGCAACAAATTGGACTCCCCGGTCGGAGACAATATCCTTAGGGACCCCATGCAGACGCACAATCTCCTTGATAAATATGGTGGCTAACTTGGGTGCGAACGGAAGCTTCTTAAGAGCAGTTAAAGGCGCCATTTTGAAAAATCTGTTAACGACCACCCAGATGACCGAGCACCCCTGGGACTCATCGACAGATGGGTCCATGGCCTCTCCGGAACGGGAAGAGGACAAAGCAGACCTTCAGGACGTCTCCGTACACTCTTCCCTTGGGCACAAATAGTGCAGGACTTGACAAATTCCCTGATGTCCCGAGACATTTGTGGCCACCAATAAAAACAGCCGAATAGCTTCAGGGTGCCGCAGACCCCAGGATGCCCAGCTAAAACCGACAAATAAACTTTCTCCAATATGAAGAGCCGCAAGGCACGGAGGACAAATAACCTTCCCTCGGGAAGGCCTTGAGGAACTGACTGCTGAGCCGACCGGAGTAGAGCACGTGTCAGACGTAAGAGCGGCGACAACCCTGCCCGGACCCAGAATACTCTGGCTGAGGCTCCTCAACTTTGGGGGCCCCGAAGCTGCGCGACGACGTATCAGCCTTGACATTCTTGGACCCAGGCACATGTGAGACTAGAAAATTGAAATGCGGAAAAAAAAATGCCCACCTTCCCTGACGAACGTTCAGGCACTTGGCGGACTCCAGATAACCAGATTCTTATGGTCCGTGAGGACCGTACTAGTGCGACGAGCCCCCTCTAAGAAATGTCTCCACTCATCAAATGCCCATTTTATGGCCAATAATTTCCTGTTGCCAATATCGTAGTTGCGTTCTGCCTGATTTAACTTTCTGGAAAAGAACGCACAGGGTGGAAGACCAGGTCGGCCGGGAGATTCCTGCGAGAGGACTGCCCCCACATCATGCTCGGAGGCAACCATCTCGATGATGAACTGGCGATCTAGCTGCGGCTGAGCCAACACCAGTGCTGTGGAGAAAGCCTCCTTGAGAAGTGCGAAGGCCTTCACTGCCTACTGCGACCAGGAATTAACCCTAGCCCCCTTCTTGGTCGAATCAGTCAAGGGTTTGGCCACCACTGAAAAGTTCTTAATGAATCTCGATAGAAGCTTGCGAACCCCAAAAAGCGTTTTTAACACCTTTAAGTTGAAGGGTTGCACCCAATTGGCGATGGCCTAGACGTTGTCCGAGTCCATCCGCATGACCGATGGAGAAATGACATACCCCAAAAAAAGCAATCTCCTGTACACCAAAAAAGCATTTCTCCAACTTGGCATACAATTTATCGGCTCGAAAGCGGGTTAGCACTGTCCGTACATGCTGAACATGGCTGTCCCAATCAGGAGAGAATGTCATCCAAATAAACAACCATGAATTTGCCCAGGATTTCATGGAAAATGGTATTCATACAAGCCTTACATAACCCGAATGGCATAACTAGACACTCAAAATGCCCCAACGGATTATTAAACGCTGTCTTCCATTCATTACCCTCTCTGATACGGATGAGATAAGATCCCCGGAGGTCCAGCTTGGAGAACCAACGGGCCCCCACAACCTGGTTGAGGAGGTCAGGAATCAGGGGTAACGAGTACTGTTTTTTTAAGGTTATCCTATTCAAGGCTCTATAATCAACACAGGGCTGGAGGCTACCACCCTTCTCCACAAAAAATAACCCTGCCCCTGCAGGTGATTTAGAAGGACATATGTCCCTTGGCGAGACGCTCAGCAATATACTCCTTCATAGCCTCGCGTTCAGGGACAGTAACGTTATATATTCCCCCCTTAGGGAGCTTGCTCCCGGGAATAAGATCGATCTTGCAATCCCATTCCCGGTGCGGAGGTAATGTCTCAAAAAGTTGTTTGGAGAACACGTCAGATAAATCCTCTACATATGGAGGTAATCCCTTTACCTTACACTCTGTGGAATGCATCTGGACGGAGACTAAATGCTCACCACAATCTTGCCCCCACTGTACTAGTTCAGAAGTGGACCAATCAAACTGGGGATTGTGCTGCCGGAGCCAGGGTAACCCAAGGACTAAATCAACGGAAAGGTTTTCCATCACCAGGAACGAACACACTTCAGAATGTAGCACCCCTACAGAAAAAACTAGTTCAGGAGGCTTCTTCCTGACTAACCCAGCTGCTAATGGGGTGGAATCGATACCCGAGACCCGGATGGGAGGATTCACTGGTACAAGACATGCAGACATAGATTTGACAAACTCAAAGTTAACAAAATTCGCTGCGGCCCCTGAGTCAATGAAGGCCCAAACATTTAGAATCTGAGAATTATACGAAATAGAGAATGGCACTAACAATTTAGAACATTCCAGAAGTACCTGATCTCCTAGGCGATCCTTCCGGACCTCACCTAGGAGCGGACGTTTTTCCAACAGCCGTTTCTTGGGGCAGCTGGCAACCCAATGACCTGGAGCTCCGCAATAGAGGCATAATCGGTTCCTGAGCCGGAATTCTTGCGCTCCTTCGTGGACAAGGAGCCCACTTCCATTGCCTTGACTCCGTTGGTAGCTGAGGTCAGGGGCAGATTCTTGGACCGGATCCCGGTCGGTTCGGACTGAGTCTTGCGTCTTGCCCTAAGACGACGGTCGGCTTTTACCGCGATAGTCATATCCTGTTCTAAGGTCTTGGGCTCTGGATGCGACAATAACAGATCTTTAACAGACTCAGACTAGTGCTCACCCTCATTACCTGAGCGGATGGCTGCTAGGTATGCGGAGCTACAGCACAGAGACCATCAACAAATTAAATCTTGCCACCTGAGCATGCTCACAGCAACCTTATAAGGATAATTATCAGACTCCATCTTGAAAACTGCAGAGGGGAACACTGCTAGGACCTAAGAAATTGATTGCTGCCACCCAGGCTTCAGGAATATCGTTAAACAGCCCCAGTGAGTAGAGCCAAGAGTAAGATGCTCTATCCATCGCTTTATTCATAGACCTCCGCTATTGTAACACTAGCATAAACCAGCTGGACACCCCAGCCGTGATGGAGCTCTCCTATTAGCACAATAACATTAAATAATTGCAGCTCACCTGCCAGAAAAGGGTTGGTAGATCCTCCTCTAGCACCAAGTGTATGATGAATGGGGAGGTTCATACAGCTGAAGGGAGTGCGATGAACTTTTTACTCTTAACTTGCCGCTTTTTAGTAGGTTTTAGCCAGGGACGGCTTGGAACATAAAAAAGAACCCCACGCTTCTCTGCACTTAGGATAGTGTGAACATTAAGGTCTAGTGAAGGGTATGACTTTGTTGACCAAAACGGTCAACTGAGAGCTGGATTCAAAATCGCCCAGAAAATAAAGTTGTGTGACTTTAAGCACAATAATTTAAATATTTGAAGCTTATATGCGTGTTGCACTTTATTTCTGATGGTTATACTAAATGGGAAGCCACTGGGTAAAAATGGGCCTGGAAAAGGGATGCTAGGTAACTAAGCTCAACTGAAGCAGCCAGTGTCAAGCAGCAACTGCTAAAGCAAATAGTGATCATGGGAGGCATCAAAAGAGGTCTAGGGGCGCATGACAAGAACATTGTTCTTCCTCTTTATAAGTCGCTGGTCAGATCACACATGGAATACTGTGAACAGTTTTGGGCATCGGTACTCAAAATGACATATTAGAGCTTGAGCGCGTACAAAAGCGGGCAACTAAAGTAATAAATGGAATGGGTGGACTACAATAGCCAGAGAGGTTATCAATATTGGCCTTATTTAGTTTTGAAGAAAAAAAAGACTACTGAAGAGCAACCTAATAACTATTAGGAAACTATATTACTAGTGTTTCTGGTGGCCACACAGCTCCGCTACACGCACGTGTCACACTCACACACACAGCTTCGCTACACGCACGTGTCACACACACAGCTCCGCTACACGCACGTGTCACACACAGCTCCGCTACACGCACGTGTCACACACGCACAGCTCCGCTACACGCACGTGTCACACACACAGCTCCGCTACACGCACGTGTCACACACAGACACAGCTCCGCTACACGCACGTGTCACACACACACACAGCTCCGCTACACGCACGTGTCACACACACACACAGCTCCGCTACACGCACGTGTCACACACAGCTCCGCTACACGCACGTGTCACACACAGCTCCGCTACACGCACGTGTCACACACAGCTCCGCTACACGCACGTGTCACACACAGCTCTGCTACACGCACGTGTCACACACAAACACACACACAGCTCCGCTACAGACACGTCACACACACAGCTCCGCTACAGACACGTCACACACACACACAGCTCCGCTACAGACACGTCACACACACAGCTCCGCTACACGCACGTCACACACACACAGCTCCGCTACAGACACGTCACACACACAGCTCCGCTACACGCACGTCACACACACAGCTCCGCTACAGACACGTCACACACAGCTCCGCTACACGCACGTCACACACACAGCTCCGCTACACGCACGTCACACACACAGCTCCGCTACACGCACGTCACACACACACACAGCTCCGCTACACGCACGTCACACACACACAGCTCCGCTACACGCACGTTACACACACACGCACGTCACACACACAAACACACAGCTCCGCTACACGCACGTGTCACACTCACACACACAGCTTCGCTACACGCACGTGTCACACACACAGCTCCGCTACACGCACGTGTCACACACAGCTCCGCTACACGCACGTGTCACACACGCACAGCTCCGCTACACGCACGTGTCACACACACAGCTCCGCTACACGCACGTGTCACACACAGACACAGCTCCGCTACACGCACGTGTCACACACACACACAGCTCCGCTACACGCACGTGTCACACACACACACAGCTCCGCTACACGCACGTGTCACACACACACACAGCTCCGCTACACGCACGTGTCACACACAGCTCCGCTACACGCACGTGTCACACACAGCTCCGCTACACGCACGTGTCACACACAGCTCTGCTACACGCACGTGTCACACACAGCTCCGCTACACGCACGTGTCACACACAAACACACACACAGCTCCGCTACAGACACGTCACACACACAGCTCCGCTACAGACACGTCACACACACACACAGCTCCGCTACAGACACGTCACACACACAGCTCCGCTACACGCACGTCACACACACACAGCTCCGCTACAGACACGTCACACACACAGCTCCGCTACACGCACGTCACACACACAGCTCCGCTACAGACACGTCACACACACAGCTCCGCTACACGCACGTCACACACACAGCTCCGCTACACGCACGTCACACACACAGCTCCGCTACACGCACGTCACACACACAGCTCCGCTACACGCACGTCACACACACAGCTCCGCTACGAGCACGTCACACACACAGCTCCGCTACGAGCACGTCACACACACACGCACGTCACACACACACACACAGCTCCGCTACACGCACGTCACACACACAGCTCCGCTACGAGCACGTCACACACACGCACGTCACACACACACAGCTCCGCTACACGCACGTCACACACACAGCTCCGCTACACGCACGTCACACACACACACAGCTCCGCTACACGCACGTCACACACACACAGCTCCGCTACACGCACGTTACACACACACGCACGTCACACACACAAACACACAGCTCCGCTACACGCACGTCACACACACGCACGTCACACACACAAACACACAGCTCCGCTACACGCACGTCACACACAGCTCCGCTACACGCGCACACACAGCTCCGCTACACGCGCACACACAGCTCCGCTACACGCGCACACACAGCTCCGCTACACGCACACACACAGCTCCGCTACACGCACACACACAGCTCCGCTACACGCACACACACAGCTCCGCTACACGCACGTGTCACACACACACAGCTCCGCTACACGCACGTGTCACACACACAGCTCCGCTACAGACACGTGTCACACACACACAGCTCCGCTACAGACACGTGTCACACACACACACAGCTCCGCTACACGCACGTCTCACACACACACAGCTCCGCTACACGCACGTCTCACACACACACAGCTCCGCTACACGCACGTCTCACACACACACAGCTCCGCTACACGCACGTCACACACACACACAGCTCCGCTACACGCACGTCACACACACAGCTCCGCTACACGCACGTCACACACACACAGCTCCGCTACACGCACGTCACACACACACAGCTCCGCTACACGCACGTCACACACACACACAGCTCCGCTACACGCACGTCACACACACACACACAGCTCCGCTACACGCACGTCACACACACAGCTCCGCTACACGCACGTCACACACACACAGCTCCGCTACACGCACGTCACACACACACAGCTCCGCTACACGCACGTCACACACACACACACACAGCTCCGCTACACGCACGTCACACACACACACACACACAGCTCCGCTACACGCACGTGTCACACACACACACGTGTCACACACACACACAGCTCCGCTACACGCACGTGTCACACACACACACAGCTCCGCTACACGCACGTGTCACACACACACACAGCTCCGCTACACGCACGTGTCACACACACACACAGCTCCGCTACACGCACGTGTCACACACACACACAGCTCCGCTACACGCACGTGTCACACACACACACAGCTCCGCTACACGCACGTCACACACACACAGCGCTCCGCTACACGCACGTCACACACACACAGCGCTCCGCTACACGCACGTCACACACACACAGCGCTCCGCTACACGCACGTCACACACACACAGCGCTCCGCTACACGCACGTCACACACACACAGCGCTCCGCTACACGCACATCACACAGCTCCGCTACACGCACGTCACACAGCTCCGCTACACGCACGTCACACAGCTCCGCTACACGCACGTCACAGCTCCGCTACACGCACGTCACACACACAGCTCCGCTACACGCACGTCACACACACAGCTCCGCTACACGCACGTCACACACACAGCTCCGCTACACGCACGTCACACACACAGCTCCGCTACACGCACGTCACACACACAGCGCTCCGCTACACGCACGTCACACACACAGCGCTCCGCTACACGCACGTCACACACACAGCGCTCCGCTACACGCACGTCACACACACAGCGCTCCGCTACACGCACGTCACACACACAGCGCTCCGCTACACGCACGTCACACACACAGCGCTCCGCTACACGCACGTCACACACACAGCGCTCCGCTACACGCACGTCACACACACAGCGCTCCGCTACACGCACGTCACACACACAGCGCTCCGCTACACGCACGTCACACACACAGCGCTCCGCTACACGCACGTCACACACACAGCGCTCCGCTACACGCACGTCACACACACAGCGCTCCGCTACACGCACGTCACACACACACAGCTCCGCTACACGCACGTCACACACACACAGCTCCGCTACACGCACGTCACACACGCGCACACACACACGTCGCGCGCGCGCGCACACACACACACACACACACACACACACACACACACACACAGCTCCGCTACACGCACGTCACACACAGCTCCGCTACGTAGATTTTGCATATGAGCAGCATGTGTTGTAAGAACTTCAGCTGGTGGCTGAGGCGACATTGTGGCTTGTTGCTGTGTGACGTAAGCTGCATTAGCTGCACTGCAGTGTCGAACCCTCTGGTGACATGTTTGCACGACAACGACGGTTAGTTACAACACTAGACAACGGTTGACGATTAGATGAAGGCTGGACTGGTCCTGGTAGCATTAGCACTTGCGATGGCACGATATCACGTTCAGGAGATGTGAAGATAGCTGGGAAGGACTATGCTGCAGTGTTGTTGGTCAGTATGCATTGCCAGCTATGTATGTGTGAAGGACCAGTGATGACGTCACTGTCATGTGATCAGAGTGTCTAGTACAAAGATCCAGAGTCCCCTGAACCCCCGGATGGCCTGTGAGAACAGATGAATAAGACTCTTCAATGACTCTGAGACGGAAGGTCTCTGCCACAAACCATCTGCTCAGCAGCACCCCCGAGGGAGCATCCTGCTGACAATTTTGTAGATGGGGAACGAGATCAGATTCTACAGCTGCTGCCACCACCACCCCAGGTGCCAGGATATTCTCGGGAGCCACTGTCTCACTTTCCTGCGAACCGAAACTCAGTGAGAGAGCGTCAGCCTTCATGTTCTTCTCCCCTGGAAAATATGTAACAACGAGGTTAAACCTGGTGAAAAACAACGCCCACCTGGCTTGACGAGCTGAGTCTCTTAGGATTGGCGAGATATACCAAGTTTTTATGACCAGTATACACGGTAATGGGATTCCTTGCCCCCTCAAGATGGTGACGCCACTCTTCTAGAGACCACTTAATCGCTAATAACTTACAATTACCCACGCCGTAGTTACGTTCTGCTGAACTGAACTTCCGCGAGAAGAATGCACATGGACTATACCCTGATCTCACGCTGACTTCCTGAGATAATACAGCCCCCACCCCCACCTCAGACGCATCGACCTCAATGAAGAACGGTCGCTGCGCGTCAGGCTGTACTAGCACCGGGGCAGCAGTAAATGCCCTTTTGAGACGACTAAAAGCCTCTAGGGCCTCTGGCGACCATCTTACCAAGTCGGCACCCTTCTTGGCGAGATCGGTCAGGGGTTGAGCAATAACAATTCTTAATGAATTTACGGTAAAAATTTGCGAAACCTAAAAACAGCTGGAAAGCTTTCAGGTTGTCTGGTCTGACCCATTGGGGGATTGCCGCCACTTTATCAGACTCCATTTGAATCTCCGTGGGTGAAATCACATAACCAAGGAAAGACACTTGTTTAGTACCAAAAATGCATTTCTCTAACTTGACAAAAAGTTGGTACTTACGCAAACGGGTCAGAACCAGCCTCACGTGCTGCACATGTGAATCCCGGTCTGGGGAGTACACCAGAATGTCATCGAGATATATGACCAAAAATACCCCCAGGAAGTTGTGGAAGACCACGTTCATAAATCCCTGGAACACCGCAGGGGCATTACAAAGTCCGAAGGGCATGAGTAGACCTTCAAAATGTCAGAACGAGGTGCTGAATGTGGTCTTCCACTCATCTCCCTTTCGGATGCAAATTAAATTGTAAGCCCCCCCTTAAGTCCAATTTGGAAATCCAGTGGGCCCCTACCACCTGATTCAATAAATCAGGAATCAGGGGCAAAGAGCACTGGTTCTTTACTGTCATTTTATTCAGAGCCCGATAATCCACACAAGGCCTCAATGTCCCATCCTTCCTCTCTACAAAGAAGAGACCTGCCCCGGCAGGGGACCTGGATGGCCTGATAAGTTCTATATCTCAGAGTCTCTGGCAAACATAAGGGCTTCGTGCTCACGCCCAGACAAATTGAAAATGGCTCCCTTAGGGATGCGACTGTCGGGGATCAAATCAATACCACAGTCTCACTCCCTATGCGGAGACAAAGTCTCAGACAGGTTCTTGGAACATACGTCATAAAAAAAAGTCAGACAAATACTCAGGAATAAGAATGGTATCTGCTGAACACATGGATATAGTAGCTAAGTGACTATGACAGGACAACCCCCAATGTGTCAATTCCCGAGTGGACCAATCAAATCAGGGATTGTGCAGTGCCAACCAGGGCATACCGAGCACTAAATCAACAGCCATTACCAAGAACGACAGATTCTCAGAATGGAGAACACCCACAGTGAACTGTAATATGGGAGTCCTCTATTGTACAACACCTGCAGACAGAGGGGTAGAATCAATACTAGTGAAGCGTATGGGAATCTTTAACGCCAAGAATTCAGTCATCAGAGGTCTGACAAAACTTAATCAAATTGGCGGCCACACCCAAATTAATAAAAGCTTGACCGGACCGAGTGAAATTCCAGAAGCCAACCTGACAAGGCACCAACAACTTCGGGAGTACCTATGATCCTAGGCGATCCTCCCAAAAATCACCTAGGATCTGAAGTTTTCCGCCAGTTCGGACTGATGTTGTAGACGCTTCTGAGGACAGATCGCTACACGATGTCCGGCTTTCCCACAATAGAGGCAGAGACGATGAGTCATCCGGAACTGGCGCTGTTCCTCGGGACTTAGCTGGTCCAGTTCCATAGGCTTGGCCCCAGAAGTTGGCATGGGAGAAGTGGGAGTGGGTCTGCTAGATTCCCCAGCCTTACTGGCCTGAAGCTCCTCTTTTCTAGATCTCAGCCTCCTGTCAGCTTTGACCGCCAATTGCATCGCATCATTGAGTGTCACTGGAGCCGGATGAGAAATGAGTAGATCCTTGACAGCATCAGAGAGATCCAACAAGAACACATCTTTGAGGGCACTATTGTTCCAAGAGGTGTCACCTGCATACTGTCTAAATTTAGAGCAATAGTCCTCTACTCACTGCTGCCCCTGATGTAGAGACATGAGATGAGATACCGCCAACCATGCACAGTCCGGCTCATCAAAAGTACCTCCAAGTTCCTGAAAAAACAAAGTCAACTGACTGCAGGAAAGCCGAACTCTCGGGCGAGGAGTAGGCCCATGTCTGGGGGGGACCCCGAAGTAGGGACATAAGCAATCCAACTTTCAGGGATTCTGAGCCGGATGAGCGGGGCCGCATCCGGAAATATAGTCTACATGCCTGCTGAAAAACGAAAAAAACTTGCTCCTCTCCCCTGAAAATACCTCAGGAAGAGGACACTTGGGCTCGGGAATAGAAGAGGCGATAGAAACATGCACTAACTTCCGCTGCTCCTGGGCCACCATACGACAAGACGCGTCTTGGATGGCGACCACTAAATCCTGCAACTGACTTGCGAGGGTACTCATGGCTTCTATTGGACAGCAATTTTAAGGGCCAGTTATTATGTTACGGTATACTACCTGTGATACACCAGCCCGAGTGCCCTAGATCTCACTCACAACCCCTCTCTCTGCCTGCTTGCCTCCACTCCTGGCTAACCCCAGGCGGGCAACTGGGCGGCGGTCCCTACTCTAACTAGGGACCGAAAAAGGCACGCTGGCTTACCTGGATGGAAAGGGTAGAATACCAACAGAAAAAAGGCAGATGTACATAACAAAACACGAACAATACTAAGCAGAACTGAGGCAGATGGGAAAAACCTGGCGGATAATAGCAAGGTATAGCAGACAAGCTGACAGAAGCAGGAGACCAACAGAGGGCAGACTAGCTAGCACACTGAGGGAAACCAATAACTGGCAGTGATTGTAAGTCTCTGCCTGACCTTTAAACAAAAGCCTCCGCCCAGAGGTGGAGAGAGGGAGACAGCCAACTCCCAACAGAAAAATAATAAAAGGGAGCTCGTGCACAGCGGCTGCACTCACAGGTGCGCGCGCACCACCAGCACCACGCCGGCCAGGCACCCGTGCCCCCGGCAGCCGAACAACAAGTCGGGGACAAGCCCCGACCACGGGACCCCGTAATCCGCTGCCCCGGGAGAACCAGCAACCGCCACACGGTAACCGATTACTTCCAAAGGGTCGGTGATCCGGGGATTATTCTGGGAAGCGAATTTCTTTTCCCCTTAAATGAGGAAAATTAGCTTCTACTTCATTGGGGGTATTTTGTGCCTTCCTCTTGCTCAATGTTGGCAGGGAGTGGAATAGGCTAAACTGGATGGACATGTGCTTCTTTTCGGCCTAACATGCTATGCTACATATCCTCCCATGCACTCTTAAGGCGCTTCATATCTGTCCATACACACAGGTACGGCTGGGGACTGCCTCAAGCAGCTTTGGGTATACTTTCCGAGTTAGTATAAAAGATTTCTGGAGCATTGTGCAGAACAAGCAATTTTACCTTTTGTGTTATGTCTATTAGATTGTAAGCTCTTGTGAGCAGGTCCCTCACTTCTATTTATTACCTTGTTATTGTATTGAACATTGTATTTTCTTTGTACATGTAACCAGTGAATTGTAAAGTGCTGTGGCACAGGGTTAGACTATGAAATTACCCTAGGAATACTCCAGGTTATAGAAAACCTATTCTAATGGCCAAAGGCAAAAAATCCCCCTAGGTGATAGCCCCTAAAATATCATCTAAATACTTTATTATTCCAAACAGACAAAGATCGCATTATATTTAAGATAAAGGGGCAGATGGTGGCAGCTGTGAAATGACCAGCAGTCATCAGTTAGCATCATCTGTGTAACTGTACATACATACACACTAAAACACCTGGAGGGCCAACTTCCAAAAGCCGATGAAGAGATTAATAAGTCAGCACCACATAGGATTTTGGAAGATGGCCATCGCGTTGATTGGTTCACAGCGTTGCGATGATTGGTTCTCGAGCGCTGTTTAGTCAATCAGAGCCGTCGCTTCTTGGAGGCTGGATTTATGAATCCTGTAACCAGGAAGTGATCTTCTATGGGCGACCGAGGACTACAGCAAGTGCGCTGGAGCTCTGGAGAGCAGCGTGAGGGCCCATACCGAGCCTGCTATGCAAGTATAACAAAGATATCCCCCAAAAATAAGACCTAGCGCCTCTTTTGTGGCAAAAATTAACATTAGGCAGAGTTGCCTTTTCAGGGAAACACAGTATTATATATACACACGGCGATTGGGAGTAACGGACTAACGTAGTGTGCCGTGTCTCCATTATCACTTATATTTTGCGAACTCACATACACGAAGGCTGGATTTGAGTCCAATGGTTTGACATACAAATGACATTTTATGAATGTTGTCTCACGGGGGAATTTGGCGATTATGTTCCCATGGCCGTGCAGTTAAATTATGTAAATCAGTGTTCCCCAACTCCAGCCCTCAGGGACCGCCAACAGGTCATGTTTTCAGGATTTCCTCAGCGTTGTGTAGGTGATGTATTGTCGATGCCTCAGACGTTCTTACCATAGGATATTCTAAAAACATGACCTGTTGGTGGTCCCTGAGGACTGGAGTTGGGGACCCCTGATGTAAATGACACCATATAGGATTTGCACGAGACCGATCAGAGATTAGGTAAGTGTGTTGGATATATTTGTATATTTGTGGGTGGGGCCCAAATAACTAATTGTATTTAGAGAGTGACATATCCGACACTTATGTATCTGCATGCATTACAAAAACCTTCTGGTCAAAACGTTGCTGCTGTTACATCCTTGAAGGCTTAATTTTGCACCTTGGCTGCCGTCCTGTCTCTCTTCTCTGATTCTAGAGTGGATCCATGGACTCTGGTTCCAGATGACTATGCCTGTGTCGCCCCACTAATAAAGTGCTGGATTGTGGGGGCGTGGCCAAGCAGCCGAGCTGACCGGCCGTATGTGAGAGGAGCTCCCGCTCTAATTGACCAACGATTAATCCTGTGCCCATCCTGAGGACCCCCAACCCCGGTACAACATCTCCGGTGGAGAGAGGGAGGACAGACCCCGGAGAAACGACGCCAGGGGGAAAGCGCAAGGCAGCGGCGCCGACGAAAGACTCGTGAGGTGGAGGGAGCCGCCGTTCTGTGCCACGAGGTACCCACCAGCCAGCCGACAAGCCCCAAACCCGGTGTCGCACGCGCCAGAAGGAGGAGTGGGAGAGACCCAGACCGCCAGCAACACCGCAGGGCACCGTAGAGCCTGTGCAGCACCCACAGCGAGGGCGCCCCGGCGGCGGATGTGCGGAGCCGCGGCCGCCGCCGCCATCTTGCGGAACAGCTGCCGGAGCCCGGCGCACATCACCCCGCGCTTAACAAGCTACCGGGTGAGACGCCCGTGGTAGCAGCGACTGAGGCGACACCAGCGGCGGCCCCGCGGCGCTGCGGCTGGCACGGCCGCCGGTCGGAGAGCGGAGCCAGCAGACCCAGAGGAGATAAACGGAGCAGAGGAGGAGCGCAGAGATCCTCATATCAGAGGAGGAAGGTAACGCTGGAAACAGCAAGCAGGGGGGAAGGGCAGCAGCTATTGTGTCCCACATAAACCTAAGCCCGGGGACAGAATCCCCCCCCTCCTCCCACCATACCCAGAGAAGGGACCATAGAGGCAAGCACAGCATACCCCTGAAAGAGGGAAAGGGTGACACAGGCCCTTCAGAAGACCCCCCTCCCCCCCGCAAACAATCACCGCTAACGAAGCGCAACAGCACCTAGCAGAAACAAAGCAGCAGAGTACACCACCAGGTACCCCTGAGAGAGCAGCATGGGGCCTACCAGGCAAAACGCAACAGCGGATAAACTGAAAGCGTTTGCTAGAAGCGAAACCCGCAGGGACCCAGGCTCCGATTCTACATCGTCGGCCCCGGGGGGCTCATCACCTCAGATGAAAAACACCAGCCCAGGCCCAGCAGAAGGGACAGTTCAAACCCTACAACAATTGTCCGAGCAGCTGCTGGCGGCAATCCAAACATCCACAACTACCCTCACCAGTAAACTTGAAGTAAAAATGGATGTAAGCCTCCTTAGACAAGACCTCCAAAACCTGAGGGAAAGAGTCACCAACACGGAAGACAGAATATCCACGCTTGATGATACCGTCTCCCCAATGTCAGCCACAATAAGAGATCTTACACAAAAAGCTGAATATTGGAGACAAAAAGCGGACGACCTTGAAAATCGTTCACGACGCAATAATCTGCGCATAGTCGGCCTGCCAGAACGAACCGAAGGGCAGAGACCCGAAGAATTCCTAGAGAAATGGATCCGTGAACGTCTTCCCAATGCTGACTTGTCACAAATCTTCGTTATTGAGCGAGCCCACCGAGTGCCGATGAAGCCGCCCATACCTGGAGCCCCTCCCAGACCCCTACTAGCAAGAATACTCAACTCCCGGGACAGAGATAATATCTTACAAGCTGCTAGAAAAGGAGGACCCCTACGCCATGACAACGCCACAGTATCCATCTTCCCGGATTTTTCGGCAGACCTCCAAAAGCAGAGAGCGTCATTCTTCAGTGTCAAAAGACAACTTCGAGATCTGCAGCTCCCATACTCCATGCTGTACCCGGCGCGACTGCGAGTGACCGACGGAGAACGTACCCGCTTCTTCACCTCACCATCCGAAGCAGAAGAATGGTTAACCGCCAGACGACGACCAGAAAGACCAGAAATTAACCACTTCTTATTCCCCCTTTAGACGACGGAACTCCTACACGATATATAAAGGTGTCACTAAAACTATCTAAGGATATGGTAAATTACTAAACCAAAGATGAGGTGCCCCCTTCGGGCCGTCCTCGGCACAATACCCCTCCCCGCCCCTCCTTCCCCCCCTGCCCCCCCCCACCTCCTCCCCCCCCTCTCCCCAAAAAGGGAGCCCACCTAATTAATACACAACGAGATTTGGTCGGCTCGCACTACTGCTTTAATAAACTAACAGAACCGCGAGTATAGCAAATACTGAAGCTATGCTAAGCTGGTTACCCCGAGTAAAAAGTTAGCCACGAATGCTGATATAGTAAAAAAGTATTCAGTGACTAAAACCCGTTAGACCACAAGTTGCAGAAGTTACAAGTTGGTATTACATTACCGTAATGTTTTTAAGTTGTATGCATCGGATGCTCAATGCTAATGTCTTTCATGCAAATGTACTGAAATGCGATTGTATAATGAGTAACAAAAATGTAACGAGGCGTGACGGGGGGTTTCCTGAGGGAAAGAATGCCATAAAAAACTCCATCCGGACCCAATGAAACTACCTCCGCCAATGGCTGAGATAACCTTTGTGTCCTGGAACGTTAGAGGCATGGGATCCCCCAGGAAGCGAACTACAATTAACTCACTGATACGCTCCTGGCGACCACATATATTGTGCCTGCAGGAGACCCACCTCACGCCCGAAACCTCTAAATGTCTGTCGAAGCCATGGGTCCAGTGGTCAGCACATTCATACCACACACCATACTCCAGGGGGGTGTCCCTACTGATAGAAAGATCACTCAGATGGGAGGTGGAACAACTGAGGAGGGACCCGGAGGGCAGGTTTGTTTTCGTAAGAGCCAAAATAAATAATGATTTATATGTACTCTTATGCTACTATAACCCACCATCAACCTCAACAGCCCTGCTAGCAGAAGGCATACAATTTGCCTCATTTTCACCTGACGCAACAACCATCTGCTTGGGAGACATGAATATGGTCATGGACCCGCTCCTTGATAGGTTCGGGGGTGGTGCTCGGGGGTCGGGGGACACGGGCCCGACTCGACTGGCCTCTATGATCTCGGTAGCGGGATGGTTGGATATGTGGCGAACATTCCACCCATACCAGCGGGAGTTCTCCTGCCATGCAGCCCACAACCATGCGCTGAGTCGAATAGACTATATATTTGTATTTGGATCTCCCTCACTATTCCCAAAAGTTGAATCCATAGAACATCTCCCAAGAGCGGTGTCAGACCACTCGCCAATCCGCATGGCTATAAAAAACCCAAGCTTCTCTGTCATTAAGAAACAACGAATACACCCGTTTTGGCTGTCGCTGCTCGGCCCAAACGACCGAATAGTAGACCAAATTAAAATATATTACGAAGCACACAAAGCGAGCCCTGATAGGATGCTGGTTTGGGAAGCCTTCAAACCATACCTTAGAGGATGCTTCAAATCCTCAATCTCCTTCATTAAAAAAACCACAGCAAAGGAAGGAGAACAATTAGCGGAACAATGCCGACGGTTGGAAAAGGAATTCATATCCGATCCCTCAAATGAAAAAAGAGACAAATGGTTACAAGCGGGCAGAGAGTACCTGTTACATTTGAAAGAGAAAGCCCAGAGAAAATTCTTCTTCACCCGCCAGACCTTCTTTGAATTGGGTAATCAGTCCAGCAAATTATTAGCATACATGGCCCGACAAGAGAATACCTCCCCGGCCATACTTAGGATTAAATCAGCAGAGGGCGCAATAATCACAGACCCCAAAGGTATATTAAGCAGATTCCAACAATTCTACTCCGACCTATACCAATCCCAAACTAACTACACCCCAATAGAGCTAGAGACCTACCTAACCAGTATAACATTCCCAGTAATACAAGACACGCATAAATCCCTGTTAGATGACCCTATTGCAGTGGAAGAGATAGAGAAAGCAATGGAGGACATGGCGAAAAACAAGACCCCGGGTACAGATGGCATACCAATAGAAGTCTACCTACAATACAGGGAGGAAATAACACCACAACTACTTACGCTATATGAAGACATATTGGGAAAAGAACATCTCCCAGAGTCGATGCTTGAGGCCAACATAGTCCTTATATTAAAACCTGATAAAAACCCAGAGGAGTGTGGGTCATATAGGCCCATCTCCCTCTTAAATACGGACTATAAAATCCTTACCAAGGTATTGGCCTCCAGGCTGAGCCAAGTGATCAAAGACATCATACACCCAGACCAATGCAGGTTCATCCCGGGAATGTCCACGTCAGACAATATCAGAAGGACGCAGGTGATTACGCAGGTTGGGGGGAGGTGGAGGGCAAATTGGGCCCTGGCCTCATTGGATGCAGCCAAGGCATTCGCTTCAGTAGAATGGCCATACCTGATAGAGGTTTTGCGGAAATTCGGATTCGGAGAGTTGTTTATTAAATGGATCTCTATTTTATATAGCGCCCCGATGGCAAAGATATTGGCGAATGGCCTGGTCTCCACCTCCTTCCCACTCCACAGGGGGACCCGACAGGGCTACCCGCTTTCCCCTCTTTTATTTGCAATTGCCATAGAACCCCTGGCTCTTAAGATCCGACAGCACGCATTATACAAGGGAATCCAGATTGGACCTAGAGAGGATAAGATAGGATTGTATGCGGATGATATAATACTCTATATGTCAGAACCCAAACACACCCTACCGCTGGCCATATCTCAAATAGATGAATTCGGGAACTACTCAGGCCTACGTATTAACTGGCAGAAATCTACCCTTATGCCGCTGAGGGGAGAGGAGTGGAGGACGGGAGAAGTATATCATAATCTGCAAATTGTTCCTAAATTTAAATATCTAGGGATCTATATCACCAGAGACCACACCCAAAGCTTTGATCTAAACATTGCACCCCTAATGACAACCCTGCAACTAAAACTAAGAGCCTGGAGCCCTCTACCCCTATCTGTAGCAGGTAGAATAAACCTTATCAAAATGCTAATACTCCCCAAGTACCTATACCGGTTAGAACACGCAGAAACGACTATAACACAAAAATTCTTCAAAAAAACTAACTCATTAATAATCTCGTTTATTTGGGGAAAATCCAGAGCCAAACTCCGTATGGAAACCCTACAAAAACCTAAAGAACTAGCAGGAATGGCACTACCGGACTTTAAAATGTATTACCTAGCGGGGCAAGTTAGATATATACGCCACTGGTTGTCGGGCTCTCCTCTCCTGAACTCCGAGCACCACCTGATGTATTTCCTCTCGGAGGCATCGCTTTGGATCCTCCTGGAGGCACCAGGACTGTTGACAAAACAAATGCTGCCCATTCACAGACTCGCAACAAATGTCTGGAAGGCATGTAGGCAACTAACTGGGCAGGAAGACACCCCCCTGGAGACCCCTTTATGGAATAACAGAGCGCTGCCGCACTTACTGAACCTACCAGGCAGACAATTTTGGTCAGATTTAGGAATCACCACACTGAAACACTTATACATCAACGGAATACTAGCCTCCTTTGAGCAACTGCAACAATTATACCAGGTACCTAGAACGGGATTCTTTAGATACCTACAACTCAGACACGCATTGACAGCTCAATTCCCGGAGCCCAGGAGACCCTTTTCAGCATACCCATTAATAGGTATACTGCGCACACAAGGCCCTAGGGGCCTAATTTCGGCACTATACACTCACCTGCTGCACTCCAGGACCCCCGGCACACAGATGACGGTGATGGAAAGAACTTATCCCAACACTGACTAATGAAGACTGGGAGACCGCGATGGCTATATACACCGGGGTCTCACCAGCTGCGAATAACAAACTAACCCAACTATATATCCTACACCAATGCTACTTAACACCGAGTAGACTCCATAAAATGAATAGATCAATTACCAGTCAGTGCCATCGTTGTCACGCACCAAATGCAAATTTTAACCATCTAATATGGAACTGCCCGATGGTGCACACGTACTGGGAAGAGGTCACGGAGTTTCTAACCCAACTGATGGGAATACCAGTACCACTGGATCCAGCTATGTGCCTGCTGGGGGTCATGGACGAGGAGCAGTGGCAGCACTATAATAAAAGTACTATTCTATGCCCGGAAAGTTATAGCGCTACGGTGGATGGACAGACGCCCCCCGACAATTACAAAATGGCAGAGCATTATTAATACTATCCTACCATACGAAAAAATAGTCTACAAAAACAGAAAATATCCTGAAAAATTTGACAAAGTTTGGGGGATCTGGTGTGGGTCAACAAATACAAACTTTACACAGGAAATATTCCAAAATTTATTAAGACGAACTGCACCCAGGCTCGACATGTAAAACAAGCAATACTGTCGTTAATACTATAAATGCATGTGTTAATGTACATCTAATGAGCACAGAAGAAATGTAACGTATTTGAGTACTGAATACCAATGCCAAAGAGCTTTCTGATGTATACACAGTTAACGTAAATGTTATTGTATGTGATGCATACTGTTTAATAAAACGAGTTTAAAAAAAAAGTGCTGGATTGTGCTGCTGGCAGCGTATCTGTTTCTACCATCACAAGTTCATTTCCTCCCATGGTGACTTTCAATTTTTATATATTTTTAAGTTAATAAAAAAGTTTTATTAAAATGAAAAAATAAAAAGTTGAATATGGCAAAAGGTTTTGTTTTATTACAAAAAAAAATTTAAAGTTAAAAACCCCCAAAACATATTTGGTATCGCTGCATCCATAAAAGTCCAATCTATCAAAGTAACACATTATTTACTCCGCACGGTGAACGTGGTCAGAAAAAAATAAAAATAATACACAATCAGAAGTGTGTTTTTTTTGGTCAGTCAGTCTTCAAGAAAAAAAAATGAAATAAAAAGCTGTAAAGGCGGCATATGTACTGTACAATGGTACCGATGGAAACTGCAGGATGTCATGCAAAAAACAAGGCCTCACACAACTGTGTCGACGGAAAAATAAGAGATGATGGCTGGCAGAAAATAAAATCTGGGGGAGGGGGGCAAAAAAAAAAAAACTAACATTTTTAAAATTAATACAGCAAAAAAATAAAAATTATATTTTTACTGTAGAAAACAAGATTCACCCGAACCCCAAATATGGCAGAATTGCACTTTTTTCTCCATTTCACTACCCTTGAATTTTTTAAAAGGTCATCATATAGTGCCATTGAAAAATACGATTCATCCCGCATAACACAGGCTCCAAACACTTCCTTTGATGGATGAATTAAAAAAAAAAAAAAAAAAAAAGATTTTTTGAAACTGGGGAGGGGAAAAAAAGATGGAAAGGGAGTTAAAGAAGGGCGACTCCCAGTAGAACAGGGTGGGTTATGTCGTGATCCGTGCTCAAGGTCTGGAGCAACTAGATGTTTATACATTTTCAGAGTCCATCTTAAGAGGTCGTGCCAGGTTATCGCCTATACATAGGACGGGGGGTAATTTTATTATCGGTGGAGGTCTGAACTCTGGGACCCCTACAATCCTGAGAATAGAGTCCGGTCAGTCTCCAAGTGAATGGGGTGAAGGCGCACTGCCACTCAATTCCCTTCGATGACAGCGCCAAAGGTCACCGAAGTGCTTAAATACATACCTTATCACATACAGTTATCGAAGTGAGTGGAGCGGCAGATCACCTGTGCGACCTCCACTCCAGTCACTCGAGGGCCAACTGGACCCCTGTTCTCAGAATCTGTGGGGGTCTCAACTGTCGGCCCCCCACCGATCATAAAGTTAACCCCTATACTGTGGCTAGGGGGTAACGTTATAACTTGGGCCAACTCCTTAAACTAACATTTTGGCAAAGCATTTACATAAAGAGGTAAAAGCTCATTCACATCTGGAGGAGGTTCTATTCAAAGTCTTCAATGCAGATTTCCATTAGAATCCAGGATGAGACAGCACTGCATGCAGCCCCATGTTATCCAGGAAAATGCTAGAGGGCACAATAAAAGATAGATGGACTTCATTATAGTCAAAGGGGTGTGTGAGGCACGGAGTCCGGGGTATAACAGAACTGGCACTTCTGGCTTTACCGTTGTCCAGCCCCCTGGATGGAGCAAGCCCTTGTTGATATTAATCATTAAAACTTTTTTTTCCCCTTGGGCCGTAATGGAAAGCTCATCAGTCTTAAAACATATATACAATAAATAGCTACCCAAAAGACCATTGAACACACACACACACCTTCCAGTAAGACCATTTAGTAGTAATGTATCTAAAAAACAAAGATCTTCACAATTGGATCAAAACGGAATTCTTCCATCATTTCTTACCTGTCAATTTTCTGGAGTTCACATCAATGGATTTAGAAAACCGTTGTGAGGCACTGGTGTCACTATATCCTGCCAGGATCACAGAAACAAGCAAAGTCCCAATAGTCTAGCAGTAAAGCAGCATCCAATAAGGTAGGACAACCAAAACCCGGGAAGCAGAGGGTCACCAATACGGCAGGCACTAGGGGGAGCTCCTTGCACACTGCTTCTGCTAAGGGGTGTCTCTCACATACGGGCTTCCGTATCCGGTATGGACATCAGTGGGAGCGGTTTACCTGTGTGTGCAGGTAGTGAGCTTTTCCCGGTGGTGCTTGTATGCTCATGTAGGTGGTAAGCTCCCACTGGCGGCACCTGCGTACACATGTAAGGAAGGAGATCCCCTATGCCTGGTACAAGCACCAGATATGAAGGTCACTGTGATGCAATATGTATCACAATGACCCAATAATACCCCTTTACTAGAGGCAGACCCCACAGCCCAATATCTAAGTGGAGGTGGTGCGGTGGCAGATCTGTGGAGCACGAGCTCCAAGTGGCCAAAAACAACAACTATGGACTAAAAGATAAAACTGTCTTTATTCCATGTTCAGAACTGGTAACCGTTCAGCAGTTTCCACATTTTATTAAAAATAAACAAAATAAAAAGCTTAAAAACCCCTAAACCGTCCACTGCCCCCCCCTCCCCCATCACTCAACCATGTGCCCGTGCCCGCTACTAACCACCCCCGCTTCATCCAGTTTTACAAAATTAATTTTGCACCAAATATAAAAAAAAAAATAATATATAAATAACTTAATGCTCTGGATACCTTATCGTAACAGTAACCGTGTAATGCGCCACCCGCTGGCCAATTCCTGTTATGACGAGTGAACAGCATGGTGGGGACCGGGATCCCAAATACTGAGCTCAGTCTATAAATAAGACCCTTCACTGTGATAAGATTAAAATCTGATGTAGCGAATTGTCCGACGTCCAGCGCTGAGGAGTCCATAGTGCAATGCATACACAGGATCACTGTGCAACAGGACTCGGCACTGCTACATCCACCCCACCTCCCATGTAGAAACCTGGACAGGTGAAAGTGTAAGGCACTGTATCTCCAGCCTCCCTCATTGGAACGGCTCAAGCCTCCACCAGGGGCACCGTGCTGGGAATGGGCTCCTGGACATAGTATGGCTGAAAGAGTCTCTCGTGGCTACACAGCTGCATAGCCAAGTATGTGTGCAGCAGAAGTCCTGGGAAGCGAGAGGTGAAGTAACACACAAACTCATCAGGAACGTTCCCCAGCGTCTCCTGTACCTCTTCCGGCAGCTCCCGGTAATGGTGTTTCTGCAGAGAGAAGAGGCACAAACTTTCAGAACAACTCTACAACTCCCGCAATGCAAAACAGCAAAATACGACAGGGGGAGGTAGCTGCTTATTGGAAGATGGAACAATATCTCTGCAGTGCCACCTATTGGATGGCAACGTTCCCGAAAGTCAATGTCAGACCCTGTATACAAGTCTTTATAAAACAATG
Source organism: Eleutherodactylus coqui (assembly GCF_035609145.1). Lineage (NCBI taxonomy): Eukaryota > Metazoa > Chordata > Amphibia > Anura > Eleutherodactylidae > Eleutherodactylus > Eleutherodactylus coqui. The sequence continues at coordinate 100,756,726 of NC_089849.1, forward strand.
ATTGGGAATTGACCAAAAGCCAGAATACCATGCACAGACAGCTGTTTCAGGGGGAAGGCGGGCATCAGTGTGCAGTAGGTTTCTGGCTTGGCTAGGGAGAGACCTGTGACGTGGGTTGGGAGGGGTATAACCACTCATTAGGGAGAGCACCTAGAAGGTGTGCGGGGAGACTAAGGCCATATTGCTCCTGGAGAGATGATCGGTTTCTGGCTGTGATAGCGAGAGGCCTGTGACGTGGGCCGGGAAGAGCATTATCTCTCCATGGCCTTCTAAGTCTCCCCGCACACCTTGTAGATGCTCTCTTTAAGGGGAGACGATATCCCTCACAGCATAGGCCTCTCCCTAGCCAAGCCAGAAACCTACTGCACACTGAGGGAGGGGCAGATTTGGTCAATTCATCATTGTTATAAAGACTTGTTTAAAGAAAGTTATACATTGATTTGCAGGAATGCTGCCATCCAATAGGTGGCGCTTCAGAGGTATTGTTCCATCTTCCTTATTTGCATATTTCCCAAAGGAGCATGCATGGCCTTATAAGTCTCCTCACTCACCTTCTAGGTGTCTCCTTAAGGAGAGAGCATACCCTTCCCGACCAAGGACAGCCAATGCTTTGCTAATGGCTAGCAGACACTTGTAAACAACAGTCCCCCCCTACATGATCAGCGCATGCATCTGTGCTGCATGGGAGCGCTGCTCCTGCCACTATGTAGTTTGTGTCTCACCTTGTTCCTTAATGCCCGCAGCAGATCCCGTACAGATTTCCCTTTATAACTACGGAACTTCCTCAGATCTGTGATAATGAAACGTGCAGTTAGTGGACAGGCGGTCATGAGACCCTGGGAGCGGATCAACACAGAAGGAACACACCACACAGTTAGCGGTACCTGTCTGCAGTGGCAGGCTTATGTGTTCCCTCCAGTCCAGCTTCACCACATCTCTTCCTCCCCTTTCAAGCCTTTTAACAATTGGCCCATCCAAAGCCTCCTTCTCTATCCGATCACTGACATCCTTTAGAGACACAAACCAGAACACAAGTCAAATCACTCTTCTTAATGAGTGACAAACGAATCGCCATAAAACAGTGGAGTCGCACTGTACATATATTACATTCCTTATCTCGTACCGATTCTGAGTTACAGCCTGTATTATACTCCAGAGCTGAACTCACTATTCTGCTGGTGGAGTCAATAAAAGTAAATTCTATACAGAGTTTCCACTAGCAGAACAGTGAAAGCAGCTCTGGAGAATACAGGATACATAATGCCATGTACCGTATATACACAGTAACTGCTGTTAACATGATGGACCATTTCATAGGACTAGTGGTTTCATTGTAAAAGGGAACCAACCTGGAAGAACTGCAGTTGTTTCTCCAGACTCCAGAAGAATGGGTGTTTGAGGACGGCCTGGGCGGACGGTCGTTTCTGGGGCTCCTTGTCGATCATCTGCTCTATCAGATTATGTGCGACCAGGCCCTCTGTAACAGGAAACAGCAGAAGGGGGTGAGAGCTGTGAGGTTGGAGCTCCATGGCGCCTCCCTCCTCAGGCAGTAGGCTCACCATGTCTATCCAGGGTCAGACAGTCGAGGCTGTATATTCCTAGCAGGATGTTGGCTTGCCGCTGCAGGGACTTGCCAAATGGGTGTCTTCCCTCTGATACCACGTAATAGAAGACGCAGCCAGCTGAGAAGATGTCCACAGTGAAGGTCTGCAAGACAGAACAGGTCAGTCCACTTCACCACTTCTACCCGGTGGCCCTCCCTCTTGAAGCCAATAATACAAGGTAAATAGCAATTCTTACAGGGTTCTCTTTAAAATCTTCTATTAACATCTCCGGGGCAATCCAGCCTTCTGTGCCAGGTATCCCCGACCTACGGCTGAAGCTGTGTCTGCCTACTGCCAGCTTCTTACACAAGCCAAAATCTGAGATCATGGCCTTCACCCTCCCGTGAGCGTTGGGCATCGAGATCAGGATGTTGTGAGGCTTCAGGTCTCTGTGAACTGAGAAGACATTACACTGCTGATTGGATGCAAAAGCCTTAGATCCATACTGCAGGACTGATGATTGAGGGGGTTCTCTAAAGAAAAAAAGCTGTTATACTATGGAGCAACTGCAAAATTTGAGAGCAAAAACAGTTCCATCATCAGTAAGGGAAAAGCCCTGTCCATACAACCTAATAAGGACATCAGAGAAGCCCCTAACTTAGACCCCTGTCCTCCATGTAATAAGTAAGGGTGGCTCTTTTAGAGAGAGGAACCTAAATATTCTCATCTACCAGGATCCAAAAAAGTCCACTAACCAATAGAGAGGGAATGCAGATACGCCAGCCCCAACATGGTCTGCTCCAGAAGGATGATGGGCTCCAAGCCATGACGATCGAAGTCCTTCTCCTCCACATACTGAAACACAAGCAGCAAAATCATGAGAATCCACACTGCCCGGACACCGGAGAGCCACAAGTCTCCATCGTGACCCCTGACCTCTTGCAGTGTAGCCATACATAGCTCGATGGCGATGTACTGGAACTGGCGATCCTTCTCCGTGCAGAAGTAGCGGATGACATTGGGATATTCATCAGATTCCCTCAGTAGCTGAACTTCCCGGTCCGCAAAACTAAAGCATTCTGGCAGGATCCTCTTCACAGCCACGTCTCGATTATCAAATGTCCCCCTGCAGGGAGCAAGATCTACATAGAAGAGCCATTCATCAACCACTTCATAGGAAGGAACCCAAAAGGGAAGGTAACCCACAGAAGGAGGATCAGCCGCAAGAGTTTAGGGTTTGTGATGAGACATTTCTAAGGGACTGAATGATGCATCTATAGGGGTATATGGGATCCTGGGGACCAGAACCGAATGTGACCAACTCCCCCAACCTGCATATTCAAACACTCACCTATATACTATTGTGCCCTCTGCACCGTGGCCAAGGACGTCCCTGGGGTTGAATGAGATCTTGCCTACTGTCACTCTTATGTCTTCATCTGTCAGGGGGACAAAAAAAAAAAAAAAAGCAATCAAAGACAATAAAGGGCGAAAACTAGTAAAAAACAGCGGACTATTCCAAGTATTTACCGGCATCTTCCTGTTCAGTGGAGATCACACTGCCAACCTCAGACGTGGAGAGATTAGAGTGCATCGAGTGGTTGGAGGCTCGGGGAGACATGTTGGGGGTACTGTTAGCCGAGCTCTCCCCCCGCCCCCCAGTAATGTCCAGGTAGTCACTAATTGCAGCAACCTCTGCTGGTGGTGAGAAGGTGACATGCTGCATCTGCAGAATTTTCTCCTCCAGCTGCTTCTGGAACTGCTGATGCTGAAGCTGCTGCTGCTGGTGCACCGTCTGCAAAAACAAGGGCAGCACAGAATTGTGGGTAGTGAACCCAACGTCCACCAGGGAAGCAGGGTAGTTATATTCTTACTTTGGGGTAGGTGATGACAAAGGCCACCCATCCAGCTAGGAGGAAGGTGCTGAGGATGATGGTTGCCAGGTCCTTCAGCATGGAGTCCACTGGCGCCTCCGGCTTGGGTAGGAATGGCTTGGAGATATCGGAGATGTCCTTAGAGTCATAGAGCGGCAGCTCTGTGGGCGGCTCCTCTGGAATTCCTATCACCTCCTGCGGAAGGCGAGATCATAGGGTTACTGAGGAAGAGCCACGTTGAAGCTACTACATACAAAGTGGGCAAACATGCTGACAAGTCCCTACCATCAGTGTAGGGAACAGGGATCTCACATTATTGCTGTACATACCTCAGGGAAATGCACCTTGTCTGCTCCCGCTTCTATAATGTTGTTTTCTCGTTGCAGCGTGGGAGGGAAGGCGTCAAGGATCTTGGTTGGGGCAGGCAATGGGATCTCATGGTGGCCTGCAGAAACAATAAAAAGCTGATGGAGATCCAGTAGTCGTGGCTCAGTAATAAACAGAGAAACCTTGTGTCTTAACACAAGAACTGAGGCATAAATCATGTGCAGTCCCAGGTGTGACCAGTAGGCAGTCCATACCTATCAACAGCCACTGGTTCTTCCAGTAATTTAGCTTGTCCTTCCCCTTTAAGCTGGATGGAATCTTCAGATCTGTGCTTGGTGTGAACTCGCATTCCCCGGTATCCTCGATCATCACCCCGCCTGTCCGGGGGCCATCAAGCAGCATCGCCTTTCCCCGAGGCTACAGAACAGACACAGTAAGTATAGCAGGCATGGCTGTGAGATCCCAGAGGACAGAGTCAGCAATGTGGGTGTACTGGAAACCATCAAAATGTAGCCGATGACAGTCACTGCAAAGAGCAAGTGGGTCCTCCACCGTGCGCAAAATCAGCCGACACCAGGCTACATGATACTATCCTCTTTAGCTCTATGACTGACCAATGAAGTATATGACCCATGGGCGGTGGAAGGTCTATAGACAATGAAGGTTATAGTGGCCAATAGCAGTGGAGAATTCACTGCACACATTCTATGGCGGTGCTACTAGATTAAATGCCTGTAACAGACTCACCACGACTGCGACGCCCTCATGTACCAGAGAGGAGGAGGCATAGAGACTGGTTGAGTATTTCCCCACGTAAAGAGTCGGCCTGGAAACAAGAACAGCGAGTCTCAGAGGGTCAAAAAACACAACAGGATCAGAGGCTTCCAGAAATTGCCAAGAGGGAGTGGCAACCAATGGACAATCAGCCATCACCTCCAAGGTAACAGCACCACCTAGTGGCCAAGCTAAAGTAAAAATCCCTGCACAGGACACTGAATGCTCTGCAGGGTTAAAGGGTCCAATGCATTGTGGGCCCTACAACTATACCATATCATTCTCAGGGGTCCAAATTTTTTTTTTTTTTTTTTTAAGGGCTACTAGGCCAAAAACACATTTTCCATGCCTGCCTTTTTTTAAGTTCTTTAGGTGGAATATAATTTAATACTATACTTGCAGACGATTTTCAGCTATCGTAGACAGCCGGCACCTGCTTCGTATAGAGCAGGATCAGCTTCCGATCCCGCTCCATGCATACCCCATGACATAAATATAGGTCATGTGGAGTGAAGGGGTTAATCATCATCTTCTATAGTCCCCTAAACAAGCTACAGACCTTAAGTATACAGTCAGGAGGATGAGGTGTGATCTTGTATTATAACTGTGATGGGAGACGGTCCCCCTCTAGGCAGTTTCTGTGGCAGGGTTCATGTAACGGCATCACACAGATGGAGAGTTTGACTAGAAAATGAATACATAACCCCAAGCAGATCTCAGTCATGTGATCCCAATTCAGGCTGGGAGTTTCAGACAGAGCAGGAATAACTAACCAAGGGAATATTCTTTTTTTTTTTGAAGCCCTTAAAAGTTTGGACCCCCTTTAAAAGATATATGGCGCTGTTGTGGGACCCCCAATGCATTGGTCCCTTAAACTGTGCAGAGCAATTCATTGTATATATTATAAGCTGCTGTCCAGAGACGCTTCATTCATGGGGATGTGAAGGCCGCGATACAGCCTCGCTATACAGGATGCATGTACTGTATGTGGATGGTGCAGGGTCCACGACCAGGTACCACGCATGGAAGGATCAGCGTGATCACATGACCTAGAAGTTCCAGGCCATACTTACATCAGTTTGCTCTTGGTTTGCGTCTCTTTAGGGAAGGGGTACATCCACTTGGTTATCCGTCCGACCTCCCCGGACATAAAGGTGAGGTAGCGCAGAGTCTCCACCCCCACATTGTTATGAAGCACCTTCCTCAGGCCTTCTCTCTGCCAAATGTATAGCGCCACCACTGGAGAGCCATAGTTCTGCAGCCACAGGACATCCCCAGAGTCACTGTCCACTGTCACCACCAGACCATCCCCGCTGGACACGAAGTGAGACATTTCTGGAAGAGCAGCAGAATGGAGAGTAGAGTGCATGCTCCCGCCCAGACCAGCATTACCACCCCTCGCCCTCCTCTGGACACCCGCCACTTACTGTATTCTGTGCCCTCATCCGGCAAGGTCGCCGCATAATCATAGTAGGTGGCGTTCCAACGCAGCTCCTTGTTCTTTATGTCATACATGGTGATTGTATATTCTGCAAGACAAGAAAGGTTAGAGTAGAAAAAAAGGGCATCCAGAAGAATGGGGATCAGTGGGCAGACCACTGGAGAAGACGCACCTGTCCTGCCCAGGTATAGCAGAGAAGTGGAGGGGCACAAACTTTCTGCAAAGGACGAGGTCAACGTTTGCTGCTTTTTCCCCGTCACCAGGTCAACCAGATACCAGGCATCCTGCTTCTTCCCTGCGGAGAAGACACAACACATGAGCCCGGGGACATGGCAGTGACCCCAGACGCAGCGCTCGGAAATCACTTACCCATATACAAAATGCCATCCAAGCTGCGACATGGCGACGCTGCCACCAACTCTGGGATAGTAAACGGGAGTTTCTGGGGAAAAAAAAAAAATGTTGCAAAAGAACAATGATCAGATGAAGGGCCAGTAACTACCTACATACAAGAACACACAGCGGTCGGATATATAGGAACCCTGCTGCCTCCCATATGTTAGTCAGCCACAGAACGGTGCTCCCTCTGGCCACATGGCGGCACCCCACAGTTACAGCTTAGGTAATAGAAGAACATCCTACTCTTACCGTCAGCCCCTCGTTGTGTTTAACGTCCAGTGTGTACAAGCTGCCGTCATTGGGATCGGGAAGAAAGGCCGGCCTGGAGAGAGAAGGGATGACCTCACAAATACGTCCAAAAAGGAGAGGTTGATGAACTATGCAACTGTTCACTGATATCAATGAGACAAGAATAGAATGTCCACCTCATCGTATACAAGAGCGCACATTGCATCATATGCACTTATGTGGGATATACAGGCAGGATGGGGGCAGCAGAAGTTCTAATACTCCCATCCCTTCCTACATTAGATCTTTACAGGTTTGTGGGATGAAGGATAAAAAGATTAAAGGGGTTTTTGTCAGAGGATTGATCCGTTTGAGCTGTGGTGCTGGCGAAACCTGCTGCATATACCCCGGACGGCGAGAGTCACAAACAGAGAAGTCCTGGATCATATAAGACCTGATTTATCACTGGGGGCCCAAGCTGGCCCGGCTCAGACTCACCAGAGGGCAAGCTGGCCCGGCTCAGACTCACCAGAGGGCAAGCTGGCTCGGGCCCGTGGATTTTGGCCATGTAAAGCGAACAGAGTCACTAGAAAAATGTATAATGTTTAAATAGATCAGCGGCAAAAGAAGACCCGGCCACCAAAGCATACGATGGCTGATACTGGCATGGATATCGCATAACTGAAAGAAACAGTACAAAACCGAAAAACATGGAGGGAGCTGGCCTTTAGGGTCATGAACGACTAAACCGATAACAACAACATCATCAAAATCACAAGTTATCTTCTGTCCACGGGATAAGGGAGAACTTGCCGATTGGTTGGGGTCTCACCGCCAAGACCCCCATCGATTCTGAGAACAGGGGTCCCGTAGCCCATCTGCCTGTCACTGTGGGGTTGCTTCACCCCTATAGTGACGTTAGAATGAATGGAGCGCTGGCCGAACAACTGTAGCTGGTGCTCCATTAATTTCAACGGGGCTGAAGGAAATACCTAAGGCCTCGTCGCTTGGCTATCTTCAGCAGGCCCATTGAAAATAAATGGAGCGGTGGCACGCTTGTGCGACTGGTGTCCCCATCCAGTCTCTTCCCCACTGCAAGGGGGCAGCACGCCTGCGGTGAGACCATGACTTGTCACAGTAGCCTTGCTGAATGATAAAGTTTGACAGAGTTAAGATGGTCCGCGTGAAGAAGAAGAAAAAAACGCATCATGGCATGTCCTACTTCTGTCCATTTAACAAACTAGATAAAGAAGCCAAAATATGTCATACGCAGTGTCCGTGTATGTTGGAGCGCACACAGACTAGCGTGTTGCCTGATGCAAGTTGTATCCCAGTCTCTCGGCACAACTCACAATTACAGCTAGCCTTACATGTGCTGCACACGGTATATGACATACATGTGGCTGCTGGCTCTGCTCCATCACACAACTATTGAGCGGTAGGCCATCCTGTATGGGTGCGCATTGCTGACATTATTGATATCCCTGCCTCAGAGTGGCACACCACTAATATACTTTCTGTAGCTTTGTGCCCCACTAGTACCCTCTCGCATGACTGGTACTTCACCATCACCCCTTCTAAGTTGGTACCCCACCAATACCAGCCTAGCAGGCCTAGCTGCAAATGGCAACAAGATTAACTTCACATTGCCATTCCCAAGTTCTATGGATCATTGGCGGCTATTTTAGTGGTCATCTAGAGGATCTCGCTGGATCAGAGTAACAGTCTACAGGGATGGGTGCATGCAGTAGCAGGATAACAGGTTGGTATAGTGCTTGAGGCGTAGACACCAGGGCCGCACTTACTCTTCCACATGTGTCGGAACTTGAAGTACGGGATCTGCAGAGAGAAAACAATAAATCATAATGTCAGATGCCTTCCTGCTATAATTAACCCCCACGCTGCTGTGCCATCTCTGCAAGCATACAAGGAGGGGTACGCTCGGACATATTTACCTTCTTTTAATGTCCACTTGATACCGCCAGTCCTCTTACTGACAGCGTGGAGACTCCCGTCCAGGGTGGAGACGAACAGTAGGGACTCCGGCAGCGTCACACTGCTCCCTCTACCGCTGTCCTGGGGAATAAAGAGACACCCATTACCGGGTTTCCCCAAAATATGACCCTGCATGGCTGTGATTGGTTCATCGAGCGCCGCAGTGATTGGTTTTTGAGCTCTGCAGCTCAGCCAGTCAGAGCAATTGCTTGCTGGAGGCGGGGTTTACAAGCCCTGTTACCAGCAAGCGATCTTCTGTCGGCGCCGAGAACTGCAAGGAAGCCTGCCGGAACTGCAGAGAGCAACGGGAAAGACCAGGACGGTGCCTGCTAGGCCAGTATTGCTTCCCCCCTCCCCATATAGTCTAGTTATATGGTAGGGGGCCGTTTACAAACAAGTCATCGTTTAAACGAGGGACCGATGTCAGAGTCGCCCCGCAGCCTGTTTATACAGCAGATACATCGTTGGCGCGTTCACACGAGAAATTGTTCAGTCGTTCGCATTTGCTGTATAAGGCCGCCTGCAGACGGTCGGGTCGGATCCCGCTGTCCTGATGCGAACTCGTGCCCCTGCAGAGACCTGCGGCTCACCCGCTCCCTGGGGGCTTCATTCTCTGCTATACGCCGGCTGCTGGCACATATACAGAGCAGAGCCGGCCCGTCACTACTGACATGTCTGTACGAGCCTCTGCGAGACCCACACAGAAATAGAACATGCCGCAATTTGTTTTCTGCGTGACAAATCACGGCCGTCTGCCTAGCATTGCGTTGTCTAATGCAATCCTATACAGGCGGGCACGGGCAGAAATTCTGCAGGAAATCCCGCCACAGAATTTCCGCCTGTGTGCAGGGGGCCTACGTGACGGAGGATAACTGATCAAGGGCAATTTAACCCCTTAACAACCAGCCCATAGTGTTTTTACGTCCTCCCGAAGTGGGCTTTATTCTCTGAGGACGTAAAAACATGTGTCCTGCAGAGAATAAAGCCCCTCGGGCTCTGGACGTGACAGCTCCATGCTGTCAGTGTCCGCAGGTAGCTGACAGCATGGAGCTGTCATCTCGGGCTGTTCGGACCCCCCCCCCCCCCCGGCATTGCGATCGGCACTATCCAATCGATAGTGCCGATCGCAAAAAAGTAAATAAAACTGCAATAAAAGTTAAAGATTCAGCTGCTCTGATGGATCGGATCCATCGGAGCAGCTGAAATTACTCACCGTGGTCCGCCGCACTGCTCCCCGCTGTCCCGATGCTTCGGGCCCCATAGCCGTCCTTCTGCGCTTGCGCCAGGCGGCATTACGTCAGCCGCTTGCGCAGAAGGCCCAGCAGCTCGGGAAATTTAAAATCTCCTGGCTCCCGGCTCCTGTAGGTAGCCGGGAGGCAGGGGATGTAAGCGGGGACCGCGGTGAGCGGTCCCCGGTACCGCGATCGCCGTTATCCAGTGGATAACGGCGATCGCGGAAAAGTGCAAAAAAGTGTAAAAAAAGAAAAGTTTCACCTCCCCTCATGGATCGGATCCATGAGGGGAGGTGAAAATAGTCACCTCAGGTCCGCCGATGTCCTCCGGCCGGTGTCGGGACCCCCCGCTGGCTTCTGTGATGTGCCGATGTGGCGCGCATGCGCAGAAGCCGGCGAGCCCGGCATATTCAAATTCTCCCTGCACCCGGCTGTCACAGATAGCCGAGTGCAGGGAGATATGACTGGGGACCGCTGTATGCGGTTTCCAGTCATATGATCACCGTTATCCATCAGATAACGGTGATCATATAAAGTTAAAAAGTAAAAAAAAAAAAAAAGTTAAGTTAAAAAAAAAAGTTTAAAAAGTTAAAGTTTCATCTCCCCTTACGGATCGTATCCGTAAGGGGGGATGAAATTACGTACCCAAGATCCCGGATTTGTTCCCTGGTGGGATGTTGATCCATGGACCTTACCCCAGCTTCGGCGCATGCGCCCGTCAGCATGATGACGGACGCATGCACAAAAGTGAAAGATTGCCCAAGAAATTTAAAATCTCCCTGCTGCTGGCTACCAAAGGTAGCCAAGAGCCTGGAGATGTCACGGGGAGCCGCGGTATGCGGTTACTGGTCACGTGATCGCCGTTATCCAATGCATAATGGCGATCACGTAAAAGTTCTTTAAAAAGTGGCAGTTTCATCTCCCCTCACCGATGCGATCGGTGGGGGGAGATGAAACATCTTCTCGGAGGCTTCCGCATTTGAATCCAGATGCGATTATCCTCCATGGATCCTGCCAGCTCCTGGGTATGCGCCCGCTGGCAAAATGCCGGACACATTCGCAGGAGCCGGGGAGCCCAGGAAATTTTAAATCTCCTTGCTCCCAGCGACCAACGGTCGCTGAGTGCTTGGAGCAGTGACCGGCGGCCTCGTTGAGCGGTCCCCGGTCACGTGATAAAGTAGCGAACTAACATTAGGCCGGTCACGCATGACCAGAGAGGAATTACGGGTTCTGCATGCACTTGATCAGCGGTAATCCACGGATCAATCGCATGCATTGGTTACACAATTCCCCCCAATTAGCGGGTCGGAATTACGTAATCCACTCACAGAAACAGAACACGGCATGCTATATTTTACCGCGGATATCCGCGACCTAGAGCCCATTGTGCTCTATGACCGCGGATATACTCGCAGCCCATATGCAAACACATTGTGTACGGGCTGCGGGTACCCGGGTCATCTCTAAGCGACGGCGCAGGAAATATAAACAAAAAACGGTGTACTGCGCATGACCGCCTGTGTGAGTAGGCAGTTATGCGCAGTACATTACGCGGCCGTACGCAGGGTCACAGCCGGGCTCACAGCTGGAATCCGCTGCGGGCCTCCGCAAGCGTATTCCACCTACGGCTACGTGAACTTGGCGTTATTCAGACCGCTACCTGTAATCCGTGATTTACAAGAAGCCCCGGGAACGCTCGCCTTCCAGGAGCAGCTTGTTGAGCGCCTTCTCTGTGAGACCGCAGCAAAATTACAAAGCCTCACAGAGCGCCACTTTTTACACCCCATACCCGCTGCTGAGGTTACGAAATACCCCCCAAAATACACGAGAGGAGGGGGGATACCCGGTTTTCTTGCCCCATGTGCCCAACCCAACCAGCCTCCGTAATTACCCCTGTCTTCGGACATAAAACGCAGTTTATATTATTACCTTTATCTAATATTTAGGGAATGCCAAAAAAATGGGGATGGCGGGGAGGGGGGAGGGATTATTTTTAGGAAGTCAATTTTTTTTCTGTATAAGTGGGCAATGGGGCCTTGAATTTATTCAGTTCTGCCCTGAAATCCAGCGGGCATTCCCTCCATTATGGGCCTAGCCATGTGTCCTGTAAGTAGATTAGGGCCACAATGGGTATGTTTCTGAACACGGGACAAACGGGGGTATCCATTTTGGGGTGAAGGTCTTCATTCCTATGTACATTGTCCAAAAAAAAAAGTTTTTAAATTGACAAAATTACCAAAAAAATGAAAATCGTAATTTTTTCCCTTTGCTTTGCTTAGATTCATTCAAATACTTTGGGGTCAAAATATGCAGTACACCCCTAGATGAATTTGTTAAGGGGTCTAGTTTTCAAAATGGGGTCGTTTGTGGGGGTTCTCTATCGTTTTGGCCGCTCAATGGCTCTACAAACGGGCAAGGGGGCCTGGAATTTATTCAGTTGTACCCTGAAATCCAACGGGTGCTCCTTCCATTATAGGCCTAGCTATGTTTCCTTTACGTAGATTAGGGCCACAATGGGTATGTTTCTGAACACGGGACAAACGGGGGTATCCATTTTGGGGTGAACGTCTTCATTCCTATGTACACTGTCCAAAAAAACCAGTTTTTAAATTGATACAATTGCCAAAAAAATGAAAATCATAATTTTTTCCTTCTGCTTGGCTTAGATTCATTCAAAAACTGTGAAGTCAAAAAAGTCATCATACCCCTAGATAAATTCGTTAGGGGGTCTACTTTTTAAAATGGGGTCACTTGTGGGGGTTCTCCATCGTTTTGGTCACTCAATGGCTCTACAAGTGGGCAATGGGGACTAAATCTCCATCAAGCAAAATTTCTGTTCCGAAAGCCACCGGTTGCTCCTTTCCTTTTGGGCCCCATTGTGCATATAGACGTAATACTAGGGCCACAATGGTTATGTTTCTGAGCACGGGAGAAACAGGGGTATCCATTTTGGTGTGCAAGTCTTCATTCATTATGTGCGGTACAAAAAAAACCTGCTTTTGAAATGACAGAATTACCAAAAAAATGAAAATCGTATTTTTTTTCCTTCGGCTTGGCTTAGATTCATTCAAAAACTGTGAAGTCAAAAAAGTCATCGTACCCCTAGATAAATTCGTTAAGGGGTCTACTTTTCAAAATGGGGTCACTTGTGGGCGTTCATCGTTTTAGTCACTCAATGGCTCTACAAGTGTGCAATAGGGCCTAAATCTCCATCAAGCAAAATTTCTGTTCCGAAAGCCACCGGTTGCTCCTTTCATTTTGGGCCCCATTGTGCATCCAGACATAAGATTAGGGCCACAATGGGTATGTTTCTGAGCACGGGACAAACAGGGGTATCCATTTTGGGGTGCAAATCCTAATTTTCATGTGTACTATAGAAAAAAGTCCTGTCTTTAAAATGACATATTTGCAAAAATATGAAATTTTAGTTTCTCTCTTCTAAATTGCATTGACTCCTGAAAAAAAACTGTGGGGTTAAAATACTCCTGACACCCCTCAGTGAATACGTTAAGGGGTGTAGTTTTTAAAATGGGGTCACTAGTGGGGGTATCTATCATTTTGACTCCTATGAGCCTTTCCAATCTTGGCTTGGTGCAGGAAAACAAAGTGTTCCTCAAAATGCTGAAAAGTAATGTTACATTTGTACGTCTCCTAAATGGTTAAAAAAAAAAAAACGAAAGTTTTTCCAATATGCAGCCAAAATAAAGTAAAGGGATGGAAATATATATCTTAGCAAAAATTTCTATATTGTGTTTGCACATATTTGAGATATTGCAGTTGGAAATGTGAAAAAATGACGATTTTTTCAAAATTTTCCCAATTTTGGCACTTTTAATAAATAAACACAAATTCTATCGGTCTTTTTTTTCCACCTAAATGAAGTACAACATGTGGCGAAAAAACAATGTTAGAATAGCTTGGATATGCAAAACCTTTCTGGTGTTTTTCCATGTTAAAGTGACACATGTCAGATTTGCAAAATTTGGCCTGGTCATTAAGGCGCAAACAGGCTTGGTCACTAAGGGGTTAAACTGAAGGATCAGTGAGTGAGCCACAATGGTTTCACGCACACAGTGACTGGCTGCGCTCAGAGTGGAGGGGACCACGTTGGAACAGGGGCAGTAATGCCCATTTTATTTATGCCATTCCCTTCTCTGACAAAAGTTTTAAAACCCCTTTAAGTAGAAGAAAGCTGTGGCCCCCATACCCCTGACCCTTTGTGGCAGTCCAATCACGGCCTGCCCTTCCCCTCATCCCTACATACAAACCCCTCCACCCCGCAGAAGGGGGGGGGGGGGGGAAATCAGTCAGAACCCCCAAAACCTCACCCTAAAAAAATCGCCAGCAACCCCCCCCCCCCCCCTAATCAGAGGGCACATTATACTTTTCACTCATTAGAATTACCCATGTGTCCCCAATGTAACAACCCGGCGCCCAGGGCCTTACCCCTTAACAGAGGCTGCATCGGAAGCCTGGCACAGGTCTCCCACACCAGGGAGAGCGGCTGCCGGGTGACAGCCTGGCACCTGCTCAAACAGCAGGGACCAGATAAACCTCCGATTCCCACTGTTTAACCCTTTTCATGTCGCGATCAGTGCAGCCACAGCATGTAAAACGGTGACAGAGGGAGGGGCTTCATCTCTCTTATCAGACCCCTGCAATATGATCACGGGGTCCTGATGGGTTGCTATGGCAGGCTTGAATATGGCTTCTGGGTCTGAACGTCATAGGCTGTCTAATACAGTGTATTAGAGGAATGATAAGATATGGTGATAATCAAGTCCCCTCGTGGGAAAGAAATATTAACACATATATATCACATGTGGTACTGCTGCATTTATAATGATCCAGACGGAAAAGTCAGTACATTATTTAACCCTCACAGTGCAGGTCATGGAGAAGAAGAAAAAAACGTGGCGAAAATAGCTAATTTTGCCTTTCTCACATTACAAAAAACGGAATAGAAATCGACTAAAACTTTGCATGGATCAAATGGTACAATTAAGGGTGCGGTCACACGGGCAATTATGTGCATGAAAGGGTGCAATAAAAAAAATATTATATATATATATATATATATATATATATATATATATATATATATATATATATATATATATATATATATAGCACCTGCATAAAAGAGAACATGTTGGTGGCAATAGACCCAGTCACGCAATTTTTCTTCACACAAAGCGCGATTTATTTTTTTTTCACATGGCTATACACGCACTTAAAAAAAAAAGTACAACTCATACTGCAAAAAATAAATAAATGTTAGGGATCTTTGAATGCAACAATAAACCAAAAAGACTTTTTTTTTTTTTTTTGAAAGAGTTGCAAAACATAAACAAAAAATACATGCTTTGCCTCTTGTAATACGGCAACACAAAAGCAAAAAAAAAATAAATTGTACAATAAAATTATATGTACCCAAAAGTGATGCCATTATAAAATAGAACTTATCCCACAAAAAAATGAAGCCCTTACATGGCTAGGTCGGGGGGGGGGAAAAAAAAGGTCAAAAAGTTTTGGCTTCTGGAATGTAAAGGCCCATTTAGACAACAATTCTAGCTCAAATAACCGCTGTGTCTAAATGCACGGCCATCGTGCTGTTTTCGAGCACGATTCGTTTCTCGCTCAATTCTAGTTTTCTAGAATTGAGCGATGAACTCTTATCAGCGGCGCAGGCTGTTGTCACAGTCGGCAGAGCTGATGAGATTCTTTCAGCTTGCGTCCCGCTGCTAGTTCACAGCAGGACACAATCTGTAAGCATGGAGAACAATGCAGCTGTTTGCTTATGCAAAACAACTATTGTTCGAGCAACAGTGGTCATGTCCCACTCCGCCTGCATAGCTCTTTAGTAGCTACTATAAACTATGCAAAGATGATCACTCAAAACTGTCGTTTGAGAAATTATCTTTCAGTAAAAATGGGGGTTTACTAAGAGAGAAAACCCTGAAAAATTAGTTTTTCATTAAGGTGAAAACAGGCTTTGTCACTAAGGGGTTAATTAACAGGATTTGGCCTGGTTATACATAGAAACCAATCACAGATGAGTAGAAAGATGAAAGATACGCTTTAATCGGTTGCTATGGGTAACAAGGACAAAATCTGATAACTGAGGCCCAGAGTTCCAAGAATCAGAGACGCAATTCCCCCGAGGCTCCAGTCACGTCTGACCGGCTCCATCACTGCTGAGCGCTCGTTAAAAAAAACGTTTTCAAGATTCAAACTCTACTAATGGATTAAATATGATATGAAATATGGGTGTAGTATACGGATAAAGGCCAAACACTTGGGAAAACTCTATACGACCCCCTCCCCCACCAGGAGGGCACCCCTCCCACCCAGAGGGCACCCCTCCCCTTCACTTATCACAAGTGGAATCAGCAACACCAAAAAAAAAAAAATCACACGAGACCCTATAAACTGCAAGAACAACGGAGGGGACATCTGCAGAGTGGCCTGCGATCAGCCGCTGGCAGCGCCACAGTCAGCAGAACTGTCCAAGAGTGACAGCAAACAGTCATCAGCAATAACTGCACTGCAGGAAGAGGTGGCACGGCTATAGGGGTCACAGGGGGTGCAGCTGTAACCGGGCCCCCGAAGCCAGGTTGGACAAAAGGCCCCTTCTTGCCACTGTGTCGGCTAAATTCTCCTCCACATGGCTCATTAATCGCGATGACATCTGCACTCAGCTGCTGCTGTCCTATACTGTGGGCGGAGTCAGGCTGATCAGGCAGCAGCAGCCGAGTGCAGATATCACCGCGATAAGATCTAAAATCTGACTGAAGGGTTAACCAGGGTTACTACACTGGGGCATGGAGGCCTCAGGAGCCACAGTGGGCGGCCATTGTGAGGGTACAGGGGGAAACAAATACTTTCACGGGCAGAGAGTAAGCATTACTAACTGGGGAGGGTCACAGAGGGGAACCATTACTGTACAGATGGAGGTACTACTAGTGTGTAGGGGGCGCTGGAGAGCGAGCAAAGGCAAGCCTTCATGGCAGTCTGACCTGGGCAGAGAGGAAAAGCGAAAGCTGATGTCAGACTACAGAAGCCGTGATCAGAGGAGGTAACAGCACTGTAACTACTATCACTACATGGAGCAGCTGTATAGTGAGGTAATCTATAGGCTGTCGAGCTGACCCTCCCATGAGCACAGGTGTATTCGCGCACACGGGCAGCGTTCCTGCGCAATCAGTGATGCCTCGCCGTATTTTACTGTACTTTTTGCACCCGGCAAACAAAGACACCGAATGGAATGGCCAATTAGTCCTAACGAGCTCCAGATGTGCGCCATCACCAGTGGAGCTACGCAGCGCTGCGCACATTTCCTTACACGCTGCGCCGGACGGGCTGCATGCGGCCCCGAGTGCGCAGAATACATAAGGTGAAGAAGCCTTGTAATCAGCGGGCCGCAGTCCCAGCGCCTTCTGCGTGCAAATACGCCTGCGCAAAGCCGGCCTTTAATCTTTAAGACTCCAGACGCTCCCCTGGCTGCCAGTGCTGCTGTGATGGGCCCCTGCCAGACAGCCATGAGGGGCCCCAAGATGAACTCTTATACCAGGGCCGCCAGCAGCAGTGGACACTACAAGTCCCAGAACTCACGACAGCTGCTGGGCGGCCATGATCAGACGACACCTTCAGTATCTGCCCCCCCCCAGCCATAACTGGTACCGGCCACCATAGAACTGCATCACCTGCAGCAGCGCCCCCCGCAGGTGGCTGGTCACAAGTGCATGTAGTCTATCGTGTGCTCACAGCTCACCTGGCCGGCTGCATGCAGGGACCCCACAGGTAACCTGTAACCCTTACCTGCCCGTGCTACACCTGTGTGTATGCAGAGCAGCTGGCAGCCAGAACTCACCATCTGGCAGAGCAGCAGCGCCGCACACAGGAGCTGCGCCCACAGCATGGCCGCTCCCCGTGCCAGGGTGACCCACGAGGTGACTGCGGCCCCCGCTCTCCGCTCCGTACTGTCACCAGCTCCGGTCCCGGCACATCTACTCCATTACCGACCAATGTGTCCGAGGCTTCCACTGCTTCCTGTAGGAGGAGCTTATAGCCCCGCCCCACCACCGGCGTCACCGCACAGGGAGAATCAACAGGTAGGGGGGGAGAGCCGTAGCCAATGGGCTTATTGCTCTCGTGTGATAGGCGGGGTAAAGAATGACAGCAGCGATATGATTGGCTGTAAGGAAGAACGACTCCTGTGCAACAATAATGTGCTGACACGAACCAAATGCCATGCATCACCATGAGTCTACTGACACCTACCTGACATTACACACAAGCACCCCCTACTGACACCTACCTGACATTACACACAAGCACCCCCTACTGACACCTACCCGACATTACACACAAGCACCCCCTACTGACACCTACCTGACATTACACACAAGCACCCCCTACTGACACCTACCTGACATTACACACAAGCACCCCCTACTGACACCTACCTGACATTGCACACAACCACCCCCTACTGACACCTACCTGACATTACACACAACCACCCCCTACTGACACCTACCTGACATTACACACAAGCATCCCCTACTGACACCTACCTGACATTACACACAAGCACCCCCTACTGACACCTACCTGACATTACACACAACCACTTCCTACTGACACCTACCTGACATTACACACAAGCACCCCCTACTGACACCTACCTGACATTACACACAAGCACCCCCTACTGACACCTACCCGACATTACACACAAGCACCCCCTACTGACACCTACCTGACATTACACACAAGCACCCCCTACTGACACCTACCTGACATTACACACAAGCACCCCCTACTGACACCTACCTGACATTGCACACAACCACCCCCTACTGACACCTACCTGACATTACACACAACCACCCCCTACTGACACCTACCTGACATTACACACAAGCATCCCCTACTGACACCTACCTGACATTACACACAAGCATCCCCTACTGACACCTACCTGACATTACACACAAGCACCCCCTACTGACACCTACCTGACATTACACACAACCACTTCCTACTGACACCTACCTGACATTACACACAAGCACCCCCTACTGACACCTACCTGACATTACACACAAGCACTTCCGACTGACACCTACCTGACATTACACACAAGCACCCCCTACTGACACCTACCTGACATTACACACAAGCCCCCCCCCTACTGACACCTACCTGACATTACATACAAGCCCCCCCTACTGACACCTACCTGACATTACACACAAGAACCCCCTACTGACACCTACCTGACATTACACACAACCACTTCCTACTGACACCTACCTGACATTACACACAAGCACCCCCGACTGACACCTACCTGACATTACACACAACCACCCCCTACTGACACCTACCTGACATTACACACAAGCACCCCCTACTGACACCTACCTGACATTACACACAAGCACCCCCGACTGACACCTACCTGACATTACACACAAGCACCCCCGACTGACACCTACCTGACATTACACACAACCACCCCCTACTGACACCTACCTGACATTACACACAACCACTTCCTACTGACACCTACCTGACATTACACACAAGCCCCCCCTACTGACACCTACCTGACATTACATACAAGCCCCCCCCTACTGCCACCTACCTGACATTACATACAAGCCCCCCCCTACTGCCACCTACCTGACATTACACACAAGCACCCCCTACTGCCACCTACCTGACATTACACACAAGCACCCCCTACTGACACCTACCTGACATTACACACAACCACCCCCTACTGACACCTACCTGACATTACACACAACCACTTCCTACTGACACCTACCTGACATTACACACAAGCACCCCCTACTGACACCTACCTGACATTACACACAACCACCCCCTACTGACACCTACCTGACATTACACACAAGCACCCCCTACTGACACCTACCTGACATTGCACACAACCACCCCCTACTGACACCTACCTGACATTACACACAACCACCCCCTACTGACACCTACCTGACATTACACACAACCACCCCCTACTGACACCTACCTGACATTACACACAACCACTTCCTACTGACACCTACCTGACATTACACACAACCACTTCCTACTGACACCTACCTGACATTACACACAAGCACCCCCTACTGACACCTACCTGACATTGCACACAAGCACCCCCTACTGACACCTGACATTGCACACAAGCACCCCCTACTGACACCTGACATTGCACACAAGCACCCCCTACTGACACCTACCTGACATTGCACACAAGCACCCCCTACTGACACCTACCTGACATTGCACACAAGCACCCCCTACTGACACCTACCTGACATTGCACACAAGCACCCCCTACTGACACCTACCTGAGATTGCACACAAGCACCCCCTACTGACACCTACCTGACATTGCACACAAGCACCCCCTACTGACACCTACCTGACATTACACACAATGACCCCCTACTGACACCTACCTGACATTACACACAATGACCCCCTACTGACACCTACCTGACATTGCACACAACCACCCCCTACTGACACCTACCTGACATTGCACACAACCACCCCCTACTGACACCTACCTGACATTACACACAAGCACCCCCTACTGACACCTACCTGACATTACATACAACCACCCCCTACTGACATCTGCTCAACATTACACACAACCACCCCCCACTGACACCTACCTGACATTACACACAAGCACCCCCCACTGACACCTACCTGACATTACACACAAGCACCCCCTACTGACACCTGCCCGACATTACACACAACCACCCCCTACTGACACCTACCTGACATTACATACACTCACCCCTGCACCAAGAGCTGACACTCCCCCCTCACGTTATAAACAGCCACCCCTTCCCCAAGAGCTGACACTTCCCCGCCTCCTTATATACAATCACCCTCTCCTGCATCGGGAGACCCCTAGTGACACCTACCTGACATTACATACAAGCCCCCACCTACTGACACCTACCTGACATTATACACAAGCACCCTCTACTGCCACCTACCTGACATTACACACAAGCACCCCCTACTGCCACCTACCTGACATTACATACAATCACCCCCTACTGACACCTACCTGACATTATACACAAGCACCCCCTACTGCCACCTACCTGACATTACATACAATCACCCCCTACTGACACCTACCTGACATTACACACAAGCACCCCCTACTGCCACCTACCTGACATTACATACAATCACCCCCTACTGACACCTACCTGACATTACATACAACCACCCCCTACTGACATCTGCTCAACATTACACACAACCACCCCCCACTGACACCTACCTGACATTACACACAAGCACCCCCCACTGACACCTGACATTACACACAAGCACCCCCTACTGACACCTACCTGACATTACACACAACCACCCCCTACTGACACCTACCTGACATTACACACAAGCACCCCCTACTGACACCTACCTGACATTACATACAATCACCCCCTACTGACACCTACCTGACATTACACACAAGCACCCCCTACTGACACCTACCTGAGATTACACACAAGCACCCCCTACTGACACCTACCTGACATTACACACAAGCACCCCCTACTGACACCTACCTGAGATTACACACAAGCACCCCCTACTGACACCTACCTGACATTACACACAAGCACCCCCGACTGACACCTACCTGACATTACACACAAGCACCCCCGACTGACACCTACCTGACATTACATACAATCACCCCCTACTGACACCTACCTGACATTACACACAAGCACCCCCTACTGACACCTACCTGACATTACACACAAGCACCCCCTACTGACACCTACCTGACATTACACACAAGCACCCCCTACTGACACCTACCTGACATTACATACAATCACCCCCTACTGACACCTACCTGACATTACACACAAGCACCCCCTACTGACACCTACCTGACATTACACACAAGCACCCCCTACTGCCACCTACCTGACATTACATACAATCACCCCCTACTGACACCTACATGACATTACACACAAGCACCCCCGACTGACACCTACCTGACATTACATACAATCACCCCCTACTGACACCTACCTGACATTACAAACAATCACCCCTGCCCCAAGAGCTGACACTCCTCGCTCATGTTATAAACAGTCACCCCTTCCCCAAGAGCTGACACTCCCCCGCCCCCTCCAAGTTATATACAATCACCCTCTCCTGCAGCAGGAGCTGACCCCTACTGACACCTACCTGACATTACATACAATCCCCCACTGACCCAGGAGCTGACACTCTACTAAGTTACACCTATTGCCAAAACCAATCCCCCTCTAGAAGTTGTCGGGATGGAATGAATCTCTGTGGGACCGTAACGTTGTTATAAGGCTACATGCACACAAGTGCAAATGTCATGCGAATTTTGCGCGTTGCGAGACGCATAAAACCTGTGCGAATATGTACTGCATTCTTTTGAATGTACCCTGTTGTACCGCCTCTAGCTTGGACGCAAAATGTAATATGGAGTGAACGCCTCAATCCTGCCTTTCCTGTCCATCACACTGACAGCAGTGCCCCCAGACCAACACACTGCCCCCTGCTGGTGTAATGATCCTGGGGGGGGGGGGGTCACCCTTAGTAGTGGTACGAGGGACAATGACAGCTCAGCGATATGTTCAGGACATCCTGCAGCCACATGTGTTCCTCTCATGGCGGCTTCCAAGAGGCAGCAGGATAATGCTCACCCGCACACACAAGGGGGTCACAGGAAGCCCCCCACAACATTATCACACTTCTGTGGCTGCCCGATCACCCCTATTACATCTTGTATCCATGCTAGAGGCGGTACAACAGGGTACTAGAGCCTCCATGCCCGCCCGTATCACATCTTGTATCCAAGCTAGAGGCGGTACAACAGGGTACTAGAGCCTCCATGCCCACCTGTATCACATCTTGTATCCAAGCTAGAGGTGGTACAACAGGGTACTAGAGCCTCCATGCTGCCCGTATCACATCTTGTATCCAAGCTAGAGGCGGTACAACAGGGTACTAGAGCCTCCATGCCTGCCTGTATCGCATCTTGTATCCAAGCTAGAGGCGGTACAACAGGATACTAGAGCCTCCATGTCTGCCCATATCACATCTTATATCCAAGCTAGAGGCGATACAACAGGGTACTAGAGCCTCCATGCCCACCCGTATCACATCTTGTATCCAAGCTAGAGGTGGTACAACAGGGTACCTGAGCCTCCATGCCCACCTGTATCACATCTTGTATCCAAGCTAGAGGCGGTACAACAGCAATGTGTTACTCGGCCCACGGCGCTATGGATATCTTCTGCATATTTTAGTACATCAAGTAGGGAATCGGTTGTCAAAACATCCTCCCCCCCCCCCTGCTGGCGCTCCAACTAACGTGTTGGGAATTAATGGGATTTTGCGCTGTCTTTTCTACGCGCAAAAACCTCTGCTGACCGGCAGACCGCAGGGCGCCACCATATTTCAGCACTTGAATATGCTGCATGTTCTCGGACTGAAACTGATACGTCTACGGACGGCTTCATGCAGGCGCAGGCGTATTAATGGACACATTTGCACAATGGCCGTTGTACTTTTGTGAGCATGTCCGTGTATTTTACGATATTTTTGCTCTCGCAAAACCCCTCTCATGTAGGCTCCTGCGGATTTTAATTACGTTTGATTGAATATGTTCTATTTTTGTGTGACCATAGAACATGACGCAAATGTTATTGCACACGAAAAATGTGACTGAACCCGGTGACATCAGTGAGTGATGGTCACGGCGTGCGGCGCACATGTAATACACGGCGCACATGTAATACACGGCGCACATGTAATACACGGCCCACATGTAATACACGGCCCACATGTAATACACGGCGCACATGTAATACACGGCGCACATGTAATACACGGCCCACATGTAATACACGGCGCACATGTAATACACGGCGCACATGTAATACACGGCCCACATGTAATACACGGCCCACATGTAATACACGGCCCACATGTAATACACGGCGCACATGTAATACACGGCGCACATGTAATACACGGCCCACGTGTAATACACGGCGCACGTGTAATACACGGCGCACGTGTAATACACGGCCCACATGTAATACACGGCGCGTATGTAATACACGGCCCACATGTAATACACGGCCCACATGTAATACACGGCGCACATGTAATACACGGCCCACATGTAATACACGGCCCACATGTAATACACGGCGCACATGTAATACACGGCCCACATGTAATACACGGCGCACATGTAATACACGGCGCACATGTAATACACGGCCCACATGTAATACACGGCGCACATGTAATACACGGCGCACATGTAATACACGGCCCACATGTAATACACGGCGCACATGTAATACACGGCGCACATGTAATACACGGCCCACATGTAATACACGGCGCACATGTAATACACGGCCCACATGTAATTCACGGCGCACATGTAATACACGGCCCACATGTAATACACGGCGCACATGTAATACACGGCGCACATGTAATACACGGCCCACATGTAATACACGGCCCACATGTAATACACGGCCCACATGTAATACACGGCCCACATGTAATACACGGCCCACATGTAATACACGGCGCACATGTAATACACGGCCCACATGTAATACACGGCGCACATGTAATACACGGCCCACATGTAATACACGGCGCACATGTAATACACGGCGCACATGTGCTTGTCTGAAGAATCCCGAAGAGAAACAAAAAGGCGATTACTGAGCCGTGGAGAATCATCGCCTGCTCAGGTGAACCCAGGGGTCTGTGGCGGGGATTCGGGTAAGTACTAAACGGTTTGTTTTTTTTAACACATGCATTGGGTTTGTCTCGCGCTGAACGGAGGGGCCTATTGAATAAAAAAAAAACCTGTTTCGGCGCGGGACAACCCCTTTAAGTGTAGTGTGTAGTGCACACGGCTGCTGAAGGCAATGCGCGTGCATGCTGTGTAGTCACGTGGTGCCGAAGAGCCAATCAGGTGGCTCTAATCAGCAACGCTGCTTAACCTAAGCGTAAACTGCTAATATGCCCCCAGGAGCTGTCCCTCTTATACTGCACACATGACTCCTCCCCTATACTGGACACATGACTCCGCCCCAGTACTGCTCTTCCCCTATACTGCACACATGACTCCGCCCGAGGAGTTGACTCCTCCCCTATACTGGACACATGACTCCGCCCCAGGAGTGCTCCTCCCCTATACTGCACACATGACTCCGCCCCAGGAGCTGACCCCTCCTTTCCCACCTTTTACTTTTAACCTCCGCAGCTATGTCACCTCCCAAGCACTAGGGGCCGCTGCTAGGAGGTAGCGATAGATCTTTTCCAGCAGGCTAGTCTGGCCTTGCGCAGTGTCTGTGGAGTTTGTACAAAGACACGCCCCCTTAGCGGAATACGTCACCGGACGCTCTCCGTATATAAGAACGTGCAGAGCGCTCCACGGCCTCTTCGGGGATGGCTGGTGAGTGTGATACGTGCGGAGGAGCGGGAGGTGGGCCGGGATTACTGGGTGCTCGGGGAGAGGTCATCCCTTCTGCTGGCCTATACGTAGTTGGCTGCTTTGTGGTCTTATAGGAGCTGCAGACAAGATGTGGTTGTTTAATCTCACCCTGTGCCCTACAAGCAGCCCCTCCCCCTTTAGGGTGCAGTCACATGGGCGAGCGTGGTGTCGGTCTGAGACCGTTATAAACTTCAGCTTTTGGGAGTGAGAATGCATTTATCTGCATAACTGCAGGGGAAGTCGCTGGTGTTAGTGAACCCCTTGAATGTGTAATGGTCACATGTGCGCTCAGTACAGATCGCTGTCGGGTCCCGCCAGCAGATGTCCTTACCCCCTCAATCTGTCGTACTGGCCATGTGACTAGTCGCCCAGCACAATGTTCAGTCACCTTCTACCAGCTTGGTAGACGTGCTGCAGCAGAGCCGCCCCGGCCGCCCCCAGGGGATCAGTCTAAGAAACTTTTTTAAACTTTTCTCTTTATTGGAGTGCACTTTGCGATGTTAACTCCTCAGTGCAATCTCTTACCTTAAACCATGTGACTCACATCGCATCTGCATGAAACTTATCTCTGCGCTGCAGCTTTTTGGGGGGGTTTCCAACCCTTAGTAAATAGTGGGGGTTACCAACCGTAAGATGATGCAATGTATCTTGGACTTGTGAGACGCTCGTGTGAATTCCTGTTAATATTGGTTCTTGCGTGCAAATCAGATGGAACTCGCTGGTAACTTGGTGTTACTGCGCCCTTGTATGTGGGGGTGATGAGGCCGTAGCGTGGTGTGAGGGAGGTGCTGCGATCACTTGGATGCATAGTGTTAAGGGATTTTCTGGCATGTGATTGGCGGTCGGCTTGCTGCACATAACAGCGGTGCGGGCCTTAGGGGATCTGTGTAATGTGTCCAGCAGTAATGATGACTCAAGTGCGTTAGACTTCTGATGCTGATGAAGTCACTCTATGAGCTGAAGCTGCTGGCTGCCATGTTGGATCCTTCGGCGTAGGCCGCGTTCACACAGTATTGGCATGGAATCTGCGCCTAAATCAATGTCCGATATCTAATGGGGTACCACATTCCTGCCCGACGAGCGCATCTTTCCCAACAAAAAATTTTCCATGTTGCGAAAGTGTCCCATCTGGATGCGGTTCCTGCGTTGGATTGTAACACTGACACTAGCGGGGCGTCTGTAAACAGGACTGACTTCTAGGGGGCTTTTGATGCAGATCGTTGATGTAAAGTCCAGTTGCCTTGTGATGTGTCCTCGGGCGATGATCACTGGAACTTTCTATATGAATTTCTCCTCTATGCCGATCTGCAGCTTTCTGGTGCGGCTCTACATGCGGAATTTACCCTGACATGGGCCAAATCCACATGTGACGGTCCAAAGATGGAGATTGTGTTTCCTGTTTTAGGAGTGACTTCTGCTGCGGATCCTCAACACAATCTGCACCACTGATGGGTTTACAGAAATTGACTTGGATTTTGTTTTGCATTGTCTGCTGTGGCTAATCTGCACCAATCCCCTCTGACTGGATACTAATACTGTTCTTCTGTTTCAGGCGGCAGTCGCATCGTGGGACCGGCAACCTATCTGATGGTGGATCTGGAGTGACTGTACAAGAGCTGCACCCGACCTGGGGTTTTTTTTGGGGGGAAGGGCGGTTGATGCTGCCCGATGTGCATAAATAAAGCTGTTGACCAGACCCCCGCCTCTGTGGTGTTTGTTGGCACTGGCTTTGAGCTGTGATTGGCCTATCTGTGGTATCATGGCGAAGCTCCAGTGCGATAGTGATGGCTTGTTATAACTGGCGCTTCTTGGCTCCTCCCAATATTGCGCTTTTAAAACAAAGCTACATGCTCTTGAGTGACCTGTAGGTCCAGCTGGGATATGTAGTGCCTGACTACTGTATGCCAGATGCAATAAGGCCTCATGTCTTCTGGTGAGTCGGATTCTGTGGGTGGGAGCCTGCAGTGCAATCCCACCCTGCCTGCGGCCAAGGACATTATTTTACCTGTTGCGGGTCTTCTCCACCCTGGCTGGAGTGATCTGCACAGCAGATGTGTTCCGGTGCACATGGGCAGTAGGAGTTTTTCAAACTTTTCTGCTTTCCTGTGCGATCTGCGGAACTTTCACAGTAACAGCTGCAGATACGATGGCTTCCATCAACTTCAATGGAAGCCATCTGTGTGAGATCTGCAGAAAAATGGAGCATGCTGGGATTTGTTCTCTGGACCAAAAGGTCTGTGAAATAAATCTGCATGCTTAAATTATTTTGCGGGCGCCCGTGCATCCCTATGGGCAGCTTGATCTGTGGGTCTTGCAAATCAAACCTGCCTGTGGCCAGGAGGCCTAAGACTGTTTACACGTAGTGTACATGCTGTGGATGTAATTAACTGAAACCTCTGCAGTACCGGGCTGTGGGCACACAGCAGACTCATCCGTGGTGAATTCTGCTTCTAAAGTCTTTCTGCCACTGTATTGGCATGGGTCTGTCTGGGCAGAACTCCAATGCCAAAACTAGACTGACTCACTACATCAGGCGGAAAGGAGATGCTGCACCTGAATTTTTCCTGTTGGCAAGGTCTGCAGCAGAAAGGCTTTTTAGAGGTGGAATTGCAGTACTGGTGAGGGGGTGAAACATTAACAAATCTCACCGTCATGCAGCCTTAAGGCCCGTTTATATGGGATGATCACACAAAGCTCTACAGCAAACCTCACAAATTCAAAGGCAGGTGCAATCTGGTTTTCGTTCACACTTGTGGATGGGTGGTGCGTATTCTGCAAGCAGAGAAAAAAATTCCAATATGCTCTGTTTTACTGCGGTCTCTGTGTGGATGGCCTCCATTGAATGCTGTCCAACCTGCAGCCCATGCACAGCTAACATTGTGTTTGGGCTGTGGGTAAGTGTGCTATCGCTAAGCGGTGGTGCAGGAAATGCATTGAAAAGAGAAAGCTCCTGTGCAGAACTGGGGGGGGGGTGTCAGGTCAGAAACGCTATCGCCTTAGGCTTTATTCTCACGGGCACATATCGGCTGCCATTTTCACACCCGACCACTATACACTACGTTGGGAGCAGAAAATCTGGTGAACGGGCGCACAAATCAAATGCTTGTGCCCATTCAGATGGTCTGTTGAGCCCATTTGCCCTCCCTCCCCATCTCGGGGCTCACCTCTGGTCCTCCCTGCTCATTCTGTGCAATTAGAGGGGGTGGAGCTAAGTGCCGGTTCACCCTGCCGCAGCATTCATGGGTATGTACACAGGGGAGAGTGTGGGTGCTTGGCTCCGTCTATGTCCTGTCCCCTGTCCATAGCCATCAATGGGAGGAGGTGGGGTGGACTGATGCTTAGCTCCACCCCTGCATTGGGGGGGAGAGAACAGAGGTAGAGAGTTTAACAGCCACACTGCTAAACTCCCTCTCCCCTAAAATCTGCACCCTGTCTATTTTGAAACAGCCCTGCCCATTTCCATCACATGTAAACATAGCCCACCGTAATAGTGACACCCCACAGTCTGTGCTGCCGCCGCTCCGTCCGCTAGCAGGGGCTGTGCTCATGCCGCCGGCGCTCCGTGTCGTGCTGCCGCCGATCTCTGCTCCATCCGCTGCCTGTCTTCCTGCCATGTGCCATAGGTTCCCCTCCGGTCTAGGTAACCTTAAGGAGAAAAGATAGTGTTTTTTACCTTTAAATTGCACGAGTCAAGAGCGTTAAAGGTTAAAATGGGATCACAAGTTCATGCAATAAACAAGGCGGCTCCATAGGGAAACGTGGAAGATTTTAAAAATCGCACATCGCAGAAAGAGAGCGCGCCGCAGTTCATTTTTTTTCTCGCACCATCCAATCAGTGAAAACATCGCTAATGTGAAGGAAACCATTAAAGGCAAGAGTTTCACAGACAGGTGTTTTGTGGCATCGCTGGAAGAGCGTGCTGGTTTATAGCTTGTGTGAAAGCATCTTGAAGCTCATGGAGAGGAAGGAAGATGACCATGAGTTACTTCAGCTGCAATCACACAACCGTATTCGTGCGTTACGCAGGGGATTCAAGCCATCGATTTCAATAGGTTCGTTTACATGTCCGTATTTTGTGTGCGCAATTCCATCATACAGAAAATATGCAGCATGTCCTAATTTACTGTGCAGGGA
This sequence comes from Eleutherodactylus coqui, assembly GCF_035609145.1. NCBI lineage: Eukaryota > Metazoa > Chordata > Amphibia > Anura > Eleutherodactylidae > Eleutherodactylus > Eleutherodactylus coqui. Next base: position 100,786,281 of record NC_089849.1, read on the forward strand.
AATAGCCTAATTGTCATATGTTTTAATGGAAGGCACGCTGGCTCGGGGCTCTTCTGTGTGTGCGCAAATAGTACAGTAAAAACCTGCAAATACACGTGCGCCCCTGAGGGGAGGATGTTACCTGCTGGATGATCCTCATAGATGGAGGAGTTGAATGACTGCGTAGACTTCTTGATAATAGCAGTTACAAGTCGAATAAACGCCCTCTTGAGAAGTCGGTGTCACTGGCCGTCTGTATGGGGGCCTCCACCCCGTCCCTGACGGATGGGAGGAGGATTGTGCATGTTTAACCCCTTCATGACATGGCCTATTTTGGGCTTAAGGACGCAACAATTTTTGGCGGATTTTCTTCTCCGTTTATCAAAAGCCATAACTTTTTTATTTTTCCGTCGATGCGGCCGTATAAGGGCTTGTTTTTTGCGTGGTGAACTGTAGTTTTTATCGGTGCCACTTTTGGGTACATTAACTATATTGTAAAACTTATTTTTTTTTTTAATGATAGGGAGAGAAAACGCATCAATTCTGCCATCTATTTTTTTTTTTTTTTTTACAGCGTTAATCATGCAGCATAAATGAGACATTCCATTTTTTCTGCGGACTGGTACGGTTACAATAATACCAAAATTCTTACATTTTTTTTTAGGTTTTCCCACTTTTCTGCAATAAAAACCCTTTTTCTTGGAAATTTTTTTTTCTAAATTGCTGCATTCAAAGTCCTGTAACTTTTTTATTTTTTGATGTACAGAGCTCTATGAGGGCTTATTTTTTGCGAGACGAGCTGTAGATTTTATTGGTACCATTTTGGGGTACATACAGCTTTTTTGATCACTTATTGCGTTTTTAGTGAGGCAAAATGCTAAAAATTAGCATTTTGCCTCAGTTTTTAAGCGTGTTTTTTTTAGCGTTTTTTTCCATGCACAGTCAAAAGCATGTGCAACTTATTGTACGCGTCGTTACGGACGCGACAATACCAAATATGTGGGATTTTATTTTTTTTTTAACTTTTTTTTTATGCTAATCTGAGAAAAAGTATAAAAAAATGGGTTTTTTACTCTTTTTTTACATTTTTTTTTAATTCTTTTTTTAATCTTTGTTTTTTTTTTTTTACACTGTTTGTGTCCCCCTGGAGGACTTTGACCACTGCCCTGATGATCACTGTCATAAGGCATGGCAGAGCTACTGCTCTGCCATGCCTTATCGCTTATACAGCGATCTCAGGCATAGGCAATACAGGACGCCAGTGTCTGGCGTCCTGTTACCATGGTGACAGGTCGGGCTCTCGCGATGACATCGCGTGTTCCGGCCGGAGACACAGAGGGAGTCCGCTCCCTCTGTGAACTCTTTCTCTGCCGCGATCTACTTAGATTGCGGCAGGGAAGGGGTTAACGGGGGGGGGGCGCATCTCCGATGCCCCCCCGCTGTTGCAGCGGGACGCCGGCTGTGACTGACAGCCGGCTCCCGCTGCGGGATAGCGCAGGATCACATATGATCCCGCGCTATCTTTAGGACGTAAGTTTACGTCCTGTTGCGGGAAGTACCAGGCTGCCAGGACGTAAACTAATGCCCTGCAGCGGGAAGGGGTTAATATCTCCAGGATCCCTTCAGGTCTCTGGCAGCAGTTTTCTTAAGACGCCCTACTGAAAACAAAGGTGTGCCTAGTTGAACATTGTGCCTCTATGGAGAAGTTGGGAGGAAGTAACCTGCACTGAAGCTGCATAATAAGGGAATGAAAGCATGATAAATCTACCAGCAGACGGGCGTTACATGATCTAGACAACGCATCAGATTCATGTTGCCGGAACCAAGGGCCGCACGAATCTGACAAGATCCCTTTAAAACTACCCTGTAATAGTTTATAGCAGCAGCTAGAGGGTTAGTATGGGCTGCGTACCATTATGCCTGCACTGTTACTAGCTGGTTTGTATAGCTGAAGCTGCACACTAATGGGCAGGAGCGGAGATAACGCTAATCCTGGCCATTCATTGTTGACCATGGCATCCAGGTGGTTCCCCCTTTTTCACGCCATCAGCCTCCTGCAATTGGCCTGTAGATGTGCAATGCCTATTGTATGTACAATAATTTCATTAATAAACTGCACTGTAGAAGTAATGCAGTATATTATATGATAAGAGATTTGAGATGTGGGCGAGAAATCTTTTATTTTTTTTTGCTAACTTAATACTTTACTTCTGTAATAATTAGTATTGCCATAATGACCCATGCAATGCATGCAGTGCTTTTTCTTTCATCCAAAAGCCGGCCAGCGGAGCAGAAAGCGAACAGATCACATTAAAGTCAATGAGGTTTGCCCGGCGCTGTTTGGTTCCGTCCAGAGACTGAACTGGTCGGCTGTGGGGATTCCCCTTTCCTGCTCCTCAAATGGAGCAGGCGAGTGGATTCCACAGTACAGAGGTAAAAGCATGCTGACACACCTCTGTGGCTGGAAAAATAAAAAAGGCAGCAGCACTAATTATTTTCATAAAGTTGTTGTGCAAGAATAGAAAAAATGAAAAAACAAAAAAAATTGGTGACTGAAAAGTGTCACAGTTCCCAACTGTCAAGTAATTTAATGATATTTGGTAGAATGTTAGGCTGGGTTCACACAGGGCGGATTCCCGTCGGAAATCTCGCGGTTTGGCCGCAGCAGAAACGTCGCTATTTTTATGGCTATGAGGTGTTTATAACTGATGCTTATGCATTAAAATCTTTAAGCACCTAACCTGCTGCCTGACCCTGCTTCTTTTTGGACTTGACACATTGGGATTTTTGTGGATTCAATCCCTTTTTCAGGCGAGCAGCTATTTCCTTTGGAAGGGTCCCCCTATATGGTTGGTGAGTGCTGCTGTACCCCTCAGTCTTCACTTTTCTAGTAATTGACACAACTTGGAAGATATGAAAGTCATTATATTTCAGATCACAAAGCCATAGAAGAATTTGGGAATACAAATTTATAACAACTTTTGCCACTTTCAACAGAGGGTTAAATTATTCAAAAGGATTCATGTGTGACTGGGAGGTGTGAGACATCTATAACTGCTGATCTAATGATGCCTTAACACTAATTCGGGGAACATAAAACCTTCACATCCATGTTTGTATTTCTGTTGTAGTATTCAAATTAATCCGTGTGTGTGTTATATATATATATATATATATATATATATGTATAATATATATATATATATATATGTGTATATATATGTACAGGGTGGAGCGCGGTAATTTGCTAATTTGGGAGTGAAATAAAAAAATAATGAACTTGTAAAAACTTTATTTTATATTTTATTTACATTGAACAGTAGTGGAATTTACAAATTATTTGGTTTTAAATATTGTATCTGGCAAATGTTGACCTTCGCTATCCACACACTGCTGCATACGTTTTCTGAAGTTCTCATGCACTCTTTCAAGCATGTCGACTGGTAATCTCAGCGTCAATATTGTTCCTTAGGTCTTCCAGGGTGTTGGGACGCATTTACCCAATTTACAACTGATTGCCGTCCAGGAACACGTCCGCGTGGGGGAACAGCGAATCGCAAACGAAAAGCACGTTGCATTGCAATGATCGAGTGGTTATTTGAAAAATACGCTTCAACACAAAATGAACGCTCCTCACGTGTCCACTGCATGATGGCAACTGAAAAGCAGCTGCAGACAAACTTCCCGTCAGCCACTATAAGCAACGCCCACTCTCCCCTCTCTTCGACCAACAGCGCTGCCACAACCTGCAACTCAAAAAAGCAACACCCTGGAAGACCTAAGGAACAATATTGACGCTGAGATTGCCAGAATACCAGTCGACATGCTTGAAAGAGTGCATGAGAACTTCAGAAAACGTATGCAGCAGTGTGTGGATAGCGAAGGTCAACATTTGCCAGATACAATATTTAAAACCAAATAATTTGTAAATTCCACTACTGTTCAATGTAAATAAAATATAAAATAAAGTTTTTACAAGTTCATTATTTTTTTATTTCACTCCCAAATTAGCAAATTACCGCGCTCCACCCTGTGTGTATATATATATATATATATATATATATATATATATATATATATATATATATACACACAAACACATACATACATGCCTTTTCGGATCCATTTCATTTTGCCTTGATGAAGGACCCTGTGAGGTCTGAAAGCTCGCTATAACATCATGTATTTTTGTTGGCCATTAAAAGGTATCATATCTACAAGATGACTTGGTTTCTCTTACTGAGAACAATCATGCAGACGGCATAGAGTAATGCTCCTTTTACACGGGACGAGCTGTCAGACAAATGATGCCCGGCAGCTCGTCCCAGTGATGCTCGCTCCTGTGCTGTTATACAGGAGGGAGTATCGCTCACAGAGCTGCCAGAATGGAAGGGGAAGAAGGTTGGGGAGCGCTCTCCCACCACCCGCCTCCTACAGTAGGCAGACAGTCATTCATTTACACTAAACAGGTCATCGCTCAGTTTTCTGCATGCATTTACACGGGATGATTATCGTTCAGATGCCGGCAGGAGCTTGGACGATTCTGAATGACAATTGTGTAAAAGAGCCATAACTTGCAGATGTAAAATGTTAGCCCTCAGCGATAGGCCAGCTGCATGCGACCATGCATACTTGATTTCTTCTGTATTGCGAATGACTACGGCGGCTCACCATTCGCCATGCTCAGTACAGGGTTTTGGTTCTTTTTCATTCTTGTTTTTCCAGTGCCCTCACTAGGTCAGGGGCACCCGCTTCATTGCTTATCTGCAATGTCAATTGTGGATAGCCCACAGGTTGGACCGCTTCCATTGACTTCAATAGACACCATCTGTGTGGCGTCCACACACAAATAGAGCATGCTTCAATTCTTTTTCCACTCGCAGAAATCGCCGTTCGCTCATGTGAGTGAACATGCGAATGTTCCATTCTTTAAATGGATGCGGATTCAAATCCGGTTGTGTACCACCAGCCATACACGGTATTATTAACCCTTTGCAATCTAATTTTGAATTCAGGGTTTCCTAGAGAGCTTTCTCTTTCTGCCATTATACAATGGCGCCACCTGCTGGCTAGGACCATGCTGTCATGCTGTCAGCCCACCACCAGGACTGACATGCCGCCGTTTTTTTTCATTTACTTTGATTTCAATTTGTTTCTAGGGCTCTAATGCAGGGACCAGACTACTAAGCAACTATGATAGGGAACATCTACTAGAAAGAATATCCTTAGAACAACAGAGGGCGTTAGAGAGCTACTTATCAGAAACTATATTTGATTGATTTCAAATTCTATAGGGCTCTAATGCAGGGTCTAGTCTATTAAGCAACTTTAATGGGCAGCATCTATTAGTAAAAATACTTGCAGAATAACAGAAGGCATTAGAGAGCTTCCTCTCTGAAATCATATTTGACGGCTAAAACCTTTTTTGACCATGGTACATCATCCTGGCCAAATTTGAATTGGGTGAATAGATTTGTCCTCAAAGCTTACCCTATCCGTGACAGTGATCATTATTACGGAATTGGGAAAGCTTTAGATCTGTTCGGGTATACCTTTTCATCTAAAAAGTACCACAAGTACAAACCTGGTTGCTAATTCCCGATTCAAGCAGATCTAATTGTGATTCCTCTTTATCCATTGCCTAGCTATTGAGGCCATTTTGGGTATTTCGAGGTCTCACTATTATTCACTTTTCTAGCCACTATCCAGCATCTCACTGGAAACAACGTATCGGAACCCCTGAAGAACCCACTAGGTGGGGGAAACGCGTTGGGTTACGTTTCATGATCAAACTGTTGAACGTGTGTCGCTTCCGCTATCAGAATGACACATGTTTAGCATATTTGGACTATTAGTCATGCTTCAAGGCCAATAATACACCATAACTGAGCCTGATTATTTGACTCAACTGATTTGGTCTACTATCCATACGAGTGGCATTTACGTTTCTATATATGTGTGTTTTGTTCTTCCCCTTTTTCTTTTAGTCATTCCTAATAAAGGTTATATTTTAATACTATTAGCTTGAAGGTCCACGTAGTTAACTTCTCTGAATTAATAAACTGGACTTAGACTTCCCCTGTAAAATTTTGCTGGCTAGGACCAGTACTGCAATATTGGACATGCTGGAAAGGCCCTGAGAACAGAGCGGCCAGTAATATACAGTAAGAATACCCTGCCGGACGTCTTCCGACATTGAAAGCTGTGCAGCCTTCAATCAGAATGTCTTTAGGCGTCAGACAGTGGATTGGAAAGGGTTAGTACAGCAGGGTTGAAAGCATAAGAAAAAAATTTTAAGTTTATGCTTACTTGGTTTAAAAAAAAAACAAAAAAACAACTTTGCTACTAATTATGGTAGAATTTCATCTAGGGCTCGTTTTGAAGGTAATGGAGTACACTTCATAACAAAGTCTTATAATAAAATACTAGCTGATATACCCGGCTCCTTGGTACTGGTGTTTACGTGTTTATGAAGTTGTGGCTACTTTAGAGGAATAAACTATGTTCATCATTTTGCATAGTTCTTCGCATTACCCAGGAAACACCACGTGGAGGTGACCAGGCAACGTTTCCTTAAAAAAAATACATTTGTGAAAAACAAAGAAGAAAGCACTTGTATTTTATAATGAAATGTAGATTCTCTTCACTATATTCACGCAGGGCAGTGTAAAGGCCCATTTACATGGAGCGATGATCGCTAAAAAGCAATCATTTGAGCAATCATCGTTGCGTCTAAACCCGTGGCCATCAGGCACTGCTAGCTACCTTAAAATCATGGTTCGGCCTTAGTAGTTCTCCACGGGTAGCGCTGATAGCATTGTTTCCCGTTGGAGAACAAAGCAATTGAAAGCAGATAAGAGCCCTAAGGCTATTAACTGCATTCAGCTAAGGCTTCATTTGCACGCTAATAAGCTATTAAGTAGCTGAGTAGCTACTTAATAGTTTATGCAAAATGATCGCTCAAAACTGTCACTCAAACTGTCGTTTGAGCGATCATCGCTCCGTGTAAATGGGCCTTTATATTCTCTTCAGTGTAACCACAGATATGTGAGGTAGATTGTAATCAGTATATAGACAGATAGGTAATGTAGATTGGGCTCACTATATTCACACAGGGCAGCGATATATCCTGTTCATGCAATCTTAAGGCCCATTTACACCAGCCAATGATCACTTAAACGACACTTTGAATGACAGCGTTGAGCAATCATTTTGCATAAACTATTAAATAGCTACTTAAGCTTTTAACTGAATGCAGTTAATAGCCAGAGGGCTCTTATCTACATTCAGTTCCTTTGTTCTCTGCCGGGAAACAATGCTATCAGCACTCCCCGTGGAGAACTGCTGATAAGTCTGACCGACAATTTTTAGGCCAGACTGAATTTAACGATCAGCTAGCAGTGCACGACAAGTGCATGATTGGCGCACATTTAAATGCAATGATAATCGCTTTTTAGAGATTTTTGAGCGATCGTCGCTCCGTGTAAATGGGCCTTTATGCTCTATAACATTACTTAACAAATACCTGAAATAAAATAGACACAGGTGTGGAATTTTAAGGCTGCGGCATTTATTTTAAAAGGGGTTACCATACCCTTTAATTAAAAAAAATAAATAACCATATATATAACAGGTAGACTCAGTCCTAACCGCTCCAGTCTACACCAATAACCAATTAAAAAGCATCTTTATTCCCCCCGCTGGAGACGGGCGGCATTCCCCCATTCAAACATGCCGCGACTGTTCAGAACATAACAAAAGGAGCGGGCGGGAGGGACGAAACTTGTGGTGCTGTGGAAGAACTGAAGCTCCCATCCTGTCAGCACCTTTTATTAACTCCTCCCACCACCAGCTCCCACCAATCAGATTCTGTTGCTAGGCTCCCAGCTCACTAGCAGCTCTTCCAGGCTTTTTCCCGCCATTTCCATTAGAAATTCCATTCAATCATTCATCACCAGGGCTTCCAAATCTTCCCAGTGACTGACAGCTTGTCCCGTGTAAAAGGATCATTACTCTATGCCCTCTAGCATTTTCCAGCTTGCTCATAGCCAACCCTGCAGTGGACTCAAAAAATCCCCCTAGCCCATATCTACTAAGCCAAAATGGCTTTAACACCATTCTCCGCTCAGATTCCATGAGGCCTCAGTCCCTAAGGCCTCCTGCAGACATCCGGGTCGGATCCCGCTGCGAGAATTCTTGCAGCGGGATGCTAGCCGTGCCCCTGCAGAGACCCGCAGCTCACCTGCTACCGGCATCTCGCTCCGCTCTGCTATGTGTCAGCTGCTGCCCAGCCGGTGCATGTGCGGTGCAGAGCAGTGACGTTTCTGTGCTGGCCTCTGCAAGGCTCGCACAGAAATAGGACATGTTGCAATTTGTTTACTCACACGTTTTCACGCGGTCAAATCGTGGCTGCCTGCATAGGATTGCATTATCTAATTCAATCTTATGGCAGTGGGCACGGGCGGAAATTGTGAGGGAAATCCCACCTGTGTGCACAAGGCCTAAATGGTCTTCAGCTGTACAGTGTAAACACAGATGTGTGAGGTAGATTCTAAGCAGTATATAGACAGATAGGTAATGTAGATTGTCCTCACTATAGTCACACAGGGCGGTGTTATATTCTCCTTGTATACAGGCATGTAGGAACTATTAGGGGTTGATCCAGGGATTAGTCTGATTGCCATTAGGCAGTCAGGAAGGAATTTTTTCCCCAAAAGGGCTATCTGACTTCTGCCCTTGGGGTTCTTTGCCTTCCTCTGGATCAACACAGGAGGATAGACAGGCTGGACTAGATGGACATTGTCTTCATTCTGCCTTACGAACTATGTTACTATGTTTGGTATAAACACTGATATGTGAGGTAGATTCTAATCAGTATATAGACAGATAGGTAATGTAGGTTGTCCTCCTTATATTCACAGAGGGCCATGTTATATTCTGTTCAGTATAAACACAGATATGTGAGGTAAATTCTAATCAGTATATAGACAGTGAGGTTATGTAGATTGTCCTCAGTATAAACACATAAAGGAGCCTTAAATTTTTCTGACTGCATGTACTGATATGTACAGAATGTGCCTACCCTCTCACTCTCCTCAGTCTGTACCCTTAAAATAATGCCCTTTTCTATTCATATGTACTTTTGCACTTAGCAGTGAATTTTCCAGTTGTGACCCCTTTACTTGTCTTATTTAGGACCTAAAGAATGCTCCTGCCAAATTTCATGTTTGTGTGACATCGGGAAGTTAGAGAATTAGTTGCCAGTTAGTCAGTCAGTGAGTGAGGGCTTTCACCTTTATATATAGAGAGATTACATTCTGCATTCCAAGGTCACATGATGTAAAATTTAACCTAGAATATTTTTAAAAGTATATGTTCATTTTTCATGAAGATCTGAGACGGTTGGGTTGAAATGCTCATTTTTTTGTGTGTGTGAAGATTTAGCCTGGAATGAGCCCACCCACATTTACCCAAAGAACAATAATACCCCTCCTTTTATGGCCTCATCACAGCAATCTGAGTTTGGTTAGTAAACCCATGGTCGGCCCAAGACAATAAATAATGAATAATTGCACATGTAGTTATGCTGGAGTGAAAGTGGCCTTAGAAAGGAGTAGGGTAGTAATACTTGGTAGTAACAGTCACGAAGAATTGCCAGTACTGTTACCCTGTGACTTTTCATTAACATCACAGGACGTAAGTTTACGTCATGAGCGCATTGTACTTAGCGTAACAGTACATAAACTTACAGCTTGTGTTTAAAGTGTCTGCGGCAACACTAGACTGATGGCTACTAACATAGTTAGCAGTCTATCACTACTTGCTATTGAGGGGACCAATCACAGCGGTCCTGTGATTGGTCAGTTAACACTGACTGACGAATCAGGGCACAGCAGCCCGAGTTTACAATATTTATACTGTTCTCTTGCTCTCCAACCTTTGCAGTGTGTTATCGGTGGTTGGAAGTAAGGCAGATGAAACAATACCTGTGCAGCGCCACCTATTGGATGGCAGCATTCCTGCAAAGCAATGTCAGACCTTTTATACAGGTCTTTGTAACAATGATTGGGAACTGAAAACCAAGCCAGAATCCATACACAGAGAGCTGTTTCTGGATGATTGCCCCTCATCAGTGTGCAGTAGGCTTCTGGCTTGGCTAGTTAGAGACCTGTGATGTGAGTCGTGAGGAATATCATCACTCCTTAAAGAGAGCACCTAGAAGGTGAATGAGGCGACTTATAATGCCATCTATGCTCCTCTGGGAAATACTTGTATATGCAAATAAGGAGAATGGAACAACACCTCTGCAGAGCCAGCTATTTATTTGCATATTTGCTAGAGGAGCAAACAAAATACATGATGCTAGTGTGAACAGAGTCTATGTTAATCTTAAGTGACATGGAAGACATGGACAATGTCTCTTCTGAAAGCTGTTTGCCTCAGGGCATGGTTCACACTTTGTCGAGAAGAACAGATTTGCCAGTAACCAGGCTTTAAATGTCTTTATTTAATGGGCAAAGCACTCATGAAACCCACACTTCCGATCTCATTTTCTTAAATAAAACATCTTTTGTCAATTAGCTCTTGGAGAATTCAGTAAGGCCTCATGTCCACAGGCGGATCTGATTTGCGGAATCCGTGCGGATGATCTGCAAATCAAGCCGTCCATAGGGAAGCATGGGCCATCCGCAGCTTAATTAAAACATGCGGATTTGTTTTGCAGACCTTTTGGTCCAAAAAACAAATCACAGCATGCTCCGCTTCTTGCACAGACGGCTTCCATTAAAGTCTATGGAGGGCGACCGATCCGCGAGAAAGTAGGAGATTTAAAGAAAAACATTACAACGCACGTCCGACGGCGAGCTGTGAGGACCACGCACAGTACAGCAAACCCGGAAGTAGCGAGGTCCGACCAGACGCCACAGCCAGCAAGATACAGGTACACAGAGATCACTGGCTGCAGGCACAGGTGGATTCCATAGAGGTTCCCCGCATGGAATCCGACCCGCCCGTGGACATGAGGCCTAACAGAGAGGTTTACTTACTTTTCTACCTGCACTATGAATGTGCTAAATAAAAGACATGAATGTTGCAATTGGTTGTGTTATTGGATTGTGTATGTCTATAATTGTGACTTACAAACAATCGGACTGCATTTTATTAGTAATCAATGCAGAGATCCAAGAAATTCCAAAGGGTTCACTTAGTTTTTCATGCAGATATACACACGTGGTCTGTATATCTGCATGAAAACTAAGTGAACCCTGTATAAAGTAGATAAAACAACAAAAGCAGGCGTGGCTAGCTGGTGAAGTGAGCAGACAGATCACTGACTGGCTGTGCCATTGACACCTAAAATCCAAGCAAATCCACCATTATTTAGCCTGCTTTTGAACTACTTCCGGTGCAGTTGGTATCTTTTGTGGCTTTCTTCACTTTTTCTTCAGGCCACTCCAACTAGGCCTAGCTGCAGCCTGCACACACAAAGCATGGGTGGTCCTGCGTTGCGGAAGACAAGGGACTCTTCCGCCCGACAATTCTGCTTATCTGCTGCACGGCCCCATGACCCTTAGCAGCCTACAGCCAGCTTCTTCATCCACCTGCTTCATAAGGAATGGAGGAGTTGCTGACTTGAACATCCTGTGGCGCCATCCAGAGCTTGTGGCAGACCAGAGGACCAACTGCACAGATAGAGCATGGGACCCAGCGGAGCTCTTGCACTCTCGTCTCCCCTCCAGGCTGGGAGTGGGTGTATTGCAGCATATGGTGTAAGCGATGAAACGATTACTAATTCTAGTCTCCTGTCCGGATTACAAGAAAAGAGCGAAAAAAATGTTCTTTTCATTATTGTAAAAAATAAAGGATATTTAAAGTTTAAGCCCCCTTTTCCTATAATGCATTATTTATCTTGCACAGTGAACATCAGAAAAAAATACACCACGCCAGAACTGCACTTTTTTGGTCACCCCGTCTCCAAGAAAAAAATTGCATAAAAAAGTTATGAAAAAGTCCATGGGCTCCCCCTGTCCCTATGGCACCCAGAGGCTTGGACAGCCATCGGGTCCTCCAGCTCCGCCTGAGCTAGACAGGCTTTGTAAAGTACTACTGTACTATAGTATACTAGTGTATTAGAAGACATTAAATATGATGAAAATCAAGTGGGACAAAATTGAAAAGTTTAAAAAGTATGAAAAAAAATATATAAAACATTTTTATTAAGTCAACACCCCATGTATTCCCTTTAACTATGTAAAGAAACAAAATCCCATATGTGGTATAGCTGCATTTGTAATGATCCAGAGAAAGTTAGTACATTATTTCACCCACACAAGTGCACGGCATGAAAAAATACAAAAAACATTGCAAAAATAGCTAATATTGCCTATCTGGCCTTACAAAAAATGTAATAGGAAGTGCTCAGAACAATACATGGATCGACAAATGATACTATTAAGAAGTACAACTCATCCCGCCAAACAACCCTTTTACACTGTTGTTAGGGGTCTGTAGATGCAGTGTTAACAAAAAATGCATTAAAAAAAAAAGTGTGAAAAAGTTGGAAAAAAAAACAGTAAACCAATATACCGTATATACCGGCGTATAAGGCGACGGGGCGTATAAGACGACCCCCCAACTTTCACCTTATACGCCGGTATACAGTGGAGAAAAAAAAAAAATTCATTACTCACCTCCCCCGGCGTTCTGTCGCGCTCCGGCAGGATGTCGCTCGCTCCTCGTCCCCGGCGCAGCATTGCTTTCTGAATGCGGGGCTTGAAATCCCCGCTTCCAGAAAGCTAATACACACGCCGGCAGCCATGACATCATTGAATGGCTGTGATTGGCTAAAACACACGTGGCTTCAGCCAATCACACTATTCAATGACATCATTGAATGGGTGTGATTGCTAACACGTGCGCCTTCAGCCAATCACAGCCATTCAATGCTGTCATGGCTGCCGGCATGTGTATTAGCTTTCTGGAAGCGGGGATTTCAAGCCCCGCATTCAGAAAGCAATGCTGCGCCGGGGACGAGGAGCGAGCGACATCCTGCCGGAGCGCGACAGAACACCGGGGGAGGTGAGTAATGAATTTATTTTTTTTTACACTTTTTTTTTTTGTATTACCGGCGCATAAGACGACCCCCGACTTCAGAGCAGATTTTTTGGGGTTCAAAAGTCGTCTTATACGCCGGTATATACGGTAAATTTGATATTGACATAATCGTACTGAACTGCGGAATTGATTTAACAAATTATTTTACTGCACAGTGAACACTCCATTGGTGGAAAAATAACAATGCTCTGGCTCTAATGCAACGACACAAAAGCAAATCTTTTGAAGTCCAAAAAACAAATAGCAGAATTTCTTTTTTCCCCCCCAATCCCTGTAAAAAAATTAGTAAAAGCTATACAATACATTATATGTACCCAGAAATAATGCCAAAAAAAATGTCCTGCAAAAAACAAGCCCTCATATGCCTATGTCGGCGGAAAAATTAAGAAGTTATGGCTCTAGGAAAGCGTCAATTAAAAAAACTGAAAAATTAGTCATTGAGACGCAAACAAGCTTTGTTACTGAGGGGTTAACATGAGCCCCAATAATGACCCCTGTAGTAATAGTGACCCTCATAGTGGCCCCAGTAGTAACAGTGACTCCTATATTGGTCAGAGTAGTAATAGTGACCCACACATCTCAAGGATGTTATCCAGCCAGAAGCCAGTAGCAACCCTCCCATTGGATCAGGAATTGGTAATCTGCCATCATGAGGTATTATTGCAGAAGGTATATCTGGATACACAATGTTATATTTCTGTTTTCTGGAGAAACCTCTGGTGTTTGTGATGCAGGGATAACAGTCAGTATGGTGGTCTCTTTGTTTTCGCCGTCCCATCGAAATGGCGAATGGCGTTCTACTCTTGCCTTTCAGCCCCTGTGTGAGATGAGCGTTACATGACACACAGATGATGGCGGTGCCACTTCTGATCTTGGTCACCAAGCTTTATTCCCAAATACTTGTGATAGATTCACTTTACCAAGGATGTTATTGTCCTCCGCCGTCTTTGTTGTGAACTGTCTGCAGACATAGTAGGAATTATCTGGGATGTTCAGATATCCGTGCCGCTCAGCCATATTGTTATTAAATGTCTAACGACCTGTAAAAACACAGTTCACTAATTACTTGTGGATGATCTGCAGGGTTTCTGCCACATGGAAACATACCCTATATGTCACATAAACCTACCCTTATAGTGTTCAGACAGCACATGGAGTGTAACAGTGATTGTGAAATAGTTGCGCAGCCACTTTTGTTCTTTTTATTAAGCAAGGTTAATGGTGAGCCGACTGGAGTAATTGTATAGGCAGATTTCCAAAGTATAAAGTACAACAGTAATTGGATTACATTATTCCCCATAACTGGCAAACCTTACGTGGGAGAAAAAACGGATATCATATTTGAATTCAGCGCACTAAATTACTATGAGCTGCCTATCTGCTTATCGGTTATAAACATTGTGTTGCGCAGTGTAATAATATTTTGTCCAAATGTGTTTTGTATATAATGATCCTTTTATTGTATTTTGGTTGTTATCTAGTCCGTGAGCACTTTATTCATCTGTGACATCAGAGAGCTGTCACCTACCCTGATGACGTCACCCGCTGGATCTTAAACACTGGTGCTGTTCTTTCTTATGATGTGAATAGCCAGATAAAGCTGCCAATCCAACACAGAAATGCATTGCCTTGTTAGTAAAGCGTTCTCCTCCCTGAAAACGCTGCGTTCTCCAGTTTAGCGCCTGTCATCCTCGTTTGAGCTTTTAATCTGGGAAAAATAAGAGTTATGATTTGTTTGAAAATTGGAAGGAAAAACCTGAAATGGCAAAAAAATGGCCGTGTCCTTGAGGGGTTAAAGAACAGAGAAATGTTATCTTATATTACCAGGAACCTATGAACCTCAATGCTTTCCTTTCTTTGATTTCTGTTTAGTTTGTTGTCATCTACATTATATAGTAAGACAGCTTCATCTGCCATCTAGTGGTGAAAGTGGGATATTACACCTCCCACCACTGAGCCAGAGTGTCTGGTCAACGTGTTAAAGGGGTATGCTGGTCATCTATTCCTTTTTAGTAGTGATGAACTATCAACATAGATCATCAGTAGTTGATCGGCGCCTCTGGACCCCCCATTAAGCACCTGATCTGAGTCCCCGCACTCACTACAGCAGGCCGGATGTTGACGGCTCCATTCACATTGGTGTCAGGGCAGGAAGTACTATAGCAGATAAAAACCCCATTGATTTCAATGGGAGCTATACTTTCTATTGCACTTCCGGCTCTAACCCCAATGCAGCCCTCCGAATCCTCTGCAAAGAGTGTGGGGCTGAGATCAGCAGATCGCTGAGGGTCCTGAGGGGCAGACCCCTGCTGACCAACTGTAGTGTCCCAGTACATGCTATCCTGGCCCCCTCCATAAATGTCATACATGTAATTTCTTTTGTAGATACACTGTGCAAAAGTGTCTTGTCATTCTGTTGTGTATTGCACAGCTGCAGCAAGTGAAGAGTTAAATGTCTGGTGTGAGCTGACTGTTTAGTAAATGTATCAATCTATGTCCTGTCATTTGGTATGAGTAAGGCCGCCTGCAGACGTCCAGGTCGGATCCCACTGCGAGAATTCTCACAGCGGGACCCGACCCGCGCCCCTGCAGGGACCAGTGCGGGTCTCACCTCTCCTGCGGCTCCGGCTCTTTGATCTGCCAGCTGGCGCATGCGCAGAGCGGAGCGGGCTGCCCGGGAGTGACATTTCTGTGCGGGTCTCGCAGAAATAGAGCATGCCGCGATTTGTAAATTGCGACTGTCTGCCTAGGATAGAGTTTTTTAATGCAATCCTATGGTAGCTTTCACGGGCGGAAATTCTGTGGGAAATCCCGCCGCAGAATTTCCGCCCGTATGCAGGGGTCTTAAGGCTATAAATGTGAGTGCTTGAGAGCGGGAAAGGGCTTCCATCTTAAGTACCACCAAGTAGAGAAACTATAAGAGTGGTTCTATATTTAATGGCTCCTAGTCTATTAGGGATGTGGACACGTGTATGTCCAAGTATTTGATTATATCAGTGCACGTCACTTCATCTAGTTCTGTATCTTTATCTACTGGTAACAGATGTAATTTAGACCTTTTAATAGATAACCTGGCATATTCCCCAAACCTTTGTATATATTCCATAGCATCCCCATAAACAGAAGTATGTCAGCAGCATATAGAGCAATTCTATCCCCCACAACACAAGTCCCTAATGCCAGAATGTGCCCATATGTATATCGCTTGAGGCTCTATGGCAATCGCAAAAAGCAGGGGAGACAAGAGGCAAGCCTGCTGTGTGCTCCTGCTTAACAAGAACACCTCTGTAAGCTGATTATAATTAATCCATATTCTAGTCTAGGATATAATACTCTTACAGTAATAATAATAATAAACTTTATTTGTATAGCGCCAACATATTCCGCAGCGCTTACATAGACAGGGGGAATACAGTAAGACAGAAGTATAAAAATTACAGAACCACGGTTACATAGTAATCAGTTGGAGACACTAGGGGTGCGGGTCCTGCTCCAACGAGCTTACATACTACAGATAATGGGGGGATACAGAAGGTAAGGGGGCTGGAGATGTGCACGGTATGGCGGGGTGGAGAGTGAGGGATGCTATACACCTAAACAATGGTCAGACGTTCAGTCACGTGACGGCAGAATTGGTTTGACTGCAGGAGCGGTTAATGATGGCTAGCAGGGATTGCAGTCAGTAGGTCAGGGAGCATGTAATCGGGCGGAGTACAGAGGGGTTTGGTTTAGAGTATATGGTACGTATTTAGAGCATGCCTGAAGTTACGTGAGTCCTGGATTGCCGGGGTAGCCTTTGGTAGTGCGTTCCAGGGGACTGGTGCTGCTCTGGAGAAGTCTTGGAGGCGGAATTGAGAGGTTCGAATTAAAGGGGCACTCAGTCTGGTTTCGTTAGCAGAGCGGAGAACACAGGCTGCGTGATGGATTGAGATGAGGGAGGCAATATAGGGGGGCACTGCGCTGTGGAGGGCTTTGTGGATGAAGGTAGCGAGTTTAAAATGAATTCCATATAATACCAGTTTCTTACCCTGAGCCAAAATCTTAGGTCGAATCAATGTTTCTACACACACACTGCAAACTCTCAAACTACGTCACTGGAATGCCACTATCCCGGGTCCCAAGTTTTCAGCTCAGGCCATAGTCCACCTGAGCCGAGTACCTATTATAGACAATCTCTCACTCTCTATCAAAGTGAGCAGATAGAACCATGTCTACATTATGCAGAAGATGCTAGTTGGGTTGACAGACTGGGGGTTGGGTTAGCACACTGTTGGATGGGGTAAGTACACTGCTAGGTTGGGTTGGCACACTGTTGGATTGGATGGACATACTGGTGGGTTGGATTGGCACACTAGTGGGTTATGTTGGCACACCGGCATATAAAATATTAATATCTGGTTATTCTGAACAGGAATTCCCACAAGATCTACAGAATTTACTGCCATCAGACGATGATGCTGCCAATGACAGATATGTAATTGGTGTTCAGGAAGGATGTAAAAACAGATAAGTCTTCTCAAACTTTAAAAGCCTTGTCCCACCAAATGGAATGATCCCCTTTCACATAGGATAGGGGGTAACTAGTTGATCTGTAAGGGTCTGACTACTAGGATCCCCACTGATCACAAAAACAGGGTCGGAGTGGCAGTTCAGCATGTGCTCTGTTGCTTCATTCATTTTGATGGAACTGCTAGAGATAGCCAAGCAACTGAACTCACTATCGCAGGTAGGCCCATTGCAATGAATCGAGCTGTGCATGTATGACTATTGCAGCATTAACTCGCAGGCTTTCAGGACCTCGGTGACCACTGTGGATCAGAAACAAAATGGCGGAGTCGAAGGCGACATTCACAGCAAATGAGAGCGGAGGAGTGATAAAATTCTGGTTTCTGCAATGAAAGTCCGCGAAGGATATTCATGGTGATATGTGGCAGACATTGGGGGATCAATGCCCTTCATATTCTACAGTTAAGAACTGACGGGCCACTTCAGCACCAACGATGAGGAACGTCCTGGACGACCGAGAGAGGTTGTTGTTGTTCCGGAGATCGTCGATGCTGCGCACAACCTCATACTGGAGAATCGGCCAATTTCAGCTAAAGGAATATTTGATCCCTTGCCACTACTCTCTTTGAATACATAACAGCCAGCGCTGCATCTCAAAGGGACAGGTATATGCACTGGTATATGCACTATCAGTATATGCCTATAACACCGGACTCTGCAGGACTGCGCAAGAGGGAGGGATTACTGACGTCAGTAGATGTCTTGGGAGTGCATGGCATCCGGCGCTGTCTCAGTATATGCAGCATGGAGACGCATGCGCCGTGTACACCCATGACACTGGATCCGGTGTAAGTGCACAAGCGCCTAAGCACATCCGCTTGGAGGGAGGGACCGCTGACGTCAGAAGCAGGCGCTGCGGTCAGCGAACATTTGTCATATACCCGCAGCAGCAGAGGTGTAACTTGAAGCTGCTGGGCCCCAATGCAAAACCTGCACCAGGGCCCCCAACTGTAATGGTTTATTCATAGTACTGGGCTACCTATATGGAGAAGAGAGGCCTTATGGGCCCCCTAAGGCTCCTGGGCCCGGGCGCAACAGCATCCCCTGCCTTCCCTATATTTACGCCCCTGCCCGGCAGGTACTTTACAGTATATCCATAATGACCATTATTTCATTATGGTTAGACAGTACTGTGGTAGATCTGGGGACGTGTTCCTATCAAGAGAGTGGGCTATAGATCAGCCTATGGAGGATGGGACACATAGGTGTGTATGGATGGTTTCCATGACTACAACCCATGTGATTTGTATATTACATGACTAGGGGGTGGTTAAGAGTGATGTCATTAGGAGGAGTAACATTCATTGGACAAATTGGGATACCGCCCATTTTTTAGCTAGTATCTAATAAAGTGTATTATTTTAGGCGTGTAGCCAGTGAAATTCATATTGACAATATACTTTGGGACATTAAAATTCTAGAAATACCTTTTTACTACTACGTGGGCACAGGAAAAGCCCTTCTTATAGCAAAAAAAAAAAATTAATCGCCAGCTTCCATGACTCATAACATTTTTTCGCCAAATGTGCTGTGGAGGGGCAGCGTTTTTGGCAAAACAGGCTATAGTTCCTTTTCGTTCCATTGTGGGGCTCATGCGACTTTTGATCACTTTATTGCATTTTTTTGGGAGGCGGATGAATGAAAAATTAAGTCTTGTTTTTTTTTTTACGCCATTTACCTGTAGGATGGTAGAACTAATAATTTTTATAGCATGGGTCATTACAAACGTGGCAATAGGTTTATTTTTTTTTATATGTTCTAGAAGGGGTTGTAGGGGAAAAAAAATCATCTTTCTTTTTAAGAAAAAAAGTTCAAGAAAGTTAAATAAAATTTAAGCACATTTTTTGTCCCTTCAAGAGATTTGACGATACAAGTCGTTTGATTGCTGATATACTACACTGCACTACTTATGTAATTCAGCATAGTATACTTTTCACCAATCAGACCCCTGAAAGGCTGGCCAGCCATGCAGGTCCAGAGGTCTTAATGAGGCCGCCGGTTACCAAAAAGAATTCCGTCAGCACCTCTGATGGATGACAAGAGCAGAAACCCTCCCTTCCCAGCTTGTATGCTATAATCACTGTTGATCGTGGCATGTAAAGGTTTAAATGGTTGGGAAATGAAGTTTCTCTCAGCTGTTAATGTAGGATCCTGGCTGTCATCTAATATCAGGAACCTGAGTCTTCTTTGCATGGCATTCCTGTGCTACCCTTAAGATTGGGCTGCCGAATAAACAGCGCGGCCTAGCCTAAGAGCCCTTAGGCCTCCTTCCCACGAGCGTGACGGGCTCCGCCGCGTAATATTCCGCTGCGAAGCCCGTCACGGCGCCCCCCAGAGACCCCATACTTACCAGCGGAAGATAGCGTGAAGACGCTTCCCCGCCCACCGCCGTCGCGTCATGTGACACGCCCACCGCGTCATATGACGCGCGGCGGTAGGCGGGGAAGCGTTTTTTCACGCTATCTTCCACTGGTTGCAGCGGGAGATAGCGTGAACGGACGGCTTCCATTGACTGCAATGGAAGCCGTCAGCGCGTACACCCGCAGCAAATAGAACATGCTGCGGGTGACAACGGGAGATTTCACGGTGCGTAATTCCGCGGTGGAATTACGCATCGTGTGCATTGTGCTTTATAGCACCCCACACATACATACTGCCTGTATATACGAAGTTAACTCTGAGTTTATAAGTGTGATGACATCAAAGTTGCTACCATCAGGCCTATCTGAACAACCAACCACTATTCTTGAGGTGACTGAGCACCACTTTTTGGGGTAGGGCGCTTTGTAGTACTGTCTCTGTGTTCATACTATGTACTCTGTCTTCACTCGTTTACAAACTCACCACTTGGCTTGATGCATTTTTTCTGTAGCCAAGGATTAGTTGATCTCCAGTTCCCCGTTACCTCTGTGAGCGGATCACTTTACAGTATAGCAAGTGTGTACAGAGCTGAGTACTGGCAGAAGAAACAAGCCCTTCTAGTTACCCAATAAGCCCCAGGTAGACCCACTGAGCTAATCCCTCTCACTGTGAGGCTTTATTCACACAAGCGTATATCAGCAGCGGTTTCACGGTCGGCTGATATACGCTACCCATCTGATAGGCGTATTCCTGTGGCGTAAAAGCACGTGGTTGGCCATGATAGCTCATAGGAGAGCATTTCAACCGGGTGCTTTTATGCCAGCCAGGAAAGATAGTTCAGGAACTAGCTTCTGGTCGGAATACAGCGGAGGTTCCCATAGACTCCTATGGGAGCCTATGATAGCTGCCAGAGAAGGGAGGTAGTTTAGTAGCATGCCTACTAAACTCCCATCCCCTTCACTCTTCCTCTTCGCCCCTTGCCGGCTGTTTGCAATGGGAGGGGACGGGAGTTAGTCGCCAAGCTCCCGCCCCCTTGCATTGTTGGAAGCCGACAAGGGGCGGAGAGGAAGCAGGAGCTTAGCACACTAGCTCTCGCCCCGTCCCACCTCTTCCTCTTGCCGAGAGCCGGTGGATAGGGGGAGGCAGTTTAGGAGAGCTAAACTGGCTCTTCCCACCTGACGGCAGTCCATATCTCGGTCGCGCTGTGGCCGTGACACGACTGACATAAAAAAAAAAAAAAAAAAAAAAAAAAAAAAAGACGCTGCGCTTGTGTGAAAGAGCCCTGAGCTTGCAAGTCCCTAGAGGTCAGTCTGTTCCTCTGCGAGCATGCCATAGCGTGTATGCCCCTCCAGGTGGCAGTAGCTTGGATTCACACACATTACTCCCAGCTGTAGCCTGCCCTATAGCCAACGTTATCATCCATGCTGGGGGCTACAAGTACAGGAGAGCCGCATCATTCCAACATGTCGGAAATAACGACTTCTGACAGACGGGGCAGAAAGAAGATTTTCTTTATTTAATAAAACAATGAGCGAATTCTGATCACCCACTAATATGACCAAGTGCAGCGTGAACACAGCAGAGCCAGGAGCGTGGGCTGTGGCAATGCAGACGTTAACCCTTACACTCCCCTACAGTCACCACCGCAGAGTTGGGCTCCCTACAGCCACCCGCATCTCGCCATGTAGTGACTGATTTGCAATGAACTGTGAGATACTGAACATATGGGGAATGAGGTTTTCCCATGATGCACCTGTATGCATCATCATTACAAAGTCACGTATTACTACACTCAACCAGCAGTATGAATGAAGTCATAAATAGGTCCACTTGACATTTCCAGGATTTTTGAGTACAGGACACCAAATAACTGGGTCACATGAGCCCCTGCCAGCCAATCAGCAGAGCTGCGATAGTCATGACAGTACCCTAAAGTTTAGACTTGGGGGTAGAGGAGTGGAGAGTCACTTGTTCTGATAATGGACATTCCTGGTGTCATATAGTGGGTGCAGCACTGATGGAGCAGACCCCAGTCATACCATCCTCCCCGCATGTTCAGTAAACCTCCACATATCACAGCAAATTACATAACGTTGATGAGGCATCGGCCGCTTTAACTCAGTCCATGCTCGACAACGTAGAGGCCTCCAGCACCGGCGGGTCAATGCCACAGGTGTCAGGATAACTAGAATATTCATTGCACATAGAAGACGCTGTTGTCACAAGCGCAGACAAAACGAACATTTAGGACAGAAAAGAAAAGGTTAAAAACAAACAAACAAAAAAAAAAAACACAAAAATAAATCTCCATAAAATAATCAGAAAATCCAACATTGCTGTAAACAAAAGGAAACTTGGCAAATTTACCAGAACTCATCTCTGCAAAGCTGTAAAAAAAGAATAATCATCATCATGTAGCCGGAGGGTGGCGGAGGCGTTCTAGCACTGGTGGCCATCCTACCTCTATGGTTAATGCAGTCCTGTGTGTGTATATATTATATATGTGTGCGGCACTCCTAAAAGCCTTATTATTGTATTATTGAGTGTCCAAGCACTCTGACAGGCAGAACAGTCAGAGGGACCGGAGACTCCACGATTGTACATCACGATATAAAGCATCAGAACGCTCCTTCTATACAGATCACACAAAAACTGCGTCGCACAATAAATAAAACTCCAATCACAAAAGTGTAATTAATGGCCTTAAAACAGCGCAATTATTCCTTCATGGGGTAAATATCACATGTATATAAATAAATGTGTGTATAAGGGCAGCACCATGGAAAGTCCAGCACTGGAGCTGAAGCTGTGGAATGTAGTGTAATACCCCTCACAACCACCAGGGGGCTTTGCCGCACAGGATTGAGGTTTGGTCATGGTGTGCAGCTGAGCCCCCTGCTGGTGGAGCACTGGTACTGCTTGGTTATGGCTCCTTCATTCCACTGATAAAACCTTCACATGGATGACGCCCCCGCGGCGTACGTTATAGGGCAGAGAAGCCTCATCTGAAGCGTTTCTACTATGTAAAAAGTGCTTGTCGTGTATGTAGTGCCTGTGTGATTATTGGTCCTCGTACTGCGGGATCAGGCTGTCCCGGCCACCATACTGCCTCACAGCAAACCATCCCCCAATCAGACGTACAAATCAGCTTTGGTTTGACAGCGTCCAGTTCCTACAGGAGAGAAGTGCTGAAGTATAAGGAACACAGCATGGAAGTTACATATAGACACTGGTTACAAAGAGACGAGACACCTGCAGATATAAATGTGCTGCAGCCGGGAGCCTCATCAGCTCTATACATCTCACTTGTTCTGCTGCAGCACATTCTCTCAACTCCTGACTGTATAGGCGACTATGCTGCTCGTCCCTTTACACATATGGGGTCCTCTTCTTCTTCGTGCTCCGGGACCTTTTACTAGAGCCGGCAGATGCTGCTGTTGGTACAGATCAGCCCAGTGGGAGCGGCAGTCTAAGTGAAAGAATGGGGGTTCGATACAGTCTGACTGGCACTGTGGTCATCTCTCATGAGTACAACCTCCATACTCAATTACTGTGACTTCCAGGGAGAAGCACTTTCAGACCCAGAAGCAGGGCAGCCCTTCCATGGCACCGCAGCGGTGGCGTGACAGACACAAAGCGGGTCACAACTCAATGGGGAGAAAACAAAGTTAAAGTTTTTAACACTGTAAACAGCGGGATCCATGGGTCATTGAGTATCTGTCAACTCCTCTTCCTCCTCCTCTCTGCTGGATCGTGGGTCCATGGCCGAGTGCATGATGGTCACGTACACATCATCCATGTTTGGCATGACAAAGATTTTCTAGGTGGGAAAGAACAGAACCCATTACATTTTCATCACCGATGCATGTATATATCATGACTGTACATATGTGAATATGTGGTGTATCCGGGAGGCTCCTTGAGCTGGCCAAGAACTTTTTTTTTGCAGGAAGGAGGTCTAGGTGGGGGAAGTTGCACTCATCCTTTGGAGAGGAGTGTCATTTATATACCTGAAACTGGGCAAATTGGACAAGCTTCTAAGAGGATAGCCAGATGGACCTCTGTCTGTCCAAGGTGAACATCCCCATTCTAGTAAAGGGGTTACAGGTCAATGGACTGCCTAATATTCATTGTATTCCCCCTTTATTATCATCTCACATTCCAGTCCTAAACGAGGGATTTACTTAATAAACTAATGGGCAGTTCTCCAACCTAAGAGAGGGCCTGGGAACTTTAAGGGGAGGTTCACACTTAGCTGATTTGCTGCGGATCTGCAGCAGATTTCACCCTTTCCATTGAATTAAAGGTGAAGAGGTGAAAGCGGCTGCAGATCCGCACCAAAATCTGCAGCAAATCAGCTAGATGTGAACATATCCTAAAAGACACTTGGAACAACATAACATGTTCACGTTTGAAAGGCCAGCCGGGCTGAAAATTGTTCCAATTTTTAATCCCAGCCTCGGGGACACACAGACTGTAAGAACGTGCTGTAAAATATAGGTTTCTGTAGGCAAGATCCTTTTGGCGCTGACCACAAGCCTTCGGTGGTGTTAATACTTTGACTGCTAGATGGCAGTGTGTGTATCCATGACCTTTGGCATTACCGGGGGTGGTGGCAGCTAGTATTCTAGGGTATATGGACTGTAGCTTGGATACAAGATGTGATACGGCCGGCACAGAGGCTCTAGTACCCTGTGGTACAACTTCTAGCTTGGATACAAGATATGATATGGTCGGGCATGGAGGCTCAAGTACGCTGTTGTACCACCACTAGCTTGGATACAAGATGTGATGCAGCCAGCATAGGGGCTCTAGTACCCCGTTTTGCTGTTTTTAGCTTGGATCCAAGATGATGGGTGGGCATGGAGGCTCTAGTACCCTGTTGTACCACCTCTAGCTTGGAGACAAGATGTGTTACGGTCGGCATAGAGACTAGTACCCTGTTGTACCACTTTTAGCTTGGATACAAGATGGAATACAGGTGGGCATGGAGGCTCCAGTACCCACCCTGTTGTACCGCCTCTAGCTTGGATCCACGATGTGATATGGGCGGGCATAGAGCCTCGTATCCTGTTGTACCACTTTTAGCTTGGTTACAAGATGAAATACAGGTGGGCATGGAGGCTCCAGTACCCTGTTGTACCGCCTCTAGCTTGGATCCACGATGTGATATGGGCGGGCATAGAGCCTCTGGTACCCTGTTGTCCCGCCTCTAGCTTGGATACAAGAGGTGATACGGGCGGGCATGGAGGCTCTAGTACCCTGTTGTCCCACCTCTAGCTTGGATACAAGATGTGATATAAGTGCTTTATGCTTAATTTGCAATCTGAGTGGAAGGTGTGCGCAAGATTGAGTATGTGAGATAGATCAATCTCTTGCACTCAAACTAAAGTTACATGATGCGAGGGTGATGTTACATGGCTCTTCCCCATCGGCACCCGCAAACCCTACCCCCTTCAGCTTTGATTAGTGTTACTTGTACAGACAGTAGCTGCCATCTTGCCCATCTCACCTGAAATTCCTGCTCCAGTTTCTTTTCAATCCACTCAGTGACATGAGCAAAGGTCACCTCCCTCTCCCCAAGTTTTGGACGTGCCTTCAGCTCCAGATGTGGCGGCGTCCGGAAGCCATACCTTGTATAAAGGGAGAAAACCACAGTGGAGTGAACCCCAGCTATACAGCTGTATTAGGCCGCCTGCAGACGGCCGGGTCGGATCCGGCTGTGAGAATTCTCGCAGCGGGACCCGACCCGAGCGCCGGCAGAGAGCAGCGTGACACTCACCTGCTCCCGCGGCCACGGCTCTTTCATGTGCCGGCTGCCGGGCAAATGCGCAGAGCGGAGCCAGCGGCCCGGGAGTGACATTTCTGTGCGGGCCTCTGCGAGCCTCGCACAGAAATAGAGCATGCCGTGATTTGTTTGCCGCGCGAGATTTCGCGCGGCCGTCTGCATAGGATTGCGTTTGTTAACGCAATCCTATGGCAGCTTCCAGGGGCGGAAATCCTGCCGCGGAATTTCCGCCCGTCTGCCGGGGTCATAACTCATCGCATTGCTGACAGAAGTGCTATATGGAGAACGGTCTGACGGCTGCTAACAGCAGCTTACATGTTCTTCCTATTTCCAGCAGCGCTTCCGTCATAGATGCTGAAAATATGACAGAGCTTGCACTAAACCCATTGTAGTCAGACAATGGGTGCCCTCAGGTGCCAGCTTGTGTTTTCATGGATCCAGTGTGCCATGACGGACCTGAAGAATGGAAATGGTAAGAAACCTTGTGAAGTGAGCCAAGGAGAGACTTGCTGTGACTCACCAGATGCGGTCAGTAGGAGGAGGGGGAATGTTGATGGCCAGTGTTCCTCTACACTCCTGCACCTCCACGGTCAGCACCAGCGGGGTGTTGGAAACCTCCTCAATCTTCTTCTTTATAAACTCAGTCTCTGTTGCTTTCTGAAAATATTTGGACTTGGCTATTTTATCTACAAATCTCATGATCCTGCTCGTTCGATGAGGCCCTGCGTACCTGCGAAGAAGGGAAGCTCAGAGCAGTCTCAGCACACAGACAAGGGAAGGTGTTGTTATGGAGCAGTCACAGTTGTCAGTCACGTATGTGACCGCCGCCCTGTGATACACATAGGGGGTTTTGGCCAGGAAATTACCCTTCAGCTCCAGGCATCTGCTGTCGGTCCCCAGTTATCTCAGCTGCATCTTCTTCATCAGATGATCCAGCACTGGACGACTCCTCATCACTGTCTGCTAGGTAATAGGCCCTCGGTCTAGCCCTGATGGAGAACAGACAAGTATGAACACAGGCCCGAAGCTCACGGTGAAGCAATGAGAAGATATATAGTAGAACCTGCAAGGCATTGTGGATAGCAAGAGCATCCAGATATCAATGGAGGCAAATTTATTCTTGCCCTCTTATAAGAAACGAAAGGTCTAATCCTCAGTGTGACAGTCAGATCAGGGAAGAAGTGGAGGGAAGGAATGGAGATCTGCGTAATATCCCGCTGGTGGGGGGGTTCAGGCATGGGAGTACCAACATCACTGACTCCGGAAGGGAGTACTTTACCAGTATCCATTACCGCCATATATAGTCTGAGCTACATCCAGAACGCATTGTTATGTGATTAGAGGTAGAGTTCAGTACATTGCACTCACCCATTAGAAATCCGGGGATGGAAGCAGATAGAAAGACAGGGAGACACACATCAATACTCAAATGTACATAGCAGGGAGTAGAACTACAAATTCGGACCCCGAAACTTCATTCCCGTCTTCCAACTTCCTAGTACAAATCATCTACTCCACCCAGAATCCTCTACTGCCCTCCACATCCACTCCACCCACCATCCTGTACTGTTTTCATACCATCAACTCCACCCCACTTCGCAACCTCAACTACAACCAAATTATTTACACCACCTAGAATCCTCCACTACTCCCATGTAATCTAGTCCACCTAGGACCCGCCAATAACTTCTTCAATGGAAGTCTTCAAACGGAGGCCGGACAGACCTCTGTCTGGGATGACTTAGTGAATCCAGCATTGAGCAGGGGGTTGGACCCGATGACCCCGGAGGTCCCTTCCAACTCTACCATTCTATGAATATCTACTCCACCCACAAGTCAAAAACTTTCTAAATCACCAAAGAAATCGCTCACCCTTCTTTTCCAGTCTCCCCCACTTTGAAGGCTTCTCCGAGTGGCTCTTTCCCCAGCCTGGTCAGGTTCATTTTTGTTTCTAAAGTCATAAGAAAAGACCCGTTGTAGGAAATCTCCATATCCGTCCAGAAACCTGAAATAACAAGAAATCTATTACTCCACCATGGGGTTATGCTCCACCCTCCAGCAATTATAGCTCAGGGGAAGAGATGATAGCTTTGTACTCCAGCCTCAGTGAACACATACCTCGGTGGTCAATGGTTGGTTGGAAGGCTCGAAGGATTTTCGGCACAGACACTCCCATATCTAGTTCGGTTAGCGTCAGTTCATTCATGAAGTATGGCAGCTGCAGGGACACGGAAGGCACAATGATACACAGATATCATCAAGGAAGAGCCCCCAGGAAGTCACAAAATGCAAACAACTACCAGAAAACCTAAAAGATGGGAGGGGCGCTGTCATGAATACCCATGCACTGTAGGGTACAAATCTTGAACATATACAGTGAATTAACACTGCATTACATTCGTCCACTTTTTTTGGGAGATCACAGCACATGGTGGCGAACATCCTCCCTACTCAACTCTACACATGCCCGCTGCAGCAGCTCCACCAATTGATGTACATTAGATAAGCGGGAGAAGATCCCATAGCATATCCCACATATGTTCGAGGGGGTTAAAATCCGGTGAGTTTGGGGGCCAAGTCAGTTTATTGCCATGTTCCACCAACCACTCTAGTGATCAGAGCTCAATGACACGGAGTGTTGCCCTGTTGAAAGATGGCGCTTCGCTTGAGGAAAACTTCTAGAAAACATGCAGACAGATTGTCAGCTAATACTGTTCATCATACCACTCTAGAATGATGACCAGTGGTCTAAGGCCATGCCAGGGAACCGCTCCCCAGAACATTAAAACCACCACTACTGGCCTGTTCAGCCCCAACAGCGCACCCATGGAACACTGCTTCATGTTTACGCCAGATGCGGACCTGGCCATCTCTGTGGTTCAGTAATGGGACTCATCACTACAGATAACCTTCTGCCATGTGTACAAGGGCCATTGAAGTCTTTTCTAGGCCCATGCGAGGCAGTGGTGGCGATAATGCATGGTCATCAGGGGCACCCTTGTCAGTCTTTGGCTACTGAATCCAAGTCGATGCAAGGTACGCCACATAGACAAAATTTCTGCAATTGCTAACTTCCCTACTGTTGTATTGCTGGGTTTGTTGGTTCTCCGTGGCACTCACTGCTGAAATATCAGGCATGCCTTTGTGTTTAGGGATCCTTTTAGTCGAGTCACTATAATGGCTGAAACATGCTTTGCTTTATACTTGAAACATTTTCTGAGCAAGGCTTTGTAGAGGAGTGTGACTTGTTCCATCTTGGTGTTGGACAAACGCTACTATCATAATACTGTCAGAGAATATTTTTACATGCTGGTTCCTGGTTATGCACTACAGAAAGTTCTTCAGGAGTCAACAGGTATAAAGTTCCCTGAATGTGGAAGACTGGTGCCCGCCATACTGTGACCATATCTGGTAATATTAACAGTCGGCCACCATTGGAATCGCTGGGTTCTCGAACCACCTGACCCCATTGTTCTGATTGTTCCTCATTAGCCACCAAATTAGTCAGCTTTGTTTTTGGTTTTTTTAATAGCTTTCCACATTACCACCCTTTTGTCTACAGAAGTTTTTTTATCTCATACTGAAGGGATTGAACTTTGAAGACTCTCTGTATGGGATTGGAACAAAGCTACTGCTGAAATGCAGGTGGATGACGACATTGGCAAAGACATGGCTGTTGGAATTGAACACCAAGTTAGTTTCAGAAAACTTTTATGTGAAACTTAAGACTCAGCATTTGGCTATGGGAAGAAAGAATGCCTAGAAAAGTTTATTTTTGACTGGAAGTAACTTCCGATTTCCCCCACCAGATTTTCCGGCCTAGAGAGTGAAGGACCTGGGCAGTGATTAATACATGGGAATTCAAGAGTTCCTTGGATGTTGCCACAATCAGAATATCCTTTAGATCGGGGATAATGATAGAGTTTAACCAGTTCCACCATTACTTTTACAAATATACAAGGAGCTGAAGAGATCTTGAAAAGTAGAAACCTGAATGGAAAGTGTTGAATGTGCTTTCCCACAGGAATTGCAAATCTCAGTTATTAAGAGTTGGGATGGGTTGGAACATGAAAATGGGCATCTTTTAGGTCTATTGTCATCAGAAAAGCTCTTTTATTAATTTTACTGTTGAGTTTATGGATTCCATCTTGAACCTTCTGTATTAATTTGTTCAAGGGCTTCCAGTTTATGATCATCCGAAATGTGCCAGTAGGAATAAACTGGAAGGGCCTTTTCGTTGCTCGGCTCGAGGTACTGGAGAGATGCCTCCGAACTGCAACAGATCCCGGACTCTCTGCTGAATTAATCGTTGCCAATCCACTGTGACCTCTGAAGACATTATGATTTAAGGCTGTACAGCTCCGATGTTGGAAGACGTCCGTCGGGGTTCTCTTACTGTATATTGCCAGCCTCTCTGCTATCGGAGCCTATCCAACGTGTCACCTCATGCAGTACTGGCTTTAGCCAGCAGATAGCGCCGTTGTATAACAGCAGAAGAGTAAGCCCCCTAGGAAAACCAGGATACAAATTGGATTGGAAAGGGTTAACATAAGCTGTGATGAGGAACAAGTAATTATTAGGAATCTTTGTGGAGGGAGAAAAATTAAACTCCATCGATATTCTTTTATTATTTTTAAAAACCAGGCACTTTCGGAGAGCCAAAGCTGCTACCCGGAAAAAGGAAGTCCTGCACTTCCTAGAATGCCGTCATTGCTTTGATTTCTGCTGATCTTTTTCATTAGGGTTAAAAAGGAAATTCCTTCCTCTTCCCCTTTTCGCAGAGCTCCAACGACCAGTTTTACTTTTGCCTTACTTCTTCAAATTGACCTGAGCTTTGAAATATAAGGTTTTCCCTTTTCTGCATTCTTCCCTCAGGAAAGGGTTTTAAATAAAATCTTGGAAAGAAAAAAAAAATTCTCCAAATCTGAGGCACAAAGAAATTGGCCATGGTACGGCAGAGCGCAGAAGTTATTTATTTGTTATGCCATATCACCAGCCAGGTTCTTACCCCCCTGGTGAGATTCTGTTCCTTGAGGCAGGTGGCGCTATGTTGGCACCCTAGTAATGGGAATTATGATGGCAGAATCCCTTTAAATCAAGCATAAAAATATAATACTCTCTCAACTATATTAAAAAAAGCTCATAACTACTGACAGGCAACTTAGTACAATAATCGGTAATAAGGAATGATCTTACCATGATTTAGCAGGGATTGTCAGTTCTTTTTAGACTACTTGGTTCTCCAGTAATAGAAAAATCCCTATACTATATCTCTCATCTGTCCCAAGTGCAGAACCAATGGGGCTACCGCCCTGAAAAGAGCAACCCCAAGCTGGAACAAGCAGCATAATACCCTTAACATTTCTGTTTTACATGTTCTGGACTCGCCTCCATGCAACTCATCAGGGCACTGGACCAGGAAAGAAAATTAGGGTTACAAACAGGGAAAGAAAGTCTCATCTCTCCCTGTTCTAACAGATCATCCTACATAACAGGGTAATAAGGAGTTAATAAGGTTCCTAATGTAGTACAGCAGCTGTTATGCATTATATGTTTATGGCACTTTGTATTAACCTTTATTAAATCAGGCATAAAAAAAAAAATTGTAGGTTGTATTAGATACTCTGTATTCTAGTCCGATGGTGTCCATGAGGGGGCGATCACAGCCCACCAGACACAGTGAAGACGTTGCAGCGTAGAGCCGACGCTTGGTACCTTATTAATCCAAACGTCTAGGTAAATAAAATCCAGCACCAGGAAGTCAGACCGCTTTAGATATTGCCGCTACAAAATCGCGGCGGTATCACAGCTCTGTTCCTGCAATTTTGTATCATCAGTTAAAAATCTTGCATCGCTCGTGTTGCCGCTACCCGCGATAAAATCGCGCAAATTTTATCATCAGTTAAATAGGAGTTTCTAATGTTAAAAAGTATCACATAGCACGAAAATCGCAAGTTCCTGCTATACGATGCGATAAACATGGGGGCTCTATAGAGAAACATGGGCTACAAAAACAACGCACATCGCAGAAAGATAGAACACGCTGCAATTTTTTTTTCTCGCAACATCGCATCAGTGAAAACATTGCTAAGCTGAAGGAAGCCATTGAAAAGCACGGGTTTCACAAACATGCGTTTTTTTAGCACTGTCGCGTCGCCCTGGAAAATTACATGGTTTTGTAGTCTGTGTGAAAGAGACCTTATTGCTGCATGTAAAACTTCACAATCGGGCAAACCCCCCTCCGCATTTTGAGCGATCCCACCCTTACTTATGGTTACAGATCACAGGCGTGCCGACATAAAATACATGCTGACCAATCAAAATTCATCCTATGGTATTCCATACATCCGTGTTATGCATTATACAGAGCATTAGCAAATACTTGCATTAATTATGTATATGACTGATCACATGATGTATTTCAACCAACTATGGTTCTCCATGCCACACGATGGCTTCACACAACTAATGGTTCCGTCTAAAAGCTCCCCAATGCCCCCTTAAACCCCCACCCCTCTTAAACTAGTCACTGGGAGAAGGGTCACCGCAGAGAGAGTAGACCGTGACCGGAGACTAAGGCCTTATGTCCACTAGCAAAATTGAATTACGGATTCCGCGGGTGAAATTTTGCACATAGGGAATCATTGGCCATCTGCAGGTCAAATAAGTTGAATTTTGCACCCGCGGATGGCATTTTAATCGATTTGCGTTTTTTATGTGCGGAAAAAAAACGCAGCATGCTCTATTTTATTGCGGATTCCGTGCGGACCGGCCACATTGCTATCAATAGGTGCGGATATCCGCATGAAAAAGAAATACCATTTAAAGCAAATCAGCGCGGAATCTGCTGCAGAAATCGGCACGGATTGTACTTTTCTAGTGGACACGAGACCTTAGGGCCCTGTTTACACCTAATGGATTGTCGTTCCGATTCGCGCTGAATCGCAGGAATCTGACCGATTCAGTGTAAGCACCTAAACGGCGAATGATAATTCGTTCGTATCGTGCAGACATAAAAATCAAATGACTATCACCCTGTGTAAACCGGCCATTATTCATCTATGAGCGACGGCCCGTTTACTGTGATGAAGGTGGGTGGGCTGGAACGATCTCTGGCCCCGTCCGCCTCCATTCACTGTTTGAGGAGCGCTGCTTTATGAAAGCACAGGAAAGATTACCACTGGGTCTGTCGGGTGCTTCCGCGCCCAACAGTCGTCCATGTAAAAGGGCCTTAAGTAAAGGAGATGGGGGAGGATCAGTGGAAGGGGGTTACTACAGTTAGAACACTTATAATAAAAAACAGGATTACAGTCAATTCAGAAGGGAACGTATAAATCATAATGGGAAACCACTGTAAACACCGAGATGAAAGAGGACTTGGGGATTCCAGTTAACTGGAAGCGGCCTCCATAATTCTTACATGGAAGAAGTTTGGAACGACCAGGACTCTTCCTAGAGCTGCCGACCCACAAACTAAGTAATCGGGGGAGAAGGGCCTTGGTAAGAGAGGTGACCAAGAACCCAATGGTCAGTCTGTCTGAGCTCCAGAAACCCTGTGTGCAGATGAGAGAAACTTCCAGAGGGTCAACCATCACTGCAGCCTCCACCAATCTGGGCTTTATGGCAGAGCGGCCAGAAAGAAACCTTGGTATTAGTGCAATATGTCACCACAGGAAGTGTGGCTGGGCCCAGCTCGAGGTAACGCCTTGGTCACGCCCACAGCTCCCGATTGGCTTTGGCTCCTGCACACATCAATAAGTGGAGACATATTGTGTTGAGTGCGCCAGACACAACAGGAGTGTGCCAGCAGCCCATGGACATGACAAGCGCCAGCACCGGAGACACGGGGAGGGCAGTGGCAGCATATGGCTCATCCAATGTGCATGGCAGATGTCATCTGCTACTGGCGTTCTTCAACCCCCAGCACCAGACACAACAGGAGTGCACCGGCAGCACATGGCACATGACAAGCGCCGGCACCGGAGACGTAGGGAGGGCAGTGGCAGCACATGGCTCACAACGCACAGCAGATTAAGAGGGCCAGGACAATGCACAGGAAGAGCCATCACAGACTCCTTATCTTCTGCTGAGTAATCCCTGGAGGCGCAGTAAATGATGATGGGGGCGACACTGCTTCTACCCCTGCTGTCCCATCCCCGATGCACAGCTGCTGTGTGCAGTGCAGTATGTCTACATTGATTGATGTGTGCACTACCCAATGGGAAGCTGTGGGCGTCACATGTTCATTACCATTCAGGAAGCCCAGCCAACCCATGTCTTCACCCATACATCTGGAGGAGACATATTACACTAATACTAGAAGCCTCTCCTCAGTAAAAGACACATGAAAGCCACCTAGAGTTTGCCAAAAAGCACCTAAAGGACTCATTGTGAGAAACAAGATTCTCAGGTCTGATGAAATCAAGATTGACCTTTCTGAGCTTTAGTTATCTGTAGAGGAAACCAGGCGCCGCTCATCCCCTGTCTAATACCATCCCTACATGGAGGCCTGGTGGTGGCGGCATTGTGCTGGGGGGTGTTTTTCAGTGGCTGGGTCAGGGAGACCGGTCAGGGTTGATGGAAAGATGAATAGAGCAAAGTACAGAGATATTCTTAATGATAACCTGATCCAGAGCGGCGGGGACCTTAGACCGGGCAGAAAGGTCACCTTCCATCAAGACGATGACTCCAAGCACACAGCCAGGACAACACAGGACGGGCTTAAGGCTTTCTGAATACATTGTATTCATACTGCAAGTATAACAAGGGGGCTACATCTAAAACAAAGGTTTCTACACAAAAATAGACGGGGGGGTGGGGGGGTGGGGGGGAGGGTTCTTTACTGTAAGAGCAGTGAGACTATGGAGCTCTCTGCTTGAGGACGTGGTGATGGCGAATTCACTAGAAGAGTTCAAAAGGTTCCTGGATGTCCAAGTGTAACATTACGTTTTATAGTCACCAATTACTTTAGGCCAAAAACCATACGGGCGGGTCAGATCCTGCAAGTGGGAGCCCGCAGCAGAATCAGACCCTGTGCCCTGCTGGCATCCACGCATACCTACTTTTCGTCTTTTACTGTTCGGCGGACGAGCTGCACGGCTCGCCGGCGGGCATGCTCAGTGCAGTACTGCTTTTCCTGTGAAATCCGTGGCCCATCCGCAATGTCAATTGTGGACACGGTGCGGCTTCAATGGAAGCCGTTCGTGCGGGAACCGCAGGAAATTGGAGCATGCTGCGATTTCTCATCTGCGAGCGGAAACAGTAATTAGTTTCCCGCTTGTGTGCATGAAGAATCCTTTTTCCATAGCATGCCATGGAGGGTTATTGCTCTGGATTCCACTGGCAAAAATCCGCCGATGGACATAAGGTCTTAGAAGGATTATTGAGCCACGGATTATTCAGATTGCCAGATTTGGAGTCTGGAACAAATTGAGGAAAATTAGTTTCAACCTCATGTTTTTTTTCCCCTTCCTCTGGATCAACAATGCAGGATAATCTGCTGAAGCGGACGGACACAAGTCTTGCTTCAGCATTGCGGTATGAACATTGTACTTCCCATTTACTATCCCAAACGGCGAGATAAGATTGTCTATTGCTCCATGGATTGGGAGTTAATAAGTAACGAGTTGTACCCAAGATGTTCTTGCATAACGCTGGGTTCACACGCGCCGGATGTGCTGCGGTTTGCCGCTACATATCCGCATCTGTGAAAAAACGCAGCATTTACAGTATAAGGCAAAGTCAATGAGTTTGGCAAAAAGCTGTTCTCACAGGACGGAATTTTTCTGCACTGCTACAGTGCAGAAATGCTGCTGCAACATGGTTTGAGAAGACGCAGCATGTCAATTCTTTGGACTTCTCCGCAGCACTTTTTTGTCCATAGACCTACATGGACGCAGCAAAATCCGCGGCAAAAAGTAAAAAGCGCTGTGAAAAAAAAAAAAAAAACGCTTGCAAATTCTCCAAGCCGAAAGAGCGCCCATAATAAGCAACAAAATACGCAAGACAAAAATAAGCTTTAAAGCCGTTTTGCCGCAGAAGCAGTTCTTCTACGGCAACCCCCCCCCCCCCCCCAAAAAAATGCAGCCAAAACCGCTACAAATCGGACCCGTGTGAACCCAGCCCAATTCTTCAGAATATCACCCCGATTTATATACGATTTGCATTTTTGGAAATTCAACCCCTAAAGGGGGGTCAAAGCTTGTACCTCAAGACAATATCTAATGCGCTGAGGAACCTGAAACTTGGCAAAAACAGTCTATTGTTGAAAACACTGGCCTAAATATTTGTCTGGCCTCATGCACACGAGCGTGATATTAGCGCAGAATAGGCGCGCAAAAAGATCGCGGCTAACTGCTTGAAAAATAGCATGAAGCGGCGATTTCAAGCTATTAACCCTTTCCAATCCACTGTCTGACGTCTAAAGACATTCTGATTGAAGCCTGTTCAGCTCAGATGTCGGAAGACGTCTAGCAGGGTATTCTTACTGCAGATTACTGGCTGCTCTGTTGTCGGGGGGCCTCTCCAGCATGTCCCATACCACAGTACTGGCTCTAGCCAGCAGATGGCGCCATTGTATAATGGCAGAAAGAGAAAGCCCCCTAGGAAACCTTGAATCCAAAATTGGATTGCAAAGGGTTAAGTCTCGAGCTTAATTAGCAGGGAAATTACCGGTTCACACAATCGGAGGGGTGCGGTATCACGCTCCCGCGCAGCACGCCCCAGAGCGAGGTCAGGTCTATCCTGTCACGCAGCACAGACCTTAGAGGCCAGCTTTGGGCACGCATGTTCTATCGTAGTCAGGTGCGAGCTTCATGCGCGTCTAAAATTCCTTCATCTGAACATTTGTATAGGGAACCATTGGTTCTATTAGATGCCACCTTTTCACGCGCCTATTCTGCGCTAAAATCAGGCACATACGAACCAGGCCTAAGTGTGTGGCCGCGACATTTTAGCATAATGGTCAGCAGCACTGTTATAATTATTCCCATTGCTATCATGAGATAAAATGGTGAAATCATCCCCGTGATTCACCACCTGCTCCAATATCTCCTTCTGTTAATGTTATCTATTGCTCCCTGTTATCAGCCATTTCAGAATGAGGTGAAGATGGCTGTAGTGGAGTGACAAACTAAATCATATTTCCACACGTGTGACTAATAATACAGGGATGCCGTGGAGAAGTAGGCCGGCAGCACCCTTATGAAAGCAGTCTAAAAGAAAATCTGGCTTTGTTGCTCATAGCAACCAATCACAGCGCAGCTTTCACTTTACCTCAGTAGTATAGCAACCAATCACAGCACAGCTTTCACTTTACCTCAGCAGCTTAAGCAATAAAAGCTGCACTGATTGGTTGCTAGGGGCACCATACCCTTATGAAAGCTGTCTTCAAGAAAATCTGGTCTTTGTTGCCCATAGCAACCGATCACAGAGCAGCTTTCATTTCTTACACTGCTGGGGTAATGTGAAAGCTGCGCTGTGATTGGTTGCGATGGGCAGCAAAGACAGATTTTCTTTTAGACAGCTTTCATATATTTCATCTACAATGGTTGGTGACGCTTTAACCCCTTAACGTTACAGGATGTAGAGTTACGTCCTGCAGCTTCGGGGTATCGTGGGATGATTTACCGCGGGTGCCAGCTGCTTCCTACAGCTGCCAGCAACAGCTCCGATAAGCCGTGACACTTATCGGAGCAGTTAACCCTTTAAATCCCATGGTCAATTCTGACAGCGCCATTTAAATGCCCTGATGTTCGGGGGTCTCACACAGCCATACATGATGAGATTGCGGGTTGCCGTTCAGTTGCTATGGCAGCCGAGGGCATTCTGAAAGGCCCCAGGGTTGCGAGGAAAAAAACCCCCAAAACACAGCCATTGCTTCGTGAGGCGGGATTTCTGAATTGGCTGAGCCGTGGCCAATCAATGCATTAATTGAACCACCAGTCACAGCATGGCTTTGTGGAGGTGGGATTTATGAATCCTGCAACCAAGAAGTGATAGTGTGTGGGCGGCCAAGGACTGTGGGCACCGTGCCGGGGCTCTGGAGAGCAGCAGAAAGGACCAGGACCAAGCCTGCTGGGTGATTTGGCTGACCTGCATGAAAAGCACTGTAAAAACGCAGCAATTAAGTTTTTTCACGGCCCTTTTCACGCACCTAGTGCATTCCTATTGACTTTATTAACTGTAACTAGGGCTTATTTTCGTGGTAAAACTTATATGTCAAGCATCTCCGAAAAGCCTAAAAAAAAAAATCATGCTAGGGATTATTTTCAGGGTAGGTCTTATTTTGGGGGGGAGAAATGGTATATGATAACGAAAGATGATGGGTTTAAAACAAAGTTAATTAAGTTAGCGACATAATAGTTATGAAGATAGTTACGATTTGTATCATCTTAAAAGCGTAAATACGAATTTGACGAGGCCGAAGTAACCAGCAAAAGCTAGTAGATTATAAATATATACGATTTGTAGCCATGAGTAAGAGCTGGATCACTCCAAACACATTGGTTGGTTGGTTGGTTGGTTGCCCAACTGTGAGGTTTTAAATGTAACAATAAAACTTTAGAAAGTTTTAATGTCATAGTGCTGAACTTTTTGGATTCTTATTTGGCTTGTCTTACAAGCAGCACCAAACCTGGATTTACACTGACGTGTTCCCTCATCGGCTGGATCGGTGAGCAGCACTTGACTTTTTCTTCTTGTGCAGACAAGTGCTCTAGAAGCCGATCTCAGATTTCCATCTGGGCAGCTGCAGTGAGAATACCCCTTATCCATTGCACAGTGCCAGGAGAGGGTTAAACATCGTTCTGATGAGTAATGTCCCTCTGCAGTCACCGACTAAGGCCAGTCAGCACTGGAAATCATTAATGCCTTACATATCAGTCAGGGCAATGATGAGAGCAATATGGACCTGTTGAGTTATCCGTACAGTTTGCACCCCCCACAACCCCCTGTGACGGCAAAGAAAAATCAACATATCACTGCAGAGGGACAAATTAACTGAAATATCACCGCCAGTGGCCATATTTACCAGTATACGAATACAAAGATACTCAAGGACAGGCACAAACACCACTGCCCAAGAGAATGCAGACTGGCAGATTACTATATGGAGGAGCGACGCAGAAGTGAAAGAAACCAATGAACAACGGGCATATCTACCACATATTGGGGTGGAGGGAGCGGCTGCTTAACATGTGCCACGTCCCACAGTGTTTCACACTTCCCCAATGGGTTCAATTCTCTGCGTCTTGTGCACGTATGTATTACGTGCAGTTCTGGTCGTGTAAAGCTGCCCTTCATGTAGTGACTTGCAAGATAAGGCAGACCCTTGACATGGGTTGCAAGCTTACATATTTTGGCCAAAATATTAACTAGTACCTTGCATTTATAAGTATTTATTGTTTTTGCAGCAAGCGGTCTGGCTTTAAACGCTTGGGAAAGCCCAGGATGGCTTACTTTGAGGTGCAGGGCAACCTGCCGGGCTGGATCGTATGTGGCGTCATTAATAGGTTGTAATCCTTCATGGTGCAGCATACACATCACATGCTTTGTATGCCTTATCTATGTACAAGTATAACACTAAGCAGCCACTTAACCCATTATGTGGTCGGTGCGAGTGGCCGTTCATCAGCAATTTGCACTTCTGCAATGCTCCTCCATATAGCAATCTGCCTGGCTGTATTGGGAAGTGGTTTGTACGTGCCCTTGTGCATCTCTGTACTAGGATTTGGGTAAATATGGCCGCTGGCAGTGATATGCAACGAAAACCAACCTTAATTTTGCTGAGCTTCATCTGAATCTTTTTTGACACCAGATTGGACCAGTACTTCTCTCTCAGGAAGTCCCAGAACATTCTTCCAAGCAGAGCGTTGACCCAGGCCTGCTGCTCCAGAACCACTTGCTCCGTGACCACCTGTCCAGAAACATACACTAATCATACCCCCTGCAGAGGTAGAAGGCCAAAGTAGCATGAGCGCCCAGGATAAGAACCCTCTTCCATGCTATCCTGATTTGTGCCACTTCCACAGTGCAATTCATTGTTCTACCCAAAATCTTGGCCAGTGGCCCCTCCGTCCCCAACACCCTACATAATGCACTGACCATGGCCAAGAGTACCACCCCGGTAATCCTAGCTCGAGATCATCATGACTTACTGCCCTCCTTTACCTTCTTGGCTGCCGTTGGGCTGCTGTTGGCACTGACGACAGGGCTTTCCCCCGGACTGCTATTTTCCTGAGGGATACACCGGGCCATGTACACATTGTAGTCCAGTAGCATCTTCTGCTTGACATTTGCAGGGAGTTCTTTTGCCCGGGTCTGGGACATCACTTCGTCCATGCTGCCCTTACTGCTGCTACGACTGTGGGTGAGGACCCCGGATGGGCTGCTCTGTCTGCTGTGTGCCAGCAGGGGACCTGAGGAGACAGGTGGAAATCCATGAGCTGTAAGGTTATACAAGTACATACAGCCACCCGCCCACAGTCATCGGGTCTCCTGGTGGAGAGTCCAGAGGCCGGAGTGTCTCCTCTAATACAGGAGACACCTGATAACCATAGCAGAATCTATGCTCCTGATTTTATGGAGTCAACATTATGTGGGCCACCGTGTGACCGTAATACCTGACTTCAAGGCTGCAGCTCCACCTGCTTTCTTCATATCAGCCTTTATCTTGGAGGCCAGCAGAAACCTGCGAAACCATTCCTCCTTCTCTCTGCCTGTCCTCCCAAACAGGTAAAGAATGTGGTCCTTGCCCCCGGTAGCCCTGTTGGTATCTTGTTGGCAGATGTTCTTTTTGCCCTCCTCGGCCGGAGTCTCTTCTTTATCTTCCACGCTTTCTTTATCTTCCTGAGCCTTAGACATGAAGTCTTCCTGCCGGGCAAGTTCTAGACAGATAGGGTACTTCTTATTCCACAAACGCTTTCGAGCCAGACTCTGGGGAACAAGTTGGACCTGTGCGGGCATCAACACATATGGTCAACTGAAAACACCCAATAACAATGAATGAAATCATCGCTCATTCACCACACAATATGGCAACAGCAAGAGGACATCCCCAGAGCCCCACTTACCTTGCTGTCCACCAGATCGTAGATCTTCTGGCTGACATAGGTGACATCAGGTTTGAGCTCGTTGTATATGGCCCTACGAGAGACATTCTTGTTGGGCTTAGACAGACGTAGCATTGAACCTTCCAGGCGGACGAACACGGACTGGGTCAGGGTGGCATGATACGTCTCTGGGTCATAGCTTTGGATCTCGTTCATCCATCCCTAGAAGACAGTCAGGAGACATAATTGGACTGGCGATGCTCATACACTGGGAGCCCTCATCAACATTCCTGGTCACGAATAGAAAAAGAACTATAGCTCTTCCTCTGTGTCTTCCACATAACATAGGTAACAGAGACAGAGAATACACCAACTAGGTGCTACCACGCCAACTTACCATCACTTTTGCCACACCAATCACAGAAACCCACACATATGGCTTCTAACCACTTAGCTGCCAAAGGGTAAATATAGGGGCTCACAAGTTGGTACCAGGAGGTCATCGCACCCACACACCCCTTGAACTCTCCAACTCTAAAGCGGCTGCCTCTCTAGACCGTGTT
Source organism: Eleutherodactylus coqui (assembly GCF_035609145.1). Lineage (NCBI taxonomy): Eukaryota > Metazoa > Chordata > Amphibia > Anura > Eleutherodactylidae > Eleutherodactylus > Eleutherodactylus coqui. The sequence goes on from NC_089849.1 coordinate 100,827,701, forward strand.
GACTCTAAAATTACCAGTCATGCCATTAAGAAACTAGGACACCAAGTAGGGTGATAACCTTGTATAATAACATACATCGGTGGTGGTAATGATACACCTTGAGCAGTCACTAATAAAGGTAGTCACAGGCATGCCCATTGCCATGATGTTACTATGTGTAGAACGTGGTTTGGGTTATCATAAGGCAACTGAAAGAAGCACCAGGAAAACAGACGTGGAGTGGGAAGGATCTAGCGACTGGATCTACAGCCCCTCTCACCAGTCAGGATGGACAGCCAACCGTAGAGCTATGAATTTAGCACATATTCAGACAGGAAATCCCAACACTGTCAGTAACGAAACGTTGAGAAGTGCTCTGCAGTGTCCAATAAGCCACTGAGCATGGCTACTTACCTTCCATATATCAGGCTCGGTGATGTTTAGTGGCTCAGCTGGGGTCTCCTGTTGGCACAGGCGGCGATGTTGAGAACGGGGAGCGGCAAAAAGCCAAATGACGGTGATGACAGCAATGAAACCAAAGGCCATTCCCAAACAAAATCCTTCAAGATAACTGGGGAGGGGGAGTAAAAAATAACCGTAGATGGAAAGTACAAGAAGATACAGAGTCAGCGTAGGAACCTCACAATGTTCTACATACACATCACCTTCACCTTCCGAAGCAGCACACACCCCGGCCCCTTCCTCAGGAGCCTCTGCTACATCATCCTCCTCGTCCTCAAAGTCAAAGTCTTCGGAGTAAAGCTCTGTGAACTCCTCGTCCTCTTTACTGGCCAGAGCAGACAGAGAGCATTTATCCAGAGCCAAGGTGGAGGACTTATATCCAGTATCCTTCCCGGGTGGTGGGGTTCCATGTTCCTTCTTGTGTTCTCCTGGTGTCTTCTCATCCCGTAGAGGATTGGACTCGGGGGTGTAGTAATCCGTCTCTGTGTCTCCTTCCTCTTCCTTGATACTATAGTTATTATTTGTCTCCAGGTGACCATTGAGGCTAGACAAACTGGAGAGCTCTGAAGCACTAGAAGATAAGGCTTTTGATTTGTAGCTTGAAGACTCATCACCCATGATTTTACTGAGCAGCTGCAAAGGTTCATAGATGACCTCAGAGAATCGTCTCTTAGTGTCTTCAATCTTCGACTCCACTTCAGTGACTTTGAAGAAGGATCGGCCATCAGATGGGGAAGTGATGGGAGAGGATGGGGCCGTTTTGGAGTCTCCACCAGTCACCCGCGGCTGCGTAAACTGCTTGAACAGGTGAAGGTTGAGTTTAGAGTCTGGGGGCCGGTAAGAGCTGCCCTCCACCTCCTGCTTTGAGGTGTCTGTGGACAGAGATTTCACCAGGGTTTTCATTAAATGTCTGTGCCTTGTGGGTGGGGTGGACTCTTTCGGTTCCACCTCTGCAGAAAGAGACTTCACCAAGCTCAAGAAAGGCTTTGGACTGGAGACAGCAGGCGACGCTGTGGATAATGCAAGGGCTTTGGATGGTGAGGAGATCAAAGATGGCTTCTGCTCAGTGGGAGGAGAAACGCCGGCCGAGTCTAGATCATTGTGAGATGTGGACAGGGGTAATGGCACAGCACTGAATGAAGTGGATTGAAGAACTTCTGTGGACTTGACAGTGTGCCCGGTCGGCTTGGCGGTATGTAGTGGTGATGGCAATGAAGAGTTTACCATGGCGACAATGGGGGAGGTAGCAGGACTAGAGCTCATGTGTGTATCCGTATCAAAGCAGAGGTCCTCACTGGCCTCTACTGCGGTTACAATGTTCTGGTCATACAGCTCTTCGCTGAGAGTCTCTTCCTCTTCTTCCTCCTCCTGCCCCATAGCGGAGAAGCGAATAGTGATGGTCTCTCGGGACACAGAACGCTGGACCTCCACTTTGGGTGCAGTTGGCTTGGCAGAGGCTTGGCGTGCTTTGTCTCCATTGCTACTGTCCAGACTGGTCATTGCACTCGCACAAGAGTTTCAGGACCTACAAAAGACCAAGAAAAAAAAACAAAAAGCAGTCAGAGCAGACATCACCGGCTGACCGCCGTGAGGATCAGAGACCTGTAGATGCACCCCATGCCTACCATGGTAATAGAATACCAGGCCCTCAGTAACACCAGAGTATAATGCGCTAATGTGACAATCTGCTCATGATGATGAAACATCTCGTTACATTGTGAAATCCTCAACTTGGCACAAAGCAAACATCTATCACAAGGCAGAATGTGACAAACACGAAGGCCAACGCAGCGACTACCGGGAGCAGATTATAATGTACGCTGGTGCCATATACGGCACTCCCATCACTAGAGCCTTCTGTGCACCACATGTATGTGGCTGTATTTATGTGTATCCGTGTATGTAGGTACATACGAAGTCCTCGGGGTATGTAGGCATCTTTGTACATGTAAGTAACGCTGCACAGACATCAGGCCAGTGAACCGCAGCGCTCGGAGTACAATGCTCTACGAGCACTCCGATGTCCAGCCCTGCGAATATGGGGGTTATTCCTAGTGATGAGCGGCACAACGTGTACGAGATGGCAGGGAGGCGGGAGACGGGAGACGGACTCGGCGCAGATCGCTGTAGAAGTGCTGGAGACAAAGGGTCCTTTTAGGAAAGCAGAGTCTCGATTGAAAGTGCGAGGATCATCGCCGCTAGCTCGTTCGCTGTCGCGCAGCGCGTTTTTAAAGATACATTGTTGGCTCGTTCACGCGAGAATCGGTCAGCTTTTCACATTCATCGTATAAGCGAATGAGAGGAACCGAACGATTACCGTGTAACCCAAAAGACCCAACAATGGTTTTTATATCTGCATAAAATAACCGCTGTACGAAAAATGAATGATTATCATTGGTCGGTAATAGTTGGGTTTAAATGTTTGAGCGATTTTTTTAATATAACCGTTCCGTCTAAATGCACCCCCACACTGCGCATATTACATTAACAATGTATAGAAAGTTACACTAACATATTTACTAGTATCAGTGTCTGTAGGTCCCCCAGCGTACGCCACCGGCGTGGCCACTGGTAGGTCCCCCAGCGTACGCTACCGGCGTGGCCACTGGTAGGTCCCCCAGCGTACGCTACCGGCGTGGCCACTGGTAGGTCCCCCAGCGTACGCTACCGGCGTGGCCACTGGTAGGTCCCCCAGCGTACGCTACCGGCGTGGCCACTGGTAGGTCCCCCTAGTGTACGCTACCGGCGTGGCCACTGGTAGGTCCCCCTAGTGTACGCTACCGGCGTGGCCACTGGTAGGTCCCCCTAGTGTACGCTACCGGCGTGGCCACTGGTAGGTCCCCCTAGTGTACGCTACCGGCGTGGCCACTGGTAGGTCCCCCTAGTGTACGCTACCGGCGTGGCCACTGGTAGGTCCCCCTAGTGTACGCTACCGGCGTGGCCACTGGTAGGTCCCCCTAGTGTACGCTACCGGCGTGGCCACTGGTAGGTCCCCCTAGTGTACGCTACCGGCGTGGCCACTGGTAGGTCCCCCTAGTGTACGCTACCGGCGTGGCCACTGGTAGGTCCCCCTAGTGTACGCTACCGGCGTGGCCACTGGTAGGTCCCCCTAGTGTACGCTACCGGCGTGGCCACTGGTAGGTCCCCCTAGTGTACGCTACCGGCGTGGCCACTGGTAGACCCCCTAGTGTACGCTACCGGCGTGGCCACTGGTAGACCCCCTAGTGTACGCTACCGGCGTGGCCACTGGTAGACCCCCTAGTGTACGCTACCGGAGTGGCCACTGGTAGACCCCCTAGTGTACGCTACCGGCGTGGCCACTGGTAGACCCCCTAGTGTACGCTACCGGAGTGGCCACTGGTAGATCCCCTAGTGTACGCTACCGGCGTGGATACTAGTAGATCCCCTAGTGTACGCTACCCGCGTGGATACTAGTAGATCCCCTAGTGTACGCTACCCGCGTGGATACTAGTAGATCCCCTAGTGTACGCTACCCGCGTGGATACTAGTAGATCCCCTAGTGTACGCTACCCGCGTGGATACTAGTAGATCCCCTAGTGTACGCTACCCGCGTGGATACTAGTAGATCCCCTAGTGTACGCTACCCGCGTGGATACTAGTAGATCCCCTAGTGTACGCTACCCGCGTGGATACTAGTAGATCCCCTAGTGTACACTACCCGCGTGGATACTAGTAGATCCCCTAGTGTACACTACCCGCGTGGATACTAGTAGATCCCCTAGTGTACACTACCCGCGTGGATACTAGTAGATCCCCTAGTGTACACTACCCGCGTGGATACTAGTAGATCCCCTAGTGTACACTACAGGCGTGGATACTAGTAGATCCCCTAGTGTACACTACAGGCATGGATACTAGTAGATCCCCTAGGGTACACTACAGGCATGGATACTAGTAGATCCCCTAGTGTACACTACCCGCGTGGATACTAGTAGATCCCCTAGTGTACACTACCCGCGTGGATACTAGTAGATCCCCTAGTGTACACTACCCGCGTGGATACTAGTAGATCCCCTAGTGTACACTACAGGCGTGGATACTAGTAGATCCCCTAGTGTACACTACAGGCATGGATACTAGTAGATCCCCTAGTGTACACTACAGGCATGGATACTAGTAGATCCCCTAGTGTACACTACAGGCATGGATACTAGTAGATCCCCTAGTGTACACTACAGGCATGGATACTAGTAGATCCCCTAGTGTACACTACCTGCGTGGATACTAGTAGATCCCCTAGTGTACACTACCTGCGTGGATACTAGTAGATCCCCTAGTGTACACTACCTGCGTGGATACTAGTAGATCCCCTAGTGTACACTAGATCCCCTAGTGTACACTACCTGTGTGGATACTAGATCCCCTAGTGTACACTACCTGTGTGGATACTAGTAGATCCCCTAGTGTACACTACCTGCGTGGATACTAGTAGATCCCCTAGTGTACACTACCTGCATGGATACTAATAGATCCCCTAGTGTACACTACCTGCATGGATACTAATAGATCCCCTAGTGTACACTACCTGCATGGATACTAGTAGATCCCCTAGTGTACACTACCTGCGTGGATACTAGTAGATCCCCTAGTGTACACTACCTGCATGGATACTAGTAGATCCCCTAGTGAACAGGTGACTACAACATTGTGCGCTGCAGCTCCGCCTCCCCGCCATTCATTATTAATGCGCACTTTCCTGTGTGTAATGTGACACGGAGCGTTACGCCATTTACAAGTAATTACCGGCAGTGTTACTCATGAAAGTATAATGTCTAGCAGGTAAAGAGAAACGGGAACAAATGGATTGTAAGCGACACTGCGGCTGGAGAGGAGAGCCGCTGTAACACCCGGGGGACACAATCCACAGGGGAGGTGGAGGTCGGAATCACTGCAGGGAGCCGCTACCTACAATCCTCTACTGCCAGGACTGGCACCACCCGCGCCGTATTAAGGCTGGGTTCTCACTGGGCGGATTCCCGACGGAAATCCCGTGGTTTGGCCGCAGCGAAAAACCATGAGATTTCCACCGGGAGAACATCCACATGGCTGGCTAATCCCGGGATTAGCGGCCGCATGCGGATTTGCTGCGGCGAATTTCCGAGGCAAATCCGCCCCGTGTGAACCCATCCTAAATCCTGTTTTGCAACGTAAATAACAGATGTAAGCGGAAAACACGAACTCCCAGCAAAATTATTATATATATATATATATATATATATATATATATATATATATATATATATATAGATAGATATATAGATATATATAGAAGAAAACATTTTTCGCATTATAAGATGCTCTTTTCCCCCCCCCAAAGTGGGGTTGGGGAGTCAGTGTCGATATGCGGACCGCCGGTAGCTGTATGAGAAGGACTGCATGTCCTCCTCACCCAGCTGCCAGCCTGGACAACATACATAGCAGGGGAGGGAGGAGAGCCGCCGGTACCAACAGCTGATTGGTGGAGGCAGGGGAGCAGCAGCAGTTCCCTGCAGCTCAGTAATCCGCTGTTCGTATGGGAGGCTCTCCTCCCCTGCTGGGTGATAAGGATTGCACCTCCACTTCACACTGGCCGACCTTGCGAACTGTACGTATGGGCGGCTCTCCTTCACTTCTTATTACACAGCTGCAACCTCTATAGAAGGGGAGAGACGCCTGTAGGTACAGCTGACTGGTGCCGTGCAGGGTTCCTGAAAAAGTTGGGTGACAACTAATAGAATCATTACATTATCACTCAGCTCTTCCAAGATCCTGAATGCCAACAGCAGAGTTATGCAAGGTTTTATACCACATACATTGCTAAAACTAGTCAAACATGGCATTCAGAGCTCCTGGAAAGCTGGGTGACAAGTAAGACCACCATTACCTTTACACTCAGCTGTCCCTGGATCCTGAATGGCAAGTTGACTTAGTGGTATGTACTTCACGTAAAGCTGGTATGTACTGCCCTTTATTCCTCCTGTAATAACTCCCTCATTGCCCCGTCTGAATTAAAAATATTTTCTCCCCCATTTTCCGCCTCTAAAACCGAGGTGCATCCTATAAAATCGAAAAGAAAAAAACAAAAAAAACTCACCTGCTCCTACAGACTCTCTAGTGAGTCCTGGGTATCACCTTCCTATCCACAGAAAGGCAACCACCATGAAAAGGGCGACCCACTTCAAACGGTGGTGCACCTGCCCACCGCACACTCTGACTGGGTAGGACAAGGCAGTAACTTATCCCTCCTCTTCTATTTGCAGCCAATATTGGGGTGGGCCTGCCAGACCCCGTGGGTCATCTACTGCCTGTATGGATTATCCAAGTGATCCAGCGGCATACCATATTGTCAGCCGTGTTCTTTCCCGAACCGTCGGAGCTTAATACCAGATTACAATGCAAATACAATGTCACCAACAAGCTGCATTTGTGGCCCGTGTGACTGGAGGGAAAATCCAGCCAATCATCGGACATGTTACTGGTAAAACGCCTGTTACTTAAGACTACTTTCACATCTGCGGCTGGCATTCCGTTTTCCCGCTTCGTTCAGACCAAACAGGTCTGTCTTAGGACAGAGCAGCACCAAACGGACGCCATTGACTAGAATGGTGTCTGATTGGTTTCCGCTCAGCTGCCCGGCAGTTTACAGGACAAGGGCGCTGCATGCGGTGCTTGCTCTTGATCGGCGACGGTCCCAGCACAGATGTGAAGGCAGCCCAAGGGCAGCTTCCTGTGCCAGGATGAGCGGCCCCGTTGGATACCGGGTGCTGGCAGCGCCGTTTTATGGCCTGGTATGTGTGTCCTGTCCAGCACCCCTGAAGAGGCTCCTGTCCTCTACACAGACAGTCATTCACAGCTTCTAGCAGCTCTCACCTTCAGGCTGCCTTCGCACGGGTGACAAAAATTGCGCAGTGTGAGAAATCGCATGTATGAGAAGCCCATGCTGTCCAATGGGTTCCCTCACATTAGCAGTTTTCTCTGATCTTGTGAGATAAAAATAAATAAATAAATTGCGCTATATTGCCGCGGTTTGTGATTTTTTTGTAGCCCATGTTTCCCCTGTTCATCGCATGAACTTGAAGTTTTCGTGCGATGCGTTTTTTTAACATTAGAAGGTCCTATTGCCTTTTACAATATAAAGTCGTACGATGTTATTGCTAGCGGCCGCGATGTGAGATTATTCTCAAATACGATACTGATGAAAAATTGCGGGAACAAAGGCGCGATTTTGCTGTGATTTTTTTCACGACAAATGGCTGTCGCCCGTGTGAAGGAGGCCGTGGGCTACACTCACAGGAGCGCGAATCTTGCTTGGTGCGAGATGCGCAAATATGAAATCCATTCTTTGAATAGAGTTATACACATGAGCGATGCTTGCACGTTTTTGTTTTACGTACTTCAGAACGCATCGCCTATTGTATTCAACTGCACAGTCCAACACCGCAGGCCGTACAGCGTGAGGCTCCCATCGGAATCACTTGCTAATGCTCCGACGTGCGCGAAACAAGCGCCGGCGACCGCAATGTCACTGAAGTAATGGGAGGCGTTTTTGCATGAAAAACACCTCAACTTCACGGGTAAAACGCATGTTGACAAGTGCGATATAACGCCGGGTTCACGCGGGGCGAGCGCGACGTCAGAGGTGAACTGTAGTCAGCAGGTTTCATTCTATTTGTATTACATTTGGCACTTGGGAACAAATTACCAGATTTCCACAAAGTAATATTTTCAGCACATGGCGGTCATCCCGGAACCCAGTAATATTGCATGTTCACGGCCGCTGTATATGTTATGTAATATACCCCGATGACGCCAACACTCTGGGTGCGGGCGACCATGCAGCAGAGTCCGGGCTGCGCTGAGGTCTTGGCCCCCCGCCCTCCGCACAGATTAATCCAAGCAGATTAGAGGGAGCCGGCAGGATTAACGGATAATGCTGTAATCTGTTGGCGCAGCAGGGCGCCATGGCTACGACTGACGGAGAAGCCTCCGCTGGGACTTCTATGGAGCCCTGACACTATCCCAGATCACAGGGTGTCCGGGGACCCCCGCTCAGCACCATGTATAGGGGCTACATTATGGAGACACCCATGGATGGTTTTTCAAATCCTATCTCCATTGACTTGACTGGGTCTTGTCCATAAAACAGATGAGATCAGAGCGTTTTAAAAGGAATCCCCCCCCCCCCTTACATCGTTCACGTCTGCGTGAAAAAAAACGTGAGTGTGCCGAAGTGATAATTGTTCGCTTTTAACGCAGCCAACGATTGAACGAGGAACGGGAGTCAGCGGGAGTCAGTGGCGGCTCGCTCACTTGCCGGGCAGTTTAAACACTTAGGCCGCTCACACTGGCGTCTGTAAAAACACGGCATTTTCAAACGCATTCGGCACTTTTTTTTTTTTTTTTTTAAACACACCCCATTATTGAAGTGGGTGATAGTGATTAATCTCTCATGTCACCCTGTGGGACGTTTTTATCACATTGCAACAAACTACTTTTGACTTTCGCGATAAAAAAAAATTGCGTGATTTTCTCACAGGCGGCAGCAATATGATGTGAGATTATTCTAAAAAGCAGCCCAAAAAGCGTTTTTCAGCAATCCTCTCGAGGCAAAATCACAGTCACCTGTGCGAAACTAGCCCCATTGTTCATCGTTTCACATGAGAATCATGTAGTGTAAACAGGCCGTCCGCTCGGGCCCGGCCATGGCGTCCCCAGCACGCCCGCTCGGGCCCGGCCATGGCGTCCCCAGCACGCCCGCTCGGGCCCGGCCATGGCGTCCCCAGCACGCCCGCTCGGGCCCGGCCATGGCGTCCCCAGCACGTCCGCTCGGGCCCGGCCATGGCGTCCCCAGCACGCCCGCTCGGGCCCGGCCATGGCGTCCCCAGCACGCCCGCTCGGGCCCGGCCATGGCGTCCCCAGCACGTCCGCTCGGGCCCGGCCATGGCGTCCCCAGCACGTCCGCTCGGGCCCGGCCATGGCGTCCCCAGCACGCCCGCTCGGGCCCGGCCATGGCGTCCCCAGCACGCCCGCTCGGGCCCGGCCATGGCGTCCCCAGCACGCCCGCTCGGGCCCGGCCATGGCGTCCCCAGCACGCCCGCTCGGGCCCGGCCATGGCGTCCCCAGCACGCCCGCTCGGGCAAACGAGAAGAGTGAGATTCTTGCTCCGCCTTCCCCTAGACAGGAGCCTTCAGGGTCACCAACCCTCATAGCAGAAGCAGTATATCCTCTGCTGGTTAACCCATTACATGCTGGGAGCCCTGCAGCCGCTGTCTGACTCCTCCGGGAGGACAGAGGTGGAGACTGGCCAGCTGAACCCCAGGGAAGCGGGAGGCTGACAGAGGAGCTGCAGAACAGGTCCGACCGGTTACATGGCGGAGACCATGTTTACTAAGCCAAAGGAGCAGCGTCACAAGGATTGTTGTCACGCTTGTCTCAGTCTCCATGGTTCGGGGGAGGCGGTCCACCGCTCACCGCGCTTTTCTTCATGTGTAAGGGCCATTTTGCATGGAACAAATTATAGTTAAAAATAATAATAATAATCGTACATCGTTGGCCGTTCAGTCATTCGCAATCGCTGTGTAAGTGACTGAACGAGCGCCGGTTAACCCGAGCAATAAGTGACCGCGCCAACCATGGTTCTCAGTCCTGCGCAAAATGAACGATGACTGAAAAGTGATTTATTGTTCGGCCGCTGGCTACGTTCTTACGGAATGATTAGCGTTCACCTTCACTGGTTTAATCGATCGCGGTTCCATGTAACGGGGCCTTTATTCATCCAGCCTCCTCCCATGGAGAGACGAACCGCCGCGGACAAGGTCATTTGCAGGCACGAAGATCGCATTTCTGGCGCTCCTACTGTGAGGAATTCCACGGTGAAGGGAGTATACCAATCCACCAACAGTAAGACAGCATAAGAAGGCACCAGAAATGGGGCAGCGCCAACCAACATGGCGGACACGGCGGCAAAGCAGCGTAGTGAATCACAGATTTATTTGTCCTTGTGAACCACACCGTAAAAGAGAAATACTGCATCACCCACATCTGCCAGTCCAAGGTCAGTCGCGTCACCCTGCCGCCTGGCGTTATTGCGCCTGGACCGTGTCAGACACTTATGACCGGGCTCGCACGACCATGAGCGCCAGCATGCGAACATGGCACATACAGACGAGCTGCAAGTAACATGCCTACTTGCTGGGTGCCGCCAATCCCCGTGCGCCCCCTCCTTGTGTATGCGCACAAAATCCGTGCCATGATTGGGCAGGCTACGATTTTTTTTGCATAATATGTGCGCAAAAAAAACCCCAAACAAAAAACACTACGGTAGTGAGAGTGTCCGAATAAAGTCAATGGGCATTTGGCATATTGGCATCGTGTGTCGTGCAATGACAACACAACCGTGTGAGAGCGGACCGTGGCATCTGATCAGGGCCGCCATGACACTTTCCCCTCGTGGCTGCAGGAGGAACGACAACCTCCAAAGAGCTAGGACAGATGGAAAATAGCGCTGTGGGAAAACGGCAGATTACATATGGCGTCCGTCTGCAGAATGGTGGTACTATACTGGATTAGTAATGTAATTCGCCCCTCCTGGTACCCAGCGTCACCACACAGCGTCGACACCAAGGACCAAGCCTCGTCCATCCTGGAAGGGGTATTCCGGGCACAGACTAAGGGCGTCTGCACACTGGCAAGATTCGTGCGTTGTGAGATGCACAAATATGAACGCCATTCTTTTGAATGGGTTTATTCACATTTGCGCCGTTTTCCTGCACGGCTCCACATTGCGATGCAGGAAACAAATTGCGGCATGTCCATTATTTTTGCAATATCGCCCATTACTTTCAACGGAGCCGGCGGCAGCAGCGCTGACGCCATTGAAAACAATGGGAGAAGAACGCGATCCCCTGCAGCAGCTGTGAGAGCTGTGGCAGGGGATTCCTTCAGCTCTACAGGGATGCGAAGCCGTTGCATATCTAAACAGTATAACACATTGACTTCTATGGGAGTTAGGGAAACAGCGCTGAGATCTGTGATGCTGCAGTCTGTGACGTCCCGTGCACAAACTATCTGCAGAATGTAGACAGACCGGCAGGGAGAACCTGTCATGTAGGGCAAGTGAACAGCAGCTTCTAAACTGGCCTCCAAGCACTCCAGGCATCCGAGGGCAGACATCTGCGTTAACTTTAGTTTTTACGAGTTTGGACCTTAAAGGAAACCCGTCAGCTACTTTGAGTCCTATAGGCTAAGCTTATGGACTGAGTTCAGCGGACATGCCGAGTCCGGGGAGGTAAGTGTTATACTTACCTTCCATGCTGCTCCCCGCTGAAAGCAGCCATTATAGTGCATTGAGCTGACTGCATGGCGCACGCCAAGTAGTCCTCCCATCATAGGATTAGATGGGAGGACTACCTCAAGCGCCACTCAATGCACTGCGGTGGCCGGTTTAAGCGCCGACAGCGGGGGGACGATGGGGAAGGTAAGTATAAGACCTTCATCCTGGATCCACGGATCACCTACTTGAAGCCCATAAGATTACCTTAGGGCGCCGTCACACCTGGTGACCGCCCCGGAAAAAAAAATATATGTGACATTTTGGTCACACGATTTTTGAGTGCCAGCTGTGCTTTTCCCTGAGAATAATCTCGTATCACATCGCTGCCGCCCGCGATTTTCTCCCGCGAAAGACATGGCACGAACACCGCAAGTTTGTGCCATGCGATAGATTGGAGGCTCCATAAGGAGACATGGGGGAGAAAAAAAAATTTGCAAAATGCAGAAAGATAGGGCATGCTGCAATCGTCAAATCTCACAGGACAGAAAACATCACAAATGGGAAAGAGACCGCTGGATTCCTAATTCTGCATTTTCGCTCCCGACTCGCAGGTGTGAAGGAGCCCTTATAGGGCCATGGAGAAGCCTCTGTAACATGTGGAAAGCCTAGACTCCAGGCCCCGGCACCACTGCCCTACACATAGTGGGTATGCACCCGCAGCCCTGAGCCAGTGTGGGTAAGACTGACCCATGGAAGGACCGCTCCCGGGACTGACTAGTTATATATTACACAGGACGTTATAAGGTTATTGCAGGCTCCCCTCCCCCCTTATCTCCTATCTGTTTGAGCTGCGATTAAGTCAGCTGCCGTGAATAAGCGGGACCTTTGTAATGGGCCCCGCGCCTGGCCCTGCGCCCATAACGCCCTCAGACTCGTCCTTGATGCCCCCCACCCACCATCACACAGAAGGAGACCATGCTAGGATTGTCAGTTAGGGCAGCAATAAACAGTTGGCAGTAGTCCGGCAGCATGCACCGCAGTAACTGAATACTGCAGCACATCTCCCTATGTATCGGTAACCTGAGGGGTCCGTGGTAAACCCTCGGCTGGTGCGCAGCGGGGCAAGACATCGGATGATTGGGGAAATCCAGGGCAAATCATTATAAGGGAGAGGCTCCCGACGGTGGGCAGCCTGATCAGGCGGGGTGCCCCCACGGATTAGGGCACTTTGCCAGGGATGACGCTGTGCCAGTCACTGGGAGCCTCCCAGTGACTTTTTTTTGCATTTTTTTTTACAAATTTGGTTAATCTGACATTGAGATTATATTATAATATGTGTATGTTCACACTATTTGCCCGCCGGGTGTGTTTAGGCGGCTCTCACGCCTGCGGTGGGGTCAGTTCAGGTTTTCTTCTCTTTGCTCCATTTTCGGTAGAGGAGAAGCAAAAAAAAAAAAAGCATCCGTTTTTGTTCCCCGTTAACTTCAATGGGGTTTCGAAAAAACAGAAGGGCTTCTGTTCGCCTCCATCAGGTTTACGTTTTTTGAGGGACGGAATACTACTTCGGATTACGCTATTCTCCCGTCCTGACGGAACAGAAGCGAACAGAAGCGAACAGAAGCCTTTCCGTGGTTTTATTTTAAACGCCATTGAAATTCATGGGAGAAATAAAGGGATCCGCCGCTGGTTTTTTGTTTTACATCAGTTTCTCTCAGCAGAGATGGCAGCCCTGACGGACCCTACGGCCGCTGTCTTTACCGCCATTTTCGGATGCAGGCTGCTTCCCCCAACGGCGGGTTTTAACGCGCTCCATCATTTTGACGGGCGATGAGGTGCGTTAATGGGCGTAACAGAGCAGACAGCGTTAGAAGATGCGGTGACGGAGCGGAGGTCGGCAAGGCTCTACTGAAATCAATGGGAGCCTTGGAACGCGATTTGAACGCCGCGGTAGTTGCGGTAAAAGGGGCGGCTCACACGAGCGTACGTGAATTGCACACGCTCTCTCTGTGCGTATCATACGCGGTACATCGCGGCATCTCAGATACATCATTTGCGCGGTTACACTTGCATTTTTTCAAGGTGTATAATACGCGTGTTAAAAATAAACGCAGCATGTTGTATTTTAGCGTGTATTACATGCGACGGCGCCCGGTGGACGCATACGAATCAGCGCCGCTAAGCGAGAAATAAGGAAGACGTCACAGAAACACGTGTGTGAGATACGCTGTCATGCGCAGTGAAATATCGCTGGCGTACGCGGCAATGCGCAGGTCACACCGCGGTAAAACACTGCTTACCACCCGCTCGTGTGCTGCTTTCACATCTGCGTTGGGGATCCCCGTGGCGGATCAAGGGAATCCCCTGGGGGCGGATCTGTCTTAGGACGGACCCCTGACTATAATGGAGTCCGTTCGCTTTCCGCTCAGCTGCCCGGCTTTTGGGGCGGAAGAAAAAGCACCGCCTGCAGCGCTTTTTCTTCCGGTATTTTGCGCAGGATCTGCGCCCGGACGTTCCAGCGCGGATGTAAACGCAGTCTTACGTTTTACGCCACTTTCACCCATCCTGGTAAGTCTGGGTCTGGCAGCTCTTCCTGCCCCCGCTCGCTCCGCCCTCTGTGGGACGACATACAGAGTTCTAATATATTATATTCCAGTCGTATCTACATCATATGATATCCAACAGGAAGAATACATATCTAGCAGTGGGGTTATTACATAGGGCAATATGTTGTCAGCTCCCCCATAGGAGCCACATGTTGCTGCACTCACCGCCTCCGTGTCTCATGTCCCCGCCAACAGCCCCGGTGCCGCCGGTCTCTGCCCAGGGCCGCCTGACAAGCACCACCAAGAACGGTTAATCTCTCCCCGATTCGTAGATCTATCTTCGGCCCTCGATTTAGTACCCCTAGCTATCGGATTTGCGTACCGCGCCTCGTTCTGAAAGCGGATCACGCTGATTGGCTTAGAGCCAGAGCCTTTCTTTTATTATTTTGCTCTCACGGAACTTCCTGGTGTGCGTACGCGGTGCTCCCTGATTGGCTGGGAAATGTGATTGACAGGGAGGGGGGAGGAGTTTACATTGGTTGTGGCCCTCACCCGTGAGGGGAAGTAGCTGACTCTACAGCAGGCATATTATCTTTTTACACTCCACACCATTCGCAACCTGATTGGTTGTTTGGATTTACTCATTCACGGTGATTGGTTATTTGGTTTGGCTGATTCACGGTGATTGGTTGTTTAGATTAGCTCGAGTAGAGGTGGTGTTGAATAGGGATATATGCCTACAGCAGCCGTCTAGTCCACATTTTGGGAAGGACTTTTACTGACCCCTAGTGGTCAAGTGTTAAACTGAAGTAGCATGTAGTCAGCTGACAGTGATTTGGCAGAGGCCGCTTATTTCTTTCCATAAAATACCGAACAGTTACATAATAAACAGTATTAGCAGTTTTTGTTCTGTTAAGACGTAATAAGCTGGTAGCATAAACGCTCTCATTTAAAGCAACAATACTCTTAACCCCTTTAAGGATGCACTTTTTTTTACCATTTTCATTTTTTCCTCCCCACTGTAAAAAAATCCTAACTCCTTCATTTAGCCATCAGTGAGGTTGTCGGAGGGCTTGTTTATTGTATCTTTTAATGCTTCTATATCATGGACTGAAAAACTTTTTAAAAATTCCAAGTGGAGAGAAATGGAAAAAAAACCAAACGTAATTTCTGACATCTTTTGGCGCATCTTGTTTCTATGGTGCAGAAACTGCAACAAAAATAACGATAACTTTATTCTATGGGTCGGTACCAAACTGAGGGCTTATTTAGATGACCGTATATCGGCTGGGTTTTCACACTGAGCCGATATACGGTGTCCTTGTCTGCAGGGGGAGGAGGATGGAAGAGCCAGGAGCGGGAACTGAGCTCCCACCCCTTGCCACTATTTGCAATAGGAGGGGTGGGATGGAGGTGGAGCTAAGTGATGTTGCTTAGTTCCGCCCCCGTCTCGCCCCCTCCTATTGTAAGTAATGCAGAGGGACGGAGAGGAGGCGGAGAGGGGCGGGAGCTCAGTTCCTGCTCCTGGCTCTTCCATCCTCCCCCCCCCCTGCATACAAGGAAAACCCAGCCGATATACGGTCATCTAAATAAGCCCTTATATAGTTTTTTTTTTTTTTTTGCTGTACTTTTATTTTTTTTTAAGATATTTAATTTTTTTAAATTATATTCTGCCGCCATCTTCTGACAGCCAGACGTTTTTTATTTTCCATCGGCGCAGTTGTGCGAGGGCTCATTTCTGCAGGACATGCTGTAATTTCTATTGGTACCATCTTGGAGTACACACATATGACTTTTTGATCGCTTTTCATTACATTTCTTCTTGGAGACGGGGTGAGCAAAAAAGCTATATTCTGGCGTTCTTTATTTTGTTCTGACAGCGCTCACCGCGTGCGGTAAATAAGGTGTTACTTTAATAAATGCTCACTGCTTCCCCCCCTGTCCAAGAGCGGAGGATCATTGCGATTCTACGCTCGCGGATGGCAAATCGCAGCATGCAGTTAATTATCTGCGTAATTTCTTTATTCTTCCTTTTATGTTACTTTTGGTTGACAGTTTGGGGGATTCAGCACCAATTACCAGGTTTCCATTGAGTTACATTCAGTATGCAATATATGCAACATACAATGGTCGTACTGGAACCAATTAATATTAAATATTCAGGGACCAGTGTACTTACCTACTACACAGGAGCGCCATCTCCTGGACACTACTAGTCATGTAATGGGTGATATGTATCTGTTATATGGGAGCGCCATCTCCTGGACACTGCTAGTCATGTAATGGGTGATATGTATCTGTTATATGGGAACGCCATCTCCTGGACACTGCTAGTCATGTAATGGGTGATATGTATCTGTTATATGGGAGCGCCATCTCCTGGACACTGCTAGTCATGTAATGGGTGATATGTATCTGTTATATGGGAGCGCCATCTCCTGGACACTACTAGTCATGTAATGGGTGATATGTATCTGTTATATGGGAGCGCCATCTCCTGGACACTACTGGTCATGTAATGGGTGATATGTATCTGTTATATGGGAGCGCCATCTCCTGGACACTACTGGTCATGTAATGGGTGATATGTATCTGTTATATGGGAGTGCCATCTCCTGGACACTGCTAGTCATTTAATGGGTGATATGTATCTGTTATATGGGAGCGCCATCTCCTGGACAGTACTGGTCATGTAATGGGTGATATGTATCTGTTATATGGGAGCGCCATCTCCTGGACACTACTGGTCATGTAATGGGTGATATGTATCTGTTATATGGGAGCGCCATCTCCTGGACACTACTGGTCATGTAATGGGTGATATGTATCTGTTATATGGGAGCGCCATCTCCTGGAAACTACTGGCCATGTAATGGGTGATATGTATCTGTTATATGGGAGCGCCATCTCCTGGACACTACTGGTCATGTAATGGGTGATCTGTATCTGTTATATGGGAGCGCCATCTCCTGAACACTACTAGTCATGTAATGGGTGATATGTATCTGTTATATGGGAGCGCCATCTCCTGGACACTACTAGTCATGTAATGGGTGATATGTATCTGTTATATGGGAGCGCCATCTCCTGGACACTACTAGTCATGTAATGGGTGATATGTATCTGTTATATGGGAGCGCCATCTCCTGGACACTGCTAGTCATGTAATGGGTGATATGTATCTGTTATATGGGAGCGCCATCTCCTGGACACTACTGGTCATGTAATGGGTGATATGTATCTGTTATATGGGAGCGCCATCTCCTGGAAACTACTGGTCATGTAATGGGTGATATGTATCTGTTATATGGGAGCGCCATCTCCTGGACACTACTAGTCATGTAATGGGTGATATGTATCTGTTATATGGGAGCGCCATCTCCTGGACACTACTGGTCATGTAATGGGTGATATGTATCTGTTATATGGGAGCGCCATCTCCTGGACAGTACTGGTCATGTAATGGGTGATATGTATCTGTTATATGGGAGCGCCATCTCCTGGACAGTACTGGTCATGTAATGGGTGATATGTATCTGTTATATGGGAGCGCCATCTCCTGGAAACTACTGGTCATGTAATGGGTGATATGTATCTGTTATATGGGAGCGCCATCTCCTGGACACTACTGGTCATGTAATGGGTGATATGTATCTGTTATATGGGAGCGCCATCTCCTGGACACTACTGGTTATGTAATGGGTGATATGTATCTGTTATATGGGAGCGCCATCTCCTGGACACTACTGGTCATGTAATGGGTGATATGTATCTGTTATATGGGAGCGCCATCTCCTGGACACTACTAGTCATGTAATGGGTGATATGTATCTGTTATATGGGAGCGCCATCTCCTGGACACTACTGGTTATGTAATGGGTGATATGTATCTGTTATATGGGAGCGCCATCTCCTGGACACTACTGGTCATGTAATGGGTGATATGTATCTGTTATATGGGAGCGCCATCTCCTGGACACTACTGGTCATGTAATGGGTGATATGTATCTGTTATATGGGAGCGCCATCTCCTGGACACTACTGGTCATGTAATGGGTGATATGTATCTGTTATATGGGAGCGCCATCTCCTGGACACTACTGGTCATGTAATGGGTGATATGTATCTGTTATATGGGAGCGCCATCTCCTGGACACTACTAGTCATGTAATGGGTGATATGTATCTGTTATATGGGAGCGCCATCTCCTGGACACTACTGGTTATGTAATGGGTGATATGTATCTGTTATATGGGAGCGCCATCTCCTGGACACTACTGGTCATGTAATGGGTGATATGTATCTGTTATATGGGAGTGCCATCTCCTGGACACTGCTAGTCATTTAATGGGTGATATGTATCTGTTATATGGGAGCGCCATCTCCTGGACAGTACTGGTCATGTAATGGGTGATATGTATCTGTTATATGGGAGCGCCATCTCCTGGACACTACTGGTCATGTAATGGGTGATATGTATCTGTTATATGGGAGCGCCATCTCCTGGACACTACTGGTCATGTAATGGGTGATATGTATCTGTTATATGGGAGCGCCATCTCCTGGAAACTACTGGCCATGTAATGGGTGATATGTATCTGTTATATGGGAGCGCCATCTCCTGGACACTACTGGTCATGTAATGGGTGATATGTATCTGTTATATGGGAGCGCCATCTCCTGGACACTACTGGTCATGTAATGGGTGATATGTATCTGTTATATGGGAGCGCCATCTCCTGGACACTACTAGTCATGTAATGGGTGATATGTATCTGTTATATGGGAGCGCCATCTCCTGGACACTACTGGTTATGTAATGGGTGATATGTATCTGTTATATGGGAGCGCCATCTCCTGGACACTACTGGTCATGTAATGGGTGATATGTATCTGTTATATGGGAGCGCCATCTCCTGGACACTACTGGTTATGTAATGGGTGATATGTATCTGTTATATGGGAGCGCCATCTCCTGGACACTACTGGTCATGTAATGGGTGATATGTATCTGTTATATGGGAGCGCCATCTCCTGGACACTACTAGTCATGTAATGGGTGATATGTATCTGTTATATGGGAGCGCCATCTCCTGGACACTACTGGTTATGTAATGGGTGATATGTATCTGTTATATGGGAGCGCCATCTCCTGGACACTACTGGTCATGTAATGGGTGATATGTATCTGTTATATGGGAGCGCCATCTCCTGGACACTGCTAGTCATGTAATGGGTGATATGTATCTGTTATATGGGAGCGCCATCTCCTGGACACTACTAGTCATGTAATGGGTGATATGTATCTGTTATATGGGAGCGCCATCTCCTGGACACTACTGGTCATGTAATGGGTGATATGTATCTGTTATATGGGAGCGCCATCTCCTGAACACTACTAGTCATGTAATGGGTGATATGTATCTGTTATATGGGAGCGCCATCTCCTGGACACTGCTAGTCATTTAATGGGTGATATGTATCTGTTATATGCGAGCGCCATCTCCTGGACACTACTGGTCATGTAATGGGTGATATGTATCTGTTATATGGGAGCGCCATCTCCTGGACAGTACTGGTCATGTAATGGGTGATATGTATCTGTTATATGGGAGCGCCATCTCCTGGAAACTACTGGTCATGTAATGGGTGATATGTATCTGTTATATGGGAGCGCCATCTCCTGGACACTACTGGTCATGTAATGGGTGATATGTATCTGTTATATGGGAGCGCCATCTCCTGGACACTACTGGTCATGTAATGGGTGATATGTATCTGTTATATGGGAGCGCCATCTCTTGGACACTGCTAGTCATGTAATGGGTGATATGTATCTGTTATATGGGAGCGCCATCTCCTGGACACTACTAGTCATGTAATGGGTGATATGTATCTGTTATATGGGAGCGCCATCTCCTGGACACTACTGGTTATGTAATGGGTGATATGTATCTGTTATATGGGAGCGCCATCTCCTGGACACTACTGGTCATGTAATGGGTGATATGTATCTGTTATATGGGAGCGCCATCTCCTGGACACTGCTAGTCATGTAATGGGTGATATGTATCTGTTATATGGGAGCGCCATCTCCTGGACACTACTAGTCATGTAATGGGTGATATGTATCTGTTATATGGGAGCGCCATCTCCTGGACACTACTGGTCATGTAATGGGTGATATGTATCTGTTATATGGGAGCGCCATCTCCTGAACACTACTAGTCATGTAATGGGTGATATGTATCTGTTATATGGGAGCGCCATCTCCTGGACACTGCTAGTCATTTAATGGGTGATATGTATCTGTTATATGCGAGCGCCATCTCCTGGACACTACTGGTCATGTAATGGGTGATATGTATCTGTTATATGGGAGCGCCATCTCCTGGACACTGCTAGTCATGTAATGGGTGATATGTATCTGTTATATGGGAGCGCCATCTCCTGGACACTACTAGTCATGTAATGGGTGATATGTATCTGTTATATGGGATCGCCATCTCCTGGACACTGCTAGTCATGTAATGGGTGATATGTATCTGTTATATGGGAGCGCCATCTCCTGGACACTGCTAGTCATGTAATGGGTGATATGTATCTGTTATATGGGCGCGCCATCTCCTGGACACTACTGGTCATGTAATGGGTGATATGTATCTGTTATATGGGAGCGCCATCTCCTGGACACTACTAGTCATGTAATGGGTGATATGTATCTGTTATATGGGAGCGCCATCTCCTGGAAACTAGCGCTACTTCTCTTTCCTATCGGACACATGGTTTGAGCACAAGGACAGCAGGGCCCCCAAATAAGCTGATGAAAGGGTCTTTGTGCCCCGAAGCGCGTTCTTCTGCTGGGCCATAATAAGAGAAGTTGACCCCTTTCCTCTGGATTCAGAGTTTATGGGTTGGTAGTTTTCTCCATGACCAGATTTTTTCTCTCATCCTGTCTGTGATCGTGCCCTTCCTTGTGCGGATGAGGCGTTCCTTCTGGTTGGCTGCACTTACGTTATCCCTCTACTCTACAATTGGGCAAATTAGCTAGTCTACTTAGGGGTAGCTCTACCTTTTTCTGTATACCTTGTCCAATGGGTTGACTTGGTGGCCCAGGAATTAATGAAGGCTGACTGTGTAGCTCCACATCCATGACCCTTTTGACTCTTTCCCTGTCTGTTTTCCTCATACTTATCTCCCTTTGCCCAGATGGGCTCCTCTTGGGTCTGGCTCCCGGCACCGTCAATGTTTCTAGTGAGCGGTCCCTACCACTTACTGTCAATGGGTGACATTGGGCTCGATTGACAGTCTGATATCACTCATTGACAGTGAGCAGTAAGGACTGCCCACTTAACACATTGGCAGTGTGGGACCTGGGGCTCATTCACATGAGTGTATGCGTTCTTACAGTCGCCCGCGCATGCTGTAAAATCTCGTGAATGAAGAAAAGCCCCAATCGAGTCCCGATCCTAATTAGCATTGTCTCGTTCATTCACACAGGCGACTGTGACGTCTTGACAAAAAGAAGATACGCTGCTGCCCGGAAATCCCTCGGTCAGCAGAAAGCCTTTAAATAGAGCCAGCTGTCTGCTTTTCCCAGCGTTGGACGCAGCTAAACTACCCCCCCCCCCTTTTTTTTTCCTGCTTCCACAGGAGTCTATGGGAGCTTCCAGCGTATCTCGGCCAAAAGATAGGGCAAGACCTATCTTTTCTGGAAGCATATAAATTTGGTCGCTGATTTTGGTTGCGTTTTTTTTTTCTTCCAGGTAAAACATTTTTATGTGGCTAAAATCGGTCATCCGAACGAATATATTGGAAACCAATGCTTTGGGTGGCCACATGTGAATAAGGCCTTACAAAGAGCCCAACTAGGTGAAGGGAGAGGCTCTCCGCCTCTCTCCTCCTCTCCAGCTGTTTGCAATGGGAGGGGGTGGGGCTAAGCTCCCACCCCTTCTCCACAGCCAGCAATGGGAGACGACCGTATATCGGCCAGGTATTCACGCCCGGCCGATTTACGGTGTCCCTTTCTGCAGGGGGAGGAGGCTGGAAGAGCCGGGAGCAGTGCACTGAGCTCCCGCCCCCTCTCCGCCCCCCGGCACTATTTGCAATGGGAGGGGGCGGGGGCAGAGCTAAGTCCTGGTACTTAGCCCCACCCCCTCCCATTGCAAATAGTGCCGAGGAGCGGAGAGGGGGCAGAGAGGGGGCGGGAGCTCAGTGCACTGCTCCTGGCTCTTCCAGCCTCCTCCCCCTGCAGAAAGGGACACCGTATATCGGCCGGGCGTGAATACCCGGCTGATACACGGTCGTCTGAATAAGCCCTAAGGCCCTTCTCTCACGGCTGAGAAAATCGTGCAAGATTTATGTTGTGCGAGAAGCACAAATCTCACACGAATATGAAACCCATTCAATTGAATGGGGTAATACGCATGAGCGATTTTTTTTCCCTCACCGTGGCGTCTCCCATCTTTCGCCGTGCCCTTGCATCGCATCACCCATTATATTCAAGGGGCCGTTGGCAGCACCGCACTACATGTTAGGTGCACGCGAGTGCAATGCTATATTGATAAAACCGCCTCGCTTTTGCGGGGAAAACGCATGTCGCCGAGCCCGATGTCAGCTAATTATGCCTAACTGGCCTTACAAAAAATGGAATAGAAAATGATGAAAACGTCACACGGATAAACAAATGGTACCATTAAAAAGTACAACTCGTCCTGCAGAAGAAAACCCTTACAAAGCACAAAAAATAAAAACATTACGGGTCTTTGAATGCAGATTTTTTTTTAAAAAGTATTTTTTTATAAGTGTTAAAAAGTTACAAAAGCCCCCATATAAATTTGGTATTGACATAACCGGCCCGGCCTGCAGAATTAATTTAACATATTTATACTACATGTTAAAAAGAAAAATAACTAAATCTGCAATTTTGTCATGTTTTTTAATCTTGCCTCTAGAAAAAAATGAAATAAAAACTTTACTGTGGCAACACGGAGGGTCCACTCAGTACACGAGGCCTATGCAGAGGAGCTGGGAGGGCAAAGCAGTCACTTGTCACGGTGGCACTTACCAGGCTCCTTCCCAGAGGGCTACACGCGACCTCGGCCAGAGTACCACTAGGATAGGGATGGCCAATAACCATTTAAATAGATAATAGGGTTGTCACTCGTGACGCCACTGTTCCTTTTTCACCGATATGAGCCATCGGCAGTAAAGAATAGAGTCCACACACAAAGTAATGGCGTCTTGCATGTATTTGGGCCCCCATCGACTTCTATGGGGACCTTTGCTGCGCAATTAAAATGTGTAAACAAACATTTCTCATTTGTAAAAGAGTTTGACCTGATGGATCATTTCTGACTTCATATTTGGAATCCGCACCTTCAAATTGTATAGGATCAGTTTAGATAGGTCAGCTCAAAAAATGTCATATTTAGACTAGTTTTATGCATAAATCTGTCGGGCAGGGGGAGACATCTACTCAGCTGTCTCCCCTTCCCTCCCCTCCCGCTGTTTGCAAAGGGAGGGGACAGGACATGGGCGGAGCTAAGCTCTTGCCCCTTCCCACCCCTTGTCCGCAGCCAACAATGGGAGAGGATGGGATAGGACGGAGCTTATCTCCACTGCCTCCCATTGCAAACAGTGGGAAGGGGCAGAGAGGCGAAGAGAAGGGGGAGGGAGTTTAGCGGTCACGCTGCTAAACTTCCTCCCACCTCCCTTCTCCGGCCGCTGTCATCAGCTCCCATAGGAGTCTATGGCAGCATCCGTAGTCCGGCCAGGAAGATAGTAGCATATATTGGACAACTGTGAACACGCCGGCCGATATACACTCTTGTGAAATCTTAGATTGATAAATTCCCCACAGCAGCATTTGTGCTAAATTTTCATTCTTTTGTCTCACCTGTAATAGTAGTCTGCCCTCACATTATTTCTCTCCTAGGATATATATATATACTTACCCCAGACATACTTACATTTACTTACTGTGGATTTTCCAACATCTGCTGGATAGTTTTTTTCCAAGCATCTACTACTCTATCAGTCAAATAGTATTCTCTGGCATTGAAGAAGACATATGTCCAGTTCAACCTATAATCCTGCGATGTTGATCCAGAGGAAGGCAAAAAAAATACTCAAGTATGTAGAAGCCAATTTTCCTAATTTTAGGGGGGGGGGGGGGTAAATCCCTCCTGACTGCAATCTGGCAATCAGAATAACCCCTTAGTGACGGAGCTTTTTTGCTTTTTTCCCCATTTTCGTTTTTTCCTCCTCCCTTTAAAAAAAAAAAACCCTAACTCCTTTATTTATCCATCGTCGCCGCTGTATGAGGGCTTGTTTTTTGCGGGACGAGTTGTATTTTTCAATGGCACTATTTATTGTACCAAAATTCTAAGCAGAGAGAAATGGAAAAAAAACCTGACATTCCACCATCTTTCGTTGCGTCTTGTTTCTACGGTGCACAAACTGCAACAAAAACGACTTTATTCTATTTTTTTTTTCGGACCACATTCACCGTGTGGGGTAAATACTACATTACTTTGATAGATTGGACTTTTATGGACGCAGCCATACCAAACACATATTTTTGGTTTATTATTTTGATTTTTTTTTATTGCAAATATGGCGAAAGGCCCCCGGCTCCCATGACACCTGCCCGGCTCCCCTGATCTCACCGCGGGGAGGGGGGGGGTCGTACGGGACCCCCGAACAGGATTGACAGCAGCATTTAAAGGGTTAATAGCCGCGATCGGCTGTTCAGCCGATCGCGGCTATTGCCCGTGGGTGTCAGCTGTAATAAACAGCTGACGCTTGCGCTGTATGGAGGGAGATAGCGGCGCTATCTCCCTCCATACATGTCCTGCAACTGGACGTAAAAATGCTATAGGGCCGTCACTAGGGGGTTAATCCTCAGGTCACCGACCTTTCTGAAGCAATCAGTGACTATAACATGTAATATTGTATCACTCAAGAAAGATGTCCGGGCTCCTCTTGAACTCTTATCAAATTCGCCCGCCATCACCACATCCTCAGGCAGAGAGTTCCACAGTTTCACTGCTCTTACAGTAAGGCCCCCTGTCCATGGCCGTGACGGAATATCGCTAGCAGGGGAGAGCTGCTATTCTGCCACGGGGGAGAGCTGTCTGACAGATAGGCTCACCGCGGAGAATCGCTATGATTCTGCACTCGTGGACGCAGCGGCTGCGCTTTCCATAGCAACGCTATGGAAAGTGTTTACTGTGTTAACCGCAGCCGGATTATTGCCGCGGATAACGCAATGAACTATCGCCTGTGGACAGGAGGCCTAAAGAACCCTCTTTTATGTCTGGATATAGAGGGCGCCCCCTTGTTACAGTCCTGGGTATAACCAGATGATGGGAGAGATCCTTGTATTGTCCCCTAATGTATTTATACCTAGTTATTAAGTCGCTCCACAGCCGGCTTTTTTTCTAAGGTAAACCATCCTAATTTTGATAGCCTCTCTGGGTATTGTAGTCCGCCCATAGCATTTAATACTTTAGTTGCCCGGCTTTGTACCCGCTCAAGCTCTGATGTGTTCTTCTTGAGTACCGGTGGCCAAAACTGTCCACAATATCCCATGTGTGGTCTGACCAGGGACTTGTAAAGAGGAAGAACAGTGTTCTCATCATGCGCCCCTAGACATCTTCTGTTGCATCCCATGATCCTATTTGCCTTAGCAGCAGCTGCCTGACACTGTTTGCTCCAGTTAAGCTTACAGTTAATTAAAATCCCCAAGTCCTTTTCCATTTCAGTGTTACCCAGTGGTTACCTTTTTAGTATGTAATGGTGCCAATGTGCATAACCTAATGTGTGTCAGGGTAGCACTAGTCATTTATTTGCACAGTGGCATTTTGGCGAAGTGTGGTGCAGTTATACCATGGCAGTTACGCCAATGTCCACTTGCATGCATGGATTCCACTGCTGAATCCCGCAGCGGAATCCAGCTGTGCCTGCAGACATGGACAGAAAAAAAACATTTTCTTAACTGTCCAGATCCAGCGCGGGTCTCCTCCATGCCGACCAGATCTTAATTTTTCAGCACGGCGGATGCGTCTGGACGTGCAGGCGGCGTGCTGGACGCATTCGCAGTGCAATTTTAAAACAAATGTCCTGCTTTCCTGCGGATTCGCAGCACGTCTACAGTGATGGCTACGGGTGTGCCGCGGATCGGACGGCCTCCATTGACTTCACTGGAAGCCGTCCCACGGGATCTGCAGAAAAATGGAGCATGCTGCGATTTCTTGCAAGTGCGATCCGCATGCTTTAAATTGCCTTGCGGATGCCAATGCATCCCTATGGGTGGCTAGAGGAGCGCATCTCCCACGTGGAAGACACACACAGATTTTATAATTAAGATCCGGCCTTAGACAGGGCAGGATACAGGAATGCTACATACTCTACTTCACCAAACTATATTTCAACACCATAACTTTTCCTTGTGCTTCTGTGTTCCGGTCAGCTCTCTGCTTCACAACGCCCTTTGGTGCCCTCCATCCACATTGGCCCCTCTCCTTCCCTCGCCCATCACACTTCACACAAACTCTTCACTTTCCTAAACCACCTCAAACCTTCCGACTCCACTCTAAAACAACCATCTACCCTCTCTATCCTCCTCCTACCAGCTGCGGGGGGACATCTCTCCTAACCCCGGCCTAACTTTTATTTCCACTAGCTATAACTTATCTGCCCCTCTAAGAAACCCCTCAGATCCAGTTCCCATTTGCTGCTCAGCATCTCATCCCCTTCAAATGTGCGCTCTGCAACGGTCAGTGAGCCTGCGATAAACTCCTAATCATTCGTGATGACTTCATTATAAAATCTCTAAACCCGCTGGCACTCAGAGATATGGATGCCCTCACTTCTCCTATCCCTCCAGACCTGAGAACAGGCATGAAGGAGTAGACGTTCTTCTCTATCTACAATGCACCTTCCGGGGCATCCCCCTGGTACCTTTGCTTGCATTCTCCACTCCCAGACTCTTCCGTCCTCTTTTTCTTAATCTCTTTGCCTAGCTCCTTCACTTCCTATCCTGTGTAATTCCAACTCTTCTCTTGGGCGACTTCAACATCCCCATTGAGGATCATCTTCAGCTTTTATTGCTCACTTCCTCCCTAGGCCTCTCACAGTTTACAGCTTCCCCACGCACAAAGATGGCAATACCACAGATGCAGAAATCCTTAGGCAGTTTACACCCAGACTTACTACAGTCATCGCTGTCCCCGATCTCTTCCATCTCTTGTCCCAAAATGTTACTGGATCAAGTGGTTCCTTCCACGCTCTGACCCTCCCATTGCAGATCACCACAACCCTGGCTCACCCCTCAAACGCATTTCCTTCGGCGGTGCTCTAGATGTGCCAAATATATGAAAAAAAAAAAAATCACTAACCTCTGCATATTTCCTCAAATACATGTTCAGAACATACAAGCTTGTCCTTCACCGTGCCTAACAAGCCTACCTCACCTCTCCCAGCTCCTCCTTCTCCAATAACCCCAAAAGACTGCCAGCTCATTCCCTCCTCAGCCCTAAAATACAGCCGCCTTGACAGATCTCAGAGCTGAAGATCTGGCGGTTCCCAGTGGCAGACTTGCTTTGATCCCCTTCTCTCCCGGCACCTCCTCTAGATCACTCTCAGAATTTGACCCAACCAGAGAAGAAACAGTCCCCTCCTTTAAACATGCTGTCATATCCTCATTAATAAAGAGAGTCTCTTGACTCATCTTGTGTTGCCAGTAGAGATGAGCGAGCGTACTCGGATAAGCGGTACTCGCTCGAGTAATTTGCTTTATCCGAGTACCGCTGTGCTCGGGGCTAAAGATTCGGGTGCCGGCACGGAGCGGGGAGCTGCAGGGGAGAGCGGGGAGGAACGGAGGTAAGATCTTTCTCTCCTTCTCTTGCCCGCTCTCCCCTGCTCCCCGCTGCGACTCACCTGTCAGCCGCAGCGGCACCCGAATCTTTAGCCCCGAGCACAGCGATACTCGGATAAAGCCAATTACTCGAGCGACTACCGCTTATCAGAGTACGCTCGCTCATCTCTAGTTGCCATCTACGACCAGTCTCTAAACTTCCTTCATCTCCAAACTCCTGGAGCATCTGGTCTCCTCTCGCCTAATAAGCTATTCCTCGGATGACTCTTCCCGGTCCCTTACAGTCCGGCTTTCACTCTCTATATTCTACAGTAACTGCTCCTATTAAAAAGTGTCAATCTTCTGACAGCTAAATCCAATGTCAACCGCTCTGATCCTCCTCGATCTCTCTGCAGCCTTTGACACTGTAGACCACCAAATTCCTCAGTACGTTCCGCACCATTGGCCTAAAGGATACTGCGCTCTCCTGGTTTTCCTCCTACCTGTCTGACCGCTCATTCAATGTCTCATTCGACGGTTCTACCTCTCTTTCGCCTGCTGTTGGGTTCCTCAGGGTTCGGTTCCTGCACATCTCCTCTTTTCCATCTACACGGTCCCCATTGGACAAACTATCAGTAGATTTGAGTTTTGATCCCTACGCTGATGACATCCAATTATATACTTCACACACTCGCTACTACAAAACACCAGTGATTATCGGTCCGTTGCCTCTAATGC
Organism: Eleutherodactylus coqui; assembly: GCF_035609145.1. NCBI lineage: Eukaryota > Metazoa > Chordata > Amphibia > Anura > Eleutherodactylidae > Eleutherodactylus > Eleutherodactylus coqui. The sequence continues at coordinate 100,856,556 of NC_089849.1, forward strand.
CCCATTTACACGGGACAAGCTGTAAGGCAATCAATGCCTGGTAGCTCGTCCCAGTAATAGTTGCTCCTGTGCGGTTACACATGAGCAAATATCACTGCCAGAGTGGAAGTGGAAGCGGGCCGGGGAGCATTTGTTCAAAAGAGAGCGTCTGCTGTTTACACCTAACACACCGTTCCGTTTTCTGCATGGATTCCCCCGGGCTCATGGCAATGTGAACAATAGTCCTGTGTGAACGGGCCTTGACACCATGTAGTTTATCTAAAATGTAACCTCTCAAAAACAGAACTTCTTGTGTTTCCACCATCTCCCACCCGATCTAAACCTGATCCCTATATGCCTGTTGTCCCACCATAAGGCCTCCCTCACACAAGCATTAAAACGCAATGTTTTCACCGCTGTGCATTGACAACGATGCATGTTTTTTCTTTTTGTCCGTTTTCAGCTAGGTGTTGTCCATTGAAATGAATGCGCAGCGGTTTTAGCGCTGCTGAAAACGCGACACAACTTGGTACAGAATTTTGTGACAGCACTAAACGCAAACCCTAGCTACATTACCTTACAATAAAAGCAATGCTCACCTAGCAGACGCCGTCCTGCTCCCTACTGCTGCTCTCCGGAGCTCCCGGCAGGCTTCCAGGCACTTGTCAGCGGCCATAGATCTCTTAGACCCAAGACTGAACTCCTAACCGGGTTTTAATTACCCCGCCTCAAGCAAAAGATTGCTGATTGGATCATCAAGTGCTGGCTCAGCCAATCAGAGCCAGAGCTCGATGAACCAATCACAGCTATTCAATGAATGGCTCTTATTGTCTGACCTGTGGCTCAGCCTATCAGGGCAATCTCTTAATGGAGGTGGGGCTTTCAACTCTGTTACCATCAAGAGATGCTCTACTGGAGGCTGGCAAATGCCCAGAGCTCCAGGGAGCAGCAGTAAGGACCCGGATGGCACCTGCTAGGTGAGTATTTTTTATTTTTTTTCCCTTATTCCTTGTTTGCGTTGTCAGCTGTGCTGAAACGCAGCCAAAACCTTCTCAAAACACCTGACAACACTGCTGAAACTGCAGGAACCGCAGTGGTGAGAAAAAAAAAAAAGCCTGTGTGAGGGAGGCCTAACTCCTTGGCAGCATGCCTGCTATATTGGGGTCACACTTGATTCTGACCGTATTCCCCAATTTAAACTCTTCTCCCTCCACCCTGCTTCTACACTTCCCCTTGGAAATCTGACCTCTTCCCTGCTTATGCAGAAGCCCGGCTGGTGACGTCTATGTATGCCAACCCTATGTTTATACTTCCTTATAGGCAGTGCCCTCTTGCGAGCCGGACCCTTAGCCTTATTCAAGCTATGCATTAGTTTGGCGCTGCATGTCATGACTCAGTTTGTGCACATTTCTCTCAGGTTCTAACACCTGCGGTTTGTGCTATACAAATAAAGGTTAGACTCAGACGTAGCCTTCCCTGGCCTGAAACCGGTTTGGTTATTATGTACTAGCAGAGATCTGACCGTTTTTATCCTATTCGTTAGAACATTGCTGTGGATTGATATTAAAATTCTTGCCAAAGAAATTTGGCGGTACGAGCCGATAGTGCGGTCGCTCTGGTTTGGGAATGACTACTCTAGTCGCCTCCTTCATAGAGGGCAGAAGGGCACAGAGAAGCTTCACCTCCAAGAAAACCTCTTGAAGGGTTTAACTATAAAATGCTCCTGAAGTCGCTCTAGGGGCGCGGATATAGGAACGCGCAGAGTTGGGTTTAGAGACGTACAATTCTTGTTTCATTCAATGGAGGTTGAACTTGATTGAGATTTAGCTGTTGAATGAGGAATTTATCTCCTCTTGTATGTAATCAATAGACTGGGTTCTGATGTAAAAATTGATTAGGCATAAAAGGCTCCTAGGAAGCCATCCAGCCCAGAGGCCTTCCTGTTTGTAAAGCCAAGGAGGGGGACACAGCAGAATTAGCAAGAGGTAGGTCAGGGCCCTTTACAATATAGAGGTAGTCAAATCATAAAGATGTACAATCAATAAGATTAGCGCGCCCCCCCCCAAGGTGCACTAAGCAAGTAGCATCCAAAAGGTCTACGGTCATACCAAGCAGTAAAGTAGAGCATGTATAGCACAAATTGAGGAAGCAGAGTGGTATTGTGAAACCCAGCACCAGGGGGTAGTAACCAGAGAGGTAGTGTGTGTAGGCCACCAACAGCTGGAGATGGCCGGTTGGATCAGCAGGCAGGCCACAGGACCCTGCTGGCCCGAGTAGGCTGTAGGTCACAGCATCCAAGCCCAGCAGCAGAAGGGCCCCCTGGGCTTGTGGATGGTACAGCCATCAGTAGTAAACCCATGGCTGGAGGCAGACTGCAAGATTGTATGGATTTGAGGAGCTTTCTGTCCTTGAATGGAGGTTCACTTTTTAACCCCTTTTTCATTAGCACATGTGCTATGCGCTAATCCAGCCCCCCGAAGTGTAATGAACGGTCTACCACATTCCTTCATCCAGGGCTGTATACCATCAGGACCCCACAATTTGTCTTAATCTTTGTAAGGCCGCTCTGCGCTCTCCTGGGTCAGACGGGTGTGATTTGGTGGAGTTCTCTTTAGCCATCCACATTGCACCCGACAGCTTTCACCTCCAGAGTATTCACTCAAGAATACCGAATTAGACCTTAAACAGTTCAATTATAGGAATAGTAAGAGCATAAAAAGTGTCATCTTTGAGGAAAAGTAATGGGAAGTGTAGAAGGTGATGAGAAAGGAAATCTCAGCTTTAGCAAAGAGTCTGTCTCCACTTCTGACCATTTTGTTTACAATCTCCCCCCCCCTCCCCCTCCACGTGAAAAACGTTTCACATTTTCTGTCTGTACTCTTATTGACTAATAACGTTAAAGGGGTCTTCCAGGGAAATTGCTCATCAATAGTTGATTGGCCGGGGCAGTCACTCCAGACCCTGACTATTCAGCTGAGCGGGCGCATGCCAACAGCACCGCAAATACACAAGCTCAGAACTGAAGTAGCTGAAGCCTCCCCACCGACCTCTGTATAGTGGCCAGCGCTTGTAACTGCAGGCATGGCTCACGTTGATTTCCATGAGATCCCAGCCTGCATTTACAAGTGTCAGCGACTACACAGAAGGTCGGTGCAGAGACATCCGCTGCTTCCACTCAGACCTGTATGCATTTGTGGTGCTGCCAGCATAGGCCCGCTCAGCTGATCGGTCAGGATCCTGAGCAACAAACCCCAGCTGATCAACTATTGATGACTCCATCCTAAGGATAGGCAATCAGTGCACCCCCCCCCCTCCAACGAGTCTCCAAGCCGATCGAACTTTGCATTTCCAAAATGTAGTATTTGTGACCCTCTGACAAAACACCATATTTGCAGTGTACATTATATCATGTCACAATATAAGAGTTCTGATGGTTAAGGGTGCAGGAAATACAGATCTGTACAGGTAAGCAGTCAATCCCTCCAGGCTTGGCCATACACAAGCAGTAAAGTTGCCCTTCCCTGAGCATATATATAGATTTGTACCTGCAGTACCAGAGGAGTTCACCTTCAGTCATTCACTGAGAATGGCAAGTTCATCTTTAGTAGCCTTTGCTGGGGTGACTGAATGAACTTTCCCTTTAATAGCCCCTCCATAGATCCCACCACCAACCAGGAGTGAACAGGAAACTCACAAGGCAAAAAAGAAAAAAAAAAAAACTTTAAAAACATGTTTATTTTAGGTCAGTAACTATCAGATTTAGAAGGCAAATCATGGAAAAAAATGCAAACACAAAAACACATGGGAATTATGTACAGAATGTACAGAAGTTACAAGAGGCGTCCGATAATTGTGCGGAGCGCTGAAGCCGAGGTCAATGTGCGAAGGTTCTGCTCCAAATAACTTATCACTAATAACCAGGAACCAAATAAAAATGTACAACAAAGTTCTACCGCCGAGATCTAGAATCAGCGGACTCTATATACAGCGGAGGTGGGTGGCCAACGGATCACAAATGGCAACCAGAGCCATTGGTGGGTGGCCAACGGATCACAAATGGCAACCAGAGCCACAAAGCTGTGCAAAGACATAAGATAAGATCTTATACGTGTGAACGATTGGGGCCGCCAGGAAGATCTGGCAATAGGCCGCCGCAGGAAGAGGATCTAGCGGATCTGTCAGTCTTATGTCTTTGCGCAGTTAGAGATGAGATTGATGGCGGCTCCACAGACACAGATAACAAAATATTCTGAAACCGAATGGCCAGAAGAGGATGAAGCCCAAGGACTGGCCACGGACTAGTGACAGCACTGCTAGAACCTTGTGACTGGCCAGACTGGGGCCATGTATAACCTATAGGCACCCTGTAGGTGGAGGCTCCTGGACAGCCTTCACAAGTCATCAATTCTAATCCAGGCGCGGCTTATCTCCGCGCTCCACAGCACGAGGGAACAGATATTTACAGGACAGACAGATTTTGTATTTAAAAAAGTTAGTGAGGAAGGCACCAGCGGGCGACATAACAGTATATTGTCCGATCATCAAGTTACAGGAGGAGTCTCCATAGAACAGTCACTGGAAACCCTGCGCTTCACGGCTTCTACTGACCCACCGTTATAACCAGGCCCTATACTCTAGTCACATCCAGAGCAGCAGCATACGGTCAGTGTATTATGCATAGTTTTTTTTGCACATGTAATATACAATGAGCACAAAATATGTGCAAAAGCCCCATCATGTCCCATTTTGTTGCATATTACGTGTGCACACGCCACGATCGGGCATGGGGGTCTGACACACGCAGCGAGTGGACTTGCTGCGTACTCCGTTCGGGTGCGTCCTAACAGCTTAGCTGTTTACTACACTCCGCTATATTGTATTCTGGCAGCTGTAGCATTCCCCCCCCCCCCCCCCAAATGACCTACAGCGCAGATTGTTCTGTAACCCCAGCTGCAGCTCTGGATGCTACCGGAGTACACGACAGCGCAATACAGTATCCATGTAAAGTTGCAGTGTTTTATTAAGAACCTGAGCAAATTGTTGACCTATAGTCAAGCAACCCCACCCGATAAAGGGTATATAAGGCTGGGAGCACACTTAGCAACTCCCCTGCGTCACTGCGCTGTCACCGCAAGACCGACTATATAGGGTGGGGGGGTGGGCTACCTTATTACACAATGCTGACCAACCACAATCGGTTTATCCTGCTTCCATTTACTAATCCAAGTGAGAATCTGTCCCTTATTGCCAGATTGTCAGCTAACTTCTGACTAGTACATACGATCAGGCCACCATCTTTGAAGTCTAATATCCAGCTTAAATCTCTTCAGTGGTTTAGTTACAAGTGGGTTACCAAGAAGGTGGCGGCGGGGCACAGCAGCCCTAAAACGTAGTTAGCTTTTGGCTTGTGCCTCAGTTGCTACCTCATTCCACTGGGGCAGATATTAACTTTCAAGAAGTGATGGTAAAGTGCTGCAATACCACCTCCACACCATTGGGGGGCACACACCATTATGCAAGTAATGCAGACCAGCCAGAATAAAAATAGATATTTAGGCACCAGCAGATTTTAGAAACTATAACTCCCAGACGCAGGGTGTGAATTTACACTACAACTCAGTGCATCCAAGACTGGAAGAGAGTGACATGGATGTGAAAGGGTCTTCAAACCCTTTCCCTTTGGCTACAGCACTATCCTATAAAACATCCAGCATACAAAAAGGTCTAAAAACACTAAATTACAGATAAGACCGGAGCTGACAAGGCACAAGACAAGGAATAATGTTCTAGAATATAGTCGCTGTGACCAGGACTGCAGCCAGAGAAGTTGCTGTACACTGCAGTACCTGTACTGCACATTACAAGTCTAGGGATCAGTGTAGGGCACTTATTGTATATAGTAGGGAGCAGGCTCTCCAGGAGGGCCGGTCTCTCAACAGGCACTATATGGCAGAAAAGCTTTAATCCTGCAAGGTTCCCCTTCTCCGCCACATAGAACAAGACGGATGAATGACTTAAGAGATGGTTCTGTTCACATTGGGAGGCACGCGCCGTCGACCGATCCCAACGCGATGAGCCGCACATCATCCGCCTCAGGGCTGCAAGGGTAAACTCTACATTAACAGCAGTTAAAGGGAACAGAACTTTGTACTATAATCGGGGAGCAGCTGCAATATGCAAGTTGTAAAACCAGCAAAGTCCTGTTTGTTTGCTCCGGTAATAAAAGCTCACCTGAGTAACGTGTGTAAAGAGTTCTATTGTTCGGTACGCAAGCGGCGCAGAGCTGTGCGAACCATCTCAGCACCCGATTCCGCCCCCTCTTAGATGACATATAGCCCAGCAAGGTTTCCCGCATGTGCAGAAGAGCAAAGCTGTTCACAAAAGGTTCACACATACCCGCCTGATGGATACACGGCGCACCTTGGAGGCTCCGCTGCGTTACATGTCCGAGGGGGTGGAGTTAGGCTGCAGGTAGACACACTGTCCTATGCCAACAGGTAATGGAAAACCAATCAAGTGACCCTATATCCCCCTGCTAACCTCACCAGGAAGTAAATAAAGGGTCACAGAACCTGGAAGCGGTCAACCACGGCAACAAGAGTTACAACATTTTTGGAAAGGCAGATGAGAAAACCTCGTGTCCAGGAACCCCGTGGAGGCAGCCGATAACCGAAGAGCTGGAAGAGTTGTGGTAGTTAATCTGCATAGTCTACTGCTGAGGGGGGTTCACATACATTCAAGGTTGACCCAGAACACCATAAATCCAATGTGAGATCTCCAGTGCAGAACCCAGACCTCCCAGACATACTAGACAGTCAGTGTCCATTATTACGTGTCCTCTCCTTCAGTGATCCTGCGGATCATACAAAAAAACATTCATGTGGTGAATAATTTGGCACACTACAAACCTCAAAATTCCCCGTGATGTGAAAGACTTCAATTAGTCGAAAAATATATTCTACGTGTGAAAGTCGCCGCTTCCCAGAAACCTTCAGACAACAGGCCTCCAAGAACGTGAGCCGCTACAGAGTGAGATATGGAGTAGTGGGTGAATGGGATGTGATACCGCTTCACACCAGCAGGGGGAGCCCTTACACTGAGGTACATTGTACTCAAACCTACAGGGAAGTGACTAGTAACACTACTGTAAGCCCCGTAGTTAACAAGTTGGCACCTCCATCCACAGCTGTGCCATGAGCGCCAACAGATGCAGGTTATATAAGAGGGCGTACCAAAAACAAAACATTAATTCATTTAAAGTCTATTTTTTACATTTTGAAACTTCAGTCTTATCCCCAATTGAAGCAATATATTAGTCCAAACAATTTTTTGGTACCCCCCCCCCCCCTCCTAGTATATACAGTGTGCACTGCAGGGCGGCAGGAAGGAACAAGGCAAGGTGATCAGAAGGCCAAGATGACCCCTTCCAGCAGGGATTAGCAGGAAACTTCATATTCAGTCTATAGTCCACCAACTAAGAGACCACTGCAAACTGAAGGCTTCAGAATTCAAACTCGCTTTAAAGAGGGTTCCACCGCTGACCCAAGTTCTATCCCCTCCAAGGCTGCGCATAAAGTCCCTTAAAAGGGGTATTTCCATCTGGGCTTTTCATGGAGGCTTTGGTCCAACCAGTCAGGAAGAGCAGAGCGTTTAGCGCGGCGCCGTTTCTGTAGATCTCATTGAAGTGAATGGGTGCTACAGAAACAGCGCTGCGCCAAGTGCCTGACTCTTCCCATAGGTTCCTGTTGGGTGGCCAGTAAAACAGCGACCTGTCATCTTGGTTAAGAAAAGGTAGATAGGAATATCCCTTTAAGGACAGCGCCAACCCCAACTTTAGATCAAGCTGCAACATCGAAGCAGGACGGGATAACAGAAGTCTAGGGACACGAAGTTAATTTCATATAGTCCCACTAATAAATAAGAACCTCCATAACATGAAGCTTTGCAACACCGCCGGTAATAAGAGTTCCCGCAGGACACAGGTGCAATTCATACAGAATAACTGGATGCCGAGAGCCCCAATCACCTCAATGATGGCCATTACTAGTGGTGCACCCCCAACACAGAACACTAACCCCCCAACTGAAGCTTGTCGCATCCCTATAAGAATCACTGAACTGCGGTTAGGGGGCAGTTTTCATGAAGCGCCCCCTTCTGACATGCAGCACAGGGTGACCAACTATTGGATGGAAATCTCGACTCACAAAGAAAATGGCTTTCCATGACGTCAAAGTGCAAGGTTAATTATTGTGTTATTACAGGGGGAATGGAGGGTAGAAGATAGGAAGTCTTGTCCTGGCAGTCACTGACCAGATCGAAAGCTTTAATTAAATAGTATGCCTTAGAAAGGGGAGCACAAACTGCATTCACCAAGTGTCCTCCTCCAACTCAGCAAGGTCCCTTGTAAAAAGCAGTGTCCACAAATGCCGATAATCAACGGAGCCCTCATTAATAGGTTAAAAGCAATACTAGAATATAAAACTAGACACTCTGTGCTGGAGAGGGGCATGATCAGCAGCCCCCCACAAGTTGCTAAAAACTTTAGGAAATCTAAAAATGGTTTAAAAAAAAAAAAGTAAAATACAAAATTTGTGCTCATCAGTTATAAACACACATAAGGCAGGAGGCGAATCCAGGGCCGCAGTCCACAGGGGCTTCCATCATCCTCCGTAGCGGCCACTACTCAGCAAGTAAGGCTCCAAATGGCTGGAAGTCGGGACAATCCACAAACTGGAGGAGGCCCCGGAGCACAATGCTAAACCTCAAGGGAAAAATAAAAAAAACAGATAATTCTTCAAAAAACAAAAATAAAAAACAGGTCCAGGTGATCACTGCAGCATCAGCTGCTTGAGGTTGTCGTGAAGAATTGTATCTTTCACGTCGCGGAAAACAAGGCGAATGTTCTCTGTGTTGATGGCGGTGGTGAAGTGATGGTAGAGCGGCTTCTGCTGCTGGTCCCGGCGCTTGTTACGGAAACAATCTACCAGGAACTTCTGCACATCGGAGAGGCAGTGGGGATCGCCTTGAAACTCCGGGAAGTAGTCTTTAATGCTGACTATTTTCACCTTCTCCTCCAGCAAGTCTGTCTTGTTCAGGAACAGGATGATGGAGACGTTGCTGAACACGCGGTTGTTGACTATTGTCTCAAAGATATTGAGGGACTCCGTCAAGCGGTTGGTCTGGCGGTCTTCCATCAGCACCTGGTCGTACTCGCTTGAAGACACCAAGAAGAGGATGGAGGTGACGCTGTCAAAGCACTCAAACCAGCGTTTCCGCTCGGACCTCTGCCCGCCCACGTCCACCATCTTGAAAGGCACGTTTTTTATTTCAAAGTCGTACTCGTGAATCCCCTTGGTGGGCCGACGAGCGAGGAGGATGTCTTGCTGAGACGGGAGGTAGTCCTATGGAGAGAGAGAATACAGTCAGGCGTGGGATCAGCAGGTCATGGGGAAACTGGTTAGCAATGGTTAATGGCAAAGCACCACCACAACGGGCTGCTATGGGGATGTACCAGCTCCATGGAGGATTCTTTAGTTCACAGCCATAGAACACCCTCATACGGCGCCCTTTATTACAGGCTTGTGACAAAGAACCTCATTGCCGAATGAGCAGCAGCCAGTGCGCCAAAGTGTCCTCAGCTGAGATGCCATGGGATAGGATCCAGCAGAGGCGAGCGGTGAAGACCTCTACTCAAATTCACCATGCGGATGGCAGATCATAGCAGGCGCTGCCCTTCCCCATTAGTCGGATGACTATGCTCAATGCTGCTGTGCTCATCTAGGTTTAGTCCCATGATCTCCATAACTAGTAACGGCAGTGTCTGGTCAGCAGGGGGAGTGCTGACACCAGACCAAAAGCTACGGTATGGAGTCCTCTGCAATAGAGATGACTGAACATACACATTGGCAAAAATAAAAAAATTATTAATCTCCTTGGAGTTTTGGAATGGAACAGATTGTAAACGTTTCTACAAGTCAGCGATTACAATATCAGAGCAAAAGCATCATTTATAGTCTGGAGTATTTTCTGCAATAAACTTTTGTAGCCGTAATTGAAAGTTTCAAAGTTTTATCCCAAACAATGCTTAGTGGTCGGCAGTGACTGTAGCATCTGCAGGGTTAATAGGAGTATACAGTGGATATAAAGAGTCTACACACCCCTTAGTGATCACCCTGTAGTGATTCATCTTTGTCAGATTTCCACCTTCAATGTGATGTTATCTGTACAATTAGGGCTGTCCTGCTGTAGGAACTGGGGCTTTAGTCAAGCTGGAGGGAATTATGAACAGTCCCAAATATCAGCCCATTCTGGTACAAAGCCATCCGGCCTCGGCTAAAAAGCTGATGAATTTCACCTTTCAGCACAACGACCCAAAGCAGACCGACAAATCAAGAGAATGGCTTCACCAGAAGATCAATTTTGAAATGACCCAGCCAGAGCCCCAACCTCAATCCCATTGCAGATCTGTGTGTTGACCTGAAGAGGGCGGTACACAGGAGATGTCATCGCAATCTGACAGAATTGCAAGGAAGAGTGATGTAAAAAAAATTTTAAAAAATAAAATAAACCACCAAGTCTTGATGTGCCATGCTGATAAACACCGAAAGCTGTCAGAAAGTCAAAGGGGGCAACAAAGTATTAGTTTATGGTGTACTTATGCAACCACACTAGGGGTTTGTTTTTTTTATTTAAGTTTTTACTTTAAGATTTGTTTTTCAGTGGAGTTGTACAGATAAGCGGTCACACTGAGGCCGCCTGCAGACAGCCGGGTCGGGTCCCGCTGCGAGAATTCCTGCAGTGGGATGTGGTCCCGTGCCCCTGCAGAGGCCTGCGGCTCACCCGCTCCCAGCATCTTCATTCTCGGCTATGCACCGGCTACTGGCCAGCCAGCCGGCGAATGTGCAGAGGAGCTGGCCCGGCACTACTGACATGTCTGTGCAGGCCTCTGTGAGATCCGCACAGAAATAGAACATACCGTGATTTGTTTTCCGTGTGTTTTTCACGTGGACAAATCGCAGCTGTGCGCATAGGATTGGGTTATCTAATGTAATCCTATGCAGGAGGGCAGGCGCAGAAATTCTGTGCAGAATTTTCACCCGTGTACAGGGGGCCTGAAGGAGGAAACAAAAACAAATGAATCTACAGATTTAACATGGCAAGCCTGGCATAACAGGGGTGTGTAGACTTGAGACCAGCTTCCTCCCCACTTTTATTGCTCACTCTGCTTAACTTTGTGATTAAGTGAATTTGCCAATACATTTCTGTGAAGTGCAGCTGCAGGTGAGCCTCCAGCAGGCAGAGGGTTAATAGGGGTGGTGTACAATGTACTGGCCAGAACCCACAGCAGCGGCAGGATGAAGATAAGTGGAGTGACCGAGCTCTACTCCAATCACACACAAGTCTGCCCCGCACTCACCGATTCTCCCAGCTTGTCCAAATTGTCCAGGAAATATTTCACTGACTCGCCCTACAAGAAACAGAAAACCAGGATATGAGCAGAATGTACAGAGCGACGGGCAGAGACTGGCATGAGAGCCGGGAAACTGACAGCATTAAATGGAGGTCATGCCCCAAACATCCATGGCTGCACGCAGTTCCACCGTCCATTGAAGTATTCCTAGCTGCGGATGTGACTGGAGTAGAATACAATGCATTCTGGGAAAGGCATCAGGATACATATTCAATGGTGTTAAGGGGGTTTTCCAGGCAGCGCCGGCTGTCAGTGCTCAGATGCTTTGGGGGTTGGAGTGGAATCCGCTGCCCTTCCCCCTGTGCAGGGGCCAGCGCAGCACTCATTGAAATCAGTGGAACCCCAGCCTGCAACTGCAAGCACAGCCACTACTGACTTCAGTGAGAGCTGTGCCTGCAATACAAGCTGCGGCGATTACACAGTGGCTTACACTCCGAGCACCAAGTATCGAGCACTGACAGCCGGCACTGCCTGGGAAGCTTCTTTACATGGACAGATCGGATTCCGCATGCAAAGTCCCATATGGAATCCGGCCCTGACCCCAGTGGGGGACCCTGTGTAGCGGTCGCCTTCTGCGAGGACTGGTCTTCCGGTTTCTCCTTACTGTGGGTGGTCCGCACGGCTCGCCGTCGGACATGCGCAGCACAGATTCTTCTCTCCATCTTTTTAACTCTTGCTTTTCCCGCAGAAGCGACATGTCAGGCGACTTCTTTTGACTTTAACGAAAGCTATCCATGCTGGAATCACAGCAACATGGAGCATGCTGAGATTCTTCATCCACGGGCAGAAGCCGCAGAGTCATTTTTCCATAGCACGCTATTGAGGGTTATTGTCGTGGGAGGAAAAAAAGTCATGTGAAAAAAGTGACAAAGCATTTTTTTTGTGCGCTGGTGTAACCAACACCTTGTTTTTGCTGGGTGACCAAGCAGCTTTTTGGAAAAAGCATTAGAACTACTGGAGTGCAGACCCCCAATAGGACATTTAGGGTCTTCTGGAGAAGCAGGACAGGCTTACAGTAAGAATGAGGTCTTCTAGACATTCTATTGTGACTGAGCATGTGTAGCCAAAAACACATGAGTTATGTTGAAAGACAACTTGAAGTCCCAGACAGAAGACACTATGACCATCTTTGACCGCAGGAGGGATATCAGAGGACTTCAGCTCTGTTGCCACAACGCTGTAACATAACCCGTCCCCTGCACTACTTCTGTGTGACCAGGTCCAACCCCTCCACCTAGGATAGCAGAGAGCTTACCAGCTGGAATTCCCGACGTCGGTCATAGGCGTGCTGAATGCCACTGTCTGCCCATAAGGCCTTTATTGATGCCAAGTGCACGAGGAAGACTTTGGTCTCCACCATTCCTTGAGCCACCATGTTGGAGCGGGTATCGAAGGCCATCATGACTTCCCCATGCTTCTGATTGGATGAGTTCCCCCAAGGAATGTGCAGCTTCTCACGAGCATCCACCAGCACCCGGATACCTGGAATCAGAAGACAGTCATGGAGGATCCAACAAGCACAATGCCAGGTGAAATACAGCAAGATCTGGGGTGCTAGAGCCGTCACCAGACCGGGAGGGGGTGCGATGGCAGCAATGTACTGAACCCCAACTATTCTCCCTTGTGATGAATGACCAACCTACAGCATCACTGAGGTTCCATCAGCCTCGTGCCTCCATCTGTCATAAGATTAAAGGCGCCTTCACGAGGAAGAGGGGGGGGGGGGGGAAGAAAAAAAAAAAATAGAACATGGGGGAGGAGGGGGGTGGGGAGAGAAAAAAAAAAAAAGCAAGCGGCAGTGATGTTTGCGAAAAGAGGCAGCGCTGACGACTGCTGATGTTCTCATCTTAGCGTCCTGACCGCAGGCAGGTATCACCCCAGCTGGTAATCAGCATTTGATTGCTGTGTTCTTATGAGCAGTCTCAGACCTGACTAGAAGAGCCGCTCCGGCCGGATCCCTGCAGTCTGCACCGTGCTGGGGGCCCCGCTGATGACAGAATGCCAAGAGCTCCACAACTACAATCCAGGGCAGCAGTCCTAAACCCGCAGTCCACCTCTAATCCCATCATATCCTTTCACAGGCCAGCAACGAATGGACTAGTTCAAGAGGTCAACAGCTTGGAGACCACCATGATAACCTATAGCCAGATGTGTACCAGCACATGGGTCGTCTACACCAGTGTTCCTCAACTCCAGTCCTCAGGGACCACCAACAGGTCATGTCAGAGCAGCGGCTCCTGCTGTTAACCCCTTCCCTGCTGCAATCTATGTAGATTGCACCATGTAAATGGTTCAGAGGGCGCATGATCCCTTTCACAAAATTGGACTCTCAATGAAATTGTGGAGAGCCTGACAGGTTGCCATGGTAACAGGATGCCAGATCCTATGATCGCTAATACAAGCAATAAGGCATTGCAGGACAATGCCTCATCATAGCGATCATGAGAGATTGTGCAAGTCCTACAGGGACATAAAAAAAGGAGTAAAAACCTTTGTGTCCCCCCCATATTAGCATACTTTAAAATCCCACTTATTTGGCATCGCTGATCCCACCACTCGCCCTTTTATGCTGCGGAATTCAGATATTGAAGTACAACTGAAAATGCAGCCAAATTCATCCCATTTAGGTGCAGATTTGGCCACCATGGAGTTGCTGCTGCCAAACTGCCACGTGAGACAGACAGAATACATTGGGGCAAAACAGTCAAGGGAAAAAAACCACCCCAATTTAAAGGACAAAACAAAAACCCCACCAAGCCTCTACCTTAATGTACGGTAGATAAGGTCCGGACACAAGCCTCTACCTTAATGTACGGTAGATAAGGTCCGGACATCAGCTGTACATACAAGCCTCTACCTTAATGTACGGTAGATAAGGTCCAGACACAAGCTGTACATACAAGCCTAGGCTTCTGCACAACACACAAAGAATCAAGCAAGAGGATTCTAGCCCTAGATCGCCGTCAAATTGAGGGACACTCAGGTGATTTCTCCCCCCACACCCCATAATATATAGCCCCCTCCCAGTATATGTAAAGGCCCATTTAGACAAAGACGATCACTCAAGAGATGGCGATCTTTGCATAATCTACTAATTAGTAATAATGCCTATTAGTACCAGTTAGTAAAGTGTGAGCTTCCAAGCACTGTAATTAGGGAACGGACCACCCGCTGTTCATGAATAAGTTCCCTTCCTTCTGCCATGGGGTTGTCAGCTGAGACCATGTAATCAGCTCTCCCCCAGGCAGAACACAGCATGCGGTCCTTAAAGGGGTTGTCTCGCGGCAGCAAGTGGGGTTATACACTTCTGTATGGCCATATTAATGCACTTTGTAATATACATCGTGCATTAAATATGAGCCATACAGAAGTTATTCACTTACGTGCTCCGTTGCTAGCGTCCCCGTCGCCATGGTTCCATCTAATTTCGGTGTCTTCTTGCTTTTTTAGACGCGCTTGCGCAGATGGGTCTTCTCCCTTCGGCTCCGTTCGGCAGCATTGGCGTTTTGGCTCCGCCCCTTGTACGCATCGCATAGCTCCGCCCCATGACGTGTGCCAGTTCCAGCCTCCTGATTGGCTGGAATCGGCACGTGACGGGGGCGGGGCTACACGATGCATACAAGGGGCGGAGCCAAAACGCCGATGCTGCCGAAGGGAGAAGACCCATCTGCACAAGCGTGTCTAAAAAAGCAAGAAGACACCGAAATTAGACGGCACCATGGCGATGGGGACGCTGGCAACGGAGCAGGTAAGTGAATAACTTCTGTATGGCTCATATTTAATGCACGATGTATATTACAAAGTGCATTAATATGGCCATACAGAAGTGTATAGACCCATTTGATTTCGCGAGACCACCCCTTTAAATGTTCTGCTGAGTGATGGATTTGATGCCGAGCTGAAGTCCATCGTCCGGCAGAAAGGTGAAAGATTAGCACATTTACACGCAACGATTATTGCTCAAAAGATGGCTTTTGAGCGATAATCGTGTCTAAATGGGCCTTTAGTGAGCTAGTGTTATCTGATTTACTTAGGGTTATTCTGTCTTGAGATTAGTCCATTTAACAGTCAGTGAAGCTGCTGCACGAATCCTACCACAAAGGTTGCCTGGGGGGACCGAGACTAGAGCCCCATTGGATGACTTGATTCCTTGTGTCCCCACCATCATGGCAGTATCGATTCACCTCCCTGAGCACAAGACGTCACCCTCCCCACACGGTATGGCCTACTAGAAGTTGTAGAAAAAGATCACAGAAGAGAAACACACAGCGCCCCCTCTAACTCAGGCTGCCTGTCCACGGGCATTATTGAATTGCGTTCCCCGCAGCAATAACCCGGTCGTGGGGGAAGCAATGTACGCTTTCCATAGCGCAGCCCCATGTCCACGAGCAGAAAATTATAGCGATTTGCCACTGGCAAACTGCAGCATGCTGCAATTCTCTGTAGTCAGCCCATCTGTCAGATAGGCTGACTGCAGAGATCCACCGCGGGATACTGCAATGCGTGGATAGGCAGCCTTAGTGTAGATCAGGTCTGTGGGGTCACCACTTTTTGGGGATGGGTATACTTGACAGGTGAGGACAGCAGGCTCATCTCAGCTGTAAAAGTTGATAGAACAGTCCATGTTCTGGCTGCGCTTTCACAATAATGGTCAGGGACCTGCGACTAGTACATCACGTACGTTTTGTTTACAATTGCGGTACTTCTGCAACAGCCGTGGGCATGAGCCCTTAATCATCTTGTAAACGTCTCTTCTGGAGTCACGCGAGAGGAGAGGCGGCCGCTGAGCAGCAACTCCAGCATCCTCTGTAGGCTCCATCACGGCGATCACGTGATCAGAAGCTAGTAGTGGTCCGATAACTACTCCAGCGTTTATGGCACTGTCCTAGGGTAAAGCGTTAGTGTAACGAGGCGGTGCCCCGGCTCAAGCTGCCTTTAAGAAGTCTGTAGCAGCATTACAAGACCCACGACATTCTTACACCACTGGCGCTGTGCGAGGGCTCGTCCGCAGGATGTACCAGAGTTAATAGCGGCACCATAAGGGGATGGGCAAACATCTGGCTACTTGGTGCGAGTCTGCATCACCCACCAGCTGCAGGGGCGAGATGGGCACAAGGTATCCACATCATTGCCATGCTGCAGATACAAGATCCACCCCGTGGGTATATGTGCGCTATACATCGCTGTGGTGTGAAGTGCTACAGACTTCTACTGCAACTTGTGAACGCGCCCCTTAGGAGGAAGGTAAACTTTCCATGACTATTGTTTTGGGGAGATGAACAATTCTGGATTTTTTTATTTGTAACCATTAACCCCCTCAGGCCTGGGTCACACTTTCTGCGTGGAAATTCTGCTGGCAATTTTTACAAAAACCTCATCCGCACGTGGCGGCCGAGCTGCGATGAAGCCGGCTTGTCACCCGGAGTTGAAAGCTGCGGCATGTCAATGATACCGCCATCACAACTGCAGCCTCTCCTCTAAGGCCTCATGTCCACGGGGAAAATCAAATCTGCTCCGGATTTGTAACGCGGATTTGGGCCGCGGATGCAGTGCGGATGAGCTTAAAATAGTATTTTATTGCATGCGGATGACACGCGGATGCGTTTTTTTTCACGCGTGTATGCACGCGGATGGCATTTTTGCATCTGCGCGTGAAAAAAAATGCAAGGCCACTGAAAAAGAAGCCAAACTTGTAATCCGCATGCAGATTTCACACACCCAAATAAATGGCATTTAACACCCGCAGCGGATTTCCCGCACCCCATAGAGATCAATGGGGCCATCCGGAGCGTGATCCGCACCTAAATGGAGCATGTCCATTTTTTTTCATGCTCCATGATTTTTCTAATTCACATTTATTGACCATCCGCGGGTATTTAGCTACCCGCGGGTGGTCAATGCATTCCTATTGGGCGCGGATCCGCGCGCGGGTGATCCGCTGCGGATTTTAATTATTATTTTCCCCGTGGACATGAGGCCTAAGGAGAGACGACCACTGCATACCGCAGACGGCGAAGCCGCGCCACAACCTGCGGGAGCATTGAAGCCGCATTTCTGCCGTGGAAATTGTTGTTTTTGCGTACGGACATTCTGCGAGATTCACGCCCTGTAGGAACCCGGCCTTCCCGATTACCAGGAGCGCTGTTCCTTCAAAATAAAAAGAGTATCATTTGGAGATAGATAGCTTTTTGATTACTTTTATTCCTGTTTTGGAAGAGAGATGGACAGAAAATGTCTATTTTAGCAAAAAAAAATTTTTTTTTTTTTTTTTAAATATTGATTAATGTTCTGACTACCACTTCACATTAACCCCTTGATGCAGTCATGTAGTTTTTGCCCTTTATTTCATAGAAGAAATCAGTGACTTCTGCAAACCTTGCATCCAACTTCCCATATTTCATGCCACGCCTGGAGGTTGTGTGATTCTCACCCGTCACCCGCTGATGTTCTGCCGGCTTATAGCCGTTACCTATTCAGGGTCTACTGTTTAACACAATTCTATCGGCGTTCCAGTTACGGTCTAAGGTCGCCGGCGTTGTGTTTTAATGCAGTGGATTTCTGCCGCAGGAGAACACCAAGGCCTCCCGTCCACGGGGATGTCTGCTGCAGATGCACTAATTGTCTCATGCGGGAGATCAATTGCGATCGAGCTCCCTACGAGTGATCCGTGTTTAAAGGAGCATGCCGTGTTTTTTTCCCTCGTGTGCAAAATTCAAAATACCACCTGTGGCCATTTATGTGCCGATTGTCAATGCATTCCTATGGGATGCGGCTTGGTGTTTTTTTCTCCTGCGCGGATTTGCTTTATATAGTTTTCCCCGTGGACGTGAGCCCTAAAGTCACCGCGATTTTCCACAATGGACCCATCATGATAGGTACATCGCAGAATTTCTACACGAGTGGAAAATTGCAGCGATTGTCGCTCGTGAACACCAGGCCGCGTTTTCTATAGTTATCCTATGGAAAGTGTTTCATGCGTTATCCATGGCAATAATCCGCACATGGGTAACGCAAAGAAATATCGCCGGCGGACAGGAGGCATAAGTCTGTTCAGTCTGAGCACAAGTGTGGCGTCAGCACCCAAGGCCAGCTGTCCCCAGGCGATGCGGTATCCCGCGGTAAAGCTCCGCCACGGGAGCCGCCGCCCGGGAGCAGGAGCCGCTGGCGAATCTCCGCCGGTCAGCCCTATCTAATAGATAGGCTGACCAGAGAATCGGGCCAATTTGCAGCATGCTGTGAATTGCCCGCCGCGAGCAGAGAATTGCAACGAGTCTCCGCTAGTGGACAGGTGCCGAGGCTTTCCATAGCAGTGCTATGGGAAGCGGCCAGTGTGATTCGCCGGCGGTTTGCCCCCAGCGAATAAACTGCCGTGGACAGTGGGCCTAAACCTTTTGCCCTTTTCTGACAGGTTTTCAGGGCAGACAAACCCACAGCAGGTATGACTTCTGCAAACTGTTTGCTGTGTGGAATAGAGATTTTATAGTTTGGTCGTGCTGAACAGTGATTTGTTACATTGTATCCGTGATGCAGGCAGAGGAGTGATTAGAACAGCCCATATTGGCATTAATGTATCTTGACACCACCAGAAGCCAGGGGTTTGACAGGGGTGCCGCCCTCACCTGTTATGGTCCAGTGCCTCGACTGTGCTCCGTTTCACCTGCTTTCCACCCTTACAACTGCCGCGCTCAGCCGTTGCCCTCTGCTGCCGGGGCTGTCAGCTCAGTGGCCACCACTTCCCCACTGACAGCTGCCGGCCTGTGCGCTTCTGCTTCGCTGCCGGGAAAGCCAGGGTGGGGTACACGCACACCACTCTTTCCCCCAGGCCCTGTCGGCTTCCTGCATCCGGCGGTATGTGAAAGCAACATCGGCTGGGGAGGTAGTGGCAATTGTGGAGCACCGACCGGGTGGGGGGGTGGCTATTGTGGCTTTCCGGTGGGCGCGCTGTAAAATCCACAACAGTATATTTTTGCCTCTGTGCTAGCACACTGGCGGGTTGCGTGTTCGCTGGGCAACATTTTCTGTGTGCACCACGGCTAGCTGCATGTTTCTGGCTGCTTTTACTGCCCTTCCAGGACCTAGTTTTGCAGCCTGCTGTACAGCCAATCAGGTACAGGTGTCGTCAACCCCGTCAATCTTGACTCCATCAGGACTTCCTGGTGGTGTCAAGATACAGTAATACCACCCATCTTCTCAGCCGACCAGGAGGCCACTGTCCTGTTCGTGTCTCTTACAGAAGGGGATTCCCTTTTGTACAAGTGAGTGATGTCACCGCTAACTTTGCGCAGCTGTTTAGACAGACCGATCGCTGAGAATCGCTCACTTCTCACGCAGCGCTTCACACTGTGCAACATTGAGTGGGGAGCGTTTGAGTGTAATGAGAAGTGTGCGAGCCAACGATGTCTATGCTGGCTAAGGGTGCGTTCACACGAGCGCATAAACGGCGCGTTTTTGCGCCCAATCGTATAAACGTGACCATCTGAGGTGTTGGTTTCCAATGTATTCCTTCGCGCGGGCGATTTTACGGCGCCCCGAAAAAAAGACGGAACATATGCGACCGAAATACGCGCCAACGCATATTCGATGGCCGAAAAGATAGTTTGCAAAGTAGGAACAAACGATAATACGCTTTCTAGCTCTGGTCGTGATTGCCGAAAAACGTTCTTTCCGGCGATTAAACGCTGCGCACATGCGAACGTAAATACGCCTACACTCGTGTGAACGCACCCTAAAGCTGAACGGCTGACCAGAAGAGCAGGATCCTCGTTATTCAATCGTTAGCTGGTATTTAGACGCTAATCGTTCGCCTTCACCTAATTTTGGGCGACAATTCCGTGTCAACGGGCCATAAGCGTCCAGCGATCACTACAGTTAGAGCAGGGATCCGGCTGTCGGGCACACAAGACTGCTACAGATTCTACAGGAAAGCCTTATCAGCGCTCCATACAGACAGCTGTAAGAGGGCATATGCACAGTAAATACGGGGTTAAAGCTTCATTATCACTCATTTTTGACTGAATGACCTTTTTCTGAATAGATTTTGCTCTGAAATTGACTTTAAAACAGGATAACTGATCGGCCGAGCGACGAGAGACACCACAACAGGTCATACCCAGTACATGGGGTTCAGGTGACGGGTACCCCTAAAATCTGGGAACCTGGCATCCCAACATACCCAGTACATGGGGTTCAGGTGACGGGTACCCCTAAAATCTGGGAACCTGGCATCCCAACATACCCAGTACATGGGGTTCAGGTGACGGGTACCCCTAAAATCTGGGAACCAGGCATCCCAACATACCCAGTACATGGGGTACCCGTCACCTGAACCCCAACATCTAGAGACCAGCACTACTCCTGCGAGCAGAGGAAGCCTTTACTATTCGAGTCACACGTAGCCGGCGGTATGAAGTGGGGAACAGGAAGTGGCAGCAAGCCAGCCCCGGCCTCCGTACTTCATGTCTGCATGGCTAGGCGAGGTTAGTCATCCAACGCCACCAGGAGTGACGATGTGACACAACGGCAAACCTCAGCCACCGGGACACCCCGTGGATTGTGTACACCAGGAGCTGGAGACACTGAACAAGCATGTGGATGACATGATCAGCCCTCTGGCTCCAGGCGACAGTGTAAGGGCCGACTCACATGAGCAGCGGCACGACGAGGGGAAAAACCACAACAGGTTTTATTTTGGGGCATTCCTGTGGAAGGAACCTCCCATTGTTTCCTATGGAACTTCGAGGGGGAAAAAAAAATTAAGAAATATTTAATCATACGGCAGCGGCATGCCAGCGCATATGAGCATGATGGGGGTTTTCCCCCTTGAAGTCTATGGGAAGCACTTGCAGTCTTTATAGACTTGTAGAGATGGAAGGACCTCCGGGGGTTATCAGGTCATCTCAGAGGCCATGCCAGGGGGAGGGCGACAGCTTATGCATGCGCTGCTCAGGGGGTATTAAGACTTCTGAAGCCCCAGGCAGAGCAGGTGAGGTGTAATGTACAGGTGTGCTGGGGGGAGGGGGGGGTCTGACAGCTCATTGATGTGATCCGCCAATCCCATAGGAATAACGGTGGATGGCAGGGTGAGTGCAGGAGCTGGCGCTTCTATGATCCCCATGGCAAACATGCCAATAACCACAATCGTTGACTTTATGTTATTAGTTAGCCACTTAGCAGAAAGGGGCCATGATGCCCGCCGCTGACCACTCAGCTAGTTCTACACAATGAACAGCCTGATGACCTGTAACACAGGGAATGTCCAGGGGGGCCAGAACAGAATCCAAACCACATACTAGTGCCGACGTCCCCCCCATATTGTTTACAGCATCCAGTCATGTGACCACATCCTCCAATAATGTGTGAGGGGGGGGGGGGGAGATAAGTGATATCCGAGCAGCATCCATCAGTCAGGATCCGTTGAGGGTGATCGGTGATCTGCGGGAGTCATCTCCTCACTTACAGGTGACCCTTGCTGGGAGCTGGAGAACTACAAGTCCCAGCAGGCCCGGTGCTAACAGGAAGAGCCGGGTCCGAATCCAACCAAACCGTAGCAGTTGAACGATGTCCAGACATAGGGACATTGACATGGCTGTGAGCAGGCTACAATCAGAGCATCGCACCAGGGGGAGTGCAGATCAGAGGTAATGCCACAGCCACAGCTACAGGTGGCACCACTGCCAACCAAGCCCGTCAGCCCAGGTCCACCTGACCACAAGGCCTAAACAGAAACGATGACCGGGGGTAAGCAGCAAGTGTCAGCTCACAAGCCAAGTCACAACACTGCAGAAAACCCCTCCACCCAGGAGTGTGAGTGAGTGAGTGCCATGTCTACATAGCTTATTTACAAACATCACATACATACTCACCTACAAGCAGTGTAATATACCGTAATACATCATACACTGCACAGACATCACCTGGCCGTAACAGGCATATACTGTGCTCCACAAGCCCCGGATACACGGAGCGCTCATCAGTGTAGCCACGGGCCGGCGAGGCTCTCGCTCCTTCAGTTACAGCCGGTCAGCGTGCCACATGCCGCCGTTGTACTCGGGCTGAGAATCTCCCGACTTGTTCGCCCCACAGAACGCTCTGCTGTCACCACCAGCGATCGTTGAGAATGGCGCAGCTCTCGCTCAGTGTTTTACATTCCTACGAATGATCCGGGTCAGACGGCGCCGATCTGTATGCCGGCTGAAGTTAGATGGGCAAGGAGCGACATTCAGTCCAAATAAGCCGATGACCATCATTCAGTTTTATGCATTAGAATGATCATTCCGTGTAAGCGGGGCTGTGGGAACGAGAAACAAGCGATAAAGGACGGCCGCTGAATACTAGGAATCACGCGGTGTAACCAGGCGGCCCGAGCGGTGATGTCATCAGCTCATGCCATCAGGCAAGCGAGAATCGAGAGACCCAGCCGGCCCGTGTAGACAACGATCACTCCAGATTCGCTCAAAGGCAATCTTTTGAGCGATTCTAGTCGTGCATATACGCGCACCGAGAACCGCCATGTTCAGAGCATTCAGCTGGTATACAGCAGAGCGCTCCGAGTGGGGTATGCAGAACACAGCTGAGTGCTGTCTTCTGCATACTCCTGCTTTGCTCACGAAGCGCTCAGCTGTGTGGCACTGGTAAGACTCATCGTTGGCCTTCAGCTAGCTGAAAGTTAACAATGAGCGAATAGTGGCCAATGGCTGCGTGTTTAGACCCAATGATCTTTGCTCAAAAGACTGCTTTTGAGCGATAATCGTGTCTAAATGGGGTATAAGAAAGCCATTAGGTGCCTTCACATCCACATTGGGGTCAGTCATCCTGCTCCATTATGGTAGCGGGTTAGGGGAATCCCCTGGCCGCACCGAGCCACCTTATAACGGAACTGAATGCCCCCCACGAACTATAATGGGGTCTGCTCTTATAAGGAGACCTCAGCGCAGGCGAGCAGCTCTGGAGCACAGGGTGCCGGAAACTGATCAGCGTTAGAACCATGCTGCTCCTGCCTAGCGTGGCCACGGACGATGTCACAGGTGCCAATGCCTGAGGGAATATGTCAAGGGTGGCACCAAGTGTACAGAGCCAGCCAAGAGTCATGTGACCTACTGTGTACAATGCCACTTCACTACCACCATGTTTACAGTAGATACATACTGACAGTATACAAGGGGTTAGTGAGGGTGACCGTGCTCCGTGTGACCTGCCCTATACAAGGGGTTAATGAGGCTGACCGTGCTCTGTGTGACCTGCCCTATACAAGGGGTTAATGAGGCTGACCGTGCTCTGTGTGACCTGCCCTATACAAGGGGTTAATGAGGCTGACCGTGCTCTGTGTGACCTGCCCTATACAAGGGGTTAATGAGGCTGACCGTGCTCTGTGTGACCTGCCCTATACAAGGGGTTAATGAGGCTGACCGTGCTCTGTGTGACCTGCCCTATACAAGGGGTTAATGAGGCTGACCGTGCTCTGTGTGACCTGCCCTATACAAGGGGTTAATGAGGCTGACCGTGCTCTGTGTGACCTGCCCTATACAAGGGGTTAATGAGGCTGACCGTGCTCTGTGTGACCTGCCCTATACAAGGGGTTAATGAGGCTGACCGTGCTCTGTGTGACCTGCCCTATACAAGGGGTTAATGAGGCTGACCGTGCTCTGTGTGACCTGCCCTATACAAGGGGTTAATAAGGCTGACCGTGCTCTGTGTGACCTGCCCTATACAAGGGGTTAATAAGGCTGACCGTGCTCTGTGTGACCTGCAGGCTGGTATATGAACCCTGAATGGTTCCTCTGGTGTCACCACAAGTGCAGGCAGAGTGGCCACAGACTTACCCCAAGAGGGCAGGTAGAAGCACCACAATCCCCAGCATGCAGCCAGACTGCTATATGGAGGAGTCACCGCACAGATGAAGGTAACCCCTCACACCCCCTCCTTATACTGAGGGGGCGGCTCAGTGCTGTACATGTAGTGCACCATATTACACCCCTGTACAGCAGTCTGCATGCTGGGGGTTGTGGTGCTTCTACCTGCCCTCTTGCATTAGTACATTGGGAAGTCTATGGCCATTTTTTGTCTACTCCCATTCCCTTTGTGTTTACCCTGTAGTGCAGACCCCACTGCCGCCCACAGGGCAAAGGTGAAGAGCTGGCAGGTCCTGGGAAAGCTGGGTGGTAATAACCACAGCCATCATCCAGCTTACCACCCTCCAGACAGGCAGCTCAGCAGGGACGGTCACCGAGGAGCTGCTATGTGCCCACCGTCTCATGGCAGCAGGTAACCCTGAAAATAAGGCAGTTGGTGGGGTCCGCCAAGACAGAGGAGAGACGTCTGCCACCTCACACTGCAGGGGAGGCCAAGGGGAGCACTACAGAGGACCTAGTACTACATACCCAACACCGGGGGGCGCTCTACTACATAACGGGGCACTAGGGAGGGGACCCCAGTACTACATACACACGACACCGGGGGCCGCTCTACTACATAACGGGGCACTAGGGAGGGGCAGGGGACCCCAGTACTACATACACATGACACCGGGGGGCGCTCTACTACAAAACGAGGCACTAGGGAGGGGCAGGGGACCCCAGTACTACATACACATGACACCGGGGGGGCGCTCTACTACAAAACGAGGCACTAGGGAGGGGCAGGGGACCCCAGTACTACATACACATGACACCGGGGGGCGCTCTACTACATACCGGGGCACTAGGGAGGGGCAGGGGACCCCAGTACCACACACACACACACACACACCACCATGGGGCACACTAGTGAGGGGTAAAGGAACCCAGCACTGCCTACACATGACACCAGGGGGCGCAGCAGTGAGGGGCACAGGACCCCAGCACTAAACACACATGACACCAGGGGTGGGGGTGCAGAGGACCCCAACACTACCTACACATGACACCAGGGGGCGCACTAGTGAGGGGCACAGGACCCCAGCACTAAACACACCACCAGGGGGAACAGGACCCCAGTACCACACACACCACCATGGGGCGCACTAGTGAGGGGTAAAGGAACCCAGCACTGCCTACACATGACACCAGGGGGCGCAGCAGTGAGGGGCGCCGGCAGAGGGGCGGGGTCAGCCGCCTCCCCCACCCGCAGGGTCCCTCACCTTTGATGACGTTGCTGTAGATGGTGGCCCGGAACTCCTGCTTCGCCCGCACATCGAAGTCCTGGCCGTGGATGATGCGCATCTGCTTCAGGAAGGTGGACTTGCCGCTCTCGCCGGCGCCCAGCAGGAGGATCTTGACGAGCCGCTTGACGTAGGTCTTCTCCCGCGAGATGCAGCGGTCGATCTCCTTGGACTTGCGCTGCTGCTCGGCCTCCCGACTGTTGAGCACACAGTTGGGGAAACAGACGGAGAGCACGGAGCGGGTCGGCAGGAAGTCCGCCATCTTACACACTACATGAACACCGAGTCCAGGGAGGAGGCCGGCGCGCCGCCGCGTCACAACGTCAGCACGTCTGTAGCTGCGTGCGCGGCCCCGACAATAAATGAACGTGCGGCCCCGCCCGGGGCGGTCCCTCTGTGCTGCCATCGGGCTCCTCCCACGCCGTGTAGTCAGAGCAGAGAGACCTGAGACGACATCGTGCAGGAGTCCGGCTGCCGTAGCGGTAGATAGGGACGACCACAACAAAATGGCGGCTGCAGTGGAGACAAAAACTGCGAGACGTCACGTAGCTGACGGTCCTGAGGGCGTATTTATATCTTCATCAGCACTTCGGCCTCATTCACCAATCAAGTTGCTGGAATTGCGAGACAGACAACCCAAACAACCAATCAGGTTGTTGGAATTGTGAATCAGAACCAATCAGGTTGCTGGAATCGCTGAATAGGGCCGAAGTGCTGATGAAGATGTTAACACCCGTCCTGAGGAGAGCGGGTCAGCTGCCCTGTGCCACACGGAGGCCCCGCCCCCTCAGACAGAGGCAGGGCCTGGCTGCTTTGCCGCCCCGCCCCCTCCTCCGCTGCAGTCACCTGTGGAGGAGAGAGAGATGTAAACAACAGCAGCCACCATGACGATCCCCGATGAATGGCCCTAGTTGTGGCCGCAGCCCCTCTGCCGGCAGTAGATCAGACTAATCAGTATGCTGCGGCCGCTTCCCTGTCTGTTATAAATAGCAGCAGAATCGCTCCTTTAACCCTTTCTGGACACCAACTTTTATGGGAAAATGTTTTTTTTTTAACTTTTATTACCTTTAATTTTTTTTTAACAATAAAACTTTTTAAAACTGATGTTAACTTTTTTGTCTGCATAGGGGACAAGAGCTTGCGATGGTTTGATCGCTCCTGCAGTATTCTACCGCGATCTGGCAGCCAATCTGTTAAGCCACATCAGTCAACTTCAGCATTCGGGGCTTTCAGAAGGCCCCCGGCTGCCATGGTAACCGAACAGCACCTCGTGATCTCATCATGGGGGGCCCATCTGATCGGGACATTTAAATCAGCTATCGGAATTGACAGCTGCATTTAAAGGGTTAAGAGCCGTAATTGTCATGAATGCTGATCGTAGCTCTTGTAGGCAGGTATCAACTGTAAGAAACAGCCGGCACCCACATTATATGGCGCAGCTCCCCATCCCCCTCCATACAACCCTGAACCTCCATGATGTAACTGTATTTCATGGAGCGTTAAGGGGTTAAATCCCCCACGCTGTATGTAAATGCAGGAGCGTGTCCAGGCGGTATGCTGCATCGGCTCCCCGAGGTGCATTTCTTCCAACAGGCTCCGCCTCCAGAGTTCCCCCGTGACGTGCATGAACACTGAAATCTCGGGTCGGCGCTGTGCCCCCGGCTCCTGCGCATGTGCAGCACCCCGCGTCTCCTACCCTATAAGTATAAATTAGTTAATGGTGCTTATTAGAGATGAGCGAGCACGCTCGTTAAGGTTAGTTACTCGAGTGAGCATTGCTCGTCGCAAGCAACTGCCTTCTCGTCCGAGCGTGTTCGGGGGGGGGGGGGGGGGGAGAGATCTCTCTCACTCTCCCTGGCCGTTCCCCCTGCTGCACACCCGAGCACACTTGGATGAGAAGCCAGTTACTCGAGAAGAGCAATGCTCACTCATCTCTAGTGCTTACATTTGATGACCGAAATCTGCACCAAAATCCGCAACAAATCAGCGATGTGTAAACAGACCCTCAGATAGTTTCACTCGGTGGAGAATCCCACGTGAATATAAGCCCCCATTCTATTGATCGGCTCATACACACGAGCGATGTTCTCTATCTTTCCGTGCTCCTCAGAACGCATCGCCCATTAATTTCACGCGTCGCACACAAAAAAAACCCCGCAAGTTCATCCTCTGTACAATAATAGGGAGGATACATAGGGAAAAATGGAGATTTAAAAAAAACGTAAAACGCAGCAAGATAGGGCACGCCGCAATTTTTTTTCCCTCGCAGCATCGCATGAGTGAAAGCATCACAAATGTGAAGGAAACCATTGAAAATCATTGGTTTCATAATTCAGCGTTTGCACTTACGCTCGCATCGAGGGAAGATCGCACGATTTTATCGCCAGTGTGAAAGCGCCCTTAAGGAGGTTTTACACGGGTGAGAAAATCGTACATTTTTGCCACGATTTTGGCCATCTGCGACAGTCCGTTAAAATTAGCCTTAGGCTGGGTTCACACAGGGCGGATTTGCCGCGGT
The DNA here is from genome assembly GCF_035609145.1 of Eleutherodactylus coqui. Classification (NCBI taxonomy): domain Eukaryota; kingdom Metazoa; phylum Chordata; class Amphibia; order Anura; family Eleutherodactylidae; genus Eleutherodactylus; species Eleutherodactylus coqui. The sequence goes on from NC_089849.1 coordinate 100,884,657, forward strand.
TTTGGCGCAGCAGATCCGCCCGCGGCCACTAATCTTGGGATTAGCCAGCCATGTGGATGAGATTTCTCAGAAATCTCGTCCACACGGGACGGCTAATCCGCTGCGGTAAATCCGGTTGAAACCGGCCGCCGCAGCCGCGGTTTCAAAAGATTGAGCATGTCTGTTTACCTTTCCTTCTTTGTTTATTTTACGTCGCGGCCGCGCTCTCCTCTATGGGAGCGCCGGCCGCAAGGGAAAAGCATGCGGCCGAGCCGCTTCAAAGCCGCGGCGGTTCTCCCGGCAGAAATCTCGCAGTTTTTGCTGCGGCCAAACCGCGAGATTTCCGACGGGAATCCACCCTGTGTGAACCCAGCCTTAAGGTATGTTCGCACGGGGCAGAAAGGCCGCAGAATGTTTGCAGCTGAAATTCCAGGACAATTTCTGCATCCAAAACCGAGTCAGAATCCGCACCCGATGGTTATATCGAGGGCAGCGCCGCCGGACACTTCCGCATCAGCTGCCAGCGGCGCTGCGTTCAGTACAGGCCGCCGAGGATGGGGTGAAGCTGAAGACTTCGGAGGTGAGGAGGAGCACCGGATCTTCAGACATCAGCTGTGGGTACGCAGCTGATTTCAGGTAAAAACCCGCACCAACGGTGTGGATTGTGACTGTTTCAGAGGCAGAATGTGTTGTGGAATATCCGTTGCGGATATCCCAGAGCACTGCGCCACGTGTAAAACATACCTTCAGGGTCCTTTTACACGGGACAACGTCGGGCGCTGTCACACAGGAGGGGGGATCACTACATGCCCCTCTTGTGTCAGTGGTAGGAGCAGAGCCCCCAGAATATTACAGGAGACAAGTGTGCTCATATTGTGGGGGCCACGGATGAATCTACATGGTGGTAGGAGCAGAGCCCCCAGAAGATCACAGGAGACAAGTGTGAGCATACTATTGTGAAGGGACAGGGGGCACCGATAAAACTACATGATGGTAGGAGCAGAGCCCCCAGAATATTACAGGAGACAAGTGTGCTCATATTATGGGGGCCACGGATGAATCTACATGGTGGTAGAAGCAGAGCCCCCAGAAGATCACAGGAGACAAGTGTGCTCATATTGTGGGGGGCCACAGATGAAACTACATAGTGGTAGGAGCAGAGCCCTCAGAAGATCCCAGGAGACAAGTGCGCTCATATTGTGGGGGGCCACGGATGAAACTACAAAGTTGTAGGAGCAGAGCCCCCAGAAGATTACAGGAGACAAGGGTGGTTATATTGTGGGGGCCACAGATGAAACTACATAGTGGTAGGAGCAGAGGCCCTAGAAGATCACAGGAGACAATTGTGCTCATATTGTGGGGGCCACGGATGAAACTACATAGTGGTAGGAGCAGAGCCCCCGAAAGATCACAGGAGACAAGTGTGCTCATATTGTGGGGGGCCACGGATGAAACTACATAGTGGTAGGAGCAGAGCCCCCAGAACATTACAGGAGACAAGTGTGCTCATATTGTGGGGGGCCACGGATGAAACTACATAGTGGGAGGAGCAGAGCCCCCAGAAGATTACAGGAGACAAGTGTGCTCATATTGTGGGGGCCACGGATGAAACTACATAGTGGTAGGAGTAGAGCCCCCAGAAGATCACAGGAGACAAGTGTGCTCATATTGTTGGGGGCCACGGATGAAACTACAAAGTGGTTGGAGCAGAGCCCCCAGAAGATCACAGCAGACAATTGTGTTCATATTGTGGGGGGCCACAGATGAAACTACATGGTGGTAGGAGCAGAGCCCCCAGAAGATTACAGCAGACAAGTGTGCTCATATTGTGGGGGGCCACAGATGAAACTACATAGTGGTAGGAGCAGAGCCACCAGAAGATTACAGGAGACAAGTGTGAGCATACTATTGTGAAGGGACAGGGGGCACCGATAAAACTACATGATGGTAGGAGCAGAGATCCCCAGAAGACTACAGGAAACAAGTGTGCTCATATTGTGGGGGCCACGGATGAAACTACATAGTGGTAGGAGCAGAGCCCCCAGAAGATTACAGGAGACAAGTGTGCTCATATTGTGGGGGCCACGGATGAAACTACATAGTGGTAGGAGCAAAGACTCCCAAAAGACTACAGGAGACAAGTGTGAGCATACTATTGTGAAGGGACAGGGGGCACCGATAAAACTACATGATGGTAGGAGCAGAGACCCCCAGAAGACTATAGGAGACAAGTGTGCTCATATTGTGGGGGCCACGGATGAAACTACATAGTGGTAGGAGCAAAGACTCCCAGAAGACTACAGGAGACAAGTGTGCTTATATTGTGGGGGGCCACGGATGAAACTACATAGTGGTAGGAGCAGAGCCCCTAGAAGATTACAGGAGACAAGGGGGGTTATATTGTGGGGGCCGTGGAGGAAACTACATAGTGGTAGGAGCAGAGCCCTCAGAAGATCACAGGAGACAATTTTGCTTATATTGTGGGGGGCCACGCATGAAACTACATAGTGATAGGAGCAGAGCCCCCGAAAGATCACAGGAGACAAGTGTGCTCATATTGTGGGGGCCACGGATGAAACTACATGGTGGTAGGAGCAGAGCCCTCAGAAGATTATAGGAGACAAGTGTGCTCATATTGTGGGGGGCAACGGATGAAACTTCATAGTGGTAGGAGTAGAGCCCTCAGAAGATCACAGGAGACGAGTGTGCTCATATTGTGGGGGGCCACGCATGAAACTACAAAGTGGTAGGATGAGAGCCCTCAATAGATCACAGGAGACAAGTATGCTCATATTGTGGGGGGCCACGGATGAAACTACATAGTGGTAGGAGCAGACCCCCCAGAAGATTACAGCAGACAATTGTGCTCATATTGTGGGGGGCCACGGATGAATCTACATGGTGGTAGGAGCAGAGCCCCCAGAAGATTACAGCAGACAAGTGTTCTCATATTGTGGGGGACACGGATGAAACAACATAGTGGTAGGAGCAGAGCCGCCAGAGGATTACAGGAGACAAGTGTGAGCATACTATTGTAAAGCGACAGGGGGCACAGATAAAACTACATGATGGTAGGAGCAGAGACCCCCCAGAAGACTACAGGAGACAAGTGTGCTCATATTGTGGGGGCCACGGATGAAACTACATGGTGGTAGGAGCAGAGCCGCCAGAAGATTACAGGAGATAAGTGTGAGCATACTATTGTGAAAGGACAGGGGGCACCCATAAAACTACATAATGGTAGGAGCAGAGACCCCCAGAAGACTACAAGAGACAAGTGTGCTCATATTGTGGGGGCCACGGATAAAACTACATAGTGTTAGGAGCAGAGCCCCCAGAAGATCACAGGAGACAAGTGTGCTCATATTGTGGGGGCCACGGATGAAACTACATAGTGGTAGGAGCAGAGCCCTCAGAAGATCACAGGAGACAAGTGTGCTCATATTGTGGGGGGCCACGCATGAAACTACATAGTGATAGGAGCAGAGCCCCCGAAAGATCACAGGAGACAAGTGTGCTCATATTGTGGGGGGCCACGGATGAAACTACATGGTGGTAGGAGCAGAGCCCTAAGAAGATTACAGGAGGAAAGTGTGCTCATATTGTGGGGGGCCTCGGATGAAACTACATAGTGGTAGGAGTAGAGCCCTCAGAAGATCACAGGAGACAAGTGTGCTCATATTGTGGGGGGCCACGCATGAAACTACATAGTGGTAGGATGAGAGCCCTCAAAAGATCACAGGAGACAAGTGTGCTCATATTGTGGGGGACACGGATGAAACTACATAGTGGTAGGAGCAGAGCCGCTAGAAGATTACAGGAGACAAGTGTGAGCATACCATTGTAAAGGAACAGGGGGCACCGATAAAACTACATGATGGTAGGGGCAGAGACCCCCAGAAGACTACAGGAGACAAGTGTGCTCATATTGTGGGGGCAACGGATGAAACTACATAGTGGTAGGAGCGAAGACTCCCAGAAGACTACAGGAGACAAGTGTGAGCATAGTATTGTGAAGGGACAGGGGGCACCGATAAAACTACATGATGGTAGGATCAGAGACCCCCAGAAGACTACAGGAGACAAGTGTGCTCATATTGTGGGGGCCACGGATGAAACTACATGGTGGTAGGAGCAGAGCCGCAAGAAGATTACAGGAGACAAGTGTGAGCATACTATTGTGAAGGGACAGGGGGCACCGATAAAACTACATGATGGTAGGAGCAGAGACCCCCAGAAGACTACAGGAGACAAGTGTGCTCATATTGTGGGGGCCACGGATGAATCTACATGGTGGTAGGAGCAGAGCCCCCAGAAGATCACAGGAGACAAGTGTGAGCATACTATTGTGAAGGGACAGGGGGCAACGATAAAACTACATGATGGTAGGAGCAGAGCCCCCAGAATATTACAGGAGACAAGTGTGCTCATATTGTGGGGGCCACGGATGAATCTACATGGTGGTAGAAGCAGAGCCCCCAGAAGATCACAGGAGACAAGTGTGCTCATATTGTGGGGGGCCACAGATGAAACTACATAGTGGTAGGAGCAGAGCCCTCAGAAGATCCCAGGAGACAAGTGTGCTCATATTGTGGGGGGCCACGGATGAAACTACAAAGTGGTAGGAGCAGAGCCCCCAGAAGATTACAGGAGACAAGGGTGGTTATATTGTGGGGGCCATGGATGAAACTACATGGTGCTAGGAGCAGAGCCCCCAGAAGATTACAGGAGACAAGGGTGGTTATATTGTGGGGGCCATAGATGAAACTACATAGTGGTAGGAGTAGAGGCCCTAGAAGATCACAGGAGACAATTGTGCTCATATTGTGGGGGCCACGGATGAAACTACATAGTGGTAGGAGCAGAGCCCCCGAAAGATCACAGGAGACAAGTGTGCTCATATTGTGGGGGGCCATGGATGAAACTACATAGTGGTAGGAGCAGAGCCCCCAGAACATTACAGGAGACAAGTGTGCTCATATTGTGGGGGGCCACCGATGAAACTACATAGTGGTAGGAGCAGAGCCCCCAGAAGATTACAGGAGACAAGTGTGCTCATATTGTGGGGGCCACGGATGAAACTACATAGTGGTAGGAGTAGAGCCCCCAGAAGATCACAGGAGACAAGTGTGCTCATATTGTTGGGGGCCACAGATGAAACTACAAAGTGGTTGGAGCAGAGCCCCCAGAAGATCACAGCAGACAATTGTGTTCATATTGTGGGGGGCCACAGATGAAACTACATGGTGGTAGGAGCAGAGCCCCCAGAAGATTACAGCAGACAAGTGTGCTTATATTGTGGGGGGCCACAGATGAAACTACATAGTGGTAGGAGTAGAGCCGCCAGAAGATTACAGGAGACAAGTGTGCTCATATTGTGGGGGCCACGGATGAAACTACATAGTGGTAGGAGCAGAGCCCCCAGAAGATTACAGGAGACAAGTGTGAGCATACTATTGTGAAGGGACAGGGGGCACCGATAAAACTACATGATGGTAGGAGCAGAGACCCCCAGAAGACTACAGGAAACAAGTGTGCTCATATTGTGGGGGCCACGGATGAAACTACTGATAGGGATTTTTCCATGTTACGTTAATATGCTGTGGGGCTCCAAATCAGAGGTGGTTATGGCAGCCACCATGAGAAAGCAATAGACACAGGCATCACGGTCGTGTCTTAGAGCAATCTGAGTTTATTGTGTACATTGTCTTTCTTATACAAAAAATAGTAGGCGTATCAGAGGCTAGTGTTACAGAGGTTGACCTGTTTTACTGGTACATAATTTTGTCTTCTCTATAAACAATGCTTTATTTGTTTGTTTGTAGACATCGTGTCTGGTACCCTGATTATCATCACACTCTACATTCTAATCACATGCCCTACCTAGACAGCAGTAAGAAACAAAGCATTCCATACAACCTTTTGATCAGTGTAACGAGATAAACAAGATCTTGGAGACATGATGGACACTTAAGATTACACCAGTACTTAATGTAATTAAGTACTAGCCTAAATGTACAAGCATTTTAGCAGAGCTTTTTATAGGACACAGAATAGAGTGTACAATTTAGGCCTACAGCCTCCGGAAACGTATAAAGATACATACATATATACATTAATATGTTCATAACCCTCACAATCCCCCATTTGAAACAGTCCATCTTGAAAAGAGCCTTTGTAGTGGTACTATCAGGGGTGCTAAGCCACCCCCGCCGGTCTTTCTATCCTCTTCGCCGGATCCCCACTGTTGTTGCTCTTTTACGTATGACTGTTTTAACGATATCGTAGAGGGAGCGATTCCAGATAATTTGCTTGTCTCCGTATCCCACAGAATGTCCATAAATTGCAAACACTCAAAAGAATGAACAAAAGAAACAGTATTAATAATGGGTGAAACATAAAATCCATCATCTTTCCTGCTGTAGGTGACCATTCAGTAAAAATATCATACCAGTTATACTCTGTGTCTACCTGGATCTTAGTACCTAGGCTGACTAGCTTATCTCCTACCCATACATTTTTCTAATTCCATAAGGGAGAGGTTAGTAACATCCAAATGCTTTTAAAGGTGTTCAGTATCTATCATTAGTCTTACAATTCTACCCAAGGATACTGTCAGAGTTGACATAGGGATAGCATCTGGGTACCAGTAGTACCTTAATGTTGCTTCAGCATCTGACAAAAATGTGTAAGTTTCTGTAAATCAATGTATCACCGATATGTTCTGTATACATCCAGACAATGGAGTGGTGAGATTATACATACTGGTGGTTCCAGTTCGGTTGGCAACAAAGAATATATATATATATTGGGGGCCAACTTCTATCAGCATATAGAAGAAGCAGGTACCACCGTCCAATCACATATGCTGATTGAAGGCTGCTGGAAACATGGCTCATATGCGGCTGTACTCCGTCCGCATGCTAGGCCATCCAGTGTTTCTTCACAGTTCTCTATACCATGGGTTTTATCATCATACCTGTGAACTTGGGCAACCAATATTGTAAAGCATATAGAGGCGGTCCAAACACCACAGGTAGTACTACAGACTTACACATCAGGCTTGTGTCCTTTACATCATAAAATCATTTCCCCAGTGCTATACTCATCAGAGCATTCTACACCATCAGCCCCGGGCCGTATCCAAGATGCTACTGGAATTACAATATTGAGAATATTTCTCCACAATTTTTCATTATTTGTCATCACATCTGACTGCTTTGTCCCTCTCGTGCATCATATATACATATTGCAGGCTACATTGTGTATAGTTCATGAATTTACTCATATTTACAAACAAATCCTTTTAAACCGCAAAACCAGATTAAAAAGCGTTAATACATCCTTATCATATCTTAATGCAAGACATCGGGGGAGGAACAAGGAAGGCATGCATTGTGCCTGAACATTTATCAATCTAGAAACATCCTGTCCTACCCCAGCCATTTTATTCTTCATCACCTCTAAATCTATAGAGTTTAGAACCCCTACACCTGTACCAATTCCCCCTAATAGGGTATCATACCATTTTCGTTTTCCTCTGGTGCAGGGTTTCATTGCCTGAAGAGAAATATTATAATGCACAATGGTTTTCTGGCTCTTTGTGGATGATAAGGGGTGTCAAATGCCTGGGAGTTACCCAGGGCAGACATGAAGTGTTGCATTATTTCACCTGTGAAATGTGTACCTCTATCTGACTCGATTACCTCTGGTACCCTGTATCTGCAGATTACCTTATTCATGAGCTTCTTTTCGGTTACCTGCTCATTTACTTTTGTAACAGGGTACGCCTCCAACCTGAAAAACATCAACAACAAGCACATATTCATACTTCCCAACACGTGGGAGCTGAATGTTGTCAATTTGCAATCCCTGAAATGGGTAGAGTGGTCCTGGCAAGTGCCTTTGTGGTCAATTTACTTCTACCCTGTTGCTTACGGCATAGCTCATGCAAAACTGGACAAATGATGTAGCAGCTACAAAGAACCCAGGGGGCAACCCTTTCTCTCTCAAGCGTAGGTAACATAGCTGCCTTCGATAGGTGAGTCTTTCCATGGATCAGCTGGGCCATCATGGGGTACAGGGATCGTGGTAGGCAAGTTACTGACTGTTTGCCATACGCCACCCTGTTCTACTGCTCTCATATTAGTCCATTTATCTTTTTCTTCTTTGCTGGCTTGTGACTGTAATGTCTTTAGTACATCAATGTTCAAATTTTTATCAAAGTCCAAATCATAGTCTCTGACTTGTGCGGTCAGTATCTTCTTTTCTTCTTTCTTCCACGGCTTGAGGGCCGCTGTCTGCACTTAAGTCTGCTAGGGCGTTGCCTTTTGCTTCTGCACTGTTGGCTTTAGTATGAGCTTTCACCTTCAGGATTGCTACTTTGTCTGGTAGGAGTAGGGCTTTCATAAGGTTCTGTACTGCTACACCATTCTCAATGGGTTGTCCTACAGAAGTTTAAAAATGTCTGGCCTTCCATATTGGGCCGTAACCATGATGTATGCCGAATACATACCAGGAGTCAGTGTAAATGGTTACCTTCTGTCACTCTACACGCCTCAGTGAGGGCCTTCAGTTCCACTTCTTGTACCGAGACATGCGGAGGCATTCTGCTTTTAGAGATCTTGTTGTGTGAACATCTGGTGTGGAGTCGTCAATCACCCTGGTACCATCTATAAAATACAACTCAAAATATGTATTAACAAGGGGTTTCAATAACTCTTTAAAACTTAAACTTTCTTGTTGCATCAATGCTAGACAATCATGCTGATATTCTATTCCAAATAGATCACGTTCTTATTTGCAAAAATTTTTTAAAAATAGCTGATCTGTAATACATAGATCACCTATGCATCCCCCTCCCCCATTTGATCACCTATGCCTCCCCCTCCCCCATTTGAAACAGGATACTCGATTGGAAGAAGAGTAGCCGGGTTCACCATTGAAAAGAAATATTAAAGGGGGGGGCATGAGCAAAGCACATTGCAACCTTATTTGACGAGCTAGAGACAGATGTTTAGGTTGTACTTGAGTGAGTATACTCTGGATGTCATGAGGGGTGAGAACCACTAGGGGGGGTAGTTCAGGACTAACTCAGAAGACTTGTCAACCCTTACTTGTACTGCTGCCACCGCACAGACACAGGAGGGGGCTCCTCGGGCTACCGGAGTAATACCCAAGTGACCGTGGACGTCCTCCATGTTTTTGCGTCAATACTGCTGTCGCATGAAAGGCCAGGGACGGCAGTATGAGACAAGTCCCAAAAAGGTGCGAAGCTTTGGCAGCAGAAGAAGATACAGAAATGGCTTGAACTGCAGCCCTGCGTCGTTCTGTGAGATGTCTGCCTTCTTGAGCTAGACAACAACCTTTTGTTTACAAAGCTGTAATTTTTCCTTTTTAAGCCTTGCAGCCATTTTCTGCTAAAAAAATTTTAGAAGAGAAATGGGTGCAGATTGACATGTTTTCATATCCTCAGCACAAAGCTGGAAAGTCATTAACATATTGCAACAGCACAGTCCCCTCAGGCGGAGTCCAAGCCTGCAGGACAGTTACATAAATGCCCTTTTGTCTGAAAAGGGGCCGGAGATTCAGACTGTCTCCACTCTGGCTTATTATCTATGACCTTAGGGATTTCAATAGACCTTCTACAAAGGCCATACTAAGTACATGTTTACCCATCTCTTCTATGCCCCTATATCCCAGATCTGACAAACGTTGTTGAAGGGGGGCATAGAATTGTTTTACACTTTCTTCCTTCTCTTTGTGTGATATTAGAAAGAGACAAGGAGGATTCTCTCAAATTTTTTTTTTTCTTCTTTTTCCCCAATGTTTCAGACAAATTAAAAATATTTTACCACTTCTCAATTCTCTATGTTTAATTTTATCCCAATCTGTGCCACAATAGTCTTTCACATAATTTTAGATTATAGTTCCCGCTGCCTTCCCTGTTCTACATATACTCCTGCATCTCCTCCTTGTCCTCCTTCTCATGCTTCCACTCACTAGCCTAGGATCTAGTGAGCATAGGCATAACCGGTTTGCACCGAGGAGCTCCGCAAGCAGGGCAGCTCTCTCTCCAATCCGGGTTCTGTTGTCCACAATGCCAGCAGGTCCATCCCTCCAGTCCAATGTTTGACCTTGGAGTGGATGACTTGGCATAGGGTGGGGAGGAGACGGTTGGAATTGAGATGAAGGAGGGGGTGAAGATGGAAGAGGGAACTAACCCGACAATGAGAGAACATCTTTGAATTCTTTTCTCATTTCATTTTCAGCTACTGAACAGTATATATATAATACAACATACTTCCTGTGTAGCCAAATATAACCAATTCTTAATTCACATTTCTTTGCAAAGACAAGTAGGTCTTCTAAAGCCCAGTACTCCCCACCCTTTGAAATGTATCTTATCTTCTATAGAACACAGAAACTTCTCCAGACAAATAGCTGTATAACTGGTTCCACTGCCTGTGACCATCTTCTATTGTGCAAATAACCTGGGCTGACTATTCAAAATGAACTTAGAGTGTAATACACTTGCCCCCACCTTACAAAAACTGCAAATTCACACTCACTAAGGGGGGTTTTATTCATTCCTATACGGACTGATAATATGTGAAGTAGAAATTGGGATTGTATTTACTGTACACCAGACTTCCAATAATGAGCGAATTATGTATAGATAAGAAAAACTCTTAGTACCGCGGTTTTTACACAATTTGCTCAGAATAGGCTACCCAATGACAAACACAATACAACTTATGCCCATTTCTACCCACATACTGATATTCACCACACTGCGACCACTCAGCGGCCAATATATTATAGGGGGCTTTATTCCACCCTGGCATAATTAACAATTCATCGGACACTTCTTTGTTCTTAGCTACCGACTTTTTCGTACTATTGCGGATTTTCTTAAACAGCGACATTTTCACACTATGCCAGATTATCACAAGAAATTCTTCAACTATCAGTTTATCAAAATTTTCCTTTAAAACAAACTAGTGTATTACTCTCTGCGTAATCCTGTTCACAGCGCTATTAATATATATTGCTGCAAGGAGCAAGACTTAGTTCAAATTACGCTTTAAAGAGAGTAAGACACTATAAAAGGATCATACTGTAGTTGATTGGGACCCTAATAAGTGGGATGGTGACCAATATTCATTTGCCAATTTCTTTAGCTATCTTTCACACCTTATCCTCTTTACCAGTAGTATGGACAATGGCTGGCGGTTTATGTACACCAAGAGGCTTATAATTTTTATTCTTTCACACACATAAAACAATTGTTTGTTTCACTATTTTTCTGTGCAGTTTTCCGCACCTTATCCTCTTTACCAGCAGTATGGACAATGGCTGGCGGTTTATGTACACCAAGAGGCTTATTATTTTTATTATTATTTTCTTTATACACTCTTCAAATAAAATACTGTTGTTAATTGGAAATGAGATACACTTTAAATAGAACTTTTGCTATTAATTTGACTAAAGTACTTATCAGGTGTTTCAAGTACACAATTATCTCATATTAATATCTTAATTCAATAATATTCAAATTAACACAACTCAATATTTTTGAATTCCACATATTCCACGAATCTGTATATACATATATACACTGTGGTAATCTTGGGCTATTATCTCACACAACTAGTCTCAGGAATAAAATTAGATGCCCCTCCTTTGGTCACTCCATTTGTTCAAGTGAGAGACTTAACATGGAGTCTAAGAGTGACCTTCACTCTATACATTACCACAATATACATATATATACACCAACATCCACTTAAAATGGAGACACACTTCTCACCTAGGCTGGACTGTGTGTAGGGTGGAGCAAGACCTGTTCCTATTGTTCTTCCCTCCCATCTCCTTACATCACCTAGCTCCACCCCCTGTGGTCTGGCTCAGCATTTGGTCATTTTTGCTTCATTTCGTTTCTGGTTACCGGACAGTATACACCATATAACACAGTCTAACTCTCATACAGGTCCTTCCATTTATACACACACATAAAGACAAAAACATTTGCATGTCAGTTACTATTTTTTTGTGTCAGTACTTTTTTAAGTGTCAGTACTTCCTCACTTGTCTAAAAGTGTCGGTACTTCCCAACCCTGCTTATTTCCCCCCGTCTCAACTACTTCTCTTATACCTATAAGAGGCTCCCATTCAGGGATTTTATCCCCTGAAAATTTTAGGCTTCCCTGGTACAATTTATACCATGCCTTCCCGAGATCGGCAAGCGGGTTTCATATTCTGTACTTCCTCACCCTGCATATTTTACCTTGTCTCTACTACTTCTCTTATGTTTATAAGAGGATCCCATCAGGGGTTTTATCCCCTGAAAATTTTAGGCTTCCCTGGTATAACTTATACCATGCCTTCCAGAGATTGGCAATAGGGTATCATCCTCACCCTGCATATTTTACCTCGTCTCTACTACTTCTCTTATGTTTATAAGAGGATCCCATCAGGGGTTTTATCCCCTGAAAATTTTAGGCTTCCCTGGTATAAGTTATACCATGCCTTCCAGAGATTGGCAATAGGGTATCATATTCTGTACACTGACCATGCAAAGTAACAAATAAAGACAATAACAGTTAAACACCCGCACAGCATATTCAGCCCACCATATGAATTCTTAAAAAGCTTGAAGATTTATAAGAGGCATGCACTTCTTACCCCTCGGACAGGAAAGGAGCAGCCAGGAAGCACGGATAGATTGTGGCAAGATAAAACCTTACCTTACTGCGCAGTTTTTGTCAATCCGTGGTTCCGAGTGGCTCCTTATCCCATCTGGGTCCGGGGGGGTTCGAGGTGTAGGTGGTCCTCTTGTTCCATCAAGCCCCGCGATCGGGCGCCAATTACTGATAGGGATTTTTCCATGTTACGTTAATATGCTGTGGGGCTCCAAATCAGAGGTGGTTATGGCAGCCACCATGAGAAAGCAATAGACACAGGCATCACGGTCGTGTCTTAGAGCAATCTGAGTTTATTGTGTACATTGTCTTTCTTATACAAAAAATAGTAGGCGTATCAGAGGCTAGTGTTACAGAGGTTGACCTGTTTTACTGGTACATAATTTTGTCTTCTCTATAAACAATGCTTTATTTGTTTGTTTGTAGACATCGTGTATGGTACCCTGATTATCATCACACTCTACATTCTAATCACATGCCCTACCTAGACAGCAGTAAGAAACAAAGCATTCCATACAACCTTTTGATCAGTGTAACGAGATAAACAAGATCTTGGAGACATGATGGACACTTAAGATTACACCAGTACTTAATGTAATTAAGTACTAGCCTAAATGTACAAGCATTTTAGCAGAGCTTTTTATAGGACACAGAATAGAGTGTACAATTTAGGCCTACAGCCTCCGGAAACGTATAAAGATACATACATATATACATTAATATGTTCATAACCCTCACACTACATAGTGGTAGGAGCAGAGCCCCCAGAAGATTACAGGAGACAAGTGTGCTCATATTGTGGGGGCCACGGATGAAACTACATAGTGGTAGGAGCAAAGACTCCCAAAAGACTACAGGAGACAAGTGTGAGCATACTATTGTGAAGGGACAGGGGGCACCAATAAAACTACATGATGGTAGGAGCAGAGACCCCCAGAAGACTATAGGAGACAAGTGTGCTCATATTGTGGGGGCCACGGATGAAACTACATAGTGGTAGGAGCAGAGCCCCCAGAAGACTACAGGAGACAAGTGTGCTCATATTGTGGGGGCCACGGATGAAACTACATAGTGTAGGAGCAAAGACTCCCAGAAGACTACAGGAGACAAGTGTGCTTATATTGTGGGGGGCCACGGATGAAACTACATAGTGGTAGGAGCAGAGCCCCCAGAAGATTACAGGAGACAAAGGGGGTTATATTGTGGGGGCCGTGGAGGAAACGACATAGTGGTAGGAGCAGAGGCCCTAGAAGATCACAGGAGACAATTGTGCTCATATTGTGGGGGCCACGGATGAAACTACATAGTGGTAGGAGCAGAGCCCCCAGAAGATAACAGGAGACAAGTGTGGTCATATTGTGGGGGCCACGGATGAAACTACATAGTGGTAGGAGCAGAGCCCTCAGAAGATCACAGGAGACAATTTTGCTCATATTGTGGGGGGCCACGCATGAAACTACATAGTGATAGGAGCAGAGCCCCCGAAAGATCACAGGAGACAAGTGTGCTCATATTGTGGGGGGCCACGGATGAAACTACATGGTGGTAGGAGCAGAGCCCTCAGAAGATTACAGGAGACAAGTGTGCTCATATTGTGGGGGGCAACGGATGAAACTTCATAGTGGTAGGAGTAGAGCCCTCAGAAGATCACAGGAGACAAGTGTGCTCATATTGTGGGGGGCCACGCATGAAACTACAAAGTGGTAGGATAAGAGCCCTCAATAGATCACAGGAGACAAGTATGCTCATATTGTGGGGGGCCACGGATGAAACTACATAGTGGTAGGAGCAGAGCCCCCTGAAGATTACAGCAGACAATTGTGCTCAAATTGTGGGGGGCCACGGATGAATCTACATGGTGGTAGGAGCAGAGCCCCCAGAAGATTACAGCAGACAAGTGTTCTCATATTGTGGGGGACACGGATGAAACTACATAGTGGTAGGAGCAGAGCCGCTAGAAGATTACAGGAGACAAGTGTGAGCATACCATTGTAATGGAACAGGGGGCACCGATAAAACTACATGATGGTAGGAGCAGAGACCCCCAGAAGACTACAGGAGACAAGTGTGCTCATATTGTGGGGGCCACGGATGAAACTACTTTGTGGTAGGAGCAAAGACTCCCAGAAGACTACAGGAGACAAGTGTGAGCATACTATTGTGAAGCGACAGGGGGCACCAATAAAACTACATGATGGTAGGAGCAGAGACCCCCCAGAAGACTACAGGAGACAAGTGTGCTCATATTGTGGGGGCCACGGATGAAACTACATGGTGGTAGGAGCAGAGCCGCCAGAAGATTACAGGAGATAAGTGTGAGCATACTATTGTGAAAGGACAGAGGGCACCCATAAAACTACATGATGGTAGGAGCAGAGACCCCCAGAAGACTACACGAGACAAGTGTGCTCATATTATGGGGGCCACGGATAAAACTACATAGTGTTAGGAGCAGAGCCCCCAGAAAATCACAGGAGACAAGTGTGCTCATATTGTGGGGGCCACGGATGAAACTACATGGTGGTAGGAGCAGAGCCCTCAGAAGATCACAGGAGACAAGTGTGCTCATATTGTGGAGGGCCACGCATGAAACTACATAGTGATAGGAGCAGAGCCCCCGAAAGATCACAGGAGACAAGTGTGCTCATATTGTGGGGGGCCACGGATGAAACTACATGGTGGTAGGAGCAGAGCCCTCAGAAGATTACAGGAGGAAAGTGTGGTCATATTGTGGGGGGCCACGGATGAAACTACATAGTGGTAGGAGTAGAGCCCTCAGAAGATCACAGGAGACAAGTGTGCTCATATTGTGGGGGGCCACGCATGAAACTACATAGTGGTAGGATGAGAGCCCTCAAAAGATCACAGGAGACAAGTGTGCTCATATTGTTGGGGGCCACGGATGAAACTATATAGTGGTAGGAGCAGAGCCCCCAGAAGATTACAGCAGACAAGTGTGCTCATATTGTGGGGGACACGGATGAAACTACATAGTGGTAGGAGCAGAGCCGCTAGAAGATTACAGGAGACAAGTGTGAGCATACCATTGTAAAGGAACAGGGGGCACCGATAAAACTACATAATGGTAGGGGCAGAGACCCCCAGAAGACTACAGGAGACAAGTGTGCTCATATTGTGGGGGCCACGGATGAAACTACATAGTGGTAGGAGCAGAGCCCCCAGAAGATTACAGGAGACAAGTGTGCTCGTATTGTGGGGCCCACGGATGAAACTACATAGTGGTAGGAGCAGAGCCCCCGGAAGATCACAGGAAACAAGTGTGCTCATATCGTGGGGGCCATGGATGAAACTACATAGTGCTAGCAGCAGAGCCCTCAGAAGATCACAGGAGACAAGTGTGCTCATATTGTGGGGGGCCACGGATGAAACTACATAGTGGTAGGAGCAGAGCCCCCAGAAGATTACAGCAGACAATTGTGCTCATTTTGTGGGGGCCACGGATAAATCTACATGGTGGTAGGAGCAGAGCCCTCAGAAGATTACAGCAGACAATTGTGCTCATATTGTGGGGGGCCACGGATGAATCTACATGGTGGTAGGAGCAGAGCCCCCAGAAGATTACAGCAGACAAGTGTGCTCATATTGTGGGGGACACGGATGAAACTATATAGTGGTAGGAGCAGAGCCCCCAGAAGATTACAGAAAGAAGTGTGCTCATATTGTGGGGGCCACGGATGAAACTACATTGTGGTAGGAGCAGAGCCGCCAGAAGATTACAGGAGAAAAATGTGAGCACACTATTGTGAAGGGACAGGGGGCACCGATAAAACTACATTATGGTAGGAGCAGAGACCCCCAGAAGACTACAGCAGACAAGTGTGCTCATATTGTGGGGGCCACGGATGAAACTACATGGTGGTAGGAGCAAAGACTCCCAGAAGACTACAGGAGACAAGTGTGCTCATATTGTGGGGGCCACGGATGAAACTACATAGTGGTAGGAGCAGAGCCCCCAGAAGATTACAGGAGACAAGGGTGGTTATATTGTGTGGACCATGGATGAAACTACATGGTGCTAGGAGCAGAGCCCCCAGAAGATTACAGGAGACAAGGGTGGGTATATTGTGGGGGCGATAGATGAAACTACATAGTGGTAGGAGCAGAGGCCCTAGAAGATCACAGGAGACAATTGTGCTCATATTGTGGGGGCCCCGGATGAAACTACATAGTGGTAGGAGCAGAGCCCCCAGAAGATCACAGGAGACAAGTGTGCTCATATTGTGGGGGGCCACGGATGAAACTACATAGTGGTAGGAGCAGAGCCCCCAGAACATTACAGGAGACAAGTGTGCTCATATTGTGGGGGGCAACGGATGAAACTACATAGTGGTAGGAGCAGAGCCCCCAGAAGATCACAGGAGAGAAGTGTGCTCATATTGTGGGGGACCACGGATGAAACTACATGGTGGTAGGAGCACAGCGACCAGAATGTTACATGAGACAAGTGTGCTCATATTGTGGGGGGCCACGGATGAAACTACATGGTGGTAGGAGCAGAGCCCCCGAAAGATCACAGGAGACAAGTGTGCTCATATTGTGGGGAGCCACAGATGAAACTACATAGTGGTAGGAGCAGAGCCCCCAGAAGATTACAGGAGACAAGTGTGCTCGTATTGTGGGGCCCACGGATGAAACTACATAGTGGTAGGAGCAGAGCCCCCAGAAGATCACAGGAGACAAGTGTGCTCATATTGTGGGGGGCCACGCATGAAACTACATAGTGGGAGGAGCAGAGCCCCCGAAAGATCACAGGAGACAAGTGTGCTCATATTGTGGGGGGCCATGGATGAAACTACATAGTGGTAGGAGCAGAGCCCCCAGAACATTACAGGAGACAAGTGTGCTCATATTGTGGGGGGCCACCGATGAAACTACATAGTGGTAGGAGCAGAGCCCCCAGAAGATTACAGGAGACAAGTGTGCTCATATTGTGGGGGCCACGGATGAAACTACATAGTGGTAGGAGTAGAGCCCCCAGAAGATCACAGGAGACAAGTGTGCTCATATTGTTGGGGGCCACGGATGAAACTACAAAGTGGTTGGAGCAGAGCCCCCAGAAGATCACAGCAGACAATTGTGTTCATATTGTGGGGGGCCACAGATGAAACTACATGGTGGTAGGAGCAGAGCCCCCAGAAGATTACAGCAGACAAGTGTGCTTATATTGTGGGGGGCCACAGATGAAACTACATAGTGGTAGGAGTAGAGCCGCCAGAAGATTACAGGAGACAAGTGTGCTCATATTGTGGGGGCCACGGATGAAACTACATAGTGGTAGGAGCAGAGCCCCCAGAAGATTACAGGAGACAAGTGTGAGCATACTATTGTGAAGGGACAGGGGGCACCGATAAAACTACATGATGGTAGGAGCAGAGACCCCCAGAAGACTACAGGAAACAAGTGTGCTCATATTGTGGGGGCCACGGATGAAACTACATAGTGGTAGGAGCAGAGCCCCCAGAAGATTACAGGAGACAAGTGTGCTCATATTGTGGGGGCCACGGATGAAACTACATAGTGGTAGGAGCAAAGACTCCCAAAAGACTACAGGAGACAAGTGTGAGCATACTATTGTGAAGGGACAGGGGGCACCAATAAAACTACATGATGGTAGGAGCAGAGACCCCCAGAAGACTATAGGAGACAAGTGTGCTCATATTGTGGGGGCCACGGATGAAACTACATAGTGGCAGGAGCAGAGCCCCCAGAAGACTACAGGAGACAAGTGTGCTCATATTGTGGGGGCCACGGATGAAACTACATAGTGGTAGGAGCAAAGACTCCCAGAAGACTACAGGAGACAAGTGTGCTTATATTGTGGGGGGCCACGGATGAAACTACATAGTGGTAGGAGCAGAGCCCCCAGAAGATTACAGGAGACAAAGGGGGTTATATTGTGGGGGCCGTGGAGGAAACTACATAGTGGTAGGAGCAGAGGCCCTAGAAGATCACAGGAGACAATTGTGCTCATATTGTGGGGGCCACGGATGAAACTACATAGTGGTAGGAGCAGAGCCCCCAGAAGATCACAGGAGACAAGTGTGCTCATATTGTGGGGGCCACGGATGAAACTACATAGTGGTAGGAACAGAGCCCTCAGAAGATCACAGGAGACAATTTTGCTCATATTGTGGGGGGCCACGCATGAAACTACATAGTGATAGGAGCAGAGCCCCCGAAAGATCACAGGAGACAAGTGTGCTCATATTGTGGGGGGCAACGGATGAAACTTCATAGTGGTAGGAGTAGAGCCCTCAGAAGATCACAGGAGACAAGTGTGCTCATATTGTGGGGGGCCACGCATGAAACTACAAAGTGGTAGGATGAGAGCCCTCAATAGATCACAGGAGACAAGTATGCTCATATTGTGGGGGGCCACGGATGAAACTACATAGTGGTAGGAGCAGAGCCCCCTGAAGATTACAGCAGACAATTGTGCTCATATTGTGGGGGGCCACGGATGAATCTACATGGTGGTAGGAGCAGAGCCCCCAGAAGATTACAGCAGACAAGTGTTCTCATATTGTGGGGGACACGGATGAAACTACATAGTGGTAGGAGCAGAGCCGCTAGAAGATTACAGGAGACAAGTGTGAGCATACCATTGTAAAGGAACAGGGGGCACCGATAAAACTACATGATGGTAGGAGCAGAGACCCCCAGAAGACTACAGGAGACAAGTGTGCTCATATTGTGGGGGCCACGGATGAAACTACTTTGTGGTAGGAGCAAAGACTCCCAGAAGACTACAGGAGACAAGTGTGAGCATACTATTGTGAAGCGACAGGGGGCACCAATAAAACTACATGATGGTAGGAGCAGAGACCCCCCAGAAGACTACAGGAGACAAGTGTGCTCATATTGTGGGGGCCACGGATGAAACTACATGGTGGTAGGAGCAGAGCCGCCAGAAGATTACAGGGAATAAGTGTGAGCATACTATTGTGAAAGGACAGGGGGCACCCATAAAACTACATGATGGTAGGAGCAGAGACCCCCAGAAGACTACAGGAGACAAGTGTGCTCATATTGTGGGGGCCACGGATAAAACTACATAGTGTTAGGAGCAGAGCCCCCAGAAAATCACAGGAGACAAGTGTGCTCATATTGTGGGGGCCACGAATGAAACTACATGGTGGTAGGAGCAGAGCCCTCAGAAGATCACAGGAGACAAGTGTGCTCATATTGTGGGGGGCCACGGATGAAACTACATGGTGGTAGGAGCAGAGCCCTCAGAAGATTACAGGAGGAAAGTGTGGTCATATTGTGGGGGGCCACGGATGAAACTACATAGTGGTAGGAGTAGAGCCCTCAGAAGATCACAGGAGACAAGTGTGCTCATATTGTGGGGGGCCACGCATGAAACTACATAGTGGTAGGATGAGAGCCCTCAAAAGATCACAGGAGACAAGTGTGCTCATATTGTTGGGGGCCACGGATGAAACTATATAGTGGTAGGAGCAGAGCCCCCAGAAGATTACAGCAGACAAGTGTGCTCATATTGTGGGGGACACGGATGAAACTACATAGTGGTAGGAGCAGAGCCGCTAGAAGATTACAGGAGACAAGTGTGAGCATACCATTGTAAAGGAACAGGGGGCACCGATAAAACTACATGATGGTAGGGGCAGAGACCCCCAGAAGACTACAGGAGACAAGTGTGCTCATATTGTGGGGGCCACGGATGAAACTACATAGTGGTAGGAGCAGAGCCCCCAGAAGATTACAGGAGACAAGTGTGCTCGTATTGTGGGGCCCACGGGTGAAACTACATAGTGGTAGGAGCAGAGCCCCCAGAAGATCACAGGAGACAAGTGTGCTCATATCGTGGGGGCCATGGATGAAACTACATAGTGCTAGCAGCAGAGCCCTCAGAAGATCACAGGAGACAAGTGTGCTCATATTGTGGGGGGCCACGGATGAAACTACATAGTGGTAGGAGCAGAGCCCCCAGAAGATTACAGCAGACAATTGTGCTCATTTTGTGGGGGCCACGGATAAATCTACATGGTGGTAGGAGCAGAGCCCTCAGAAGATTACAGCAGACAATTGTGCTCATATTGTGGGGGGCCACGGATGAATCTACATGGTGGTAGGAGCAGAGCCCCCAGAAGATTACAGCAGACAAGTGTGCTCATATTGTGGGGGACACGGATGAAACTATATAGTGGTAGGAGCAGAGCCCCCAGAAGATTACAGGAAAGAAGTGTGCTCATATTGTGGGGGCCACGGATGAAACTACATTGTGGTAGGAGCAGAGCCGCCAGAACATTACAGGAGAATAATGTGAGCACACTATTGTGAAGGGACAGGGGGCACCGATAAAACTACATTATGGTAGGAGCAGAGACCCCCAGAAGACTACAGCAGACAAGTGTGCTCATATTGTGGGGGCCACGGAAGAAACTACATGGTGGTAGGAGCAAAGACTCCCAGAAGACTACAGGAGACAAGTGTGCTCATATTGTGGGGGCCACGGATGAAACTACATAGTGGTAGGAGCAGAGCCCCCAGAAGATTACAGGAGACAAGGGTGGTTATATTGTGTGGACCATGGATGAAACTACATGGTGCTAGGAGCAGAGCCCCCAGAAGATTACAGGAGACAAGGGTGGGTATATTGTGGGGGCGATAGATGAAACTACATAGTGGTAGGAGCAGAGGCCCTAGAAGATCACAGGAGACAATTGTGCTCATATTGTGGGGGCCCCGGATGAAACTACATAGTGGTAGGAGTAGAGCCCCCAGAAGATCACAGGAGACAAGTGTGCTCATATTGTGGGGGGCCACGGATGAAACTACATAGTGGTAGGAGCAGAGCCCCCAGAACATTACAGGAGACAAGTGTGCTCATATTGTGGGGGGCAACGGATGAAACTACATAGTGGTAGGAGCAGAGCCCCCAGAACATTACAGGAGACAAGTGTGCTCATATTGTGGGGGGCCACGGATGAAACTACATGGTGGTAGGAGCAGAGCCCCCGAAAGATCACAGGAGACAAGTGTGCTCATATTGTGGGGGGCCCCGGATGAAACTACATAGTGGTAGGAGCAGAGCCCCCAGAAGATTACAGGAGACAAGTGTGCTCGTATTGTGGGGCCCACGGATGAAACTACATAGTGGTAGGAGCAGAGCCCCCAGAAGATCACAGGAGACAAGTGTGCTCATATTGTGGGGGCCATGGATGAAACTACATAGTGCTAGCAGCAGAGCCCTCAGAAGATCACAGGAGACAAGTGTGCTCATATTGTGGGGGGCCACGCATGAAACTACAAAGTGGGAGGAGCAGAGCCCCCGAAAGATCACAGGAGACAAGTGTGCTCATATTGTGGGGGGCCACGGATGAAATTACATGGTGGTAGGAGCAGAGCCCCCAGAACATTACAGGAGACAAGTGTGCTCATATTGTCGGGGGCAACGGATGAAACTACATAGTGGAAGGAGCAGAGCCCCCAGAAGATCACAGGAGACAAGTGTGCTCATATTGTGGGGGGCCACGGATGAAACTACATAGTGGTAGAAGCAGAGCCCTCAGAAGATCACAGGAGACAAGTGTGCTCATATTGTGGGGGGCCACGCATGAAACTACATAGTGGTAGGAGGAGAGCCCTCTGAAGATCACAGGAGACAAGTGTGCTCATATTGTGGGGGGCCACGGATGAAACTACATAGTGGTAGGAGCAGAGCCCCCAGAAGATCACAGCAGACAATTGTGTTCATATTGTGGGGGGCCACAGATGAAACTACATGGTGGTAGGAGCAGAGCCCCCAGAAGATTACAGCAGACAAGTGTGCTCATATTGTGGTGGGCCACAGATGAAACTACATAGTGGTAGGAGCAGAGCCCTCAGAAGATCCCAGGAGACAAGTGTGCTCATATTGTGGGGGGCCACGGATGAAACTACAAAGTGGTAGGAGCAGAGCCCCCAGAAGATTACAGGAGACAAGGGTGGTTATATTGTGGGGGCCATGGATGAAACTACATGGTGCTAGGAGCAGAGCCCCCAGAAGATTACAGGAGACAAGGGTGGTTATATTGTGGGGGCCATAGATGAAACTACATGGTGCTAGGAGCTGAGCCCCCAGAAGATTACAGGAGACAAGGGTGGGTATATTGTGGGGGCGATAGATGAAACTACATAGTGGTAGGAGCAGAGGCCTTAGAAGATCACAGGAGACAATTGTGCTCATATTGTGGGGGCCCCGGATGAAACTACATAGTGGTAGGAGCAGAGCCCTCAGAAGATCACAGAAGACAAGTGTGCTCATATTGTGGGGGGCCACGCATGAAACTACATAGTGGGAGGAGCAGAGCCCCCGAAAGATCACAGGAGACAAGTGTGCTCATATTGTGGGGGGCCACGGATGAAACTACATAGTGGTAGGAGCAGAGCCCCCAGAACATTACAGGAGACAAGTGTGCTCATATTGTGGGGGGCAACGGATGAAACTACATAGTGGTAGGAGCAGAGCCCCCAGAAGATCACAGGAGAGAAGTGTGCTCATATTGTGGGGGACCACGGATGAAACTACATGGTGGTAGGAGCAGAGCCCCCAGAATGTTACATGAGACAAGTGTGCTCATATTGTGGGGGGCCACGGATGAAACTACATGGTGGTAGGAGCAGAACCCCCGAAAGATCACAGGAGACAAGTGTGCTCATATTGTGGGGAGCCACAGATGAAACTACATAGTGGTAGGAGCAGAGCCCCCAGAAGATTACAGGAGACAAGTGTGCTCGTATTGTGGGGCCCACGGATGAAACTACATAGTGGTAGGAGCAGAGCCCCCAGAAGATCACAGGAGACAAGTGTGCTCATTTTGTGGGGGCCATGGATGAAACTACATAGTGCTAGCAGCAGAGCCCTCAGAAGATCACAGTAGACAAGTGTGCTCATATTGTGGGGGGCCACGCATGAAACTACATAGTGGGAGGAGCAGAGCCCCCGAAAGATCACAGGAGACAAGTGTGCTCATATTGTGGGGGGCCACGGATGAAACTACATGGTGGTAGGAGCAGCGCCCCCAGAACATTACAGGAGACAAATGTGCTCATATTGTCGGGGGCAACGAATGAAACTAGATAGTGGTAGGAGCAGAGCCCCCAGAAGATCACAGGAGACAAGTGTGCTCATATTGTGGGGGGCCACGGATGAAACTACATAGTGGTAGAAGCAGAGCCCTCAGAAGATCACAGGAGACAAGTGTGCTCATATTGTGGGGGGCCACGCATGAAACTACATAGTGGTAGGAGGAGAGCCCTCTGAAGATCACAGGAGACAAGTGTGCTCATATTGTGGGGGGCGACGGATGAAACTACATAGTGGTAGGAGCAGAGCCCCCAGAAGATCACAGCAGACAATTGTGCTCATATTGTGGGGGGCCACGGATGAATCTACATGGTCGTAGGAGCAGAGCCCCCAGAAGATCACAGCAGACAATTGTGTTCATATTGTGGGGGCCACGGATGAAACTACATGATGGTAGGAGCAGAGCCGCCAGAAGATTACAGGAGACAAGTGTGAGCATACTATTGTGAAAGGACAGGGGGCACCGATAAAACTACATGATGGTAGGAGCAGAGACCCCCAGAAGACTACAGGAAACAAGTGTGCTCATATTGTGGGGGCCACGGATGAAACTACATGGTGGTAGGAGCAGAGCCCCCAGACGATTACAGGAGACAAGTGTGCTCATATTGTGGGGGCCACGGATGAAACTACATAGTGGTAGGAGCAAAGACTCCCAGAAGACTACAGGAGACAAGTGTGAGCATACTATTGTGAAGGGACAGGGGGCACCGATAAAACTACATGATGGTAGGAGCAGAGACCCCCAGAAGACTACAGGAGACAAGTGTGCTCATATTGTGGGGGCCACGGATGAAACTACATGATGGTAGGAGCAGAGCCCCCAGAAGACTACAGGAGACAAGTGTGCTCATATTGTGGGGGCCACGGATGAAACTACATAATGGTAGGAGCAAAGACTCCCAGAAGACTACAGGAGACAAGTGTGCTCATATTGTGGGGGGCCACGGATGAAAATACATAGTGGTAGGAGCAGAGCCCCCAGAAGATTACAGGAGACAAGTGTGCTCATATTGTGGGGGCCACGGATGAAACTACATAATGGTAGGAGCAAAGACTCCCAGAAGACTACAGGAGACAAGTGTGCTCATATTGTGGGGGGCCACGGATGAAAATACATAGTGGTAGGAGCAGAGCCCCCAGAAGATTACAGGAGACAAGGGTGGTTATATTGTGGGGCCCACGGATGAAACTACATAGTGGTAGGAGCAGAGCCCCTAGAAGATCACAGGAGACAAGTGTGCTCATATCGTGGGGGTCATGGATGAAACTACATAGTGCTAGCAGCAGAGCCCTCAGAAGATCACAGGAGACAAGTGTGCTCATATTGTGGGGGGCCACAGATGAAACTACATAGTGGTAGGAGCAG
The DNA here is from genome assembly GCF_035609145.1 of Eleutherodactylus coqui. Classification (NCBI taxonomy): domain Eukaryota; kingdom Metazoa; phylum Chordata; class Amphibia; order Anura; family Eleutherodactylidae; genus Eleutherodactylus; species Eleutherodactylus coqui. The sequence goes on from NC_089849.1 coordinate 100,909,822, forward strand.
AGCCCCCAGAAGATTACAGCAGACAATTGTGCTCATTTTGTGGGGGCCACGGATAAATCTACATGGTGGTAGGAGCAGAGCCCTCAGAAGATTACAGCAGACAATTGTGCTCATATTGTGGGGGGCCACGGATGAATCTACATGGTGGTAGGAGCAGAGACCCCCAGAAGACTACAGCAGACAAGTGTGCTCATATTGTGGGGGCCACGGATGAAACTACATGGTGGTAGGAGCAAAGACTCCCAGAAGACTACAGGAGACAAGTGTGCTCATATTGTGGGGGCCAAGGATGAAACTACATAGTGGTAGGAGCAGAGTCCCCAGAAGATTACAGGAGACAAGGGTGGTTATATTGTGTGGACCAAGGATGAAACTACATGGTGCTAGGAGCTGAGCCCCCAGAAGATTACAGGAGACAAGGGTGGGTATATTGTGGGGGCGATAGATGAAACTACATAGTGGTAGGAGCAGAGGCCTTAGAAGATCACAGGAGACAATTGTGCTCATATTGTGGGGGCCCCGGATGAAACTACATAGTGGTAGGAGCAGAGCCCTCAGAAGATCACAGAAGACAAGTGTGCTCATATTGTGGGGGGCCACGCATGAAACTACATAGTGGGAGGAGCAGAGCCCCCGAAAGATCACAGGAGACAAGTGTGCTCATATTGTGGGGGGCCACGGATGAAACTACATAGTGGTAGGAGCAGAGCCCCCAGAACATTACAGGAGACAAGTGTGCTCATATTGTGGGGGGCAACGGATGAAACTACATAGTGGTAGGAGCAGAGCCCCCAGAAGATCACAGGAGAGAAGTGTGCTCATATTGTGGGGGACCACGGATGAAACTACATGGTGGTAGGAGCACAGCCCCCAGAATGTTACATGAGACTAGTGTGCTCATATTGTGGGGGGCCACGGATGAAACTACATGGTGGTAGGAGCAGAACCCCCGAAAGATCACAGGAGACAAGTGTGCTCATATTGTGGGGAGCCACAGATGAAACTACATAGTGGTAGGAGCAGAGCCCCCAGAAGATTACAGGAGACAAGTGTGCTCGTATTGTGGGGCCCACGGATGAAACTACATAGTGGTAGGAGCAGAGCCCCCAGAAGATCACAGGAGACAAGTGTGCTCATATTGTGGGGGCCATGGATGAAACTACATAGTGCTAGCAGCAGAGCCCTCAGAAGATCACAGGAGACAAGTGTGCTCATATTGTGGGGGGCCACGCATGAAACTACATAGTGGGAGGAGCAGAGCCCCCGAAAGATCACAGGAGACAAGTGTGCTCATATTGTGGGGGGCCACGGATGAAACTACATGGTGGTAGGAGCAGCGCCCCCAGAACATTACAGGAGACAAGTGTGCTCATATTGTCGGGGGCAACGAATGAAACTAGATAGTGGTAGGAGCAGAGCCCCCAGAAGATCACAGGAGACAAGTGTGCTCATATTGTGGGGGGCCACGGATGAAACTACATAGTGGTAGAAGCAGAGCCCTCAGAAGATCACAGGAGACAAGTGTGCTCATATTGTGGGGGGCCACGCATGAAACTACATAGTGGTAGGAGGAGAGCCCTCTGAAGATCACAGGAGACAAGTGTGCTCATATTGTGGGGGGCGACGGATGAAACTACATAGTGGTAGGAGCAGAGCCCCCAGAAGATCACAGCAGACAATTGTGCTCATATTGTGGGGGGCCACGGATGAATCTACATGGTCGTAGGAGCAGAGCCCCCAGAAGATCACAGCAGACAATTGTGTTCATATTGTGGGGGCCACGGATGAAACTACATGATGGTAGGAGCAGAGCCGCCAGAAGATTACAGGAGACAAGTGTGAGCATACTATTGTGAAAGGACAGGGGGCACCGATAAAACTACATGATGGTAGGAGCAGAGACCCCCAGAAGACTACAGGAAACAAGTGTGCTCATATTGTGGGGGCCACGGATGAAACTACATGGTGGTAGGAGCAGAGCCCCCAGACGATTACAGGAGACAAGTGTGCTCATATTGTGGGGGCCACGGATGAAACTACATAGTGGTAGGAGCAAAGACTCCCAGAAGACTACAGGAGACAAGTGTGAGCATACTATTGTGAAGGGACAGGGGGCACCGATAAAACTACATGATGGTAGGAGCAGAGACCCCCAGAAGACTACAGGAGACAAGTGTGCTCATATTGTGGGGGCCACGGATGAAACTACATGATGGTAGGAGCAGAGCCCCCAGAAGACTACAGGAGACAAGTGTGCTCATATTGTGGGGGCCACGGATGAAACTACATAATGGTAGGAGCAAAGACTCCCAGAAGACTACAGGAGACAAGTGTGCTCATATTGTGGGGGGCCACGGATGAAAATACATAGTGGTAGGAGCAGAGCCCCCAGAAGATTACAGGAGACAAGGGTGGTTATATTGTGGGGGCCATGGATGAAACTACATGGTGCTAGGAGCAGAGCCCCCAGAAGATTACAGGAGACAAGGGTGGTTATATTGTGGGGGCCATGAATGAAACTACATGGTGCTAGGAGCAGAGCCCCCAGAAGATTACAGGAGACAAGGGGGGTTATATTGTGGGGGCCATGGATGAAACTACATAGTGGTAGGAGTAGAGGCCCTAGAAGATCACAGGAGACAATTGTGCTCATATTGTGGGGGCCACGGATGAAACTACATAGTGGTAGGAGCAGAGCCCCCAGAAGATCACAGGAGACAAGTGTGCTCATATTGTGGGGGCCACGGATGAAACTACATAGTGGTAGGAGCAGAGCCCTCAGAAGATCACAGGAGACAAGTGTGCTCATATTGTGGGGGGCCACGCATGAAACTACATAGTGATAGGAGCAGAGCCCCCGAAAGATCACAGGAGACAAGTGTGCTCATATTGTGGGGGGCCACGGATGAAACTACATAGTGGTAGGAGTAGAGCCCTCAGAAGATCACAGGAGACAAGTGTGCTCATATTGTGGGGGGGCCACGCATGAAACTACATAGTGGTAGGATGAGAGCCCTCAATAGATCACAGGAGACAAGTGTGCTCATATTGTGGTGGGCCACGGATGAAACTACATAGTGGTAGGAGCAGAGCCCCCAGAAGATCACAGCAGACAATTGTGCTCATATTGCGGGGGGCCACGGATGAATCTACATGGTCGTAGGAGCAGAGCCCCCAGAAGATCACAGCAGACAATTGTGTTGATATTGTGGGGGCCACGGATGAAACTACATGATGGTAGGAGCAGAGCCGCCAGAAGATTACAGGAGACAAGTGTGAGCATACTATTGTGAAAGGACAGGGGGCACCGATAAAACTACATGATGGTAAGAGCAGAGACCCCCAGAAGACTACAGGAAACAAGTGTGCTCATATTGTGGGGGCCACGGATGAAACTACATGGTGGTAGGAGCAGAGCCCCCAGACGATTACAGGAGACAAGTGTGCTCATATTGTGGGGGCCATGGATGAAACTACATAGTGGTAGGAGCAAAGACTCCCAGAAGACTACAGGAGACAAGTGTGAGCATACTATTGTGAAGGGACAGGGGGCACCGATAAAACTACATGATGGTAGGAGCAGAGACCCCCAGAAGACTACAGGAGACAAGTGTGCTCATATTGTGGGGGCCACGGATGAAACTACATAGTGGTAGGAGCAGAGCCCCCAGAAGACTACAGGAGACAAGTGTGCTCATATTGTGGGGGCCACGGATGAAACTACATAATGGTAGGAGCAAAGACTCCCAGAAGACTACAGGAGACAAGTGTGCTCATATTGTGGGGGCCACGGATGAAACTACATAGTGGAGGAGCAGAGACCCCAGAAGACTACGGGAGACAAGTGTGCTCATATTGTGGGGGCCACCGATGAAACTACATAGTGGTAGGAGCAAAGACTCCCAGAAGACTACAGGAGACAAGTGTGAGCATACTATTGTGAAGGGACAGGGGGCACTGATAAAACTACATGATGGTAGGATCAGAGACCCCCAGAAGACTACAGGAGACAAGTGTGCTCATATTGTGGGGGCCACGGATGAAACTACATAATGGTAGGAGCAAAGACTCCCAGAAGACTACAGGAGACAAGTGTGCTCATATTGTGGGGGGCCACGGATGAAAATACATAGTGGTAGGAGCAGAGCCCCCAGAAGATTACAGGAGACAAGGGTGGTTATATTGTGGGGGCCATGGATGAAACTACATGGTGCTAGGAGCAGAGCCCCCAGATGATTACAGGAGACAAGGGTGGTTATATTGTGGGGGCCATGAATGAAACTACATGGTGCTAGGAGCAGAGCCCCCAGAAGATTACAGGAGACAAGGGGGGTTATATTGTGGGGGCCATGGATGAAACTACATAGTGGTAGGAGTAGAGGCCCTAGAAGATCACAGGAGACAATTGTGCTCATATTGTGGGGGCCACGGATGAAACTACATAGTGGTAGGAGCAGAGCCCCCAGAAGATCACAGGAGACAAGTGTGCTCATATTGTGGGGGCCACGGATGAAACTACATAGTGGTAGGAGCAGAGCCCTCAGAAGATCACAGGAGACAAGTGTGCTCATATTGTGGGGGGCCACGCATGAAACTACATAGTGATAGGAGCAGAGCCCCCGAAAGATCACAGGAGACAAGTGTGCTCATATTGTGGGGGGCCACGGATGAAACTACATAGAGGTAGGAGTAGAGCCCTCAGAAGATCACAGGAGACAAGTGTGCTCATATTGTGGGGGGCCACGCATGAAACTACATAGTGGTAGGATGAGAGCCCTCAATAGATCACAGGAGACAAGTGTGCTCATATTGTGGTGGGCCACGGATGAAACTACATAGTGGTAGGAGCAGAGCCCCCAGAAGATCACAGCAGACAATTGTGCTCATATTGTGGGGGGCCACGGATGAATCTACATGGTCGTAGGAGCAGAGCCCCCAGAAGATCACAGCAGACAATTGTGTTCATATTGTGGGGGCCACGGATGAAACTACATGATGGTAGGAGCAGAGCCGCCAGAAGATTACAGGAGACAAGTGTGAGCATACTATTGTGAAAGGACAGGGGGCACCGATAAAACTACATGATGGTAGGAGCAGAGACCCCCAGAAGACTACAGGAAACAAGTGTGCTCATATTGTGGGGGCCACGGATGAAACTACATGGTGGTAGGAGCAGAGCCCCCAGACGATTACAGGAGACAAGTGTGCTCATATTGTGGGGGCCACGGATGAAACTACATAGTGGTAGGAGCAAAGACTCCCAGAAGACTACAGGAGACAAGTGTGAGCATACTTTTGTGAAGGGACAGGGGGCACCGATAAAACTACATGATGGTAGGAGCAGAGACCCCCAGAAGACTACAGGAGACAAGTGTGCTCATATTGTGGGGGCCACGGATGAAACTACATAGTGGTAGGAGCAGAGCCCCCAGAAGACTACAGGAGACAAGTGTGCTCATATTGTGGGGGCCACGGATGAAACTACATAATGGTAGGAGCAAAGACTCCCAGAAGACTACAGGAGACAAGTGTGCTCATATTGTGGGGGGCCACGGATGAAAATACATAGTGGTAGGAGCAGAGACCCCCAGAAGACTACAGGAGGCAAGTGTGCTCATATTGTGGGGGCCACGGATGAAACTACATAGTGGTAGGAGCAGAGCCCCCAGAAAACTACAGGAGACAAGTGTGCTCATATTGTGGGGGCCACGGATGAAACTACATAGTGGTAGGAGCAAAGACTCCCAGAAGACTACAGGAGACAAGTGTGAGCATACTATTGTGAAGGGACAGGGGGCACCGATAAAACTACATGATGGTAGGATCAGAGACCCCCAGAAGACTACAGGAGACAAGTGTGCTCATATTGTGGGGGCCACGGATGAAACTACATGGTGGTAGGAGCAGAGCCCCCAGAAGATCACAGGAGACAAGTGTGTTCATATTGTGGGGGCCACGGATGAAACTACATAGTGGTAGGAGCAGAGCCCTCAGAAGATCACAGGAGACAAGTGTGCTCATATTGTGGGGGGCCACGCATGAAACTACATAGTGATAGGAGCAGAGCCCCCGAAAGATCACAGGAGACAAGTGTGCTCATATTGTGGGGGGCCACGGATGAAACTACATGGTGGTAGGAGCAGAGCCCTCAGAAGATTACAGGAGGAAAGTGTGCTCATATTGTGGGGGGCCACGGATGAAACTAGATAGTGGTAGGAGTAGAGCCCTCAGAAGATCACAGGAGACAAGTGTGCTCATATTGTGGGGGGCCACGCATGAAACTACATAGTGGTAGGATGAGAACCCTCAAAAGATCACAGGAGACAAGTGTGCTCATATTGTGGGGGGCCACGGATGAAACTACATAGTGGTAGGAGCAGAGCCCCCAGAAGATTACAACAGACAATTGTGCTCATATTGTGGGGGCCACGGATGAATCTACATGGTGGTAGGAGCAGAGCCCCCAGAAGATTACAACAGACAAGTGTGCTCATATTGTGGGGGACGCGGATGAAACTACATAGTGGTAGGAGCAGAGCCGCCAGAAGATTACAGGAGACAAGTGTGAGCATACCATTGTAAAGGAACAGGGGGCACCGATAAAACTACATGATGGTAGGAGCAGAGACCCTCAGAAGACTACAGGAGACAAGTGTGCTCATATTGTGGGGGCCACGGATGAAACTACATAGTGGAGGAGCAGAGACCCCAGAAGACTACGGGAGACAAGTGTGCTCATATTGTGGGGGCCACGGATGAAACTACATAGTGGTAGGAGCAAAGACTCCCAGAAGACTACAGGAGACAAGTGTGAGCATACTATTGTGAAGGGACAGGGGGCACTGATAAAACTACATGATGGTAGGATCAGAGACCCCCAGAAGACTACAGGAGACAAGTGTGCTCATATTGTGGGGGCCACGGATGAAACTACATGGTGGTAGGAGCAGAGCCGCCAGAAGATTACAGGAGTTCAAGTGTGAGCATACTATTGTGAAGGGACACGGGGCACCGATAAAACTACATGATGGTAGGAGCAGAGACCCCCAGAAGACTACAGGAGACAAGTGTGCTCATATTGTGGGGGCCACGGATGAAACTACATAGTGGTAGGAGCAGAGCCCCCAGAAGAATACAGGAGACAAGTGTGCTCCTATTGTGGGGGCCACGGATGAAACTACATAGTGGTAGGAGCAAAGACTCCCAGAAGACTACAGGAGACAAGTGTGAGCATACTATTGTGAAGGGACAGGGGGCATCGATAAAACTACATGATGGTAGGATCAGAGACCCCCAGAAAACTACAGGAGACAAGTGTGCTCATATTGTGGGGGCCACGGATGAAACTACATAGTGGTAGGAGCAAAGACTCCCAGAAGACTACAGGAGACAAGTGTGAGCATACTATTGTGAAGGGACAGGGGGCATCGATAAAACTACATGATGGTAGGATCAGAGACCCCCAGAAGACTACAGGAGACAAGTGTGCTCATATTGTGGGGGCCACGGATGAAACTACATAGTGGTAGGAGCAGAGCCCCCAGAAGATTACAGGAGACAAGGGTGGTTATATTTTGGGGGCCATGGATGAAACTATATAGTGGTAGGAGCAGAGCCCCCAGAAGATCACAGGAGACAAGTGTGCTCATATTGTGGGGGGCCACGGATGATACTACATGGTGGTAGGAGCAGAGCCCCCTGAATATTACAGGAGAGAAGTGTGCTCATATTGTGGGGGGTCACGGATGAAACTACATGGTGGTAGGAGCAGAGCCGCCAGAATGTTACAGGAGACAAGTGTGCTCATATTGTGGGGGGCCACGGATGAAACTACGTAGTGGTAGGAGCAGAGCCCCTAGAATGTCACAGGAGACAAGTGTGAGCATACTATTGGAGGGGCCACGGATGAAATTACATAGTGGTAGGATCAAGGTTCCCTCGCAGCACAGAGTATTTCAGGAGGTGAGTGTACTGACGGGAGATCAGCAGCGGTGATGCCATTTTTTGGTATTTGCAGTCATATCCATATAGTACAGTGATGTTATAAGTTCTAGCTGGAATTACTAGTAGATAAATCTAGATGTAGATGTCACTGAGGGCTCACAGATTTATTGTAGGAGTTTGAAGGGTTAAATGTCCAATAAAAAAAATAACAAATTAAGGCTGAAAAACACGAAGCCGAGCCAATTCAACACTTGAGCCGTGCAGCGCTGGGACTCTGGAGCAGGAAATGGCGTCTGTCTCCCCCCAGTGTGACAAACCGTGACGTGGATGATGTGGAAGTGACAGCACCGCTGAGGTCTGTGTGGTTAACCATTTGGCTACTGTGAGGTGAAGAGAGATGTAATTCAAAACAATTAAGAGATTCCCCTGTGTATGATATGGGCACCTGCGTCATCCTTCCCCTCCTGCGCCCTGACATGACGGCCACGGCTGCCCTCAGTACCGTGTGTTGCCATATACGTTTGGAGACCTCCTCCATGTGGCGGGTCAGACGGGTGCATAGGGCCAACAACAAGACTCTGGGGCCCAACTTACAAATATAACCTGTTTGTTTGGCCTCCAGGATACAGCTTTTATTTTATTTTTTTCATCACATCATCCTCAGAGCTGTAACTTTTTATTTTCCTGGTACCAGTTGGCGGCACACCTTATTTATTACTTTACATTTATAAGGTGACCAGATTTTCTCAGAGTCAAGGTGGGGCAAAGGGGTGTGGCCATGGGCGGGGCTTACCACGACGTGTGATTGTTAACTCCGTCGTTATAAAATGTACAGGGACGTTTCAAAAAAGTCAGAGAGCAAATTCTGCAGTATTTCTGCATCCAAAAAAACTGTCAAAATCCAGACTATTGGTGCGGATTTTGACTGGAACTCAGACGCATATCCGCAGCTGTTATCATACTATGTGTTGCTTCACCCTCATCTCCTCCAAAAGCTTCATGCAGTTAGTGTTCCCCGGATTCTGTTTCCCAGCGGCCAGGTGTGGTGCCGCTGGTCAGGGGAGGCCACTACAGGCCACTGCGAACCATTAGCCAGGGAGCACTGACAGCAGGAAGCCTTCAGAGGAGGTGAGGGGGAGCGCTGGGTAGCATAAAATCAGCTGATTTCCAGTCAAAATTCACACCAATGATCCAGATTTTGACTGCTTTGGGATAAAGAAATGCTGCGGAATTTGTAGCAGAAATTTTCGCTGCGGACATTCCACAGCATTTTCGCCACGTGTCAACATACCATATGTCAGCTTGAGGTATGCTGCCATGTGCAGAGTGGCCTCAGTAGCAATAGTGTCCCCTATATCAGCCCAGGTATTAATAGTGTCCCAGATATTGACCCCTATAGTGGCACCCACTGTAGCCTCAGTAGCAATAGTGATCCCCACAGTGGCCTCAGTAGCAATAGTAACCCCCATAGTGGTCCCAATAGCAATAGTGACTCCCACAGTGGCCCCAGTAGTAATAGTGTCCACCACATTGGCCTCAGTAGTAATAGTGTCCACCACAGTTGCCTCAGTAGTAATAGTGATCCTCACAGTGGCCCCAGTAGTAATGTTGTCCCCCACAGTGGCCCCAGTAGTAATTGTGTCTGCCACAGTGGCCCCAGTAGTAATAGTGATCCCCACAGTGGCCCTAGTAGTAATCGTGTCCCCCACAGTGGCCCCAGTAGTAATAGTGATCCCCATAGTGGTCCCAGTAGTAATGGTGTCCCTCACAGTGGCCCCAGTAGTAATAGTGACCCCCCCATCGTGGCCCCAGTAGTGATAGTGTCCACCACAGTGGCCCCAGTATTGATAGTGACCACCACAGTTGCCTTAGTAGTAATAGTGTCCCCCACAGTGGTCTCAGTAGTAATAGTGATCCCCACAGTGGCCCTAGTAGTAATAGTGATCCCCATAGTGGTCCCAGTAGTAATGGTGTCCCTCACAGTGGCCCTAGTAGTAATAGTGATCCCCATAGTGGTCCCAGTAGTAATGATGTCCCTCACAGTGGCCGTAGTAATAGTGACCCCCCCATAGTGGCCCCAGTAGTGATAGTGTCCACCACAGTGGCCCCAGTATTGATAGTGACCACCACAGTTGCCTTAGTAGTAATAGTGTCCCCCACAGTGGTCTCAGTAGTAATAGTGACCTACGCAGCGGCGTCAATAGTAATAGTGACTCCCACAGTGGCCTCAGTACTAATACTATCACTACTGAGGCTGATATAGGGAATGCTATTACTAATAGTATCCCCTATATCGATCCCAGTAGTAACAGTGACCCCCCACAGTAGCTCCAGTACTAATAGAGCCCCTCTGAAACCAATATACTCACCCTTCTCCTGGTTTTCAGAGCGCTGCTGCTCCTCTCACAGTCAGTGTGTGCATCTGGCAGTGTCGCAATAGAGTGATTACCAGCTAGGGAGCTGCGGCACCGCGGCTAGTAATCACTTAAGGCCTCATGTCCACGGGAAAAATGTGTCCCGTGCGGATATGTAACGCGGATTTCCGCAGCGGATGCAGTGCGGATGAACTTAAATTTCTTTTTTTTTGTCATGCCGGAGATCAATTGAGCTATGAGCTCTATGAGCTCCCAAACGCGTGATCTGCACTTAATGGAGCATGTCACGTTTTTTTACACGCGCATGAAATTTTTAAATCCCTTTAACATACCATCCGCGGCTATTTATATAACCGCGGGTGGTCAATGCATTCCTATGGAAAATTTTACATGCGGATCACACGCGTGGGTGATCCGCTGCGGATCTTAAAATATATTTTCCCAGGGGACATGAGGCCTTAATGGTGACCCCACGTCGCAAAAATCGGGAGAAATGGGTGTCCCGCTGGGGTCTCGGTGGAAAGCTGGACACAGGGTCCCAAAGCTGGACTGTCCTGCCTAAATGGGGTCGTCTGGTCACCTTACATTTATTAATCTTTTTGTGGGGACGGGGCAGATGGGAAACCATTTTAAAACCACAATCGTCTTTTGACTTTTTATGACAGCGGGCACCTTGTGGTATAAATAACATTTTAACTTTCTTCTACAGGTTGATTGCAGCAATACCAACTATGTATAGTTTAGTCCATATTTTACTACTTCTGCACAATAAAGACTTGTTTTATGTAAAAAAAAATCATTTTGTTGTCCCATTTCAAGAACGATTTTTATGTCAGTGTAGCTGATTGGGGGCTTGTTTTTTTTCCAAAATTCATTGTAGTTTTCATTAGCACCATTATGGAGTATATATAAAGGACTGATTTATTGAATTACATTTTTATATTTTTGGGAAGGGAATGAGAAAGAAATTGTAAACCCACCTTCTAGAGAAAAAAAAATGATGTCATGCGATATATATATATATATATATATCTCGCATGGCATCATTTTTTTCTCATATGTATACTATTTTAGGGCTTATTTAGACGACCGTATATCGGCTCGGTTTTCACGCCGAGCCGATATACGGTGTCCTTGTCTGCAGGGGGGGAGGATGTAAGAGCCAGGAGCAGGAACTGAGCTCTCGCCCCTTCCCCGCCCCTTGCCACTATTTGCAATGAGAGGGACGGGGCGGAGCTAAGAGCCGGGAATTAACCCCCCCCCCCCCATTGCAAATAGTGGCAAGGGACTGAGAGGGGGCGGGAGCTCAGTTCCTGCTCCTGGCTCTTCCATCCCGCCCCCTGCAGACAAGGACACCATATATCGGCTCGGTGTGAGCCGATATATGGTCGTCTAAATAAGCCCTTAATATCATTCTATAGCAAATACATATTTTTTTATTGTTTACTCTTTTTATTAAATACAACCATTTTTTATTTAGAAAGTGTTTACTTAATTTTTTTTATCCAACTTTTTCTGTCTTTTAGTTCCACTAGGGGACATGATGCTACGATCCTTTGAACGCTGATATAATATTTTGGAATACTAAAGGACACAACCTCGGGATAGATCAATAGTTAATCACCTGGGACCCGCTGCTTGGGATTCCTGTGATGAGTTGATCCTCTGGCCCGCTGTGAGTGCAACGGAATGGATGTGTATTACAGGAGTTGGGAGTGGAAGTCCCATATCACTCTCATTGATATAATTGGGAGACTATTACACTCTCGGCACTTCCACCTCCGACACCAAGGGAGAGTAATAACTGCTTCAGCTCACATTGCCAGCTAAGGCACTTCCACTCCCATTCCCTGTGATGCACTGCTGGACCACTGCACTGACAACGGGCCGGGCCGTAAACTCATTGCCGGAAATCCGGAGTGGCGGGTCCCAGGCGATTATCTGTTGATGACCTTCCTGAGGATAGGTCATTAATAGTTATTGCTTTGAAAACCCCTTTAATGTTCCAAAACATTAGCGTCTGTTGGTGTAGGGTACGTCCACATAATGGACTTGCCACAGACAATTTCTGCAGCAAATCTGCACCAAATTGTGTGCATACATTTGGGGGACAGAAGCCAAGGGCCTAGTAGAGCAAAGAGGCACAGTATAACATGGGCCAGGGTCACAGAAGCCAAGGGCCTAGTAGAGCAAAGAGGCACAGTATAACATGGGCCAGGGTCATTGGAGGAAATGAGGCCTATTCTAATTAGCCAGTTAAATGGTTGAGAGCATTGGTGCTTTTTTTGGTGCACACAAAAAGGACAGTAAATACACTGATGTGTGCTCAAAAAAGTAACGTCTATTCCATAAAACGCATACGATTGGAGATTTGAGAAGGGCAAATGTTGTCCCTATCTTCAAAAAAGGAAAGAAGGTGGACCCAGTAAACTACAGGCCTGTGAGCCTGACTTCTATACAGGGAAAGATCTTTGATCAAATTATTAAACAGCAGGTATGCAAGTACTTGGATGAGAATGGATTAATTAACCAGAGCCAGCATGGGTTTGTAACAAACAAGTCATGCCAGAAAAATCTAAATTCCTTCTATGACAGAATCACCGAACAGGGCCCCCAACTATAATGCTTTATTCATAGTACTGGGCTCCCTATATGGAGAAGAGAGACCTTATAGGCCCCCTAAGGCTCCTGGGCCCGGGTGCAACCGCATCCCCTGCATCCTCTATAGTTACTCCCCTGCTGGTAACTATATTGGCCCAGTAGTAATAGTGCCCCCCACAGTAGTTCCAGTAGTATTAATGACACCCCCTCTATTGGCCTCTGACCGGGCAGCATCCCTACAGGCATTCCACTCACGCCCCCTGCAGGTCTGGTCTGATGGAGGCAGTGCAGTCTATGACTGCTGATCTCTCACCTCGGCATCTGTGGCACCTTGTGGAGAGAGGTTAGCGGTCAGATTGCACTGCCACTGCCCGGACTGGGGTGGCAGGCTAGGTGGGTAGAATGCTGCACTGCTAGTGGGTCACATAAAATGAGGCGGTGGGTGGATTCAGCCTGCGGGCCTTGTCTTTGACACGTATGCTCTGAAGCAGTGGTTCTCAATGTGGGCGTTATTGCCCGCTGGGGGGTGTTTTTACTTCTCAAGGGAGCGGTGGAACAGAAAGAGGCGGCAGGGGGGACATTGGAACATAAAGGGGGCGGTAGGGGGTGTTCTGTGTTTGCTTTGTAGATTTGTTTTCATCTAGTAACTACATTTTTCTAAAAATTAGTAGTTATACCTCGGTTTTCGTTGATACTCTGTGAAATCAGATATCAACAAAAACCGAGGGAATTATTTCCATATGAATCTCTTCCATGTAATGGGAGTTGTGTGCAGCCTGCGCGACTCTATCATATAATGTATGACTTTTATAACTCCATGACTCCGCTACAGATCAATCACACTTCATAACACTGGATAACCTACAGCACAACCTAACCCGCTGTATTCCATAATGCCGCTGATTGGCTGGAACTTTCACTTATGTGGGTCTCTGGGAGTTGTAATCTTAGTGGAGGCCAAGTGTCTTTTCAGAACACTGATATGAACTACAACTCCCAGAGACCCACACAATTGAAAGTTCCAGCCAATCAGTGGCATTATGGAATACAGCAGGTTAGGTTGTTCTTTAGGTTATCCAGTGTGATTGATCTGTAGCGGAGTGATGTAGTTATAGAAATCATACATCATTATATGATAGAGTGACATAAGCAGAGCATTCTTGAAGCATACTTTACAAAAATGGCTGAGAAGAAGAATTGCTATCAATATTCAAATGAATACTGGAAATACAGATTCATCCCCTCTCCTACAAACGGACAGTTTCCCTTGTGCCTCGTATGTGAAAAGTCATTTTCGAATAAAGCTATGAAGTCGTCAAGACTGAGTGATCACCTTGCAAAAATTTATTCAGACAAAATGGGTAAGCCTCTTTCATTTTTCCAAGGTTTGAAGTCAAATCTTGAGAACCGCAGCACTGTAGGCAAGCTACTTGGAAAATCTGCTCTCAATGCTGACAAAGGCCTCCTTGCTGCCTATAAAGTCTCTTTATTAATAGCGTAATGTAGCAAATCACATACTATTGGGGAAACACTTGTGTTACCTGCAGTTAAAGAGATGGTCAGTACTATGCTGGGGCCTGATGCGTGCGCCATGGTGAAATCGATTCCTTTGAGTAATGACACCATTTCAAGAAGAATTGATGATATGGCTGCTGATGTGGAAGAAACTCTTTTGGACGTGTTAAAGAACGCAGAATTTGTAATGCAAATTGATGAGTGAATGAAGCATTACTGATAGCTTACAATTGTTTCATTAATCGGAATGAAGAGGTAGTGGAGGAACTGTTGTTTACCAGAAATGTAACCACCGACACGAAAGGCTCCTCAATATACAAAAGAGTGAAAGAATTTTTCCAAAAAAACCCCATCCCTTTAACAAATATACTAGCTTATGCAGCCGACGGAGCTGCATCCATGATTGGGCGATATCGTGTATTTATAGCCCATGTAAAATCTGCTATACCTGGCATAATGGCAGTTCACTGTGTGATCCATCGGCAGCACCTTGTTGCTAAACATTTATGTGAGAGATTGCATGATTCTCTGCGCTCTGTAATTAATGCTGTTAAGATAAGCTCTGTCACGACCATGACGAAGAATTCTAACGTCTACTCCTACACACCGAAGTGAGACGGCTGTCAAGAGGAAAGTGCTTACGACACTTCTACGAACTTTTTGACACAGTATTCGAGTTTCATCTCGCAATGCGCAGAAATCTTGCGAGAAAATCGCCAATGTAAATCCACCTTCAAGGATATCTTACTTCTTTAGCTTCTGCTCAAGCCAAGGTGCCTTAATCCTTGTCAATCATCACTAAGAAGCTGTGGTCATGGCTCCTTCAGATGGAGGAAGATATTAATAATGGGGTTCGCAGGGATAACATCCTTAAGTCTTTTAGATTGGTTACTTTAGCATCCAAGTTCAACAGTGACCCATCGTGCGAGGCTTGCATCTTTGTGCTGCGTCTCTCTCCTCTGCTGGGCAGGAAGCTCTTTGGATTAAATCCTGTGGAGCAGATGCTCAAAAAATTCTCTCTGCCCCATGGAATACCTGCTTAATAGGCTTTTATAGCAATATATGCCTGATAGGTTTTTGGGGCCAGAGATAGACTCCTTGATGGAGGATGTGTTGTAGGTGGTGGTGCAATGCAGGATTTAGTATACGATGCAGCAGATGGAGTAACCAAAGCTTTTACAATATTTCTTGATAAACACAGAAATAGAAATAAACACTAAGGGCTCATTCCCACGTTTTCAGGTCATGTAAATACACTGCGTATTTATGGACAGAAAAATGGCTATTCCTTGCACATTTAGATTAATCTGCGTTTTTACACTCGTAAATACACAGCGTATTTATACATGTAACAACGCAAGGAATCCATATTTACTGCGTATTTACACAAGCCCATTGATTTCTATGGCCTATTCCGATACGTAATATGCACGAACATACACAGGAAAACTACGCATCTGTGAATGAACCCATTGAAATGAGAGCGCTCTATCCACCGCGTAATACTCTCAGGACCTGATGTCCTATGCTGCGCGCTCTCTCTATAGCGTAACCTGGCTCCGCCTCCCCCGCCACCAGTGTTCACTGTACTGTGAGTTACAGAGCCAAGGGGAGGAGGGAGACTATGCTAGCGAACGAGTCGGACGTTGGGTACCGCGAGTGGGTTTAGAAGCTACTGTAAATTCTGCAAGTGGAAAGTCTTTTAGGAACGGCTCTAGGCGGCGCCGAAGACTTTCAGAAGGCCCAGCCCGCCCGCCCACCCTGCTCACTTGCCTTCCCATTCTGGTGCTGTCAATCCACAAACAAAAGCTCTTTGTACAGAACGGACTCCTTCAATGCCCATCAGACATGGTGTAATAGCAAACAGGTGACAGCAACTAGATGTAACAAGAGCGTAAAGGCGTCTTCAGACGTTCGCCGTATTTGTGCAGTGAACAAGGTTTGACGGGTGGATCTGCAGGTGTGTCAGCGCATAATAATGTATGTTTTGCGCATGCAGGGCAGGTGCACGACTCACCCCTTACATGTATTAAAAGGCTATTTAGCCTAAAGATGTGTCCAGATGTGTTCTCTCTTTGTATTGAGCATTTGCGCGCATATTGAGTGCGTATTTTTGCACCTCCAATAGACTTCTATGGGGCCCTTGGTGTGCAAATACCGTGGAAAATACAGCCGTGCCCATTTTTTTGCGCGCGCAAAACGCTCAGGAGAGCGAATTCATTAACATCAGTGGATATATTTTACGCACGCACAAATACTGTCGTGTGAAGAGGCCATGATCTAACAAGATAACCGTCCGTGGAATAAGCTTTAGGGCGCTGTCTGTGAAAAAGACGCCCACAAAACGTAATGAAACGGAACCTGTTGGTAAGTAGGGGACTATCTGTAATCTGCTCCAAGCCCACACAGCATGCTGGTGGTTGTAGTTCGCTTCCGTCTGGCCGCAGTGTACACAGAGTTTTGGTCAGCCGGTGAGGAGGATTCGGTGGTGAACGGCACTTATTTCAGATTCTCACAGCTTGTATAGAGACACATGATGGGGATGAGCGCATGAAGAAATCCCCTGACTCAAGGGAAAAGCAGGGTGTGCGCTCAGGGCGGCTCGCACCACTTCCTCTTCTGAAAGCCGTGAAACAAAGTAACAAGACTCCAAGACAAATGACACATGTATGTCAAGCGAGACAGCTGAGACTGCGAGGATCAGGTCCCCCCCAAGGCCGGGGGCCCAAATAGCCGGCTACAGGAGAGAACAGCGGAAATCTAGAAAGGTTTGTGATGTGATGGAAGGAGCGAGCTCATTATACATGTAGCATCTCACTGCTCCTTAGTTTCATGCAGTAGACATCTTACAAGACATCTTACACTACTCGAGCATTAGTAGAGGCGCTTCAAATCCTCCACACAGTCATTATTATAATTCATAGGGGCTCTCACATGAGCATTTACCGGCCGCTTATCTACCACTCAGGGAGCACATAGCAGCCCTGCACGGGTAATACGCGGGCGTACTGCTGCATGCCGACAAATCCCCCTACACTATGGTGGCGTGTATGCACTCATAATATGTGCCAAGATAATGCATGCCGTGTTCTTTTTTATTATTGCACCAAGCCCGCACTTGTAATACGCGGTAGAATACTCTCGTGTGAGAGCACCCTTAGGGCTCCTTCACACTGGTGATCACAATATTGCCGCGAGAAAATCGTGATTTTTTTTTTCCCTGCGATTTTTGAGCGTTAACTCTGCTTTTTCTCACAAAAACATCAGTGCTGTTTGTGATTTTCTTGTGAGTTTTTTTTTTTTGCTAGATTTTGCTGCGATTTTCTTGAGCGAAAGTCAATAGGACTTTTTAATGTTAAAAACGCATTGCATCGCATGAAAATTGCGAGTTTATACTTTATGATGCAATCAAAAGGAGGCTCCATAGGGAAACTTGGGAAATAAAAAGCGCAGGAAGATAGGACACGCCGCAGGAAGATAGGACACGCCGCAGGAAGATAGGACACGGCACAATTTTTTTCTGCAACATCGCATGAATGAAAATATCGCAAAAATCATTGGTTTCATAATTCTGTGTTTTCACTCACTCACACCGCATGAAAATTTGCGGGATTTTATCGCCAGTGCGAAGGCGCCCTTCATTCCAGGGTTTTGCATATGGGTGTTTAAAAACATTACATAAGATAAAGATAAGTACAACAAACATGACTAAGGGCGAAAGCACACCGCCGTATGCGCAAATATGGTCTCCACTAAGCTCGGAATAGCGAGCGAAATTACCGACTGAAAGGAACGCTCGGAAGTTGTAATCATTAGCCCAGCCCACTACAAGCTATTATACATAGGTCACAGGTGTGGTAGCGCGCTATTCTTTGTGAGAGTTTCTGAGGTTGGGGACATGACTTCTTCAGAAGGACATGGTTGCTGTATCACAGATTTGGGCAGGCGCATGAGATTCGGGAGCTTGTACCTAGAATCATTCCTAGGTACTAGGAGTATTCGGAGGAGGTGCATCCGGACAGGTTCGTTGCCTTCTGTCATTTGTCAGTGCAGCAATTTGATCTTCTGGCGGAGGTGCGTTCCAGAATTACACACAGGGACACCAACATGCGTCGGCGTATCTAAGCTGAGGAAAGACTCTTAGTCACCCTGCGGTAAGTACATGGCCAGTTCTATGTTCTACTCTCTGTGTTACAATTTACTTCTAGCCTGTTTATCGTCTCTTGTTTGTCTTTGATTATTGCCACGGCAGCTTTATAAGGATTCTTTATGGGGGTCTCACGTGAACACATTTTAAATGCAGAATCCGCAATCGCCATCCGCGTGGAAGATCTGCGGCAAAACATGGGCATTGAAAGGTATGTAGTTTCGATTTTTCATTGACACTCGAGGGTATGAATTACGTATTCCGCGAGCAGAAGAAAAATCACAGAATGCTCTATTTAAGCGCTGATTCCACGCGGATGGCTCCCATTGAAGTCAATGGATGCGAGTGTTCTGTTGCCCCTACGCAATTAAAATTGCATATAAGCGGCTGAAACACTCGCAACTTCAAAAGGAAAAGCTGGAATGCCGGCTGATGGGGAGAAATCCTTCTTCCACGCGGACGATACGCTGTGCATAGTGTACAATTCGCGTGGAAAAACACTCGCATCCGCGATCTTCCGCAATCATTCACAATTACTTTCTGCAAATGATCACAGGTCTTCCGCTGCAGAAATCCGCATCTGGAATCTGACTCGTTCGTGTTAGTCTGGCCTTAGTTTGGCCAAACCCAGATTGTCACCTACAGAGAGAACCAATACTGTGATGATTTGCTCGTTTACCCTTTTGTTGTTTGTGTCGCCAAGAAATGTGTTAGATTAAGACGTGTAAGAAAAGTTAAATATCTCCCCTTTTTCTTCTGTCTGCAGGTTCCTGCATATGCTTCACTACATTTTGATTTTCTTTTAGGGCACTTTACTATTACTGGGATCATCAAGGAAACCAGTGATGTGGTTTGGCAGCGTCTGGTACCTTTGGTGATGGCTCCACGCTTTTGTAAAGATTGGTTGGACGTCACCAAGGGGTTTCTGTATTCTACATAGTTCCTGAACTGCATCAGGGCACTGGACGGCAAATACATCCATGTCAAAAAGCCGCTGCACTCAGGTATTTCAATTATAAGTAGTTCTTCTTGGTAGTACTGTTGGCTGTTGCTGATAATAAACTATTCTTGTGAGCATCCAATGGAAGTGCTGCAGATGCTCACATTTTCAGGACTTCCAGAATGGGTCAGCGGCATGTTGCAAACAGTCTCCCTTCCAGAACCATTGGTTCTTTGTGGCTCATTAGGTCCATCTGCCCCATTTGTCCTTGTGGTGAATGTGGGATTTGGGCTGGCAAATCATGTCCTGCATCCCTAAACACCAGGAGGCAGGTGTTTAATTACCGTCTCACAGGTGCCAGGCATTTTGTGGAGTGTGCCTTTGGGATCATCACCAACAAGTGGAGAGTTTTCCACAGTACCCTGCAGCTGAAATCTGACAACATGTGTGCAGTAATTAGACCCTGTGTGTTTCTGCATGACTTTTGCCGGGACAAAAATGCTGGTTGGAATGCAGAAGAGGCTCAACCAAAAACTCAACCAGACCAGCAGCATCAGCTCTCCAAGTCAGGGACATCTTTGCAGACTACTTTCTGAGTCCTCAAGGAGCAGTTCGGTAGTAGATGGACCATGTGAGAGGAAGCAAATGCACTGATCTCTCCAAACAACATACTTTTTTTTAAAGCCAGCTGTGTTTTAAAAAATTTTTTTTTCAGAGAGTTACTTATTGGCACATGTTTAGTTAGGGACTCGCAAGACAACGAGGACCCTTGATGTGGGTTGCGAGCATAACCTAATTTTCCTAACTTTAACCACTTAATTTAGGCTTTGCAAAGAGTGTGGATTCACAGACGTTAAGCCTATGCTTGGAAGCTGTCAAACTTAGTGACTAATACCTCGTATTTGTTCTCCCCAGGGGCAAAAAATCATTAAGATTGAATAAAGACAATGTGAAACCTCACTGCTAATTTTTTCATATACCAGCAGATCACTTCCAGACCTGAAGTTCACAGCTGCCATCTCTGCTCCTCCTGTGAGTGGCAGTATTGTGCAAACTTGTGATGCAACCATCGGAAGGCTGAATGTGGCGTATTTCTAGGTAGGTTACTGTAGTGACTTATGTCTTCTGTTAAACAATTGTCGCAGGCAATTTAGCAGCTGTAAAACTCTTCTAATTCTGCTGCCTAGCGGCAGCTAACTGTTTGCTTCCCAGCTTGGGAGCTTCACTGCAGCGTTAATTATTTTAACCAAGATTGTTCTTTTTCTCGTTTCAAAACACCGCAGAGGAGTTAACGACTGTTGTTGTGGAATTTGCTTTTCTATGGCAATTACCCACCTGTGGCCGTGCCCAGATTGGCAAACATGATGGGATCTATGAGCCTATAAACCCAGTATCGTACTGCTACCACTTTAAGGGTGCCTTTAGCAGAATCTAGATGGCCCTTGAGAATGCAAACTACAGATTCATGATGTGAGATGTTGCCATTAACGGACAAGTATTGGATATCTGTGTGTTCCAGCAATCCAAGAACAAAGAGATATTGCAGGCAGACAGGCTTGGACTCCCCAGCAAAGGTGAGACAAACAACATTTTTAAAATCGTGTTCATTGGAGCTGAGGGCTTTCCACTGCAGGCACATCTCCAAAAACCTCTTCTTCAAAGAATTTTGGAGACAGCAAAGATTTTCGGCCTCTCCTGAGCGAGACGTGTGCTGCTGAATGCTTTTCCCAATTTGAAAATTCACATCTGCATATTTCAGGCCGCAAAGACTATGTCTCCAGAAACCAGTGCCGGCCTGTTGTGTCATGCACAACTACTTGCAACATCATGATAGACTCTTATGCTCACCATCTCCCAAGTCCATGTGCAAAAATGTGGGCAGCCTGGTAATCAGCTTTGGAGAGTGGCATTCTTAGGGAATCTGCCATAGCAGCCTTGGGGCCTTTCAGAAGACCCTCGTCTGCCATTACAACCAGACGACAACCCGTGATCCTATTGCAGGGGGCAATGCGGGACCCCCGAACATCGGTTGGGGCATTTAAATGCTGCTGTCAGAATTGACCACGGCATTTAAAGGGTTAACAGCCCCGAAGAGCGGCACAGCTTATTGGAGCTGTTGCAGGTGGGTGTTGACTGTAAGAAATAGCCGGCCCCCGCATTGTATGGAGCGTGATTGACCTGCAATCCCCCTTCATACATACCCCGAACCTTCAGGATGTAACTATACATCCTATAGTGTTAAGGGTTTAAACAAGCCTGTACAACAGGTATGAGTAAGAACACTGGGACGCCAGGCAACAAAACTTAGTAGCCCTGCTAATGGACCAGCACTATAAAAGGAGACGGTCCCCATCTGCACCCGACTTCACAGAAGCCAACTATCCTGAGGGAGCAGTAAGCGATGGAG
Organism: Eleutherodactylus coqui; assembly: GCF_035609145.1. Lineage (NCBI taxonomy): Eukaryota > Metazoa > Chordata > Amphibia > Anura > Eleutherodactylidae > Eleutherodactylus > Eleutherodactylus coqui. The sequence continues at coordinate 100,931,751 of NC_089849.1, forward strand.
AAAAAGGATGGCACCGTCCATGAATAGGAGTGACCTGAAGCTCACTGGGAAAGGAAGGCCTCTTCCCACTGCTGGAGGGCAGCCAGTCCTGCTGAGATACCTCCGAAGACACTCTTCATGGCAGCTACTTCCATGTTGCAGCATAGGAGGCATTCAAAGAAAAAGATCACTCTCTTGGCAGGGGGAAAGTCTTGAAGTGCTGTGGAATAAAGAAAAAGTACAAGTGACAGAGCCCGTTGTACCAAAACTCAGCCTTACAAAATAAGTATTCTAGCATTTCATGTGTATGAAGGGGGGATGCGAAGAGTATGAAACTGTGCTTCCTGTTCTCTCACATCTGAGGCTCGTAAGCCGCTGCTTATTGGGGCAGTCAGGTCTGCACTGTGAAGGTGCAAGTGCTCACAACAGACTGAAAAGTGTCACTATATTTCTGACAGGATTCCTAATTTTCATGGACGCGTCACGTGAAAAGTAATGGCGTCTATGGCATTTGCCGCTACATTTAAACAGCAAACGTTTATTGGTTCACAATCAAATAATCAATAACAAAATGGGGCTTGAGGACTGTACGATTGTCAAGAAGACTCGTGCAACCCTAACACAATGCCTGAGTAAGAATGAGCTGGGGAAAAAAGAGAAATAACACAAAGACTTGTATATAGTACCTCGGATCCCCAGGAACGGTTAGGGCTTGGTATAACTTTACTTAATGAATAAACTTTTACAAACAGGTATTCAAGGCAATGCAGGTACAATCCGCTTTAACTGCTAGCAGGCTAGAGCTCAGAGGTCAGGGAGGATACACAGGATGAAAACTGGTCCTACAGTCCACGTTATCTGTACGGCACCGCTCCTGGACTGGGATCACTCCAGAGGAGGAAGAGGGGTAGGGGTCGCTCCGCAGACACTCTGGTAGGCAATTATTTAAAGCAAAAGACTTAACAATAACACCCTGCATGGTAGGTGCGTAGGTGTGTCTCAGTAGCGTACCTCTGTGCGGTGATCCTGACTTTGTACGGTCACACGGGAAAAGCCTGTAGTATGAATTGGTACCTGTATGGTGGGTTCCTCTATACAGAATTATTTGGAATGTCTCTCTCTCTGATGGTGGTTCTTACTCCATCCACATCCAGACTTCACTCGCTATGGGATATCTCTCCTCTCCCTCCATCTTCACCTACATGGTGCTTCCATGCGGCTCTGTGTTAGCACTCTCTCAGTAGCTGACAAGATGAAACTCCTTTCCCGCTCTCTAGCACTCCTATTTATATCTTCTCTCATACCACATGACATGACAAATTGATACAGCTACATGCAGGCAATGATTTTATTACAGTTAACCTCTCAAGCGCCGCAGCTGTGCAACAAACACACTAGAAATGACAGGACAAGCTTTGCACAGTGCATCTACATAGGACAAAACATATATGACATTTATAGAGGACCCAGGATGGTGTTCTGGCCCACTACACCAGGACCTTAGGTTCCTCCATCACGGGCTCTGGGGAGCGCAGAGGAGGTTCTGGCGCCGGTGAAGCATCCAGCTTTGGTGAGAATTCGGCCAGTTGGTCCTCCTTTGCTGCAAGGACCAAAAAAGCGTATTAGGGGCAAAAATCTAGACAGCAAGACAGTAATGGGTTAGGGAGCTTTAATACCTACCAGAGTGGTCCTTCACAGATGTCTGTGGTGGAGGGGTCCCAGGTCATGGGGGCCTCCCCTCGGCATGTGAGGCATGCCCACTTCCTTTTCTGTTGGGGCAAAGCAAAAGGGAAAACAACATTAGCAATGCCATAAAAGACAAATATGTTGGCAAAAAACATGGATATCGAGCGTGGATAGCACCCACATATTAATCCCCTCCGCAGAACCCACTGTATACCAATGGACAGATAGTTCAAAAGTTCATTGTGAAACTTGCAATTAAGCAGTACAAAGCCTTGCACCTGCAGTAAAGAAACCTTTGGCATGATTCTCCTGTGTAAACTCCTTTACGCTACAGGATGTACATTTAGGTCCTGGAGGTTTGGGGTTAGTTTGGCAGGGATCGATCCCGCTCCATAGAATGAGGGTGCTGGTTGTTTCTAACAACCGTCACCTGTCCGCAAGGACTCCGATAACCTCCACCGTAGATTGGAGCTGTTAAGACATTTAATGTGTCCATCAATTCTGACAGCGGCATTTAAATGGCCTGATCGAGGTTTGGACGCCCTGCACTGCCCCCATGATAAGATCGAATGTTGCTTCGCAGTAGCCATGGCAGCCGGGGGCCTTCTGAAAGCCCCCAGGCCTGCCATTGCAGATTACCTATCATGCTATCCCTGTGGGGTGGCTTGATGACAGCCTGCCAGATCGCGGTATAAAATAATACTGTGGTATTACATCATACTGCATGATTGATCAAACCATCGACAATTCTATAACGAGAAACAAACCTTATAATTAATTAAAATATTAAAGAGAGTACAGCAAAAAATAATAAGGAAAAAAAGGCCACGAGAGACATCAAATAAATGTAATTTCTGTTGCAGTGTGTTGTACGCCTTAGGACCAAGAGCCCCCCAAACTTCTCAAAATTTGGTTTTTAGTACATTACTCTCCACCTAAGAATTTTCAGAAGGTTGATGAGTACATTTTGTTGTACATTAAATAGTACGATTGAGAAATACAAAAAGAGCTTTTATTTTCAAAAAGAGTGAAAAATGGGAAAAACCCAGAAGGGCTCCTTCCACAAACCCCTAAAAATTCACCAAATGGCCGCTCGTCATAACAGCGCACTCTAAACTGATTGATTTATTCACTGACTTTTGCTCACACTCTGAGGGAAGAAATCGTTGCATCAACCCTCGCGCAGCACTCAATTCACCCATACCTTACAAAACCACCACCACACATATCGCTTACCTCTCACCCGGTGCCGTATCTCATGGCTGATCTCCTTCAACCGTCCCAGCTCCTTGAGCTTCAGGTCGCTCCATTGCTTCTGAAGCTGTTCCCTACTGCGGTCAGTGCCAAACTTTCTCTCCAGTACCCGCACTGCTCTCCTCAGGATTGTCTTTTTGTACTGATTCGGGTGCAGATTGGGACCATGCACCCCATCATAATCTTGCTGGTCTATTAGCTGGACCAGCAGTCTTATTTCCTGGCGTCCCAGTGGTGATACCCGGTGGCTCATGTTATAGAAATGCAAAATGGCTGATGGTTCCGTGAAACTGCGAGCACGTGGCACACACTATTACGCGGGTACGCCCAGGCAGACATTCTGTCAGACCCGCCGTAGCCCCATTCACTCGCTGCATTCACAGGCACATATTCGCCTTTTAGTACGCACATGGAGGATGCTAGTTACGAGTTTCGAGTTCAACAGTGTCTCCTTTGGCATGTGCATAAATGCAGGCTGCCATTCTTATTTACAGTCCCCTGAAAGGAACAGAGTGAAATACATTCTACACCTTAGCAGAAGAACTGAAAAGAAGCATTCCCTTATTTTTTTTGTTTTGAAACTGATAAACTCTAAAAAAATCTCCTCTCCCCCAAAAAATAATTGACATTAAGGCCTCATGTCCACGGGGAAAATCAGGCCTGCCGCGGATTCTTCATGGAGAATCCCGCAGCGGGTCCCTCCTTTCCCGCAGACATAAGGCCTAAAAAGAAGAATTACTCACTTGTCCAGACACTGCGGATCTGCCCTCCGTCGCGGCCGGATCTTCTTTCTTCGGCCCGGCGGATGTGCTCAGCACGCCAGCAGCGTTCCGCGCGTGAGAGCAGGAATTCAGCTGCAGGTGTGCCGCAGCTCCGGACAGCTTCCACAGGCTACAATAGAAGCCTGCGGGAGACCCGCACTAAAGTGGAGCGCCTCAAGGGAAAATGACATCCGCAGGTATTTAACTACCTGCGGGTGTCCAATGCATCACTATGGGGCGCGGATCACACGTGCCGGTGAAACGCTGCGGATCTGTCCCCATGGACATGAGGCCTAATGGGTTCTCTTCTCAACGAATGAATTGCACACGCTATTTTATTAGTGATCCAAAATACGGGTGTTTTATACACTCTACTATTGTGTCTTGTAGTGAAAAAAACGCAACGATTGGTCCGTGTTAATAGTGCTGTGTGTCCAATGTGGAGGCCAACCATGGCTGTGCTGTTTTCCCCTGTAGGGCACAGTATATTACTTATTGAGTCATTGTGGTTAGACACAGGACCGCACACTGGACAAGAGCAATGCAACAGCGGGCATTAACCATGCTTTGTGGGACAAGGGTGGTCCCAATACCTCTCGGGTTTCTGTGGGTTTGCCCTTTATAATATTGTGTGTTTGTGCCTACTATGTTCACATCCAGAGGTTTACAAACGTGAATAAAGTGCGGCAACAAAGGTTATTTTTTAAAATAATTTTTATAAATAAAAACAAAAAATCATTATATCCACACATGTATAAAACAACCTTTGTTACTGCCAAAACAAAAAAATTCAAGAACAATCTTGTCCTCCCAAATACTACGCTCTGGGAAAGGTGAATCAAGGGGGTGCTGTGAAGAAGCCTGCGACCCATGGCCAGTTTCATAGGGCCTGGATGTACTGCTCTGCCTCCCACGTGGTGCCGACGGCAAATGTTGGCTCATGGCTGACGGCAGGTGGTGCAGCTTGGGTAAAGACACCTATGGGCACAGGATACAACGAAGATGGGACCGCTGGATTAACCCCTTCGCGCAAAATGACGTACCGGTACATCATCGGGATAGCGCGAGATCATGACTGACCTCGCGCTATCCCGCAGCGGGAGTCGGCTGTCAGTCACAGCCGGCGTCCCGCTGCAACAGTGGGAGGGCATCGGAGATGCGCCCCCCGCTGTTAACCCCTTCTAAGTAGATCGTGGCAGGGAAAGAGTTCACAGAGGGATCGCGCTCCCTCTGTGTCTCTGGCCGGCTCTCGCGATGTCATCGCGAGAGCCTGGCCTGTCACCATGGCAACAGGACGCCAGACACTGGCGTCCTGTATTGCCTATGCCTATGATTGCTGTATAAGCTCTGCCATGCCTTATGACAGCGATCATAGGCACAGTGCTGCAAGTCCCTCAGAGGGACTCAAATTGTGGAAAAAAAAGAAAATAAAAATGTAAAATAAAGAAAAATGTTAAAAAAAATGTAAAAAAACCCTTTTTTATGCTTTTTCTAATATTAGCATAAAAAAAGGTAAAAAAAAAAAAATTAAAACCCCACATATTGGGTATTGACGCGTCCGTAACGATGTGTACAAAAAGTTGAACACACTTTTTATTTTGTACGGCAAAAAGCGTAAAAAAAAAGCTAAAAAACAGAGGCAAAATGCTAATTTTTAGCATTTTGCCTCACAAAAAATGCAATAAAAGTGATCAAAAAAGTCGTACATTCCCCAAAATGGTACCAATAAAAACTACAGCTCGTCTTGCAAAAAATAAGCCCTCATAGAGCTCCGTACATAGAAAAATAAAAAAGTTACAGGACTTTGAATGCAGCTATAGAGAAAAAAAAAGATTTCCAAAAAAAAGGGTTTTTATTGCAAAAAAGTGTAAAAACCTAAAAAAAATATAAGAATTTTGGTATCGTTGTTACCGTACCGACCCGCAGAAAAAATTTTGTGCTTCATTTATGCTGCATGATTAACGCTGTAAAAAAAAAATCTATGGCAGAATTGTTGCATTTTCTCTCCCTGTTATCATAAACAAAATAATAAAAGTTTTATGATATAGTCTATGTACCCAAAAGTGGCACCGATAAAAACTACAGCTCGCCACTCAAAAAACAAGCCCTTATACGGCCGCGTCGACGGAATAATAAAAAAGTTATGACTTTTGAAAAATGGAGATGGAAAAATACCAAAAATCGTTTGGTCCTCAACGCCAAAATAGGCCGTGTCATTAAGGGGTTAAAGGCACCTTGGGCCGCCGTGCAGACTTAAGATGGTGCCGCTGGGGCAACCTATCATGGTGCCGCTGGGGCAACAGCTGATGATACTAGGGGCCAGCAACTCCTGCTGCTGCTCAGCATGATTATCTGGCTGGTGCCCAAGCTGAGCAATGTGGCACATGAGGGGCTGTAAACGGCCACTGGTCTAGCAGACAAAATAGCTGGTCTCATACGGCAGCAGGGCTGCCTCAAAGAGTGTGTCACTATGTTGATAGGCAGATGCCCAAAGTCCAGGGCCAGGCTCAGACAGTTAGAGATCTGCCCAATCCTCATCTGCCCTTCTTTGTTGGTAGCTAAGCACTTCCTGATCTACCTGCAAACCAGGAGACGGATTGGGCAGAACAGCTTGCTGAGTTATGGCTGGTGGGCTCCCAAGGTCCACTGAACAGGGCGCCTGGCCATGTAGATCATGGGGCTGAGGCATGGCCACGTCAGCCATGACAATTCACCTTCCTCCTCCTCTCCGGCCAAATTACTCGAAGACCTAATGTGTGCAGGGAAAAAATAAAAAATGGTAGACTAGTGGACTTTATAGTGCTTTCGCCATAACAGATGGCAGATCTAAGTTTTAGCATTTCTACCCCCTCAACTCCCACAAAAGAAGAAAAAAATGCTGACTCGTTGGATATTAAGTCGATAGTTTCACGGGAACGCAAAAAATTCGATAACGACATTTCAAGCAGTTTGCAGTTAATTTCAAGTCCCCATATCTGTGCAGAATGTGCATGACTCGTGTCATTAGCTGCACCCAACGCTCTGCCAGCTGCAGCCACAAAATACAATAAAAAAATTGGCACTTGTAAAGTTTAAGGTTCACAGCTATATTTGGAGAACTAGATTGACCCGATGGTCGCTACACGAACATAAAATGTTTCAGAAGTGGTTGTTGTGAACTTCTAAATCTGCTTGGTTAGGTGATTTCGCAGTTTCCCTGAAAATAAGACATATCCCAAAAATAAGCCCTAGCATGATTTTTCAGGATTTTTGAGGATTAGAATGATTTTTAAGGATTTGTGAGGATGCTTGAGAGCTCAGTTACATGGGTGCCGATGCGCCCGTGTTTCTGCAGGATAAGACAGCTGCACTGCCGCTTCGGACGACTCTCTGCACCAGCCAGCAGATAGAACACATGGCCGGCAATGGAGCCGGTCATGCAGAGAGACGTCTGCACCCAGTGCGGCCGTCTTAATGTGCAGTAACACGGGAGCATCAGTGCCCGTGTGACTGAGTCCTGAACTATAAGCCCTACTCCACAATTAAGCCCTAGTTGCAGTTAATAAAAAAGTCTATGTAAATAGTGTCCAGGCAGCTATACATGTAAAAATGTAAAATCTTTTGGAGCAAAATTTAATATAAGACCCTGGCTTATTTTTGGGGTGACAGGGTATTTAGAGTGTCACTTTGTATTTAGAGCAGATATCTAATATAAAAAAGCCTACAGGTCTCTCTCTGTTTGTCTGTCTTTCTCTCTGTCTGTCTATCGCTCTCGTTCTGCCTGTTTATTGCTCTCTCTATCTCTCTTTCTCTGTCTTTCTAGCGCTCTCTCTTTGTCTGTTTCTCTCTGTCTCTCTATTTGTCTCTCCATGCTTTCTCTCTCTCTGTGTTTCTCTGTCTCTCTATCGCTCTCTGTCTGTCTCTCTATTGCTCTCTCTTTGTCTGTCTATCTATCTCTCTCTTTCTGTCTATTGCTCTCTCTGTCTCACTATCTATCTCTCTCTTTTTGTCTATTGCTCTCTGTCTCTCTATCGCTTTCTCTCTGTGTTTCTATTGCTTTATCTCTCACTGTCTCTCTATCGCTTTGTCTGTCTCTATCACTCTCTCACTCTGTCTCTCTATCGCTCTCTGTCTGTCTCTTTATCACTCTGTCTGTCTCTCTATTGCTCTCTCTTTGTCTGTCTCACTATCTTTCTCTCTCTTTTTCTGTCCATTGCTCTCTCTGTCTCACTATCTATCTCTCTCTTTCTGTCTATTGCACTCTCTCTCTCTATCACTTTCTCTCTGTGTTTCTATTGCTTTTTCTCTCACTGTCTCTCTATTGCTTTGTCTGTCTCTATCACTCTTTCACTCTGACTATTGCTCTCTCCCTGTGTCTGTCTCTCTATCGTTGTCTTTCTCTATCGGTCCTCATTCACGTGATCGCCGTTATCCAATGGATAATGGCGATTACGTAAAAGTTAACACACAGTTGAAGTTTGATGCGCCTTTCAGTTTGGGCCCCGTTGTGCATACAGACATAATAGGACCACAATGGGTATGTTTCTAAACACGGGACAAACAGGGGTATCCATTTTGGGGTGAAAGTCTTCATTCATATGTGTAATATACAAAAAACATGTTTTTAAAATGACAGAATTACACAAAAAATTAAAATCATAATTTTTTCCATCTGCTTTGCTCAGATTCATTCAAAAACTGTGTGGTAAAAATATGCAGTACACCCCTAGAGGAATGCGTTAAGTGGTCTAGTTTTCAGAATGGGGTCATTTGTGGGCGTTCTCCATCGTTTTGGCCGCTTAAAGGCTCTACAAGTGGGCAATGGGGCCTAAACCACCTTCAAGCAAAATGTCTGTTCTAAAAGCCACCAGCTGCTCCTTTTGGTTTGGGCCTCGTTGTGCATACAGACATAAGATTAGGGCCACAATGGGCATGTTTCTGAACACAGGGCAAATGGGGGTATCCATTTTAGGGTGCAAGTTTTCATTCCAATGTGTGCTGTACGAAAAAAAATGGTTTTAAAAGGGACATAATTGCCAAAAAAATGAAAATTGTTATTTTTTCCCCTCCTGTCAAAATGCTCATAACACCCCTAGATAAATTCGTTAAGGGGTCTAGTTTTCAAAATGGGGTCAGCTGTGGGGTTTTCCATCGTTTTGGCCACTCAAGGGCTCTACAAGTGGGCAATTGGCCTAAATTGCCTTCAAGCAAAATGACTGTTTTGAAAACCACCGGCTACTCTTTTCGGTTTGGGCCCCGTTGCACCCAAGATTAGGGTCACAATGGGTATGTTTATGAACACAGGACAAACGGGGGGATCCATTATGGGTGCAAATACTCATTTTCATGTGCATTATAGAAAAAAAATCCTGTCTTTTAAATGGCATATTTGCAAAAATATGAAATTTTATTTTTTCTCCTCTAAATTGCATTAATTCCTAAAATATTCACGACCCCCCCCCCTCAGTGAATACATTAAGGGATGTAGTTTTTAAAATGGGGTCATTTGTGTGGGTATCTATCACTCTCACACCTACTAGCCTTTACAGTCTTGGCTTGGTGCAGGAAAGGAAAATGTTCCTCAAAATGTTAAAAATCAATGTTAAATTTAAATGGTTAAAAAAAAACTGAAGTTTTTCCAGTGTGTGTCCAGAATAAAGTAAACAGATGGAAATATATATCTTATCATTTGTACAGTATGTTTGCACACATTTAAGATATTGCAGTTGAAAATGTGAAAAAAATGACAATTTTTAAAAGGTTCCCAATTTTTACGCTTTTAATAAATATATACACACATTCTTTTAGACTATTTTCAGCGCCGAAATGAAGTACAACATGTGACGAAAAAACAATGTCAGAATCACTTGGATATGCAAAACCTTTACAGAGTTATTCTATGTCAAAGTGACACATGTCAGATGTCCAAAATTTGGTCTGGTCATTAAGGCGCAAACAGGCTTGGTCACTAAGGGGTAAACTGAGATTTGGTCACTTTATGAGTCATATAGTTTATTGTTCAAATTGTTTTTATTGGGTTTTTGAGTCATGTTAACATTAACATTAAAGTGTTTGTTTCTCACTGGTTCTATTTCCATTAAGTGTGAACAGATAACATTTGTGAAAAGAGATACGATGAACTATTTAACTGTCAGAGTATAGAAGTGAAAGATAGAGAGGGAGTAAAAGTTAAGTGAAAGACAGGTAAGAGGGTTGGAAGGTGGGGTGGCGGGGGGGGGGGGGGGGGGGAGGTGGGGAGTGCCCCCGGCGTCTCAGGAACAGCTCTCAATTAACGCAGCGTAAACAATGGGAGTTGTAGTTATAAGTTTGGGACAATTCCTGATTGGAGCCATATCTTCAGGTCCTTTGAGTTGCGGAAAAGTATCCAGGCTGACCAGGTTGAGTAGTATTTTTCTCTTTTATTCTCATCGTGCGCGATTATTTCTTCCATTTGGACTATGTGGTCCATAGTTTCCAGCCATACGATTCTCGTGGAGGGTGAGGAAGATTTCCAGAGCCTTGGAATGATTTGTCTCATAGCTATCAGAAAGAATTTAAGTGGGTTCTTTTTGTTTTTAGCTATGGAACCAGGTAGTATATGTCAGAACCTGTAACTCTCGGGGCCGCCGTGCCCGCACCACCGGTCCTGCCACCCGGGCTACAGGAGTGCGGCGTAGGGGAGCCCCGGTTCTGGTGATCTCCCCGGGCCGCTGTAAGACTGGTCGCCGCCGGGTTGCTAGGGAGGCAGCTGGTGCTTCTAGTCACTTGACTACCAGGCTGGCTTCCCTAGTAACGGTCTGTGCTGCAAGACTGGGGGCGTGCCCCCAGCACCTCCCTGATTAGCCCTGCTGCTGTCAGGCTCCCCGCCCCAATCAGCTTCTGGGGCGGGAGCACTGACAGCATTTAAATATGTGTGTTTTCCTGTCAGGCGTTGCCAGTGTTAGTTTGGTTCTCCAGCTGCACCCGCGTTTATCCTGACTGCTCTTGTGACCTCGGCTTTTCTGACACCTGCTTTTGGACTTGACTACGTTTTGCCTGACCCCTCTGTACTGCGTACCCTCTTGTTGCCTACCCGGATTGTCTGACCATTCTACCGTTGTTTGTCTCAGTGTCTGTTTGTCTCCCGTGTCCCGCTTCCCTAGTGAGGGTAGGGACCGTCGCCCAGTTGTCGCCCTGGGGGTTAGCCCAGGGGGGCAAGTAGGCAGGGACAGGGGTTGCGGGATATCTCAGGGACCCCCATATCCCGGACACTGTCCTGACAGTAACACTGGCCGAACGAAGGTCAGACCCTTGCATCCGCCCGGCGACTTTGAGCCCCTCGATGGAGGCCGTGGCGGCTGTAGCGAACCAGGTCCAGGTCCTTACGACCCTTGCCCAGGACCTAACCGCCCGCTTGCAGCCACGGGAGCAAGTGGCAGCTGCAGGCCCCATGCAGCCCCCGTCCGCTCCAGGAACAATGTCAGAACCTCGAGCCACGCTTCCGGATTGCTTCTCCGGAGAGAGAGATCAGTTTTTTGCATTTAGGGAGAGCTGCAAGCTCTACTTTGATCTCCGCCCCCACTCCTCTGGTACTGAATACCAGAAAGTGGGAATCGTAATTACCCGCCTGAGGGGAGAGCCCCAAAATTGGGCTTTCTCGCTACCAGCTGGCTCTCCAGCCCGACTATCCCTTGACGCCTTTTTTTCCGCCCTGGGTCAAATTTATGACGAACCCGACCGGGCGGGCTACGCAGTCTCCAAACTTCTGGCCCTGCGCCAGGGTTGTAAGATGGCGGAGGACTACTGTTCCCAATTTCGTCAACATTGTACGGAATCCCGGTGGAACGATGCCGCCCTAAAAGACTTATTTTTGACCGGCCTGTCTGAGGGTCTCAAGGACCTACTTGTGGCCCACCCAGAGCCTAGAACTCTGGAGCAAGCCATGTCGCTGGCTATTCGAGCCGACCGACGTTTGAGGGCCAGACACGCCGCTCGGACCACCCCACTCCCCACGTCTACTTCTTCGACTGACCCGACCTTTTACCCTCCCACCACCGAGGCCATGGAGCTGGGAGCCATGACCCCCAAGCAACGACGGGAACACCGCCTGAAGAAGAACCTCTGCTTCTACTGTGGGGAGCCGGGTCACCGCATTGCTACCTGCGCTAAGAAGCCACGGCAGGAAGAACTCCCGCTCCTAGGCAGTTGTCGGGGGGACTGTCTAGGAGCCAAGGTACTCCCTGTGTTGTCCAAGATGTTAGTGCCTTGCACCCTAGAATTTCATGCTTTCCACCGTACGGGGCAAGCCTTTGTTGATTCTGGGGCTGCGGCTAATTTCGTTAACTTTAATTTCGTTGCTCAACTGTCCGGAGTTTTGTTACGTTTAGAGACTCCGATTCTGGTTTCAGGAGTGGACTCCACTCCATTGCAAGCAGGGGTGGTTAATCTGGTTACCCCTGAAGTAAGGTTTACGATAGGAGCCTTACACGTGGAAACCTGCACCTTTCTAGTGATGAGAGATTTGTCTGTGGACGTCGTCCTAGGCCTCCCCTGGCTCCGGGAGCACAACCCGGTAGTAAATTGGGACACGTTGGAACTGGTAAGGTGGGGTCCCCGCTGTGTCAACCACCTTTGTGCGGTGAAGGTGGGAATCTCCACCTGCGAGGGGAGCCCCCTACCAGAATACCTCTCCGAGTTTTCTGACGTGTTCTCCAAACAGTTATCTGAAGCTCTGCCCCCTCATAGGGAATGGGACTGTAAAATAGACTTGATTCCTGGGGCCAAACTTCCTAAGGGCCGCATTTATAACGTTACGGTCCCAGAGAGAGAATCCATGAGGGACTACATCCACGACAGTCTGGCCAAGGGGCACATCCGGCCCTCAGAATCCCCGGTGGGTGCCGGGTTTTTCTTCGTTGAGAAGAAGGATGGGGGTCTCCGGCCCTGTATTGACTATAGAGAGCTAAATAAAATCACAGTCCGAAACCAGTATGCTCTTCCACTCATTCCTGACCTCCTCAACCAGGTCGCTGGTGCCCGATGGTTTTCCAAACTTGATCTCAGGGGAGCATACAACCTCATCCGCATTCGGGAAGGGGATGAGTGGAAAACCGCCTTCAATACGCCCCTCGGGCATTTTGAATACCTAGTTATGCCTTTTGGATTGTGTAACGCCCCCGCCATTTTTCAGGGGTACATGAACTCAGTGTTTCAGGATATCATGGGGGTGTTCGTGGTTGTATATCTAGACGACATTTTGATTTTTTCCTCCGACTTGCCGAGTCACCATACTCACGTTCAGACTGTGCTAGCTCGACTCAGACATAACAAGCTGTTTGCTAAACTCGAGAAATGTGTTTTCGGGGTACAAAAGATATCATTTTTGGGGTATATCATCACGCCATGCGACTTCCAGATGGATCCTGAAAAGGTGAAGGCCATCACGGAGTGGGCCCAGCCAGGATCGTTGAAAGCCCTTCAACGCTTCCTCGGCTTCGCCAACTACTATCGCAAATTCATTAAAGACTTCTCCGTGGTGGCTAAACCTCTAACGGACCTCACCAGAAAGGGGGCAGATGTGAGGACCTGGTCTTCTGAGGCTCTGAGGGCCTTCGATACCCTAAAGGCGGCGTTCTCTTCTGCACCTGTCCTAGTACAACCGGATCTGTCCAGCCCTTTTGTGGTGGAGGTAGATGCCTCTGAGTTTGGTGTGGGAGCGGTACTGTCCCAAGGTCCCTCCACTCTCACCAACCTTAGACCGTGTGCCTATTTTTCTAGGAAGTTTTCTTCCACCGAACGGAACTATGATATAGGCAACCGGGAATTGCTGGCGATTAAGTGGGCTTTCGAAGAGTGGAGGCATTTTTTGGAAGGAGCCCATCACCAGATCACGGTACTCACAGACCATAAAAACCTCACCTATCTAGATTCCGCTAAGAGGTTAAATGCTCGGCAAGCCCGCTGGGCCTTGTTTTTCTCTCGGTTCAATTTTATTGTTACCTATAGACCCGGTTCTAAGAATGTCAAGGCTGATGCCCTGTCTAGGAGTTTTGGTTCTCCGGAACCTTCCGAGCCGGAGCCTGAGAGCATTCTCTCCCCTGGGGTGGTCCTCGCTGCTGTCTCCTCCGACCTTTCACCTCTCATTCACGCCGCTCAACAATCTGCTCCTGAAGCCCTTCCGGAAGGTAAATTATTTGTCCCGTTGTCACTGAGATTGAAAGTGTTAGAGGAGACACATGCTTCAGTCCTAGCTGGACACCCCGGCATCAGGGGTACTCTGGAGTTAGCGGCCAGACTCTATTGGTGGCCGCACATGGCCAAGGATGTACGGGTATTTGTGTCCGCGTGCCCGGTTTGCGCAAGGGGGAAGAATCTCAGGAGACGTCCTGAGGGGCCTCTTCTGCCCTTGCCCATTCCGTCCAGGCCATGGTCCCATTTGTCCATGGATTTTATTACTGATCTGCCATCCTCGCTGGGGAATACGGTCATTTGGGTAATAGTTGACCGTTTCTCTAAAATGTCTCATTTTGTTCCGCTTGGCAAGTTGCCTAACGCCAAACTTTTGTCTGAGATGTTCATCAAGGAGATTGTTCGGTTACATGGGATCCCCGAGGATATTGTGTCAGATAGAGGGGTTCAGTTCGTCGCTCGCTTCTGGCGAGCCTTCTGTAAAAATCTAAACGTTAATTTGTCCTTTTCCTCCGCTTTCCATCCCGAGAGTAACGGACAAACGGAACGGATGAATCAAGAACTTATCCAGTATCTGCGACTGTTTGTCTCTGATAACCAGTATCAGTGGGCCAACTACTTACCTCTCGCCGAATTTGCTATTAACAACCATGGTAACTCGTCGACCCAACTATCACCTTTTTTTTGTAACTATGGGTTTCATCCCCGGTTCTCGCTTTCTACTCCTTTTGTCTCGAACAATCCGGCCGCTGACATATCCGCTGAAGAACTGTGCACAGTTTGGGCCCAGGTTCGTAAGAACCTTCAGGGTTCCCAAGAGAAACTGCGTAAATACGCAAATAAAAGACGTACTATCTCTGCACCTTTTGTGGTCGGGGAGCAGGTTTTATTATCATCCAAGAATCTGAGACTTAAGGTTCCCTCCCTGAAACTTGCTCCCCGGTTCATTGGCCCATTTACGGTTTCTCAGGTTATCAACCCGGTGTCATATAAGTTGGCACTTCCTGACCCCTGGAAGGTCCACAAGGTTTTTCACAAGAACTTGCTTAAGAAGTATGTGACTCCAGTTCTCCCCACCCAGAACCCGCCTCCTCCCTCTCTGGTACAGGGGGAACTGGAGTATGAAGTAGAAAGGCTGGTGGATGCCCGACGGGTTAGAGGTGGGCTGCAGTACCTGGTCCACTGGAGAGGATTTGGCCCTGAGGATAGGACGTGGGTCCCTGCCAGGGACGTTCATGCGCCACGCCTAGTCCAGTCATTCCACAGGGCTTTCCCGCTTAAGCCCGCACCGGGCCATGGGGGTCCGGTGTCCCCCCGTAGAAGGGGGGGTACTGTCAGAACCTGTAACTCTCGGGGCCGCCGTGCCCGCACCACCGGTCCTGCCACCCGGGCTACAGGAGTGCGGCGTAGGGGAGCCCCGGTTCTGGTGATCTCCCCGGGCCGCTGTAAGACTGGTCGCCGCCGGGTTGCTAGGGAGGCAGCTGGTGCTTCTAGTCACTTGACTACCAGGCTGGCTTCCCTAGTAACGGTCTGTGCTGCAAGACTGGGGGCGTGCCCCCAGCACCTCCCTGATTAGCCCTGCTGCTGTCAGGCTCCCCGCCCCAATCAGCTTCTGGGGCGGGAGCACTGACAGCATTTAAATATGTGTGTTTTCCTGTCAGGCGTTGCCAGTGTTAGTTTGGTTCTCCAGCTGCACCCGCGTTTATCCTGACTGCTCTTGTGACCTCGGCTTTTCTGACACCTGCTTTTGGACTTGACTACGTTTTGCCTGACCCCTCTGTACTGCGTACCCTCTTGTTGCCTACCCGGATTGTCTGACCATTCTACCGTTGTTTGTCTCAGTGTCTGTTTGTCTCCCGTGTCCCGCTTCCCTAGTGAGGGTAGGGACCGTCGCCCAGTTGTCGCCCTGGGGGTTAGCCCAGGGGGGCAAGTAGGCAGGGACAGGGGTTGCGGGATATCTCAGGGACCCCCATATCCCGGACACTGTCCTGACAGTATAGATAACAGGGCCGCTTCCGGTGTGAGGACCACCGAGTCTCTAAAGATCGTATTATAGAGGTTTATTGTATCAGCCCAGAGGGGAGATATCAGCGGGTAGTCCCACCAGATATGAAGGAAGCTGCCTTTTCCTTGGGAACAGCGCCAGCAGGTTCTGGGGTCTGGGGGTATATTTTGGCCAAACTTGTGGGAGTTCTATACCACTGAGATAATAGCTTGTAGTTAGTTTCCTGGAGTTTGGATGAGATTGTAAAGGTGTGTGTTAATGTGAAGGATCTAAGCCAGTCCTCTTCTGAGAAGGATTTTCCTATTTCCCTCTCCCAGTTCCCCACGTATCTAATTGTATCGTTGTGAGTCTCTGCCCACACAAGGAGGTGGTAGATCACTGAGACCCCTGATTTGATTGGCATGGGAGACACACAGAGTTGTTCGAACTGGGAAAGAGGAGACCGGAGGGCATCCATAGTTCTGAGTCATATAGTTTAGCACTCTAATGACAGAGTGCGAAGGACTCACTTCCAAACAAACCACCCACAAAACTCTAACAAATATACTTATGGGGGCATGTCAATCACCCTAGAGGTGGTTGTATCGGTACGGCTTCTTGCTTGTGGCCACGGTCTTGAGATCCATACTCCCAGCGGTACTGGTCCTTGGCCGACCGCCAGCTGGTCTTGACTTCTTGTACTGTTTTATGGTGGTTAGCATAATATGTATAAAGAAAAGGAAAACCCAACATGAACTAAGCAAGCGATGGTATGGAAATACCTGTGTATCTCTATCGCAACGTGATTGGGTGACAGCATACCAAAATAAACAGCCTTCATGTGAACTGTACATATAAAGTGCCTACCTGTGCATCCCACAGGTGCTTGATGCCAGGAAGATGGGCACCGGCTATAAGCGCAGTAAACATTCTAAGGTTAGAACGGAGTACTGCCCCGAAGTGTCCTAGAAGCAGGGGCAGAATAGGCGTATCAAACGGTGTTTGTGTGGCACATGTGAGTATGAAATCGGTTTATTTAATGAGGAGAAAGACTCTAAAGGTACTTCTCAGACATATTCCTCACTTGCATTGTGCTCTCCCGCATTTACCCCTCCAGATGGGAAGAGGATCTTAACGAATCTTATCCTGTGGATCACTGGTCGCAGGCGTTCTCACTTAGTTATAAATACTGTCACTGTGTGAAACATCTGGAAGCCAGTAGGAAGTTACTATACCGGTGGTATCTGACACCATACCGCTTATCGAAAATGTCACCACAACACTCTAACGTATGTTGGAGATGCCATAAACAAATTGGATCCCTAATGCATATTTGGTGGTTGTGTGAACATCTCAAAACATTCTAGGAGCAAATCCACTATGCAATATGTTCAATCCTACACATCAAGCTGCGTTGGGGCCCTGGTGTTGCTCTTTTGTCTTTAGGTATAGAGGATGGCAGATCTGCTAATCTTCTCATTATATTATCATTGAATGGCTGTGATTGGTTCATTGAGTGCTGGCTCTGAT
This sequence comes from Eleutherodactylus coqui, assembly GCF_035609145.1. Classification (NCBI taxonomy): domain Eukaryota; kingdom Metazoa; phylum Chordata; class Amphibia; order Anura; family Eleutherodactylidae; genus Eleutherodactylus; species Eleutherodactylus coqui. The sequence continues at coordinate 100,949,091 of NC_089849.1, forward strand.
TGGCTAGGCCAATCGGAGACAGCACTTCCTGGAGGCGGGGATTTTCCAATCCCCAGCCTGAAGACCAGTGCCAGTGATCGGGAAGGGCTTCTACCGCGTTTCCCTGAAAATAAGACAGTGTCTTATATTAATTTTTGTTCAAAAAGGTTTAATTTTTTACATGTATAGCTGCCTGGACACTATTTAAATCGACTTTTTAAATTAACTGTTAGCAGGGCTCAATTTGGGAGTAGGGCTTATATTTCAAGCATCCTCAAAAAGCCAGAAAAATCATTTTGCATCTTCAAAAATTCTGGAAAATCATGCTATGTCTTATTTTCAGGGAAACAGGGTAGGTGATGTATGTGTGTTTTTTTATTTTTTCTACAGCTAGGGCTTATTTTCAGGGTAAGGCTAATATTTCAGCCCTCCCCTGAAAATCCTTGCATGTGGTGCTACAAAGTCACGTGACTTTGTAGCTCCACAAAATTGCAGTATCGTCACAAGAAAACGCTGCGATATCACTGCGATTTTTCTTGTGGCGATATTGTGTTGCCCGTTTTAAACAGGCCTCATTGTGTGCATTCACTACAGATAACGCACGCCAGAGTATAATTGGATCATCGTGGTTTTTTTGTTGTGAGTTCTCTTTTTCTAGTTTCCATATGTTGTTCATGAGGGCTACATTCATGAGATTTGTATCGACGGCATTATTTAAAACCAAGAAAATACGAGGCTTTTGTTTCTTGCAGCAAAAGTTGTACTTTTTAATAATACTCCTTTGGAATACATAAGAGGTATAACTTGTTAACCCCTTAATGACAGCCTTTTTTTAAAAATCATTTTTAGTTTTTCCTCCCCACTTTCAAAAAATCCTAACTCTTTTATTTAGCAATCGCCGTCGCTGTCTGAGGCCTTGTTTATGATGGAGGCGAGTTGTATTTTTCAGCGGTACTATGTAATGTACTAAAAAACTTGTAAGAATGTCTAAGTGGAGTGGAATGGAAAAAAATGAAGTTCCGCCATCTTTGGGGGGTGTCTTGTTTTTACAGCATACTCACTGTGCCATAAAATAGGACTATTTGATCGCGTTTTATTACACTTTTTCTTTGAGACTGTATGACCAAAAAAAAGCACAAATCTGGCGTTGTGGGGTTTTTTTTCTGACTTTTACGAACCCAGTGATGCCAAATATGTTTGAGTTCCTTTTGTTGTGGTTTCTCTTTTATTATAAAAGTTTTTCTTATTTTAATACCTTTCATTTTTTCTAATAAATCTTTTTTGCACTTTTTTTAGACTTTTTTTTTGTCCCCATATGGGACTTGAACTTGCGATCGTTTCATTGCTCATAGAGTATAATACAATACCATAGTATTGCATTATATCCTATTCTGACAGGCAGTCAATCAGCCATAGGCCTTCAGAAGGCCCCCGCTGCCATGGCATCTTATGATCTCATTGCCGGGAGCTGTTCCGGGCCTCAAAATACCGATCTGGGCACTTAAATGCCATTGTCAGATCTGTAACAGTATGTGGCGTTAAAGATTTAAAGGAGCACAGTCATGAGACCCCTGAGGACAGTGCTATCTGTGTTATAGGGGCTGCCCTCTAACAGGCCTGAAAGCTGTATATCACTGCATTTTTATGATTTTACTCTTTTTTTACACTGAAAAATGCAATTTCCTGAGAATGTAAAATGGACATCTTCCTGAATAATCCCTTATAGCGCAGTTCACAATGTCACCATCAGGAGGAGCAGTCAGACTGGTCTATTACGGGCAATATTAGATGACCATCTAATGCATCTAATGTGAATGGAGGCCTCCCAAGTGTTCTCCGAGGGAACATATGAGTCTGGCGAGGGGATTGAGTGTAAAGATGTGGTAGTGGCTCAGCAGAATGATAGATTTGTCTGGGACGCTCGTCTGTCGCATCTGTTACTCTGATTTTTGGCAGAGGGATCGCTGTCACAATCCACAAACTATTTATATAGAGTAAAACTCTACTGCCAGCATGGCTGAGCAATGAGAGCACAGCGAGGAAACCATTGGTGCCAACTGAGAAGAAGGCAACAAAGCTATGATGGGGACTGTAGTGCTGGATGCTTCTCTGAGCCAGCGGCGCACATGAGAGGCTCGGCAGGCGCCGTTGTTACAGAATTTGCTTATCAAATAAGCTAATTCAATTTTCAGTTATCAAACACTGAGGTTGGGATTTAATATGGGCCATGTGCAATAAATCTGGCGCAAAAAGAGTAACATTTTTGTGCAAGGTATACTTGCTCAAGAATGTGCAACTTTTTGTCCCTTTTTCGACATCCCAACCACTTTTCAAAAACTGGGCAGGGCTGAGTGTAAGGAGCGGGGCCACACACAGTCTGCTCACACACCACCGGCATACATTATAGTGGCGCTCCGTAGCTGGCGTCATCTTGACAGACTGTCAGCGATGCACCAGATTTATGAAGACCAAGGATGAGCTGGAGTGAAGCGTGCCAAGTTTTTTAACATTTTTTTAGGAATGGCATCTAAAATGTGGATCTAAACAAATTCTTCTCTAAATCTTGTGCACAAAGCCATAGAGTCAAGTGTTCATCCTGATCCAAAATCTACTTGATGGTAATATATAAAAATATGCATAGTACAGAAATATAATTAACTGATCACTTGGCAAATTCAGCTGCGGGTGTATGGAAGCCTGCGGGAGACCCGCAGAAAATGGAGCATGCTGCGTTTTCTCTCACGTGCGGGAGAAAAAGCAAATCCATTAAAATGCCATCCGCGGGTGCAAATTTCAATTTAATTGCCCGCGGATGGCGAATGGATCCCTATGGGCAAAATTGAATGCGGATTCCGCAATTCAATTTTGCTAGTGGACATGGGGCCTAGGCCGAATGCACATGGCTGGGTCTGATCGTGCAGCAGAATCTGACTATGTGCCTGGCCGGTGACCCCTGCGTACCTCTGCAAATTCTGTGTTGTGGATGTGCCGGCCGGAGCACATGCCCAGTACAGATTATGCCGCGACGTCACTACGCGATGATGTGGATTCCACAACCTTTCCACAATGATGGTTGCAGAAGGGCCTGAGATTGGACGGCTTCCATTGACCTCAATAGAAGCTGTCCGTGCGGAATCAATGCTGAAATAGAACATGCTGCGATTTTCCCTCTGTGAGCAGTGGACAGGGAAAAATCAATTTTCAATAGCATGTTTATGCACAGTATTTGCTACGGAATCTGGAGACAGACGCTCGCTCCGGATTAGGCAATGCAAATATGCTCGGGTGCATTCGGCCTTAGAACATTTTGTAGAATCTGCCATTGCCATCAATTCCTAACTTTTTTGTCTAAAGTAGCCTCTATGCTACAATTTAAATTGCATTTCCTAATACATTGCTACATTAGGATTTTTTGCAATTTTCATATGAGCACAAAGGACAGAGCCGTATTTACCGCATGGCAGTGGAGATCCAATAGAGGTCCAGTGCTTAGGGCAGCTCCGTCTAGGGCAGGGGTGGGCAATTAATTTTCCCATGGGGCCACATGAGAAATTGGAATGGTTTTAGAGGGCCAGACCAACATACGAAGGCTCCATGCACATTGCCTTAATGGGGCCGTATTCCAGCCGCCCGATTTGGACAGCCATCGGTTGTAACACCTACCAATTTGTTCCATTTTAGTCCTAGCTTGTCCATGGATGCATTTACCTCTGTAAACAAATCACTCCCCGTTGTAGTATCTTTCATTGATCGCATAGCTGCCAGCTCTTCCATCATCTCAAAGTTTTTTGTTATCCCACGTACAAAAATAAGTAACTGGGCTGTATCTCGGATATCACAGCTCTCGTCCAGAGCCAAGGAAAAAAAGGTAAAATCATCCGCTTTCTTTTGCAGCTGAAGCTCCAAATTCCCCGCTATGTCTTCGACCCGTCTCGTTATAGTTCTCAGTGTTGCCAGTTGCCCATTTAGATCCAGAATTTGGGCTTCTAAATGTTCGACGTGCACGCATCTTGCGCAACAGTATGCACCCTCGATCGGCTGATCAAGGACCGCATACATTGCACAAGTAGCACACTGGATGACATTGCCAGGCATGGAGCTCATCCTAATGGGGATCTACAATTTACTTGTGGAAGTAGTGAAGATAGACTTGTTCACACTCCGCTCACGCGCTGCTGCAACCGCTCAACCGCTGACCCGCTGCTGCAACCGCTGACCCGCTGCTGCAACCTCTCACACCCTGCTATAACCGCTGACCCGCTGTTGCAACCGTTGCTGCAACCGCTGACCCGCTGCTGCGACCGCTGACCCGCTGCTGCGACCCCTCACCCGCTGCTGCGACCCCTCACCCGCTGCTGCGACCCCTCACCCGCTGCTGCGACCCCTCACCCGCTGCTGCGACCCCTCACCCGCTGCACCCCCTGCTGCGACCCCTCACCCGCTGCACCCGCTGCTGCGACCCCTCACCCGCTGCTGCGACCACTCAACTGCTCACACGCTGCTGCAACCGCTCACTCGCTGCCGCTCTCGCGCAAACGCTTACCCGCTGACACGCGCTCACAAATTTTTTATTTATTTTTTTTTTTTCCCCCCCCCCCCTCACAAACACTTAGACCCCCAGACACACACACACACAGAAGACACAATTAACCAGATACACAGAAGACACACAGCTCACAAACACACACAGAGGTAGAGGTAGATACTTATCAGCTCACTCTGCCCTCCTGTCTCAGCTGCTCCGTTCAGGTCCCCTCCGCTGGTTCCCTCCGCTACTGCCGGTCTCTGTTTGCTGCCCCCGCACCTGCTTCTGCTCCGGCGGCCGCTCACTCCACCTGTCACTCTGCCCTCCTGCTGCTGCTCCGAGACCCGCTCCGCTTTTGCACTCCTCCTGCTGGCTCCTGTCACCTTCGGGCGCCGGTATCGGCTCCTCCGCTGGTCCGATGTCTCCCTCAGACCCCCCGCTCGTGCCTCTGCCTCGGCGCGCTGCTACTCCATAGTTTCGCTGCTTCCCGTTGCTGACACCGGACTCATTGGTGAGTCACCAGGACACTCTTTGCGGGCCGGTCCGAGCTATTCAGCGGGCCGGATGTGGCCCGCGGGCCGTGCTTTGCCCAGGTCTGGTCTAGGGGGTACCGCAAAATCAGTCCTGCTGACTGACTCCAAACCTCTGAACTTCTTGGCTAAGCCCCGGCAGATAATGGGAGGGGGTGGTTGGGTCAGATATACCGCACGCTCGACCTGCTGAAGAAATTTTCCAAGGCTGGTTTGCATATGGGAGCCCTTGTGAGGGATTCTATTCAGGGGGTTGAATAATTCTGATAACGCAGTAGTCATAAATAGTGGCATCTTGTGTTGAATTTGGAGGAACCGCTAGCTATATTAGTTCTATTGAGCTATTTAAATTGTTCTTGTTTGATTGGGGTTTTTTTGCTAATTTTGTAAATGTGGCAAATAGACCTAATTTGCTTTGGGGGTTGACTAATTTTGATTGCAGAGGTGGTAAGCATTGATATAATATACATACTTTACTTCAGAAATAGTTCTCTGCTTTCTTTTTTAGTTACAGTCAGGTCATTCGTTGGCCCCTGTAGTCAATGGTCAGGGTGATATTAAACATATAGTTCAATGATAATTAAGAAATATGTGACCCTCACAAGGAAATAACAGAGGTACTTGCTAAATACTATTATAACTTGTAGGAGGAAGTACCATTTAATTCTGACATAGAGCTAAAGGAGTGGGTAGAAAATATTGATCTTCCTCTGGTGGAAGGTAATGATTCTACTATGTTGATTGCTGCTTTATCACTGGGAGACAGGAAGCGTTGGAGTCTTGTTCTAATGATAAGGCCCCAGGTAATGATGGATTGCGGTTTGAAGTATCTAAAACATTTAGTGGGATATCATTAGCTAATCTTCGGAAAGCATTGGAAGAAACTGTTGTAAATATCCTTCTTCTATGGAGAACGCAGTGGTTTTTGTGCTTTTGCAGCCAGATAAAGACCCCCAGACTCCTGATTCATATGGGCCAATCTCCCTTTTAAATACTGACCATAACCTATTGGTGAAAGTAGTGATCAGTAGATCGGCAAAAGTGATTGGGAGGATTTATCCCTGACATCGAACATTGGGAGAATATATGTTACATGGTGTGAGGGATTAGCGTTTAGGATCGGCAGCAACCTGGGCATAAGCAGTCAGAGACAGTGACACTTGCGATAAAGTCTTTAGTCCAGGCTTTGCCTGGGTTTATTTCCAAGCAAACAAAGCAAAAATACAGGCCTTAACATCAGGGAAACATAAAGTAAATCCTGCTCGTCCGAGCACTTACTATACATGGAGCGTCCCTGTCTACACACTGGTAACACAAATGGCTCCTGCACACAGCCAGCCAGGACTCTCAGACCTGCAGAGGTCTCAGCTCTCTCTCTAGGCCCTGTAGGCCCAGGCTTTATAAGGCCTGGTACCAGCCCCACCTGGTGCGTGGGAGTGACCATCCCACCCTTCACTTTGGTCACTCCAGGAAAAGCCGGCCCGGATTATGTGGCTTGGAGCCACTTACACACTACAGCGTGTTAGTAGCTTAATGCTACTAACACTATACTGCCGGCTTCCTCCACCGAGCCCAGGCTGCTCGGTGGCACGTATCTGCCCAAGTGCTCCCCAAGGCAGCATAGGAGAGCATCCTAGGCGACATGTACCTGCCCTCCAGCACCTTGCCGGTCACCGTCTCACATACCCTCCCCCTCTGTTCGAGCCTGTGGGGTCGGACACCTTTCGCCGTCATGCAATGCGTCCTTGATAAGGCATCGGCATTGCCCTGTAGCTTTCCGGCCCTGTGCTCTACCGAAAAACTAAAATTTTGAAGGGTCAGGAACCATCTAGTGACTCTGGCATTTCTTTCTTTTGCCTGTGACATCCAGGTTAAGGGGGAGTGGTCTGTGATCAGCCTGAAGTGCCGACTTAGCAGGTAGTATTTTAGGGATTCCAGGGCCCACTTGATGGCTAGGCACTCCCGCTCAACGATACTGTAATTTTTTTCCGGTGGCGTGAGCTTCCTGCTCAGATAAATTACGGGATGTTCCTCTCCCTCTACTTCTTGGGACAGAACTGCTCCCAGTCCCACATCGGACGCGTCTGTTTGGACAATAAATTCCCTTTTAAAATTGGGTGTGACCAACACTGGACGTCTACAGAGGGCCCGTTTTAATTCTTGGAACGCCTTTTCTGCGTCAGGGTTCCACTTGACCATGACTGACTTACTGTTCTTGGTCAAGTCTGTTAGGGGCGCTGCTATGCTAGCAAAGTTTTGCACGAACCGCCTATAGTACCCTACAATGCCTAAAAAGGCTCTCACCTGCTTTTTAGTTGTGAGTTGTGGCCAGTTCTGAACGGCTTCAACTTTATTGACCTGGGGTTTTATAATACCCCTACCTATTATATACCCCAGGTATCGTGCTTCTTCAAGACCCAGGGCGCACTTCTTTGGGTTTGCTGTGAGCCCTGCTTTTCTAAGGGAGTTCAGTACTGCCTGTACCTTGGGTAGATGGCTGTCCCAGTCTTCGCTAAAGATGATGATATCATCTAAATATGCTGACGCATACTGACGATGGGGTTTGAGTATGATATCCATCAATCTTTGGAAGGTTGCTGGGGCTCCATGCAAACCGAAGGGTAGGCAGATGTACTGAAACAACCCTTCTGGTGTGGCAAACGCAGTCTTTTCTTTTGCGCTCTCTGTAAGGGGAACCTGCCAGTAGCCATTAGTAAGGTCGAGAGTGGAAAAGTACCTGGCATGACCCAGTCTCTCAATTAACTCGTCCACTCTCGGCATTGGGTATGCGTCAAATTTTGACACGTCATTTAGTTTCCGGAAGTCGTTACAGAAGCGCAGAGAGCCATCAGGTTTTAGTATCAGCACGATAGGGCTGGACCATTCGCTTTTCGACTCCTCAATTACTCCGAGGTCTAGCATTTTCTTGACCTCCTCTGAGATGGCTCGTCTGCGGGCTTCTGGAACCCTGTACGGTTTCAACTGAACCTTTACCCCTGGTTCAGTTATAATGTCGTGTTTTATGACACCAGTACGCCCTGGTATATCAGAGAACACATCTGAATTACGTTGTATAAATTCCCTCGACTCTTGTTGTTGGGATTTGGACAGGGACCCTGATACACACACCTCTGGGACCCCACCATGGGGGGTGCTCACTGCAGTCAGGGCTTCTCTGTCCTTCCATGGCTTAATTAGGTTTACATGGTACAACTGTTCTGGTTTCCGCCTACCTGGCTGGTATACCTTATAATTTACCTCTCCGACTTTCTCAATTATTTCATAGGGCCCTTGCCATTTTGCTAGGAATTTACTTTCTAGGGTGGGCACCAACACTAGTACCCGATCCCCAGGGTTGAAGGTTCTCACCTTGGCGGACCGGTTATATACCCGGCTTTGGGCTTCTTGAGCCTGCTGTAAATGTTCTCTAACAATGGGCATGACCGCCGCAATTCGATCTTGCATGAGGGAGATGTGTTCAATAACACTCCTGTAGGGGGTGGACTCGTGCTCCCAGGTCTCCTTAGCTACATCAAGGAGCCCTCGGGGATGTCTACCATAAACTAATTCAAAGGGAGAGAATCCAGTGGAGGATTGTGGGACTTCACGGATTGAGAACATTAAATATGGCAGCAGACAGTCCCAGTCCTTCCCATCCTTATTGACTACCTTTTTTAGCATGCTTTTTAGGGTCTTATTAAATCTCTCAACCAGACCATCCGTCTGTGGGTGGTACACAGACGTCCGTAAGTGCTTAATATTCAGCAGCTTACACAATTCCTTCATGACCTTTGACATAAAGGGGGTTCCTTGGTCCGTCAGGATCTCTTTTGGTATGCCTGTGCGGGAGAACATGTGAAGTAGTTCCTTTGCAATACCCTTGGATGACGTATTGCGTAAAGGAACGGCTTCGGGGTAACGGGTGGCATAGTCTACAACCACTAATATATGTTGGTGACCCCGGGCAGACTTTACCAAGGGCCCAACTAGGTACATAGCGATCCGCTCAAACGGCACCTCTATGATGGGCAAGGGCACTAAGGGGCTCCGGTAATGGGGCATAGGAGCTGTTATTTGACACTCCGGGCACGACTCACAGTAACGTTTTACATCACCATGTACCCCCGGCCAGAAAAACCGCTGAAGGATGCGTTCCCTAGTCTTTTCGCTCCCGAGATGACCTCCCAGCACATGCTTGTGCGCCAGGTCTAAGACCATCCTACGATAAGACTGAGGTACCACCAGCTGTTCCACAACCTCCCCACGGACCTTGTCAACTTGATACAACAACTCTTGATTGACTGCCAGGTGTGGAAACACAGTATCAGCCCCTGGGAATTGAGGCTCCCCATTTAGTACTTTAACATTTTCCCTGGCCTTTACTAAGGTGGGGTCTCGGAGCTGCTCAGTTCCGAAATTGGCACGTGAGACCTCTAAGTCAGGCATAGCAACCCCTTCGTCCTGTACCTCCGTCTCACCCGCCAATACTGTTAAGGGAAAGTTATCCCCATTCTCTTGGGTCACCCCTACTGCTGGAACCGTACCCTCAGGGTCAAACGGTTCTGGACACACATCATACACATTTGCATTATCATGAACCTTATTTGCAGACGACCCTCGGTGTCGCCACAAGTCCCAAAATAGGGGAAAGTCTCTCCCGAGGATCACAGTGTGCATTAGGGATTTTACGATGCCCACCTCATGGGTGGCAAGTCCACACGGAGTCTCAAGTCTTACAAGGGCAATAGGATACTCTTTGGTGTCCCCATGCACACACACCACTCCCATGCGACGGCCGGTGACGGTTGTGGGATCGACCAAGCTGGAATGCACCAGCGTAACCAGGCTCCCTGAGTCCAGTAGAGCTGTCACCGCAAAGTCATTCACCTTTATGTGACATAATGGTCGATCAGTCTCTGACGCAGTCTCTGCAGAACATACTGGCCGTGCGAACATCGACCTCCGCCGGGCAGAGTCACAGTCCATTGGTTCCACGGTAAGTGGACAGTTGGCGGCAATATGCCCGGGCTCACGACAGCGCCAACACAGTATGGGGCCCCGGTCCCCTTGGGGTTCTACCCGGGACTGGACTGTCCAGTTGGGACTTCTCTTTTGTCCCAAATGATCCCCCTCTGAGCCGCCTCCCTTTGGGACACTTTTGACACCCCTTACATACGGAACAGTCTTACCAGGTGCTCCGGCCGACTTGCTGTTCCCGGGGTTGGAACGTCGAGGAGGCACGGCTTGCAGTAAGTCCTCCGTGGCTTTATACCTCTCGACGAGGCTCACGAGTTGGTCCACGTCCTGGGGACCTCCTTGTCCCACCCATCGCTGGATTGCGGGGGGCAACGAGCGTGTAAACTTATCCAGAACCACTTTCTGTACGATCTCTGCCGGGGACGACTCCTCCGGCTGCAGCCACTTTCTCACCAGGTGGAACAGGTCGTACATCTGGGAGCGAGCTGGTAGGTCGTCCGTGAAAGTCCAGGCGTGTACGCGTCGGGCCCGCACATGAGTGTCCACGCCCAAGCGTGCCAGGATCTCACCTTTGAGCTTATTATAGTCCTTGGCATCCTGCTCACCGAGGTCAAAATAGGCCTTTTGGGGTTCTCCCGTCAGGAAAGGTGCTACTACCTCAGCCCACTGAGGCGCCGGTAACTTCTCCCTCTCGGCCACTCTCTCAAAGACCGCGAGATAGGCCTCGATGTCATCGGTGGGTGTCATCTTTTGTAAGGCCGCCTGTACCGTGGTACAGATAGTGGGGAGCGAACCAGACGTCCTCTGCACACTTTGCGCCACCGCCAGGATTTGCTCTTGCAGCTGCTGGTTAACCCGCTGTTGCTCCTGCAAGGCTAACCGATTGGCTTCCGCCAGGAGAGCATTAGTCTCGGCCTGAGCTCTCATGGCCTCCTCATGGACCTTTTGCTGGCTCGCCGTCACTTGTTTCTGCTGAGCAAACGCTTGTTGTTGTTGCACGGTAACTTGCACCAGCTGCTTTATTAGTTCTTCCATCTTGGCAGTGTCTGGTTGCTGCGCCGTTGCAGCTTTCACCCAGGACATGGGGGTTACAGCACTCTCCCGTCAATCTCTGTTGGGCGGTTGCCCTTAGCAACGGTTCTCCAGCTGCTGCAGCAAAATGTCCATTAATTGGTGTATGTCTCTTTAAGACTGCTGCCCGCATCCAAACACCATATGTGAGGGATTAGCGTTTAGGATTGGTAGCAACCTGGGCATAAGCAGTCAGAGACAGTGACACTTGCGATAAAGTCTTTAGTCCAGGCTTGGCCTGGGTTTATTTCCAAGCAAACAAAACAAAAATACAGGCCTTAACATCAGGCAAACATAACGTAAATCCTGCTCGTCCGAGCACTTACTAAACAGGTAGCGTCCCTGTCTACACACTGGTAACACAAATGGCTCCTGCACACAGCCAGCCAGGACTCTCAGACCTGCAGAGGTCTCAGCTCTCTCTCTAGGCCCTGTAGGCCCAGGCTTTATAAGGCCTGGTACCAGCCCCACCTGGTGCGTGGGAGTGACCATCCCACCCTTCACTTTGGTCACTCCAGGAAAAGCCGGCCCGGATTATGTGGCTTGGAGCCACTTACACACTACAGCGTGTTAGTAGCTTCTGGTTTCATAGGGCCCTTGCCATTTTGCTAGGAATTTACTTTCTAGGGTGGGCACCAACACTAGTACCCGATCCCCAGGGTTGAAGGTTCTCACCTTGGCGGACCGGTTATATACCCGGCTTTGGGCTTCTTGAGCCTGCTGTAAATGTTCTCTAACAATGGGCATGACCGCCGCAATTCGATCTTGCATGAGGGAGATGTGTTCAATAACACTCCTGTAGGGGGTGGACTCGTGCTCCCAGGTCTCCTTAGCTACATCAAGGAGCCCTCGGGGATGTCTACCATAAACTAATTCAAAGGGAGAGAACCCAGTGGAGGATTGTGGGACTTCACGGATTGAGAACATTAAATATGGCAGCAGACAGTCCCAGTCCTTCCCATCCTTATTGACTACCTTTTTTAGCATGCTTTTTAGGGTCTTATTAAATCTCTCAACCAGACCATCCGTCTGTGGGTGGTACACAGACGTCCGTAAGTGCTTAATATTCAGCAGCTTACACAATTCCTTCATGACCTTTGACATAAAGGGGGTTCCTTGGTCCGTCAGGATCTCTTTTGGTATGCCTGTGCGGGAGAACATGTGAAGTAGTTCCTTTGCAATACCCTTGGATGACGTATTGCGTAAAGGAACGGCTTCGGGGTAACGGGTGGCATAGTCTACAACCACTAATATATGTTGGTGACCCCGGGCAGACTTTACCAAGGGCCCAACTAGGTACATAGCGATCCGCTCAAACGGCACCTCTATGATGGGCAAGGGCACTAAGGGGCTCCGGTAATGGGGCATAGGAGCTGTTATTTGACACTCCGGGCACGACTCACAGTAACGTTTTACATCACCATGTACCCCCGGCCAGAAAAACCGCTGAAGGATGCGTTCCCTAGTCTTTTCGCTCCCGAGATGACCTCCCAGCACATGCTTGTGCGCCAGGTCTAAGACCATCCTACGATAAGACTGAGGTACCACCAGCTGTTCCACAACCTCCCCACGGACCTTGTCAACTTGATACAACAACTCTTGATTGACTGCCAGGTGTGGAAACACAGTATCAGCCCCTGGGAATTGAGGCTCCCCATTTAGTACTTTAACATTTTCCCTGGCCTTTACTAAGGTGGGGTCTCGGAGCTGCTCAGTTCCGAAATTGGCACGTGAGACCTCTAAGTCAGGCATAGCAACCCCTTCGTCCTGTACCTCCGTCTCACCCGCCAATACTGTTAAGGGAAAGTTATCCCCATTCTCTTGGGTCACCCCTACTGCTGGAACCGTACCCTCAGGGTCAAACGGTTCTGGACACACATCATACACATTTGCATTATCATGAACCTTATTTGCAGACGACCCTCGGTGTCGCCACAAGTCCCAAAATAGGGGAAAGTCTCTCCCGAGGATCACAGTGTGCATTAGGGATTTTACGATGCCCACCTCATGGGTGGCAAGTCCACACGGAGTCTCAAGTCTTACAAGGGCAATAGGATACTCTTTGGTGTCCCCATGCACACACACCACTCCCATGCGACGGCCGGTGACGGTTGTGGGATCGACCAAGCTGGAATGCACCAGCGTAACCAGGCTCCCTGAGTCCAGTAGAGCTGTCACCGCAAAGTCATTCACCTTTATGTGACATAATGGTCGATCAGTCTCTGACGCAGTCTCTGCAGAACATACTGGCCGTGCGAACATCGACCTCCGCCGGGCAGAGTCACAGTCCATTGGTTCCACGGTAAGTGGACAGTTGGCGGCAATATGCCCGGGCTCACGACAGCGCCAACACAGTATGGGGCCCCGGTCCCCTTGGGGTTCTACCCGGGACTGGACTGTCCAGTTGGGACTTCTCTTTTGTCCCAAATGATCCCCCTCTGAGCCGCCTCCCTTTGGGACACTTTTGACACCCCTTACATACGGAACAGTCTTACCAGGTGCTCCGGCCGACTTGCTGTTCCCGGGGTTGGAACGTCGAGGAGGCACGGCTTGCAGTAAGTCCTCCGTGGCTTTATACCTCTCGACGAGGCTCACGAGTTGGTCCACGTCCTGGGGACCTCCTTGTCCCACCCATCGCTGGATTGCGGGGGGCAACGAGCGTGTAAACTTATCCAGAACCACTTTCTGTACGATCTCTGCCGGGGACGACTCCTCCGGCTGCAGCCACTTTCTCACCAGGTGGAACAGGTCGTACATCTGGGAGCGAGCTGGTAGGTCGTCCGTGAAAGTCCAGGCGTGTACGCGTCGGGCCCGCACATGAGTGTCCACGCCCAAGCGTGCCAGGATCTCACCTTTGAGCTTATTATAGTCCTTGGCATCCTGCTCACCGAGGTCAAAATAGGCCTTTTGGGGTTCTCCCGTCAGGAAAGGTGCTACTACCTCAGCCCACTGAGGCGCCGGTAACTTCTCCCTCTCGGCCACTCTCTCAAAGACCGCGAGATAGGCCTCGATGTCATCGGTGGGTGTCATCTTTTGTAAGGCCGCCTGTACCGTGGTACAGATAGTGGGGAGCGAACCAGACGTCCTCTGCACACTTTGCGCCACCGCCAGGATTTGCTCTTGCAGCTGCTGGTTAACCCGCTGTTGCTCCTGCAAGGCTAACCGATTGGCTTCCGCCAGGAGAGCATTAGTCTCGGCCTGAGCTCTCATGGCCTCCTCATGGACCTTTTGCTGGCTCGCCGTCACTTGTTTCTGCTGAGCAAACGCTTGTTGTTGTTGCACGGTAACTTGCACCAGCTGCTTTATTAGTTCTTCCATCTTGGCAGTGTCTGGTTGCTGCGCCGTTGCAGCTTTCACCCAGGACATGGGGGTTACAGCACTCTCCCGTCAATCTCTGTTGGGCGGTTGCCCTTAGCAACGGTTCTCCAGCTGCTGCAGCAAAATGTCCATTAATTGGTGTATGTCTCTTTAAGACTGCTGCCCGCATCCAAACACCATATGTGAGGGATTAGCGTTTAGGATTGGTAGCAACCTGGGCATAAGCAGTCAGAGACAGTGACACTTGCGATAAAGTCTTTAGTCCAGGCTTGGCCTGGGTTTATTTCCAAGCAAACAAAACAAAAATACAGGCCTTAACATCAGGCAAACATAACGTAAATCCTGCTCGTCCGAGCACTTACTAAACAGGTAGCGTCCCTGTCTACACACTGGTAACACAAATGGCTCCTGCACACAGCCAGCCAGGACTCTCAGACCTGCAGAGGTCTCAGCTCTCTCTCTAGGCCCTGTAGGCCCAGGCTTTATAAGGCCTGGTACCAGCCCCACCTGGTGCGTGGGAGTGACCATCCCACCCTTCACTTTGGTCACTCCAGGAAAAGCCGGCCCGGATTATGTGGCTTGGAGCCACTTACACACTACAGCGTGTTAGTAGCTTCTGGTTTCATAGGGCCCTTGCCATTTTGCTAGGAATTTACTTTCTAGGGTGGGCACCAACACTAGTACCCGATCCCCAGGGTTGAAGGTTCTCACCTTGGCGGACCGGTTATATACCCGGCTTTGGGCTTCTTGAGCCTGCTGTAAATGTTCTCTAACAATGGGCATGACCGCCGCAATTCGATCTTGCATGAGGGAGATGTGTTCAATAACACTCCTGTAGGGGGTGGACTCGTGCTCCCAGGTCTCCTTAGCTACATCAAGGAGCCCTCGGGGATGTCTACCATAAACTAATTCAAAGGGAGAGAACCCAGTGGAGGATTGTGGGACTTCACGGATTGAGAACATTAAATATGGCAGCAGACAGTCCCAGTCCTTCCCATCCTTATTGACTACCTTTTTTAGCATGCTTTTTAGGGTCTTATTAAATCTCTCAACCAGACCATCCGTCTGTGGGTGGTACACAGACGTCCGTAAGTGCTTAATATTCAGCAGCTTACACAATTCCTTCATGACCTTTGACATAAAGGGGGTTCCTTGGTCCGTCAGGATCTCTTTTGGTATGCCTGTGCGGGAGAACATGTGAAGTAGTTCCTTTGCAATACCCTTGGATGACGTATTGCGTAAAGGAACGGCTTCGGGGTAACGGGTGGCATAGTCTACAACCACTAATATATGTTGGTGACCCCGGGCAGACTTTACCAAGGGCCCAACTAGGTACATAGCGATCCGCTCAAACGGCACCTCTATGATGGGCAAGGGCACTAAGGGGCTCCGGTAATGGGGCATAGGAGCTGTTATTTGACACTCCGGGCACGACTCACAGTAACGTTTTACATCACCATGTACCCCCGGCCAGAAAAACCGCTGAAGGATGCGTTCCCTAGTCTTTTCGCTCCCGAGATGACCTCCCAGCACATGCTTGTGCGCCAGGTCTAAGACCATCCTACGATAAGACTGAGGTACCACCAGCTGTTCCACAACCTCCCCACGGACCTTGTCAACTTGATACAACAACTCTTGATTGACTGCCAGGTGTGGAAACACAGTATCAGCCCCTGGGAATTGAGGCTCCCCATTTAGTACTTTAACATTTTCCCTGGCCTTTACTAAGGTGGGGTCTCGGAGCTGCTCAGTTCCGAAATTGGCACGTGAGACCTCTAAGTCAGGCATAGCAACCCCTTCGTCCTGTACCTCCGTCTCACCCGCCAATACTGTTAAGGGAAAGTTATCCCCATTCTCTTGGGTCACCCCTACTGCTGGAACCGTACCCTCAGGGTCAAACGGTTCTGGACACACATCATACACATTTGCATTATCATGAACCTTATTTGCAGACGACCCTCGGTGTCGCCACAAGTCCCAAAATAGGGGAAAGTCTCTCCCGAGGATCACAGTGTGCATTAGGGATTTTACGATGCCCACCTCATGGGTGGCAAGTCCACACGGAGTCTCAAGTCTTACAAGGGCAATAGGATACTCTTTGGTGTCCCCATGCACACACACCACTCCCATGCGACGGCCGGTGACGGTTGTGGGATCGACCAAGCTGGAATGCACCAGCGTAACCAGGCTCCCTGAGTCCAGTAGAGCTGTCACCGCAAAGTCATTCACCTTTATGTGACATAATGGTCGATCAGTCTCTGACGCAGTCTCTGCAGAACATACTGGCCGTGCGAACATCGACCTCCGCCGGGCAGAGTCACAGTCCATTGGTTCCACGGTAAGTGGACAGTTGGCGGCAATATGCCCGGGCTCACGACAGCGCCAACACAGTATGGGGCCCCGGTCCCCTTGGGGTTCTACCCGGGACTGGACTGTCCAGTTGGGACTTCTCTTTTGTCCCAAATGATCCCCCTCTGAGCCGCCTCCCTTTGGGACACTTTTGACACCCCTTACATACGGAACAGTCTTACCAGGTGCTCCGGCCGACTTGCTGTTCCCGGGGTTGGAACGTCGAGGAGGCACGGCTTGCAGTAAGTCCTCCGTGGCTTTATACCTCTCGACGAGGCTCACGAGTTGGTCCACGTCCTGGGGACCTCCTTGTCCCACCCATCGCTGGATTGCGGGGGGCAACGAGCGTGTAAACTTATCCAGAACCACTTTCTGTACGATCTCTGCCGGGGACGACTCCTCCGGCTGCAGCCACTTTCTCACCAGGTGGAACAGGTCGTACATCTGGGAGCGAGCTGGTAGGTCGTCCGTGAAAGTCCAGGCGTGTACGCGTCGGGCCCGCACATGAGTGTCCACGCCCAAGCGTGCCAGGATCTCACCTTTGAGCTTATTATAGTCCTTGGCATCCTGCTCACCGAGGTCAAAATAGGCCTTTTGGGGTTCTCCCGTCAGGAAAGGTGCTACTACCTCAGCCCACTGAGGCGCCGGTAACTTCTCCCTCTCGGCCACTCTCTCAAAGACCGCGAGATAGGCCTCGATGTCATCGGTGGGTGTCATCTTTTGTAAGGCCGCCTGTACCGTGGTACAGATAGTGGGGAGCGAACCAGACGTCCTCTGCACACTTTGCGCCACCGCCAGGATTTGCTCTTGCAGCTGCTGGTTAACCCGCTGTTGCTCC
The DNA here is from genome assembly GCF_035609145.1 of Eleutherodactylus coqui. Taxonomy (NCBI): domain Eukaryota; kingdom Metazoa; phylum Chordata; class Amphibia; order Anura; family Eleutherodactylidae; genus Eleutherodactylus; species Eleutherodactylus coqui. The sequence goes on from NC_089849.1 coordinate 100,966,678, forward strand.
TGCAAGGCTAACCGATTGGCTTCCGCCAGGAGAGCATTAGTCTCGGCCTGAGCTCTCATGGCCTCCTCATGGACCTTTTGCTGGCTCGCCGTCACTTGTTTCTGCTGAGCAAACGCTTGTTGTTGTTGCACGGTAACTTGCACCAGCTGCTTTATTAGTTCTTCCATCTTGGCAGTGTCTGGTTGCTGCGCCGTTGCAGCTTTCACCCAGGACATGGGGGTTACAGCACTCTCCCGTCAATCTCTGTTGGGCGGTTGCCCTTAGCAACGGTTCTCCAGCTGCTGCAGCAAAATGTCCATTAATTGGTGTATGTCTCTTTAAGACTGCTGCCCGCATCCAAACACCATATGTGACGGATTAGCGTTTAGGATTGGTAGCAACCTGGGCATAAGCAGTCAGAGACAGTGACACTTGCGATAAAGTCTTTAGTCCAGGCTTGGCCTGGGTTTATTTCCAAGCAAACAAAACAAAAATACAGGCCTTAACATCAGGCAAACATAACGTAAATCCTGCTCGTCCGAGCACTTACTAAACAGGTAGCGTCCCTGTCTACACACTGGTAACACAAATGGCTCCTGCACACAGCCAGCCAGGACTCTCAGACCTGCAGAGGTCTCAGCTCTCTCTCTAGGCCCTGTAGGCCCAGGCTTTATAAGGCCTGGTACCAGCCCCACCTGGTGCGTGGGAGTGACCATCCCACCCTTCACTTTGGTCACTCCAGGCAAAGCCGGCCCGGATTATGTGGCTTGGAGCCACTTACACACTACAGCGTGTTAGTAGCTTAATGCTACTAACACTATACTGCCGGCTTCCTCCACCGAGCCCAGGCTGCTCGGTGGCACGTATCTGCCCAAGCGCTCCCCAAGGCAGCATAGGAGAGCATCCTAGGCGACACGTACCTGCCCTCCAGCACCTTGCCGGTCACCGTCTCACAATGGATATACTCACCTTCCCTGAGGTTCCCGGACGCAGCTGACAGCCGGCACTGGCAACGGCTGTGACTCCCAGGTAGATAGGCCAGGTGGAAGCATGTTACCGCTACTGTCACCATCTTTTTGCACTCCAGTATACGTTAGTGCCCGTCACACTGATTGCAGTGATATGTCTGCTGTTTGTATCTGTGCAGGAGTTTTGGAGAAACTTGCATTTTATTAGTAGCACCACATGCATAAAAGACTACAGGAAGTAGTCCTGGATATTCATGTGCTGCAGCCTAGTACCACCCACCCCACCCTCCAGCCAATGATTGAAGGCTGTCTGCCTACTACTGTCTATAGATAAAGAACTGTCAATCATTGGATGGAGAGTGCAGTGGGTGTGGCTAGTCTGCAGCTCATGAATATGCAGGACTACTACTGTATCTGGCTGCTACTAATAAAATACTGCACAGAAACACACATCAGACATATCACTGTAATCAGCATGACAGACACTACCCCATGATGCTCTAAGTGAGGACTGTAAAAACATGGTGACAGATTCCCTTTAACCCTTTCCAATCCACTGTCTGACGTCTAAAGACATTATGATTTAAGGCTGTACAGCTCTGATGTTGGAAGATGACTGTCGGGATTCTCTTACTGTATATTGCCAGCCTCTCTGTTGTTGGAGCCTATCCAACATGTCACCTCATGCAGTACTGGCTTTAGCCAGCAGATAGCGCTGTTGTATAAGAGCAGAAAAAGAGTAAGCCCCCTAGGAAAACCAGGATACAAATTGGATGGGAAAGGCTTAATCCCTTAGGGACATGGCTTGTTTTAGCTATGAGGACACAGTGATTTTTGGGGAATTTTCATCTCCACTTTTGAAAAGCCATAAATTTTTTTAGATTTCCGTAAACACGGCGTATAAGGACTTGTTTTTTGCGTGGCAAACTATAGTTTTTATTGAATCAATTTTTGGGTGCATATAGAGATGAGCGAGCACGCTCGTTTAAGTCACATACTCGAGTGAGCATCGCTCTTCTCGAGTAACTGATTACTTTTTCGAGCAAATGCGGGGGGGGGGGGGGGGGAGGGGCGGCAGAGGGGAGCAGAAGGGTGGGAGAGAGATATCTCTCTCTCACCCTCCCCTCCGCTCTTCCTCGCCGCCCCCCCCCCAACCCGCATGTGCTTGGACGAGTAATCGGTTACTCGAGAAGAGTCATGCTCGTTCGAGTATCTGCCTTAAACGAGCGTGCTCGCTCATCTCTAGGTGCATATAATGTATTGTAAAACTTTTATTAATGTTTTTTAAGAACAGGGAGAGGAAACACATCAATTCTGCCAATGTTTTTTTTTACAGCGTCAATCATACAGCAAAAAAGACACAATTTTTTTTCTGCAGGTCAGTATGATTACAGCAAAACCCAAAATATTATAATTTGTTTAAGGTTTTGCAACTTTCACCCAATAAAAAACCCTTTTAAGAAAAAAAAAATAAATTATGATTATTTTTACATCGCTGCATTCAAAGTCCCCTAATTTTTTTATTTTTCCATAGACAGAGCTCTGTGAGGGCTTGTTTTTTGCATCACGAGCTGTAGTTTTTATCTGTACTATTTTAGGGTACATATGGCTATTTTGATTGCTTTTATTGCGCTTTTTGGGAGGTAAAGTATGCATTTTGCCTCCCTTTCTTACAGTTTTTGCTGCGCATAATTAATAGTGTGCTCAAATTATAGTACAGGTCATTACGGACATGATGATATGAAATATGTGGGGTTTTTGTTTACATTTTTATTTTTTTTTATACAATGAGCAAAAAATATATATATTTTTTTTTTTGCCATGATTTTTTCTACACTATTTTTTTGCTGTCTTACACTCTTTATATGTCCCTTCATGAGACCTGAACCGTACCAGCTATGATAGCTATGATAAGGTATTGCAGGACTTCTGTACTGCAATGCCCTATCACTTGTAATTGTGATCATAGGCAATAGCAAGCCAGGGCGCCAGTATCTGGTATTCTGTTGCCATGGCAACCCATCAGCCCTCTATGATTACATTGAGGGGGTCCGACGAAGTCAAAGAGGGAGCACCCTTCCTCTGTGAACCCTACTGTGAACCCTGTTACATACTGCGATCTACATAGACTGCGGCATATACGAGGTTAACAGCGGAGCTGGCTGTCCTTACGTACCGCCGCTTTTGCAGCGGGAGGCTGGCTATCAGTAACTGATAGCCAGCTCCCACTGCAGGATGGCGTGGGCTCACTTCTGATCCCGCGCCATCCACATGACGACAGGTTATGTCCTGTCGCGTTAAGTACCACGCTGCCAGAAAAAATTTTATAAAAGGTAAATATCTTTGAACAAAAATAAAAATAGTAGAGCAGAAAAAACTTTATAAATTTGGCATGGTAGAAATCGTATTGACCATAGAATATAATTATAATGTCATTTTTGTTGCAGTTTGTGCGCCGTAGAAACAAGACGCACCGAAAGATGGCGGAATGTCGTTTTTTTCCATTTCACACCACTTAGAATTTTTAAAAAGTTTTCAGTACATTATATGGTACTTTAAATAGCGCCATTAAAAATACAACTCGTCCCGCAAAAAACAACCCGCAGACAGCGACGTCGATGGAGAAATAAAGGAGTTAGGATTTTTTAAAAGAGGAGAGGAAAAAACGAAAAGGAAAATAAAAGGGCCGCTTCCTTAAGGGGTTAATAACCCCCCTCTGCTTTCTATCACTGACCAGTTACCCACTTACACACATTCTCCCCAGACCAAGCATTCTCAATGTATATACCAACCAATGACTCTCCTCGGTCTAGTCTAGAACTTACCTCCTCGTCGAAGCTGGTCAGGTGGGTTTGACAGCAGCGACTCCTCAAAGGCAGCAGGTGACTAGCAATTCCCGAAGGCGAGATTTTTAAAGCCTCTGGCCAGGAAGCGGCGGCTGAAGGCTACAAACAAGTACCGCGGAGCTTCAGAAGGAGAAGTGCAGTAGAGTGGACAGCGCCTGTCAGGTGATGTATTGTGCTTTTTTTATGCAGCCAGGGCTTAGTTTAGACACAAACAGTAGGACTTCCTACTGTAAAACTTGCATTGCACCGCACAAAAGCTGCAATTTTGTGCAATGCAGCACAACACAAAGAAAGCCTCCATATGGAAACATGGGCTACAAAACATAGCAAATTGCGTCTGTAGAAAAAAAAATGTTAACTCACCTAGAAGCATTGTCTGACTCTTCTCCCCATCCCCGCAGTTAACTTTTTTATTTTTCTACTGCTAGGGATGATTTTCGGGGCTTATATTTCAAGCCCCTCCCCCCTAAATCATCAGCAATGGGATGGCATCCCGGTCCTCTGTGACAGCTGTGGCAGGATATACTTTCGTCTCCGCTGCAGTCCCCTCATCACTGAACACTGTGACAGTGCTGTCACGGTGTTCAGTGATGAGGGGACCTTCGTGGAGCGGCTGCTCCATGTGTGAACAGGCAAAGCTTCATGCACAAACTTTGCCCGTTCACACATTTTCCACATAAGCGAGGAGCACATTATTTGCGCACATAGTCTGCTCGCGCCCCTTGGATGTGTCCCTGGTTTCCCGCCAGGTGGGAGACGGTAAAGCCGCCGTGACAAGTGAACTACTCTACCCCCGATGTCTGTGTGAAGGAACCCTAAATGATTGTGTTTTGATGGAATTGTACAGATAACGGCTCGCATTGAAGGTGGAAATAAATGACAGGTGCCTCTAGTTGAGGCATTTAAAGTGATTACAGTAGTTCTGGCGACCAAGGGATTTCGGGGCTGCGCTGTTATTTCACCGCAGCCAGCTGTGTGAATGGATGATAAAATTGTGAATAATAGCCACGAATTGGTCACAGTTATTCTTCGTTCAATACATTTACTGCTCTGATGGTCGTGGTTTTATAGCGCGGCCAACTTAGCGTCAAAACAGGCTATACATACTTGCCCTGCTGCTCAACCTGCTTCACGAGCCCTGGAACCCTCTTTTCAAGCCCCCATATGCCGTATATAAATCACTCTGGACTGGTCGAAAAGGCGATTCACTGCTGTTAGTGGTCCTTGATTGATGGCGCTAGCAGTCAATTGAAAGCCAGGGGTAGGGGTTGAAAAGTGCTTACTGAATAAAGCCTGATACCACTAGTACGTTCAACCACCCAACGGGCCACTCCAGGGTTGCAACTTGAAAGAAGATTCCAGCTCTGGAGGCAGCCTGAGCAGTGGAGAGGTGTGTATAGCATGCCCCCAATGTCAGCATCCCTGCCTGCTGCTAGCTTAGTACTTGCAGGGACTCTTGCAGATGTTACAAGGCTGGTATGACCAAACTTGGTAGCAGTGGTATCTTCTGCTGGGGATAGCTGAACAGTGGCCAAGTGTCACAGACTCTGCCAATCGGGATTGATTTGGTAGAGGACGCCCTTATGTCACCTACTCTCTGCTTGCACAATTGCGCCTTTGACAGCCCCTCCTATATCTGTATCAGGTCATCATCCAAAGCCCAGCCACAGACTGCACCACACTCTGTCTGGACTGTCAAGCTTCCAGTTTGTCAAACTACTATGCCCCCGACTCCAAGCATGGGAACGACCCCCAATTTATATGGCTCCGAGTCACAAATATGGCACGTGACACTCTTGCATCCTTTTGACTCCACACTGTCCGGGCCTCTTGGTGTCCCCTCTTCTCCCCACCATGAGCACTATGTGTGTACCTTCGCATGTGTTGTACAAAATACTGCCCAGTATGATACCACCGCACCTTATTGCAGTAGAACAATAAGGCCTCATGTCTACGGCACGCTTGGATTTATGGTGCAGTGTCCCACACGGAATCCACACGTACCGGCAGCCATGGGACATTTTCTTACCTCTCCGGATCTTGCGTGGGTCTCCTCCGTCCCAGATGGATCTTCTTTCTTCTGCACAGCAGATTCGTGCAGGCACTCAGTGTGTCAACTGCGGGTGTGCCGCGGGTCGGATGGCTTCTATTGACCAATTCCGCGCCGGAATCCGCAGAAAATGGAAGATGCTGCAATTTTTGGGGGGGACCTGATGGTCCACAAATCAAATCTGCATGTTTTAAATCCATTTGCGGACGCCCATGCATCCCTATGGGCGCCCTGATTTGTGGATCATCCAAATCAAATCCGCCCACAGACATTGGGCCTAAACTATTAATACACACAGTGTTCAAATCAACAGTATTCCCATGGGGGGGCCCTACCTTAGACTGGCTTCACACGAGCAGGATTGTATTTGCGCACGCATGAGCGCCACGGATTTGTGGAATGAACAATGCTTTTTTTCACACGCATCAGCATATATTTTGCTGGTTTTTGCTCTATTTGAAAAAGCGCTGATGCTCCAGCCATTGAAATGGCTCATTATTCTAATGAGTTCCAGATGTCTTCTATTTCCTGCGGAATTGCGCAGTGTTTCACGCATCTCCTAGCGTATTGTGCGCACCCCCATTGACACACATGTGGAATCGACGAACTCCACTGGTTCTATTCACTGCATATTGCATGCGCAAATCCGCCTGTGTGAAGCCAGCCTTACATTGTATGGTATTTCAGTATTTCAGACCCCTTTAGTTTTGCCCCGGGTCATACTTTTCCTAAAGGTGCTTTTACACGGAACGATCATCGTTTAAAAAAACAACGAACGGTAATTCATTCGCTTGTCCTTCATTTTATGTAAGCATGAAAATCACTGTTCACTAAGGCTGGGTTCACACGGGGCGGATTCCCGTCGGAAATCTCGCGGTTTGGCCGCAGCAAAAACCACGAGATTTCCGCCGGGAGAACCGCCGCGGTTTAAGCCGCGGTGGCTTTGAAACGGCCCGGCCGCTTGCTTTTCCGTTGTGGCCGGCGCTCCCATAGAGGAGAGCGCGGCCGCGACGAAAATAAACAAAAAAAAAGTAAATAGAAATGCTGCATCTTCTGAAACCGCGGCCGGACTTACCGCAGCGGATTGGCCGTCCCGTATGGATGAGATTTCTGAGAAATCTCGTCCACATGGCTGGCTAATGCCGAGATTAGCGGCCGCGGGCGGATTTGCCGCGGCCAAATTCCGCGCGGCAAAACCGTGGCAAATCCGCCCTTTGTAAACCCAGCCTAAATGTTCGGTTTAGACACAGGCTAACTTCAGACGGGCGCTATAGCACTCGCGAACATGCGATTTTCCTGTGGATGTGAAGCGTTTTTATGTCAAAACATCCTCACATCGCTTTGTGTGCGTCTCGCAAAACACACAAATGTCGCACCATTTTCTCGCCCGTGTGAAGTCGGCCAGTCTACTGGCTTTTTAAACTTTATTGCGAATGACCGTGGCGACTCAGAAGCGGTCATGCGCAGTACAGTTTTTTTCCCCATTGCATTTCCCGTGCCATTGCAGAGGCCGTCTGTGTGGAGTCCGCAGCAAAATAGAGCATGCTGTGATTTTTCTTCTGATTGCAGAAATCACAATTTGTAATCCGCAACTGTGAAGGAAAAATCGGAACTACATGACTTTCAATTCCTGGCTTTTGCCGCCAAAAGTTTGCGCAGATGGCGAACGTGGATTACGCACTTAGAATCCGTTTGTGTGAGACATTGAACGGAACGATCCTATTAAAAAAAAAAAGATTAATCTTTGTGTTTAAACTGACCGACTGAGCGAACAATTTTTCGCTATGTGTAAAGGTAGAACCGAACCCGCTCTTGTATAAGCTCTGCTACATTGCCTGGCAGAAGATTGTTATGCAACACACTGCCCTCTAGTGGTCCCACACCATACTGCAACTCCTGCTTCCTGCATGTAAATAAGCAGAGTCGCAGGCCACCTGCTGATTGGCTGCAGTGTATGACTGACAGCCGGAGGAGGGAAGGCGCCTTTGCAGCCCACCACAACCTGTGTACAGTATCTGCTGCTTGTCTGTGGATCTGTCTGATCAGCTGCAAACATGACTGTCAAGCATCTAGACCAAGGCCAGCACTACCGGCCACGAATGGCATTCCTGAAAAAGGTAAGAAGTGTGTGCATGGTGCAGAGGGCAGCTGGCATGGCCATTCAGGTGGCAGGTGTCATACATGTTCTGCACCTGTCTACCCTTCACCTTGACCCCATCTGTCAGCTGTCACCTGTTGTGCCTCATACACCTGGAGGGCGCAGAATATAGCAAATGTCTAGATATGTTATTGTTATGCTTTAATTTGATACATTGTTGCATTTAGAACAGTGAGGATGACAGCGTCTAGTTCTGTCTGTGTGGGGAGATGTAGTGGCCCTCCCTAGAGCCCACTGCTTGCATAGTAAAGATGGAGATACCTAGTGATCGCTGGCTCCTCCAGGTGGGTCGTTACATTGCAAGCTATGTCACCGATCAGGGATCAACTGGTGTCCAGACCGGCGAATGACCCTCCTCAACTCCATAGAGAGCATTTACTAGTCAGTGCGGAGTATGGATGATGATAAAAGGCTCCGTCATCCCATCACCTGTGTTGTGTACAAAGCGTACGTGCAAAGGTGCACGCTTCAGCGCAACTTATTTGTGCTATGAATGGGGTTTATTTGCACGCATATCGGCAAATTTAAATGTACTTTTTGCGCACGCTGGGCATTTTCGTTTGCGCACAGCAAACGCACACGACCTGATTGTAATGGCTATTTAGCCTAATGAAATCCAGACGTGTCCTTTTTTTCATGGAATTGCGCCGTGTATTGCAGATTAGCACATGCTTTGACTGTAAATTTGCGCACATTTAATAGACTTCTATAGGAACCCTTGGTGTTCAAATGCACACAAGATAGAGCAAAAATGTGAAAAAATGGAAAATGTATACGAAGCCTCAGGGTAGCTTCACACGGCCGATCGCGATATCGGCGCAAGAAAATCGCGTCTTTTTCCTTCACAATTTTCCCGCAAGAAAGACAATAAAACTTTCTAATGTTAAAAATGCATTGCATTGCACAAAAATCGCAAGTTCATGCAGTGCGATGCAATAAAACGAAGGATCCATAGGGAAACATTGGCGATTAAAAAACAGAGCGAATCGCAGAAGGATAATAATAATAATCTTTATTTATATAGCGCCAACATATTCCGGACATGTTGCGATTTTTTTTTTCATGCAACCTCGCATGAGTGAAAACATTGCAATAGATTGAAAGGCCTGGGTTTCATAATTCTGCGTCCTCACGCGTTCTTGCATCACGTGATTTTCTGGCCCGCGTGAAACCGGCCTACGGGCTCCTTCACACAAGAGCATGCATATGCGCTCATACAGCGCTGCGTTTTTTGCGGAATGAGCAGTGCTTTTTCACGCATGTATCTGCCTATTTAATTGCACTTTTTCCGCCCGCAGGACGTGTACATTTGCGTGCGACAATCAAGACGCAGGACTTGAAACAGCTTTTTCCAGCGCAATTATACTTCGAATTACGCATATTGCATGTGCATTTGCACCCCCATTGACTTCTATGGGGACCTTTGGTGCACAAATGCACAGATAAGTAGAGCATGCAAAGTTTTGTTTCTTTTTTGGCACTGCCGAATGTGTGTGAAAATACGGAAATGTGAACAAACCCATTGAAATCAATGGGTTCTACTCTCTGCGTATTGTGGGTGCAAATAGGTCCGTGCGAAGGAGCCCTTCGGATAATGCATCTTCTGCAGGGTCTTGTCTTGGGGTCTCATCAGTCAGTTGTATGAGGTGTGATGTTCAGGAGGCGCCCATTTAAAAACTGATTACGCCCCACTGAATTAAGAATAAAAACACTTCGCCTCAGTTCTCTGCGCACTGCGTATACGGCTGGTGATGGCGACCTGTGCAGTTTTTTGGGGGCAGAGTTGGGTTGTTCTCCATGTTTTTAATGGAATATTCAACTGCATAGTATTCTCTGTGTGATGTCATCGCTTCACTGGTGATGTCATTATCTGGAGGCAGCTCCCCAGGAACATGGAGAGGAGCTTATTACAGGGCTGTAATCTGTGTTATCCGTGTCTCTTGCATCCTTGGATTATCCAGTTGATGAGGGTTAGAGTTATTCCTTGTGACAGGACCAGCTGGCCACTATGGCCGGTGTACAAGGTAGATCAGAGGTCACGTGCAAGTGATGGTCAATCCGGTCCTGATTATATGCCATTGTGGAGTATAAAGAATGGTTTCATATAAATCATCCTTAAGACGACTTCTCAAAATGTGCAGCTAGAGAGCGCCGTCTGCTGCCTACCCGTGTATGTACTGTATAGTCTACTCATTCTCCGCTCTGCGTGTTTGCTCTCTTCTTGGCGTGCTCTGCACAATCTACCGCCGTACGTTCCCTGTGTACATTCTGAGTTTCAGGGCTTCTTTCTTGCAGCGCTAAGAACCCTTTTTAGCATTTAGTGGGATAAAAATATTACATTTGGTCGCATCAATATCTCCGCTATCAGTAAATTGGTAATCATGTTGACCAATCGGGGTAAAAACGGCGGTGGGTGTTCAAGCGTATTTGCTACAGTCGCAGCGCCACTATAGTCTGTGGTGGAATCTATATAACATTACGTGCCTTCTCCGCGGCGGTCAGCAAGTTGTCATTAATACAATGCAGCCCTGATGATAATGGCGCATGGTCACTTCATCTCAACCAGTGCAGAGGTGTAGCCAGGTATTCCTTCACCCCGGGGCAAAGAAATAGAGGCACGAGAATACAACTGCAGTATGTGCAGCTCCCCGCACACGGACGGAGTATCCGCATGTTGTGTGACTCACTCTCACCCGTGTGAATGCACCTTAAGGCTGGGATCACACGGGGTGTAATTGCTGCAGAATTTTCGTGCAGACTTTCTGCATGGAAATTCCACCCGCAGCTTTTTATCCCAGGATTAGCCAAAGTGGATGAGATTTGCAAAAATCTCATCCACACACTGCGGCCAAGCCGTGCTGAAATTGACATGCCGCACGGAATTCAAAAACGCAGCTTGTCAATTTTTTCCTCGTTTCCGCGACGGCCTCTCTCCTCTCTATAGGGAGAGATGGCCGCAGCAGAATACAGGCGGCAAAACCACTCCTAAATCCGCGGCGAAAGGGTTCTGAAGCTGCATTTTTCCTGCGGAAATTGTGCGGTATTTCCATGCAGTCACTCCACGAAATTTTTGTACCGTGTGACCCCAGCCTAAGGACTTATACAGTAAAACATGCACAGGCGCATGCAAATACGCAACTCCCGTTGCATAAATAAGTAGCACAAATGCCTAACGCCGGTCTCTCATGGGAGTACTGTCATTTCGAGTCACGCTCGTAACATACTATACCAATATCCCATTGATTTCTATTGGACCGCTCAGACCTGCGTTTTTTTTTCTGCACCTGTATTAATCGTATGAAAAAAATTGCGGCATGTCTTATCTTGGTGCCTAATAGACACATGTATATGCCAAGATAGTGTACGGGGATTGGCGTCATGCAGCAAGTACGCATGTCAGCACATACTTGCTGTGCACTCGCACACGAGAGACTCGCGCATGCTACTTACAGCCGTGTGAGCCTAGCCTTACACTGAGGAGCTGGGAGCATGCTGCACTGGCCTTAGGCTTGGTTTACATCACGATTTTGCCGTAAGCTGAGGCTTATGTTCGGGCACATATACTACATCTGATTGCTCCAACTTTTTTTTTTCATTAGATGCTCCAACGCTGAAATATCCTGCTTGCCGCGCGTCCAGATGGCAGATCAGGTCCTGCCGTGGTCTGGTCGCTCTCCACCTTCTGCAGTCTATTAACATGCCCCTCTGAGATGTGGATCCTAGTTGACAATCTCAAGTGCCGCACTATTGCCTACAGCGCATGCGTGAGGCGTCACTTACAGATGCAGCAAAATGTAGCTTGATTGTGATAACTTTCTGCCACAAGTTATCTGAAGTCATGAAAAAACTACTCTTGACACAACAAAACCGAGCAATTCAAAGTGTAAGTAAACTGTGGCACGGAAAGTTATCCGAATGTGCTAAAAGTCATGTTAAACTCTGATCCATCTGTTTGATGTGGATGAGAGTCACTGCACGTGGGCCGGGTCCCCTGGTGCAGCGCAGGTGCTTAGCAGTACGGTGTCACAGAGGGGCATGTTAAAAGACTGAAAGGGGTTGTCTGGTTAACTAGACAACCCCACTTCAATAGGGACCCTTCTATTAATCCCTTGACAATTACGTCATTGAAGTTTGGGGTGCATACTGTTGCGCAAGATGCGTGCACGTCGCACATTTAGAAGCCCAAATTCTGGATCTAAATGAGCAACTGGCAACACTGAGAGCCATTGACAACATGGAAAGGAGTTTGCTGCTCACTGAGCAGACACTCGCTGGGGTAGAGGCGGGGGCGGATGGTAGTACAGAAGAGCAGGGGGAGCAGGCAGTCAGCTGGGTGTCAGATAGAAGGAGGCGTAGAGGGAATAGATCCAGGGAGGCTGGTCCTGAACTGGCACAACCCAACATGTCTGCAACGTTGGCAGATGAGGGCGATGCCATTACAGAGCCAGCACCACTGCAGCACGACACGCCCTCTGAACGCCAGGGGGATGACTGCTCCAGTGAGACAGGGACGGGGAGTGCAGGGCAGGCTAGACAGGTTCTAGTGGTGGGGGACTCAATTATTAGGGGGACAGAGAGGGCAATCTGCCATAAAGACCGGAATCGTCGAACGGTGTGTTGTCTTCCTGGAGCTCGAGTTCGACACATCGCGGATCGGATTGACAGATTACTGGGAGGGGCTGGTGAGGTTCCGCAGTCATGGTGCACGTTGGCACCAATGAACAAATTAGAGGTCAATGGAGGGCCCTCAAAAATGATTTCAGGGACTTAGGGTCCAAGCTCAGGGCAAGGACCTCCAGGGTAGTTTTCTCGGAAATACTACCTGTACCTAAAGCCACACTAGAAAGGCAGCAGGATCTTAGGGAGGTAAACAAGTGGCTCCGGAGTTGGTGTAAGAAGGAGGGATTTGGGTTCCTGGAGAACTGGGCTGACTTTGCTGTCGGCTACAGGCTCTACCGTAGGGATGGGCTGCATCTTAATGGGGAGGGTGCAGCTGTGCTGGGGGATAAGATGGCTAGAAAGCTGGAGGAGTGTTTAAACTAGGGACTGGGGGGAGGGTAAAATGAGAAATAGTGGGGTAGCCAGTGTAACTAGCGATCCAGGTCCAAGCACAGTTAGAACTGATAGATCAGCCATAAGTACGAATAGCAACAAAACAAATTTAAAAAACAAAAAAAATGATATAAATTGTATGACCACGAATGCACGAAGTCTGATCGGTAAAGTAGGTGAACTTGAAGCGAGAGTGACTGATGAAAACTATGATATAGTCGGAATTACTGAAACATGGCTTGATGATAAGTGCGATTGGGCGGTGAATTTGCAGGGGTACAATCTCTTCAGAAGGGACCGAAGGAACCAGAAAGGGGGAGGGGTATGTCTGTACGTCAAATCGTACTTGAAGCCGAGGCTACGGGAGGATATAGGGGTAGGAGACGAACAGGTGGAATCTCTGTGGGTAGAAATACAGGGAGGAAAAAATAACAAAATCCTGATAGGGGTCTTCTATAGACCACCAAAAGCAACAGAAGAAACTGAAAACTTACTACTAAGGCAGATAGAAGAGGTGTCAAAGCGCAACAAAGTAATTATCATGGGGGACTTTAATTATCCAGATATAACATGGGAGAAGGAAACCTGCAAATCTCACAGGGGTGATAAGTTTTAGAGAGTAATTAAAGACAATTACCTGAACCAACTTGTGCAGGAACCAACAAGAGGGAGGGCCATTCTGGACCTAGTACTAACCAACAAACCGGAACGTATAAAGGGGGTACAGGTTGAGGGGCACTTGGGGAACAGTGACCACAATATAATCAACTTCCAGCTGTCATTCAATAGGAAGCCTTATCAAGGAGCGACAAAGAAACTAAACTTTAGTAAAGCAAAATTTGATGAGCTTAGAACTACAATCGGTAACATTAATTGGGACAACATCCTCAAAAATATCAGTACAGAGGACAAATGGGAAAAGTTTAAAAGGATCCTAATCACCTCATGTGAGCAGTTCATTCCCTTTAAAAATAAAAGAAACTCAACTAAAAGGAAACCAATGTGGCTCGACAAGACGGTACGAGGGGCAATAAACGAAAAGAAGAAAGCGTTCAAACTACTAAAGCAACAAGGCAGCGAAGAAGCGCTAAAATCATACAGGGAAAAAAACAAAATATGCAAAGATAAGATCAAAACTGCCAAGGAGGAGGCAGAAAGACTGATCTCCAAAGAGAACGAAAACAACCCAAAGCTATTTTTCAACTATATTAATAGCAAAAGGATTTGCAGGGAGAGCGCTGGCCCTTTAAAAAATAATGCAGGAGAAATCATTGATGATGACGAAGGGAAAGCAAATCTACTAAACAGTTTCTTCTCAAGTGTATTCACAAACGAAAAGGAAATGCCACACGAGATGCAGGGGAATAAAATGAACCCCTCACAAAATATCTCATACCTAACGTAGGAGGAGGTGCAGAAGCGTCTAAAGAAAACTAAAATTGATAAATCGCCGGGCCCAGATGGATTACACCCAAGGGTACTAAGGGAACTAAGTGACGAGATAGCTAGGCCGCTATACCTAATATTTCTAGACACTATCAAGACCGGTGTAGTACCATTGGATTGGCGCATTGCCAACGTGGTTCCAATTTACAAAAAAGGGAGCAAAAGTGAGCTTGGTAACTAGAGGGCAGTAAGTCTCACTTCAGTAACGGGAAAAATTTTCGAGGGGATTCTGAGAGACGCCATCGATGAGTACCTCAAGGAGAACAAGGGAATAACTCCTCACCAGCATGGATTCATGAAGGGTCGCTCATGTCAGACAAATCTAATCAGTTTCTACGATGAAGTAAGCTCTAGGCTGGACCGGGGAGAATCTATTGATCTCGTATATCCGGATTTCTCTAAAGCCTTTGACACCGTGCCACATAATAGGCTAATATACAAAATGAGGCAGCTCGGACTGGGCGAAAACATGTGTAGCTGGGTAAAAAAATGGCTCAATGATAGAAAGCAGAGGGTGGTAATAAATGGTTCGTACTCTGATTGGACCACAGTCGCTAGCGGGGTGCCACAGGGTTCAGTATTAGGGCCCATTCTGTTCAACATATTTATCAACGACCTGATAGAGGGGCTGCACAGCAAAATATCAATATTTGCAGATGACAAAAAATTATACAATATAATTAATGCAACGGAGGACAATGTGTGGCTACAAACGGACCTGGATAAGATGGGGGCTTGGGCAGAAAAATGGCAAATAAAGTTCAATGTTGAAAAATGTAAGACTATGCACATGGGCAGGAGAAACGGATGTCACAAATATTCACTTAATGGGGTACCACTAGGGAAAAGTGATATGGAAAAGGATCTGGGGGTACTAGTGGATAATAGACTAAACTGGAGTAACCAATGCCAGTCAGCTGCTGCAAAGGCAAATAAAGTCTTGGGGTGCATTAAAAGAGGTATAGGGGCGAAGGATGAGAACATTATCCTTCCATTATATAAGGCACTAGTCAGGCCTTACATGGAATACTGCGTACAATTCTGGACACCGGTGCTCAGGAAAGATGTCACAGTGCTGGAGGGGGTTCAAAGAAGGGCAACTAAACTAATACATGGAAAGACGGGACTGGAATACCCAGAGAGGCTATCCAAATTGGGACTATTTACTCTAGAAAAAAGAAGGTTAAAGGGGTTGTCTCGCGCCGAAACATTTTTTTTTTTTTCAATAGGCCCCCCGTTCGGCGCGAGACAAACCCAAAGGATGGGTTAAAAAAAAAATATATATATATATTACTTACCCGAATCCCCGCTCTGCGACGACGTCTTTCTTCCTTCTCCAAGATGGCCGCCGGGATCTTCACCCACGATGCACCACGGGTCTTCTCCCATGGTGCACCGTGGGCTCTGTGCGGTCCATTGCCGATTCCAGCCTCCTGATTGGCTGGAATCGGCACACGTGACGGGGCGGAGCTACGATGACGTCACGGGACCAGCTCTCCGGCACGAGCGGCCCCATTCACCAGGCAGAAGACCGGACTGCGCAAGCGCGTCTAAAAACGCCAGAAGACAGCGAATTTAGACGGATCCATGGCGACGGGGACGCTAGCAACGGAGCAGGTAAGTGAATAACTTCTGTATGGCTCATAATTAATGCACGATGTATATTACAAAGTGCATTAATATGGCCATACAGAAGTTTATAACCCCACTTGCTGCCGCGAGACAACCCCTTTAAGAGGCGACCAAATAACCATGTATAAGTACATGAGGGGACAATACAAGGATCTCTCCCAGGATCTGTTTATACCCAGGACTGCAACGGTAACAAGAGGGCATCCTTCTACGATTAGAGGAAAGTAGGTTTCATCACCAACATAGAAGGGGATTCTTTACTGTAAGAGCAGTTAGACTGTGGAACTCTCTGCCTGAGGAAGTGGTGATGGCAAAATCCATAGAGGAGTTTGAAAGGGGACTTGATGTCTTTCTGGAGAAGAAGGACATTATAGGATATAAATCTTTGGTTAATTGTCAATCCGGGTATACAGGCAGGTAGGAACCATTAGGGGTTGATCCACGGAACCGTCTGATTGCCATTAGGGAGTCGGGAAGGAATTTTTTCCCTAAAAGGGCTAATTGGCTTCTGGCCTTGGGGTTTTTTGCCTTCCTCTGGATCAACAAAGGAGGATAGACAGGCTGAACTAGATGGACATTGTCTTCATTCAGCCTTACATACTATGTTACTATGAGGATCAGGGGTTTCTTACAGCTTGTACCTGCCCTCCAGAGCTGCGATCTGAACTCCCGCTGATTTCAGCTGTTATCCCTTTAAATGCTACTGTCAATACTGACAACGGCATTTAAACACCTCGACCGGAGTTTGGGGGTCCCGGACGCGCCCCCCCCCCCCCCCCACGAGATTGCAGGGTCCAGTGTGGTTGCCATGGTAGATTACCTAACAAGTCATGCCTGCAGCGTGGCTTTATAGACTGCCTGTCAGATTGCGGTATGTGGTAATACTATGGCATTACATCATACTGCAGAAGCAATAAACCATCGCAAGTTCATGTCCCCTATGGGGACTAAAAAAAGAATATTTACAAATCAGTTTAAAAAAGTTTTATTAATTATTAAAAAATTAAAAAGTAATAAAAGTTTACAGAAAAAACGCTTCCCCATATTTACTGCATTTTTCGCTCTATAAAATGCACTTTTTTACCTCCAAAGTGTGTGGGGAAGGGGGTGTGGGGGAAGAGGTGGCAGAAAAGTTGGTGCATCTTACAATGTGAATGTGCTGAAATTCAAGCTGGCTGACACTATTGCATGTCCGCACATCCAGCTGGCACTATTGCAGGATCGCTTGTCCGCATATCCATAGCAGGGGAGGAGAGCAGTTCTCTATCTCCTCTGCACTGCCGCCTGTATGTACCGCTGATTGCTGGTGAGCACCGGCGGGAACTGCTGCTGCTCCTCCGCCTCCACCAATCAGCTTACTGCATTCCTCCTGCCGTATCATGAGCGCCACTGATACAGAGCTCCACTGCTATGGAAGAGAAAGAAAGCCGTTGTAGTTGCCCTCCGTCACCCTGCACTTTCTCCTGCACTGTCACCTGAAGTCCCTGGGTGAGTTCAAAATACTTTTTTCCTATTCTCCTCCTCTAAAACCTATATGCGTCTCACCATCTGATGGGTCCTACAGAGCGCAAAATACAGTATAATAAAGGAAAAAAACGTGTTTGGTATCCCTGCGTCCATAAAAAGTCTGATCTATCAAAATAATGCATTATTTATCCTGCACAGTGAACATCATCAGAAAATATACAACGTTAGGATTGCGCCGTCTCCTAGAAAAAATGTAGTAAAAAGCGATCAAAAAGTCATATGTGCTCTAAAATGGTACTAATAGAAACTGCAGGACATCCGATTAAAAACGAGCCCTCTCAGTACTAAGTCGACAGAAAAATAAAAGAAGGTATGGCTGTCAGAAAATAATTTAATTTCTTTCCAAAGATATTTTATTTTTTAAAAGCAGTACAGCAAAAAAAAAAAAAGTTATCATATAATGCTGAGGTCTGTACATCATATAAGCAGAATCCCCCCACCCTCTCCAAAGATGGCAGAAATGTGGGGTTTTTTTCAACTTACTCCACTTAGAATTTTGTAAAAGTTTTTCAGTACATTATATGGTACATTAAATAGTACCATTGAAAAATACAACTCGTCCCGCAAAAAACAACAAGCCCTCATACAGCTACATTGAAGGTTATATAAAAGAGTTATGATTTTTTTTTTAACGTGGGGAAGAAAAAACGAAAATGAGGGGAAAAAAATCTGCGTCCTTAAGGGTGACTACCCATCAGCATTTTTTTTCACTGTGAAATTCGCAGCGTTTTACCGCGATATTGCGGTTTTGTGCGATCGCTTTTTTAGCTTAACATGTCCCATAGCCCAAAGACCCCTGCAGGAAAAGAAAACCGCTGCGAATTTCACAGTAAAAAAAACGCTAGTGGGTAGTCACCCTAAGGGGTTAAAATAACAAACAGAGCTATACTTACCCTCCTGCCACCAGGATCCAACGCTGTAGTCCTGCTCTGGTCCCCACGTTTGTTGATAATGTCACAGGAAATCAGTAACGTTCCTGAACTCCTGGCATCATGGCGCTCGAGGTGTGGGTGTCGATACAAGGAGAATGAGCCGTGATGCTGCAGCCTCTCATTGGCTGCAGCGGTCACCTGATTTCTTGTGATGTCATCTGTCACAGCAATCAATGGGATCACAGCGGGGCTGCAGATCTGGATCCCGGCAGTGCTAGAAGGGTAAGAATAATTCCGTTTATTATTTTAGGGGCCCTATTTAGTTGGGGTTGTCCTATACCCTGACTTCTTAAAGTAGAGAGAAGCCGGACCGATGCAGAAGATGATCCGCTCATCAGATGATTTGCAGTCATTTGCATACTGCGCAGCAAACCGGATATTTCAGCATTTGAGCACCTGATGAAAAATTGAAAGGTACAGTTCATCCTCTGCCTCCGGCACGTCCTATATGACAATCCGCTTACACTCCTTATGGACCTACTTTAAACGAGTCAGCTTGCGATTCCGTTGACCGCCGCTTATTACGTGCATACTATCCGTTCTTATAAAGGGACTTTAGTAAAACTGATCATCCTCTGTACAGCAGATATGGCATCCACCCTGCAGTCAGGCTGCTCTACAGAGCCTGCACTAAAACTCTTGTCTACAGCGATGCAGCAGAGCTGAGCATGTGCGATAAATGCAATAAACCAGCAGCGCATCCTTGTTGGGGCTTATTCACACAAACGAGATTATTGTGCGTTTTTTCCTTTCTCCTATATTTGGGCACATTGAACACATGGAGCATTATTTTCATCTGCAAGCGAGAACGATGCGTTTTTGTTTTTTTTTCCCCCATTGAACATAATAGGAAGTGGTCTTTATCTTTTCAAAGCAAATTTTACGCAAAAACACACGTTCACAAGTGTGATATTGGGCCAAAGTTTCCCAACCCGAACTCGGGCTCGCCCGTGTAATTGTACCCTTAGATTGGGGAATCTTTTCTATCCCAAGACGAGCGTCTGCCCTGATGGTATTTTATCATGACACTGGCTAATCCCACACGTTTGATAATCTGGCGCATAAATGTGTAAGAAGTAATGAGGTCTACTGTCCTATAATCTAGGACGTCTGATAATCCGGCACCTGTCAGGTCACACAGCTGCCTGATTAATATATGTTACTGTATATGTATATTATGACTCCAATATACGCCGGTACTTTCGTCTAGAGCCAGGATTCCAGGATGACATTGACTGCCCGCTGCTCGCTCATCGCTGCCCCTTATAAGGATATTTTGCCGACCCGTAATATCAGAATAATAATGACCACCTCTTTCTTATACATACATGCATATGTGTGATTATTGTCAGCCGCTCCTCTTATAATGTGCAGGAAATTGTAAAAGGCAAGGGCAACCAGCGCTCCGGGGTATATCCTCAAATAATACAATATGGCAGCATACCCAGAAGGAAGGATATGACTTCCTAGGGGGAGTGATGGAACAAAGTTCCCCAAACCCTCTTGTTCCAAGTTAACTGCCAAGACTTATCAGGAAACAGGGCAAGCGCCAACAGGAGCAGCCGAGCCGTTTATTGCCAAGGTAATGCAAGTCCATACATCCGGGCCAAAAGGGTGCCGCGCATTTCGGAGGTGAACTCACGGTGACAATCACCTCCTTTCTCAAGGAGAATATAGAACAGACAATAAAAGGCATCCAGGTTTTATACAAACCTGCACTGATGATGGTGAGAGGAAAACCGCTGTAACCATTTTGTCTCAATGGGCTCCAGGAGCCAGAAGTGAGTTAAGACCAGAAGTCTCTCTAGGCTTCACTGGCCAAAAACCGCTGTACATTAAAATTAGTCAAATCTCTATTTTCTTTGGTAATCCGTCTGAAAGCAATCTGCCAAACTTGAAACCAATGAAACTAGAGAGAATTATTTCCATAGGAATCAATGTAAATCCAGTGAATTCGTTCTAGACATTCCAATTTTTGGGGGTGGGGGGGGGCTGAAATGTAAGCCCTCTCCCATAAATAAGCCCTAGCTACACTACATGAAAAAAAAAAAAAATTACTCGCCTCGTAGGCAGCGACCCCATCCCTCTCACTGCTCTCCAGGCAGGCTTCCACTTCGGCTTTAGCGCTGAAACACCATTCTCTTCCTGGTATCGTGGGTTGAATACCCCGCCTCCAGGAAGAGAATGCTGTGATTGGCTCAGGCCACAGCCTGAGCCAATCACAGCCGGTGCTTCATGAGCCAATCACAGCCATTCAATGAATGACATTATTGAATGGCTGTGATTGGCTCATCAAGCACTGGCTGTGATTGGCTGAGTCACAGTGCTCCTGAACCAATCACAGTATTCTCTTTCTAGAGGCGGGGTATTCAACCCCAGTTACCAGGAAGAGAATGGTGTTTCAAGGCTGAAGCTGACACGGAAGCTTGCCGGAGCGCCTGGAGATCCACCTGATAGGTCAAGTGGGCCAGCATCCACCGGCAAAACTAGAAGCAGGCAGCGAAACTGGAGGTTAAATTCTGGCTAGGAAAATCGGCAAAACTGTAAACCGTCGAAAGGAGAAGACAACGAAAGTAGAGGTTTGACTGTAGTAAGTTCAATATTGACTTAAAAGGGTTCTGTCATTAAGAAAAAAAAATTCTATACTTGCCTATTCTTTCACTGTGAGTCTACTTACCAGATCTTTGCCTCACCTATCTTCTCCTGTCTCCTGCAGTCCAGGGGGGACGGGGGTCACTTTACCTCCAGCTGGCTGATTCCTCTCCTTCCTGCCTGGCAATGTACATTACGTCACAGTTCACAGTCTAGCAGGGAGGATGCCAAGCTATTGCAGAGACTGAGCATGCCCTCTGTCTCTGAAATAGATCAGCATTCTTACCTAGCTAGTTAACACTATGTCACAGGAACGTGACCTTCACTGACCTACAGGAAGAGAATGCAAGGAATGCAGCCTTCATAACAAACCGGCCATCATGCTTTGAGATGACCCAGGGCAGTGGAGAAGCTCAGCGATGAGAAGTTGTGGTAAGGAGACTGATGGGGAAGAAATAGGTGAGTATAAAAATTTTTTTTATGACAAAAGCCCTTTAAGTATGGGTGTTACACTATAATGTTAAAAAGAAAAGTTTGAGCAACTGCGTGCAGAGTTTGACCTACCACACAGACAGTTCTTCAAATTTCTCCAACTCAGGCATGCCTATCAGGCAGAAGTGGGGCTTAAAGATACTGAGCTAAAGAAATTCATACCAGCAGATATCATAGGCACGGCCACCAACACAAGGGGGAAAATATCACAGCTATACACATGCATACAGAGCAAAATAGGCGAACGGTATCCCCTGGCAACAAAGAGCAAATGGGAAGGAGACATTGGACCAATAGAGGAATCATTATGGGATGAGATTCTACAGGCGACACCCAGACTCTCCCTAAGTGAATCCCACAGACTCTCACAATTGTACCTACTATACAGTGTATACCGAACGCCATTGTTCTTATATAATATAGGCCTGAGAGAGTCTCCCTTATGTAATAAATGTAAAACCCAAACAGCAGATCTAATACACATGATGTGGCGATGTCCAAAACTAAAGAGGTATTGGATAGAAGTGTGTGAACTAATCCATAATGTGTATGGGGTAACTCTAGCCCCTTCATGACATGGCCTATTTTGGGCTTAAGGACGCAACAATTTTTGGTATTTTTCTATCTCTGTTTATCAAAAGGCATAACTTTTTTATTTTTCCGTCGTTGCGGCCGTATAAGGGCTTGTTTTTTGCGTGGCGAACTGTAGTTTTTATCGGTGCCACTTTTGGGTAGATAGACTATATTGTAAAACTTTTTTTTTTTTTTATGATAACAGGGAGAGAAAACGCATCAATTCTGCCATGGATTTTTTTATTTATTTTTTACAGCGTTAATCATGCAGCATAAATGAGACATTCCATTTTTTCTGCGGGTTGGTACAGTTACAACGATACCAAAATTCTTACATTTTTTTTAGGTTTTCCCACTTTTCTGTTGCAGCGGGACGCCGGCTGTGACTGACAGCCGGCTCCCGCTGCAGGATAGCGCGGGATCACATATGACCTCGCGCTATCTCCAGGACGTAAGTTTACGTCCTGTTGCGGGAAGTACCAGGCTGCCAGGACGTAAACTTACGCCCTGCAGCGGGAAGGGGTTAAAGCACACTCCACTGGTATGTATCCTAGGCTATGTAGACGACATACCTTTAGATGAAAATGAAAAACTAGCAATAGCCAGAATTTTATATTTGGCCAGAAAACTAATAGCGCAACACTGGCTGGACGAAACTCCCCCCAATTCGAATGAACTCAAAAACAAGGTCACACAAATTTTAATGTGGGAGAAAAGTGTTTATTACAAGAGAAAAACACCACAAAAGTATTACGATATTTGGCTTAAATGGCGACATACCTTTGGTCTTATTGGCTCGGACTTACTCAGAAACTAAGATAGTAAATGTACTAAAACAATTGTTGTTTGGGGAGAGGGAGGGAGAAAGAATAGCATCACCATGGTCACGGAATTAAAGGGGTTGTCCCGCGGCAGCAAGTGGGGTTATGCACTTCTGTATGGCCATATTAATGCACTGTGTAATATACATCGTGTATTAAATATGAGCCATACAGAAGTTATTCACTTACCTGCGCCGTTGCTAGCGTCCCCGTCGCCATGGTGCCGTCCAACTTCAGCGTCTAATCGCCCGATTAGACGCGCTTGCGCAGATGGGTCTTTTCCCTTCGGCTCGGTTCGGCAGCAGCGGCGTTCTGGCTCCGCCCCCTTGTACGCGTAGCTCCGCCCCTGTCACATGTGCCGATTCCAGCCTCCTGATTGTCATTGAAAATGGTGCAGTTCTCGTTCAAGTGCGGTGCCATCGCTATCCCCTGCTGCGGCTGTGACAGCTGCAGCACTAGATTCCTTGTATGTGAAACCCCTGGATGCCGTCACATCAAAGAATTAGCAGAGATTTACATCAATTAATGACAAGTTCTTCTGACTCTCTTCCCATATATCAATGTGATCATATAAGGGCATGTTTACATCTTTGCTAGAAACTCAGTTAGGAGCCTCCAACATTGATTCGTCATGCTGCGCTATTTCATTAAGGAAAATGCCGGAAGCCTGACAGACTCCATTATGGTCAATGGGTCTTTCCAGAGATGTTTGAGTCCAGCATTTGTCAGATCCGGCTGCGCTGGTAGTTTCATTCAGCTCTGAGGATGGAGTTGAACAACGGAAATTAAGCGAGGGCATGGGTGCAAATGTGAATGTGGCCTAAAATGGGATCAAATCTACTTAAAATCACAGATAAAGGCCACACAAAGAGGTTGGATCACAATTGCAAGTTATCCCCTGTCTACAGAATAAGGAGATATCTTGCTGGTCGTATGAGACCCCTGTAGGTCCCAGTCACCAGCTCTACATTCACTTTCAATGGGACTGCGGAGATACCCAAGTGGGTACCACTTAGCTATCTCCGTGAGCCCCATTGAAAGTGAGTTAAGCCCTAACCGCGCCTGCCTATCCAGCGCTTCATTCACAGTGACGTCACAATGCCTCAGAACTTGCAGATTGCAATCGTATCTAAATGTTGCTTACAGTTTATGCAACTTCTACAGCCACTTGGTCTGTGCCCCAGTTATCTAGTCTTCTCATCTGGACATGGTGGGGAGGGAGACCCTCTCCTTCTCCTAAACACATGGGGTCTTTCGCTGGGCCCCACAGTTGTTCACAGCCATCCTCCTATCGCTAACCTAACTAGGCCTCATCGGTTTCTGCTGGCCCTAGCCTTCTCAAGTCTCTGTCCTCCCTTTCCCTCTTCTGGAACTTACTGGGCCCTCTGCTTCCAGAAGGACCTTCACTGCTGCAACAGGTTTTTACACTTGAACCCCCCTGCCTAACACAAGCAGGGGGTCTTCCATGCACACCAGTCAGGGGGATGCAGACACTTATATGGCTTACACCACTCTCTTTACAGTGGGCTTTGGTCTACTGGACCCTCTTCTTCATTTAATTTTAGCATAATTTCTTGCATGTGGCCACATCATCCAAGGGGTTGGAGCATTGCAGGTAATACCGGCCGCGTCATCTAGGGGGTCTTGTAGGTGACAGTCAAGATGCCTGACTAAAGACAAGCTTAATTCAGAGCGATAGTGCAACTTGTTCTTCATGAGGTTGCTGTTCCACACCATTACACTTGCACATAGAGAAGACTATAGGATACCAGTCACATGGTTAGATTTAGTTCGCCATGCAGGCTTATAGTCTATTAGTTACACCCAGACTATTAGATCAGGATTGCTGTCCCAACCCTTCTAACTGTACAATACTACAAAATATAGGTGCAGGAGGGCAGCCACAATGGAAAGCTGCTGCTTACATTATTGCACTATGGTCTGTTAGATTCCAGGTTGCAGCCAGGACGTGAGCAAAAGCAGATGAGGCGCCGTGTTCTGCATCTCATGTACAATTATCATCTCATGTATATTTCAGATCTGCCATTTCAGGAAATCATGTTCTGTCTGGAGACATTTATTCTGCTTCTCAAACCTCAATCCCAAAAAAACGATTTCACCTGCAGAGAACACAAGGAATGGCAACCCCGAGAGTGACGTCCTACATAATGTGCACCATGTAGGTGATGCAGGAGGAGGCCACAGAGGCAACCTGACCTGAATCCACACGTGTGAAGACTTGTGTCTCAAGTGAAAGGATAAAGTACATTCTCGGTGATGTCACTAGTACTATCTAGCTAGTCTATAGGCTGTATTCTCGGTGATGTGACTGCTGATCTATAGCAAGTCTATAGGCTGTATTCTCGCTGATGTGACTGCTGATCTATAGCGAGGCTACAGGCTGTATTCTCGGTGATGTCACTGCTGATCTATAGTGAGTCTATAGGCTGTATTCTCTGTGATGTCACTGCTGATCTATAGCGAGGCTACAGGCTGTGTTCTCAGTGATGTCACTGCTGATCTATAGCGAGTCTATAGGTTGTTTTCTCGGTGATATCACTGCTGATCTATAGCGAATCTACAGGCTGCATTCTCGGTAATGTCACTGCTAATCTATAGCGAGTCTATAGGCTGTATTCCCGATGGTATCACTGCTGATCTATAGCGAGTCTATAGGCTGTATTCTCGGTGACGTCACTGCTGATCTATAGCGAGTCTGTAGGCTTCGTTCTCGGTGATGTCACTGCTGATCTATAGCGAGCCTATAGGCTGTATTCTCAGTGATGTCACTGCTGATCTATAGCGAGTCTATAGGCTGTATTCTTGGTAATGCCACTGCTGATCTATAGCGAGTCTATAGGCTGTATTCTCGGTGATATCACTGCTGATCTATCGCGAGTCTGTAGGCTGTATTCTTGGTAATGCCACTGCTGATCTATAGCGAGTCTATAGGCTGTATTCTCGGTGATATCACTGCTGATCTATCGCGAGTCTGTAGGCTGTATACTTGGTAATGCCACTGCTGATCTCTAGCGAGTCTATAGGCTGTATTCTCAGTGATGTCACTGCTGATCTATAGCGAGTCTATAGGCTGTATTCTCAGTGATGTCACTGCTGATCTATAGCGACTCTGTAGGCTGTATTCTCGGTGATGTCACTGCTGATCTATAGCAAGTCTATAGGCTGTATTCTCGGTGATGTCACTATTGCTCTCTAAGGAGTGCATCACCTGTGTCATATATGGTTATATTTTCAGGAAGCATGGTGTGATAATAGTATTGCTTGCTCTAGACATCTTGTTCTTCTTCATTAACTACCACACACCACGCTGAGAATAATGGTGGGGATTCTGTTTATTAAACCCAGTGATTCCAAATGCCACACAATTAGTTCTTGGCCAGTTGTCAGTCCCTGGCTTCAATATGTTGCTCAGATTTGTATTGCAGATTGCTCTTTCCCAGGATTACGCCTCCGCAGTGGCGCTCAGCGGTCTCCGCACTTGTGAGAAGTGGGTTATGTGTGGAGGAAACAAGGGCATAAATTATACATCAGACCTCATCACGGCTCTTCCCTCCAGGATTGACTAAGACATCACCCCCTGTTCTTCATCTTGTTACTATGGAACTTCATCTAACCTGTTTTCAAATTTGCAGGAAATAATTTTTTAACGATTTTACTGCCGAAAAATTGCAATAATAGGGGCTCCGGAGAGAAGGGCCTCAACCGTCAAGATTTACTAATGGGGTTGTCACCTCCATAGTAGCCTGTCATTGTATCCATATTCTAGATGAGGTCTATGTTATGCAGAAACTAAATTAATTATAGCTCCTATATAAAAGGTGAATGCAAAATGAATTAATCTACTAACACTGTGGGTCACACTAAAACCTAAGAGGAGCATATCAGAAGTTTATGCCAAAAATGCCTTTATAGGTACAGCTTATATTTCCAAGACTCCCACCTATCGGTAGAATGGGGATCCCATTCTCCCACCAGTCAGCACTCCAGAGAGGAGGACACAATTCACCATGCATGTGGCTCTGCTCAGTGGGCTTTGTGATAAGGGCCCTTTATGTGGGCCGACAGTAGCTGTTTAAGCAAGATTGGCGCTTGTTTAATTGGCTGTTACACAGACCATTGTGCATCATATTGCAAAAAAGTTGCACTGAGGCACACACATATGCCCGTGTGAAGGAGCCCTAACACAGTTTGATCGTTGTTGGCAGTACATCCTCCATTTACATGGGGAGGTGTTCTAATGATAACAATTTTTCTGCTGCATTAATGAGCCAATTAGCTGAAGAACGAACATCTACTTGTTTGTTGGCCAACTGTTGTCACCCTATATGTCCTGATGATTGGGCGAACATTCGTGCCTAGTAGTTGGGCCATATAAAAGTACCTTAACAATCTAGCATTTCATGACTTCCATAAACTACAATGGAGAGAGCTGCATGCATAGACAGACCCTTCTTTCTGAAGTTCCAAACAGGCATCAGAGACCCCATTCTCTATAAGTGTGAGGTCTTAGATGGCCATATAGTGTCCTATTAGTACTTGACTGTCCCTGATCTCCTCAGATGTGCTACTCCTCCTCTCTCTAACATGGAAACTACATGTGAGC
This sequence comes from Eleutherodactylus coqui, assembly GCF_035609145.1. NCBI lineage: Eukaryota > Metazoa > Chordata > Amphibia > Anura > Eleutherodactylidae > Eleutherodactylus > Eleutherodactylus coqui. The sequence continues at coordinate 100,994,370 of NC_089849.1, forward strand.
AGCCACATACAGATAATAATCATTTCTGTTCCCAGCAGATTGGGGACCACAGAGAACGGCACCTCAGTCTGTATGTGGTCCCCGAGGCAGAAGTTGTGCAACCCTTATTTGGGTGCATGAAAGCTGCAGATCGGGGAGGAGTATTTGCTTATTTTGTTCTAACAATGTTGCACATTTTACAGAATGTCACTTTGTATTTGATGTATCCAGATGTCGCACAACAATGTAATGGGAGATCGGGGAGGTGCTGGCACTGAGTTTGCAGATACTACCGGTAGTCATGTTATATTTGTAGATTGAAGCCCTGTTAGTGGCGATACAAGATGACTATTTAGTTCTTTTGTATTAACAGATGTTAACTGGTTGTCTTATATGTTGTAGATTGAAGTCTTGCTACTGGAGATGCAAGATGCGGAGACTGGCATCAAGATGCACACGCAGAGGCTGATGATCACCACCATCCCGCATGCCATCACAGGTACCTCCATCACTGGGCTCCTCCAACTGAGGCCTCGTTCACACAAGCGTGGTTTTAGCGCAGAATAGGCATGTGAAAAGATTGCGTCTAAGAGAACCAATGGTTTCCTATAGAAAAGTTCAGATGAAGGAGTTTTAGACACATAAAGAGCTCACACCTAACAAATATTGGACATGCGTGCGCAAAGCTCGCATCTAAGGTCCGTGCTGTGAGAAAAGATAGGACCTGACCTATCTTTGGTGCGTGCTGCACAGGAGCCCGTTCACACTATTTTTCACGCTCCTCTACTGCGCTAAAACCACACTTGTGTGAACGAGGCCTCAGTTGGACTCTTTTCTGCAGGCTGTGTGTGCACTCCACTGTTCTCTATGGGATTGTGTGCACACAGCCTGCAGAAATACGTTAAACTGACTGACCGAGCACTGTCTTACAGCGGTGACGGCCCAGAAGCAGAGAATCCCTTGTTCTCTATCCTATAAGCGCCATAACTTAATCCCCATTTACACAAGACGACTGTCGGGCAAACGATGCCCGACACATGTCCCCACATGTACTCACTGCCGTGTTGTTGCACAGGAGCGAGTATCGTTGGCTTACAGCAGAGCGGCTGGAGGAGATTTCACTCCTCACTCTCCTCCGTCCCTTTCCATTCACTTAACACAGCGGTCGTTCAGTACTGAACAGCTGCTGTTTACCCTGAATGATCAGTTATCAGGATTTTGTACAGAGAGCCAGCAATACTCTCTTCTGTGCAGCAGCATAGGAGCGAGTATGTGCAGGGATGAGTGTCGAGCATCGGTTGCTCGACATTCGTCCCACGTATGTGGGGCTTTAGTTTATGATGCCTATAGGACATGCCGGGTTTCTTTCAATGAAGTGGCGGCTGTTATTCCCTCGGGCTCTGAGCTTTATGTCTGCACCATGCTGCATGTTAGATTAACAGGATTTCTTTGTTACAATGTATTAATTGTTGCTTATACCTGATTGTCTGCTGCTGGAGATGAGAACTATGTGTTTATCCTCAGGACACGATATTCTGGAGTGGATTATCCAGAGGCTGCAGATTACGGATGAAGGTAGGTGGAATCATGGCGATCACCTGTATCTGCAGAGAAATGTTAATTTTCAGATAGAAGGATCTGATGATTCTTCGGTAGATTAGGAGCCGGACACAGTGTTTGGCATCAGGAAAAGGATTCCGCATATCAAATCCGCCCGTGGACATTGGGCCTTAGAAGTTGGGGGCTGTAGACCTTGTCACATTATATAGATGCAGATTAATCAGATGCAGTCATTCAATGCATCTTGCGGAAATATCCCACTTGTTTCAGTTCACCCTGTCCTCCCTAGTCCATGAATAGGATGCCAGCAGCATAATAAGGTGGGCATTAGGAGAGACATCACTATAGGTAGAGCAGGAAAAACAACCTACTTTAAATTATTCTTTCAATCATGTACTCACTCACTCACTCACTCACTCACTCACTCACTCGTATTTAGACGTTTGGGGTCCTGTATACCTCTAACCTCTGCACTATTTGCTTCCTTGTCCACAGAGGGGCAGCACTTGGGAAATCTGATGGTGAAATGTGGATACATCTATCCCCTGCAAGAACCCACCAACCTCATCCTGAAGCCCGACAGCAGCCTCTACAGGTTTCAGGTGTGAGTGAAGAATGGGGCAGTAGGGCTATTGAGGTGTGATATAAAGGGGGCAGGATGCAGGTGATAGTGTTAGAAGGTAGGGAAGAATCCAGGTGGTGATGCTGGATTGTAATTTAGGAAAGTAGGATCGAGGTGATGATACTGGAGTATGGTAATGGGGGGGGGGGGCTAGGATACAGCTGATGGTACTAGAGTAAAATGGGGGTGGAAGGGGGGCAAGATACAGATGATGTGCTGGATTGCAATTTGGGGAGCTAGGACCTAGTTGATAGCACTGGAGTGTAAAATGTGGGGCAGGAGCCAAGTGATGGTGCATGGTGCTGAAGTGTAATATGGGAGGTAGGAGCCAGGTGATGGTGCTGGAGTGTAATATGGGAGGTAGGAGCCAGGTGATGGTGCTGGAGTGTAATATGGGAGGTAGGAGCCAGGTGATGGTGCTGGAGTGTAATATAGGAGGTAGGAGCCAGGTGATGGTGCTGGAGTGTAATATGGGAGGTAGGAGCCAGGTGATGGTGCTGGAGTGTAATATAGGAGGTAGGAGCCAGGTGATGGTGCTGGAGTGTAATATGGGGGGGGGGTTAGGAGCCAGGTGATGGTGCTGGAGTGTAATATGGGGGGGGGGGGGGGGAGTTAGGAGCCAGGTGATGGTGCTGAAGTGTAATATGGGGGGGGGGGGGTAGAGCCAGGTGATGGTGCTGGAGTGTACTATGCGGGGTGGAGCCAGGTGATGGTACTGGAGTGTAATATGGGGGGTGGAGCCAGGTGATGGTGCTGGAGTGTACTATGCGGGCTGGAGCTAGGTAATGGTACTGGAGTGTAATATGGGGGGGTGGAGCCAGGTGATGGTACTAGAGTGTAATATGGGGGGTGGAGCCAGGTGATGGTACTAGAGTGTAATATGGGGGGTAGGAGCCAGGTGATGGTACTGGAGTGTAATATGGGGGGTTGGAGCCAGGTGATGGTGCTGGAGTGTAATATGCAGGGCAGGATCTAGGTGATGGTGCTAGAGAAAAATATGGGGCGCCAACATCCAGGTGATGGTGCTGATGTGTAATATGGGGGACAGGATCTAGGTGATGATGTTGGAGTGTAATATGGGGGGAAACATCCAGGTGATGGTGCTGAATTGTAATATGAGGGGAAAACATCTAGGTGATGGTGCTGGAGTGTAATATGGGGAGAAAACATCTAGGTGATGGTGCTGAATTGTAATATGAGGGGACAACATCTAGGTGATGGTGCTGGAGTGTAATATGGGGGACAGGAGCTAGGTGATGATGCTGAAGTATAATATGGTGGGCAACATCTAGGTGATGGTGCTGAAGTGTAATATGAGGGGACAACATCTAGGTGATGGTGCTGGAGTGTAATATGGGGGGCAGGAGCTAGGTGATGATGCTGAAGTATAATATGGGGGGCAACATCCAGGTGTTGGTGCTGAAGTGTAATATCAGGGCAAGACCCAGCTGTTGGTGCTGAAGTGTAATATGAGGGGACAACATCTAGGTGATGGTGCTGGAGTGTAATATGGGGAGACAACATCTAGGTGATGGTGCTGGAGTGTAATATTGGGGGCAACATCCAGATGATGGTGCCGAAGTGTAATATGAGGGACAACATCTAGGTGATGGTGCTGGAGTGCAGTATGGAAGGTAGCAGCCAGATGTTGGTGCTGGAGTGTAATATGGGGAGACAAGATCTAGGTGTTGGTGCTGGAGTGTAATATGGGGAGACAAGATCTAGGTGATTTGTGCTGCACCATCCATGTGTGGTGTTTAGGGTGCCCACCTACTATGCACTGTTTATAATGCTGGTCTATTGGGGAAGGAGGTTATTTTCTCTCTTGGTGTACCTCTGAATGTGTTGTAGTTTGGGGTACAGCTGGATATCCCTGGGGCTTCATATCAGGCACTAATGGGGTCTTAACTGCTTGCAATATAGACCTTCTATGTCACTTGTTATCTGTTCTCTCTTCAGACACCATATTTTTGGCCAACTCAACAATGGCCGGCAGAGGATACAGATTATGGTGCGTATTATATATATTATATAGGAGGCGGAGGAGTCAGAATTGGCAACACTCTCGTAGACAACAGAGCTGTCGGCATGACTAAATGAGGGTTAAGACTCCGATTCAGCCACATTCTGGATTGTTATATTTTTTTACTGCATTTTACAATAATCTTAAATATTGTCTCCTCAGCTATTTACTTGGCAAAGAAAAATATCCGTAAAAAGGGAATTCTGGAGGAATACGAGAAGGTGAGTCCCCGATACCGCTGCTGTCACACAGTCCAAGTGATAAGGGTGCTTCTAGTCTGGACGATTATCGTTCAGCGAAAGGGATTGATGTGTTCAGTTTAAATGCAACCAACGGCCAAATGATGATCGTTCGCCATTCACTCGCCATTTATTTTCTGCAGACGTAAAAAGCATCGTTAGCTCGTTCACTGATCGTTCGGGTTGACCGGCGCTCGGTCAGTCATCCTCCGCCACTTATACAGCCAATATGAACAACTGAACGATTCTCGTCTGAATGCGCCAACAATGTATCTGCTGTATAAACAGATAAATCGGCTCATTTAAAAGGGCCTCAGTCTGTCCATTTATAGGACTGTGCCCCATCACCCCCAAAATCACTCCCCTGGAGGTCCTCACCATTATAATAATCTGCACCGCGGACCCCCTCCTCCACATGAGGATCCTCAGGATAATGTGGCATGTTCACGGATAACCCCAGCTGCTGCACTCTCATCATTATCTTCCAGGATGCTTCATCATTTATACTAATTTTCTTAAAAGCTCATTAGATTGTTTCTTCCTCTTCTATTCCAGGAAAACTACAGCAACTTGAATAAGAAAATTAACCACAAATGGGATTTTGTTGTCATGCAGGCAAAGGAGCAGTACAAGTAAGTGTGCAGCTCCGTGGTCTGATCCTTAACCCCTGTAGCTATAACCATGGCTCAGTGTGAAGACTCTCCCATGACCATTCCTCTTTAGGTTGGGAAGAGTATCTTTTCTCCTTAGGGAGAGCACCAAGAAGATGTGGGGAGACTTATATAAGGCATTCCATTCTCTTCTGGGAAATATGCAAATGCGAAGATGGAACAGTACCTCTACAGCACCACCTACTGGAAAGCATTATTCCTGCAAGTCATTGTCAGACCTTTCAACAAGCTTCCAATAGGTGGCGACGTAGAAGCACTGTCCCATCTTCCCATTTGCACCCCTCCATAGATAACAGCCAGGGATGTAGCATTGATAGTGATCGGGACCACTAGCTCTTCTCATCCTGAGCCATCCTGATTCATGAATACAGAGAAAGTACATGCAAAAAACAGGATAAGACGCATAGACTTCACAGGAAAGACAATATAGAGTCAGGCTTGAACCTTACTTGAACCAACAGAGGTGTTCAGAGAAGCAGCAGAGGAAAAAGATCTGCCGCAGAGAAATGAACAGCCGGAATGGGGATGAGATCGGTGCTCAATCCAGCGTCATCTGATGAAGGGTCATCTAGCCCTGAAACGCGTTATATTCACTATAAAGAGAAGTCATGTTCAAGCCTTGACTCTACAATGTGTCTTCTCCTGCAGAATCTGTGCGCCATATCTTGGTTTTTCACGTACTTTCGCTCTCTGGTCTTCCACACTCACTGGTCACCAGCGTAGTGATCATCTGCACCTGCAGCACATTCCACTAATCTTGGCATAATTTATTATAATTGTCTTCATCATTATTATCTAACATGCACTCGACTACTTTGGGATGCTTGGTCTTTTCAGTACTTCCAATGATTCACTGATAGACTTCTGTCTGAGTAGTATTCATTCATTATTTCAGGGCAGGAAAGGAGCGGAAAAAGTCGGATCGAGTTGTCCTAGACTGTCAGGAGAAGGCATACTGGCTAGTGAACCGCCCCCCGGTGAGTAGTGGCATCCTGTTCATCTATTACATCTGCCCCCTGTCATGTTCCCTAAATAATGGGGATAAAGGGGTACAATTGTGGGGTACATTGCTGCTACTTAAAGGGCCTCTGCCATCAAAATCTGATTAGTGTGGGTCTAACTATCCCTGATCCCAGCATCCATCTCTGCATCGGGGAATGGAGGACTGGACATCTCTTGATTGTACCTGGTGTTAACAGGTCAGATTGTGTTCACCTGTTCTATGTTCAGCCCCCCCCCCCATTACCCCTCTTTACCCCTTAGCACCCAATCATTAGGAACAGAAGGGGTTTTAGACTGCAATAATTATATTAAAAGAGCTATCCAGCTCTAAACTATTGATCATTCCTCATTATAGGTTTTCAATACCTGATTGGCAGGGGTCCAACACTAGATACCCCCGTCAATCAGCTGTTCCCAGAGTATAATAATTTGGTATATATTTATGTATATGTTGTATATGCAGCTACTCCTGGACCACTTTGGAATATACTGAAGGAGGAAGTGGGTATTCCCTTTTTATTTGCTCTAGGCTTTCTGCCCATCTATAGGGCAGGACCCTGTCTCTGTTATGAGCAGAGGCGTAACTATAGTGGGTGCAGAGGATGCAGTTACAACCGGGCCCTGCAGCCCTAATGGGAGCCATAAGGTCTCTCTTCTCCATATGAGACCAGTACTGTCAATTATTATAGATGGGGAGTCCTGATACAGATTGTGTATTGGGAACCTGTAGCTACAAGTTATGCCCCTGGTTGTGGGTTCCGCAAAATCAAATTACTGGTAGGTAATCATCATTATTTCACTATATGTGGATCTATTACCATACAGTGCTCTCCTATGTAAGGGACAGGTAGGGGGGACAGGTCTGCTGCCCTATTAACCCAGAGGGCACAGAAAATATAGTCCTGTTTGGCTAATACCAGCTTATACAGCGGACTGATAGTTATGAACCCTCTGTAATTATGAGAGGAGTGCTCTACCACCCTGTCACCAGTGACCGCACAAATGCATATACACAGCCCATATACAAATATATACCGTACACACACATATTATACATGCATTATATATGTGCATGAACACACTGCATATGTTCATATATATGGCCTTCCCACAAACTGGACACAAAACACCCCTTTGCCTCCAAGTATTATACTCCGTGTGTATCTCTTTCCAATAAACAGGTTGTTCATATTGTCTGTAATCTCATTTATGTGAGACAGCAGGGGGGGCACTTCCAGTAATCTGGCAGGATGCACCCAGTATTATGAAGACTCCCATTACTTTTGTAAGAACAGTGCTGGTGGGAGGGAGTGCAAAGAGGAGCACTAAACAGACCCCCGGGCAGCAGTTCCACAAGTCTTCAGCACACTGAATTAGCTGTAGAGGGGGATCACTGCGTGGTGGCTTCATATACAGTGCTGTACAAAAGTCTTAGGCAGGTATGATAAATGCTGCAAAGTAAGAATGCTTTCAAAAATAAAAATGTTAATATTTTTTTTTTTGTGAATTATCAAAATGCAAAGGGAGTGAACAAAAGATAAATGTAAATCACATCAATATGTGACGTGACTGCAACCACCCTTTACTTTCAAAGCAGCATCAATTCTTCTCTGTACACTTGCACACAGTTTTCGAAGGGATTCGGTGAAGAGGCTGTTCCAAACATCTAAGAGAACTAAGCACAGATCTTCTGTGGATGTGTTGTTGTTGGCCGTTTAATCTTTCATGCCCCTCAGCGACTCTGAAGGCTCCTTCCTTCCGTGTTTTTCGGTTTTGCACTGCTTCTTTCAGTTGTGTGATATCGATGCCAGTATCAGCCATCCTGTCCTTTGGCGGCTGGGTTTTCTTCTGCCTCTGATCTGTCCAAGCATTTTAGATATTTCTAGCTACTCTGCTCACATTACATGGCCAAATTACGTGACCCTGAGCCGAGCCATCTTGTTCTCCCTGAGCCTGAGCCCGGTCATCTTGTCCTCCGTGAGCGTGAGCTCGGTCATCTTGTCCTCCATGAGCCTGAGCTCAGTCATCCTGTCCTCTGTGAGCCTGAGCCCAGTCATCTTGTTCTCCGTGAGCCAGAGCCCAGCCATCTTGTCCTCCGTGAGCCTGAGCCCAGTCATCTTGTCCTCCATGAGCCTGAGCCCGGTCGTCTTATCCTCTGTGAGCCTGAGGCTGATCATCTTGTCCTTTGTGAGCCTGAGCCCGGTCGTCTTGTCCTCCGTGAGCCTGAGCCCGGTCGTCTTGTCCTCCGTGAGCCTGAGCCCGGTCATCTTGTCCTCCGTGAGCCTGAGCCCGGTCATCTTGTCTTTCGTGAGCCTGAGCCTAGTCATCTTGGCCTCCAGTGATATATTGTGGATATAGGCTTGCTCAAATCCTTCTGTCTCTTCATGTAATCCCAGACAGACTCAATGATGATGTGAGATCAGGACTCTATACAGCCATAATATCACTTCCAGGGCTCCTTGTTCTTCTTTACACTGAAGATCGTTCTTAATGACATTGAATGTATGTTTGGGGTTGATCAGACGCCTCCCTGATGGTACTGCATGATGGATAAGTATCTGCCTGTATTTCTCAGCATTGAGGACACCATTAATTCTGACCAAATACTCAACTTCATTTGTTGATATACAGCCCCAAACTTGCAAGGAACCTTCAGCATGCTTCACTGCTGCCTGTAGACACTCATTATTGTACTACTCTCCACCGCTCTCCCCATGCTTCACTGCTGCCTGTAGACACTCATTATTGTACTGCTGTCCAGCCGTTTGGTGAATAAATTTCCTTCTGTTACAGCCAAATATTTCAATATTTTCCCAGCACTCTAGGGTACCTGCTGCCATTTTTTTGCACCCCAGTTTTTATGTTTTCATGCATACTCGAGTCACTAGGCCTTGTTTCTATGTCAAAGGTATGGCTCTTTGGCTGCAATTCTTCAATGAAGACCACTACTAGCCAGACTTCTCTGAACAGTAGATGGGTGTACCCGGGTCACACTAGTTTCTGTCAGTTCTGAGCTGATGCAACTGCTGAACATCTTCCGATTTCGAAGGGAAATAAGCATGATGTGCCTTATCTGCTGCACTACGTTTCCTTGGCTGGCCATTGTCTCTACGGTCCTCACCATAGCCCGTTTCTTTGTGCTTCTTCAAAAGAGCTTGAACAGCACATCTTGCATCCACAGGTTGCTTTGAAATCTTTGCTTAGGAAATCCCTTGGTGATGCAGTATAGCTCCCTTGTATCTTGTTCCTGTGCTCAGTCTTGCCATGGTGTATGAGCTGTGACCTGAAACTGTCTTCCACAACCTCACCTTTTGTAGCAGTTTGACTGTTCCTTACTCAGTTTTAAGCTCCTACACAGCTGCTTCTGTTTCACTTAATGACCGTGTTTCAACCTACATATGAAAATGTTTGGTATAATTGGTAATCCTATACCTAACAATAATCCTACAAAATCCCTGACTTTGTGTAATTTTGTTCAGTTTATATTTGTCAATTAACAAATGGCAAACTATTAACACTTCTATTTTTGAAAGCATTTTTCCACACCTGCCTAAAGCTTTTGCACAGTACTGTAACAGCAGCCGCATATTAGCTTAGAGTGCAGATCCACTGTTGTATATAGCGGTGGCCTAGGGCAGGGGCGTACCTAAAGCCTAAGGGGCCCGGGTGCAAAAGTTCAGCTGGGCCCCCCTCCATCTGTACCCGTATCTATACCTAAACCGTGCTAATTTACAAACATGATCTAGCCCCTTGGTGTAAGCCTTCTCATTATGACTCCTTTCCTTGACTACAAAAAACCTGTTGGTAATGTCTTAGGCTGCTTTCACACGGTCGCACAAATTGCGTGAGATTTGTGAGTTGCAAGACGTACAAATCCCACATGAATATGAACCCATTCTTTTGAATGCGATCATACACAGGAGCGATGTTTTTTTTGTTTTTCTCTGCATCGCATGAGAATATGATGATGTGATGTGAGCTGGTTATAACACAACAACCCCTCACATCCGTGGGGGCGTCACACGTTGGGGAGTGTGATAGGGGGCAGAGTTTCACGGCCTGATATCAGACTCACTCGTGTGAAATTAGCCTACGGCTGGATTTGCATTACGGAATATGGAGCGTGCGTCCGCCTACGGATTCCGCAGCATGTACTGCCCATAGCATGTTATGGAAAAGCCTTTTTTTCTCTACACGAGCGGAAAGCAATTGCGTTTTCCACTCACGGAAGAAAAAGCATGGCGTGCTGTATTTTAATGCATGTATATACCCAGGTTATACCAGCTATACATATATAATTATATACAGGAGAGGTATAACCTATACCAGCTGTACATATATAATTATATACAGTATATACCCAAGTTATACCAGCTATACATCTATAATTATATACAGGAGAGGTATAACCTATACCAGCCATACATATATTTATATACAGGAGAGGTATAACCTATACCAGCTGCACATATATAATTATATACAGGAGATACACAGGTTACACCAGCATGGTACATATAGCTATATACAGGATGTGTATCCCCCTGTATATAGTGGTATGTCCCATGCTGGTGTAACCTGTGTATCTCCTGTATATAATTATATATATATACACAGGAGAGGTATATGTTATAGCAGCTGCACATATATAATTATATACAGTAGATACACAGGTTACACCAGCATGGTCCATATCACTATATACAGGATGTGTATCCCCCTGTATATAGTGGCATGTCCCATGCTGGTGTAACCTGTGTATTCCCTGTATATAATTATATATATATACAGCTGGTATAACTTATACCAGCTATACATATATAATTATAATTCCTTCTCTACTCACCTCTGCAGCAGTCTCTGGGCAGCCTGTAATGGAAAGTCCCCCGTCTTTTGATCACATGACCAGGCTGATCACATGACCAGAGCCTGGTCATGTGATCTGCAGCCACAGGTCCTCTCCCAGGTCCTGTGCATACAGCGCTCCGGAGGGCATATTAACACATTCTGCCGCAGTTCCCCGGCGCGGCCGATTCAGCCAATCAGCTGGCTGGAATCGGCACCACGTGACTACACAGCGTGCACGCGGATTGCCTGCAGCAGCCGTGTGCACTACACAGTACAGTTAAGCAGCCGTGCACTACACACTACACTTAAGCAGCACGGGGTTAGGGTTTAGGGTTAGGTTTAGGGTTAGGTTTACGGTTAGGTTTAGGGTTAGTGTTTAGGGTTAGGGTTGGGGTTAGGGTTAAGGTTTAGGGTTAAGGTTTAGGGTTAGTGTTTAGGGTTAGGTTTAGGGTTGGGGTTAGGGTTAGGTTTAGTTAACCCTAACCCTAAACCTAACCCTAAACCTAACCCCGTGCTGCTTAAGTGTAGTGTGTAGTGCACGGCTGCTTAACTGTACTGTGTAGTGCACACGGCTGCTGCAGGCAATCCGCGTGCATGCTGTGTATTCACGTGGTGCCGATTCCAGTCAGCTGATTGGCTGAATCGGCCGCGCCGGAGAACTGCGGCAGAATGTGTTAATATGCCTCCGGAGGTGAGTAGAGCCGCAGTAGCCCCTCCCCCTGGTAATCACTGGCCGGCAGAGATTGATAGACTGCAGCTGTGACCACTCACAGCTGCAGTCTATCAGTTGGAGGGCCGCGCCGTGGGAGTCTGCAGCCTGTAATTAGCTGCCGGCTCCACGTGTAACAGCCCTCCCCTCTGCTCTTGCCGACCTGCGGCGCTGCCTCCCGTCTCTCTTCTCTCTCCTCAGCCATCATGCGGCCGACAGCGCCGATCCCCCGGGCCCCCTCAGCTCAAGGGCCGGGTATATGCACTGAATGTGCATGTGGGTATGGCGGAGGGCGGCCATGGGGCCCCCTGAGCGCAGGGGCCGGGTCGCCATGGCGACCCCAGCACTCCCTGACGCTACGCCTATGGCCTAGGGGTAGCGCACTGCATCTAGTTTAGCCATCCTTCTGTGTGTCACAAATGGGTCTCAGATTGCTACCCCTCCCTTCTACCATTGCAACAATGAACTGCCAGCAGCATCTACATATGGAAAAAAGTATCTACATGCAGGTACTTGGTAAAATGACGCCATCTGCTTCTTGCCACCGTAGGCATCGGCCCTCTGGTACCTAAATGTAAACACAGCCCTTTATATATATATCATTGTAAGATGGGTGAAAGTAGCTGGTAACAAAGTGGACCAGAAAGGGGATCCATGCTTGTCAGGTTGGAGCAGGCTGGATGATGATCCAGTTTGTGACCAGCCAGGGGGCTGCTGTAATGTGTAAGATACAACTGGAGTTACAGTTGGGGATGAAGATTGGGGGTATTTTCTGGTTTTGTTGCTGGGCTCTTTCTGGACCAGATACTGGTGTCATACATTCTAATGTACAGTATAGTCTAAAATATTCTCCCCTTTCATGTCTTACAGCCGGGAATGATCGAGGTGTTGGAGTACGGGATGGATAGGGCCAATGACCCCAATGCCGTCAAGGTAATCAGGTGAGGCCAAACAATTCCTATATGCTATGTCCAGTGGATTGGAGTATGGTGACCACCGCAGCATTTAAGATGTGTTATATCCCACCATGGACTCTTATTTACCTGCTCCCCTTCACATTGGATGCCATTTGTACCCTGCAGCAACTATGCTGTGATGTCCTCACCAGCGAGATCAGAAATTACTGGGGTCTGGTGGAACTGGTTATTATAGTAGCAGCGAGCATGAAACTAGACAGGTTACAGATATTCTGCCATGCGGACTATAATGAGTTCCTCATTATGGAGGAGGGGGGCAAATGATGTTATAAGAAGCTACTTTGTATTAGATCACCATAATTGCTCCAAGGAGTCAGATCCTTGTTTGTAAGGCCAAATTCACATGCCCATGTTAATGCCCCCCACCCCCCCCAAAAAAATCCAAAACATCAGAGAGGCCTAAGGAGACCGTCCATCTACTGTCTGTTATAGACAGATGCCCCCTAACGTTGCACGTTCTATTCTTGAAGATGCTCCAGTATATGATATGCTGCTATCCTTTTTTTTTCTACGTGGAACTTTGGTCCGTGTGAATTATCGTATGTGGGAATAGCCTCATTGGCTATTATTGGTCCATATGGGTCCTGTTTTTGGAATACACATACAGCAAATGAATATGAATTACGCCCATAGGAATAAGACCTAAATGAGTGAGGCAAGTTGTACCTTATGCCTCTGCTGTGTGGCTGAGTCTTGGATGTTGAGGGTTCGTCCTGTCTTCTGGTCTTTTGGATGCTCTTTGATCTCCTCCTGAGATATGGCGCACTCATCCGTGCTCGTTATCCATCCTACTTCATTGTGAAGATAGTCATCATACTTTAGCAAAACTTTGTACCCCCCTTTCTGGCATCCACTTGTCCCTGATGGACGCAGGACAACATTGGGGGCTCAGTTCAGTTTCTGGAGGTTGCTCTCCCAACTTTACATTGTATGGTTGTCCTTCCAACAGTTCCACCTGTCACCCTCCATTGTACCTTGAATGTCTGTATGTGGCAGGGCATGTAGCTCCATGGGTGATACTTGTCGCTTATGTTTCTCTTTCTCCTGTCTCTTCTTTTCACAGACTCTATATGTCCGCAAGATCTGGTGAGGGGCGAAGGACCCTGCTGGTCACATGACAGTGCTATTACACTGACTCTAGCGACTGGCACCATTGCTATAAGTATCACTAAACCATCCCATTGCACACAAGGCAAATGTGTGTATAGCTATGTTCCCCAGGAGGGGAACGGGGGCGCCGTTCTAGAGCAATATCACCCCAATGTGGACTCCTGAACAGAACATATGTCTAGTTAAGCAGTACTATGGCGGGGGAGAAAATATTTTAGAAAAAAAAGACAGATTTGTCACTTAGGGGTCTATGAAAGCTGTGTGACAACTCTGGTGGATGCTGTAATGGTGGCTATGTTGATTGTCACCCAGGTTTCCAAGACTCCTGAACCGCTGATCTGAAACACGGTTACTCTGCATATCTGCTAGAGCTGCCCTCTGATTTTGTAGGATGGATTCTGGCTTGGCTTTCAATTCCCAGTCATAGTTACAAGGCTTGTATAAAGAGTCTAACATTGACTTGCAGGAATGCTGCCTTCCAATAGGTGGTGCTGGAGAGGTATTTTTCAATCTCCCTTATTTGCATATTCCCAGAGGAGCATGAATGGCCTTATAAGTCTCCTTACTCACCTTCTAGGTGCTCTTCCTAAGGAGAAAAGAAAGCGTTCCTGACCCTCTTCTCACCGTGACAGTTATTCAGTCCTGCAGAGCATAGTCGCGTTCCAAGCAGCAAAAGATATCAATGTAAATGCAGCTCTGAATGTGCTGGAGTCAGGGGCATAACTAGAAGCTCTTGGGCCCCATTCAAAATCTGTAACAGGGCCCCTTACCTACCATGTGCTATTTATAATACTGGTGTTATCTTGCATGTGGGAGAAACCTTTGGGCCCCCTAGGGCTCCAGGGCCCGGTACAACTGCTACCTCTGCACCCCCTATAGCTACACCACAGGCTGGAGTGTGCAATGTGGAAGTCTGACCCCGAGATTCTCTTGCCATATTGGGATGAATAGCTGTATAGTTCTGATAATATCAGAATCTATTCCCTGCGCAGAACCTATGTTGGTAGACCTTATGTAATCTCTTCTGCCAGGTCTGTAGTCACGCCAGGGAACGGGCACTGGCCACAGGTTCTTCATGGCATAATATTTTGTTTTTCTTCCCTGCAGAAGAAGACTGTGGACTTCTATAGGAAAGAAGTAAGTTGCAGCCGCTTCTTGACCGGAATCTGAAAATAAAACGTGGTTTACCCCTCGCTGTAGTGGAGGGCACGTTTATCACTGCTATATACTATACCCCTCCAGTCCTATAGCACTTGCAGAAGGGAGGGGAAGGGACTTGCTATCTCTATAGCACCAACTTATTCCACAACGCTTTCAGGTCATTTATTTATTACCCCCACCAAGCTGGGTGCTCATTTTACCGACCTTATAAGGATGGAAGGCTGAGTCAAACTTCAGCCAGCTATCTGAACCACACAGGGATTGAACTCCCAACCTTCAGGTCATGAGTGAGAGCTTAGGACTGCATACTGCTGCCTTAACACTGTGCCATCTATGCTTTGTTTAACCTTTTTTAGCACAGGATGTAGATGTACAGGATAATTCCCAATAAAATGCCATCTGTTGGTCTAGAAATCCTGCTAATCCAGCACACAACAAACATGTCGCAAAATCTTGTCGTTGTTTGTTGGTACAACGTCGGCTTTATCAAACTACTTCTGTCTCATCATGTAGCTGTACAGTAATCTATTAATCTGGCATCTGCTATTCCAGAATGCTGCAGAGATTATGAAGCTCTGTGTGTGGTGGCGGAACGCTGCCTCCCCTTCATTATAAATGGGCATTATGAGCCCAGTAACCCGATAAGGACCCAAGTGCTGTAAATTTACGGCGATTGGTCTTCGGCTTTAATCCCAGCTGACAGTAAAAATACAGTGCGGGATTAAAGCTTCTGCAATGTAGGAAGAGCAAGTTGGGTCCTCGGCTGTTAGTCACAGAGGAGGACCCAGAGGAGAAGGCAGAAGTTTTTTTTTCTTTAAATGCTTCTGCCTTTTCTCTTGCAGGCTATATAGTGCTCAATGAGATTGGAGAAAGCATTAGTGCCACATGACCGCTGAGTGCCTGCTGCCACAGTAGAGCTGAAGAGGAATGATTTTCCCTGTAAGGCCGAATGCACACGGCTGGGTCAGATTCCGGATGCAGGATCGCGCAATGGAATCCCACCCGATGCCCGGCCAGTGACCGCTAAGGACCTCTGTGGACCTGTCTGCAGTGTTCTTCATCTGTAATGCAGATGTGCGCAGTGCAGATGATGTCGCGTCATCATTAAGCAATGATGTGGATTCTGCAGCTGTCACTGCGGACGGCCCGCGGATTGGACGGCTTCCATTGACTTCAATGGAAGCCGTTAGTGCGGAATCTGTGCTAGAATAGGACATGTTGCTATTTTCCCTCCGCGAATGGAAAATCACAATAGATTTCTGCTCGTGGACATGGAAAAGTGATTTTACACGGCATGTTATGGGCAGTGTTTGCTGCTGAATCTGAAGGCGGGCACCTGCTCCGGATTCTGCAATGCAAATGCACCCGTGTGCATTGGGCCTAACATAGGCTTCTATGTATGCTTCAGTTCCAGTGGAAAAGTGAGAAATAAAAATAAGATAATGTGGGTGACCCCCAGAGGTCTTCGGCAAAGGATGCAGATGCTAAAAAAAAAATATTCAAAAACAAGTAAAAAAAAAAAAAGATAAATAAGAAAATGAATGCTACTAATCTGAGGAGAGGGGGGCAAGCAGTATAAGTGATAGAGGACAGGATTGGCGCACTCATTGCTCTGTGTCTGCATTACAGATTATGTACTATCAGCAGTCACTGATGAGATCCACAGTCAAGTCCTCGGTGTCCCTGGCGGGGTAAGTGACGTCCGCCGTAGCAGAGAGGTCAGTGTGTTATATGGTGATGTGTGTTGTAGGTACATTATAACACAAACTGGAATTTGCACAAAAATGTGCGACTTTTTTACATCTTGCGCCAGCCCCAACATTTTTTTGAAAGGTAGGTGGGGCCTCTCAGGACGGGGTTTAGCGCCTCTGGACCAACGAATTTATACATAATTTACGTAAATAAAACACCCATAAAACGCAACCATGCGAAGCATTGGATTCCAATGGGTTTATTAACACGACCAATTAATTTTTTTTCGCCGTGTGAAATAATCGAGCCTGAAAAAATAGCACCTACGCGACCCTTTTTGGTCACCTGTTTTATGCAGCGTGTGAAAAGATAGGTCTTGCTCTATCTTTTGTCGTGATACGCTGCGAGCTTCTATAGACTTCTATTGCAGCAGGAAAAAAGGGAGGGGGAGGGAGTTTAGCTGCGTATGATGCTGGGAAAAGAAGGAAGCTCGCCATAATTAAACATTATTGGTCATTCCGAGTATTTCCGCCGAAATACTGCAAAACTGTAGGTCAGAGTTAGGCCTCGTTCACACGAGCGTGGTTTGCACACTGATACAGCAGCGTGTAAACCACGCTGGTGAAATGCGGTGAACGAGCTGCTCTGTTCTACGCAGAGCAGCCGCATTCACATGTCCGTGCTGTGGGCAGAGTGCTGCCGCAGCTGCCGTACAGGCATATGGTCCGCACCATGGACAGCGGCGCAGCACGGAGCTGACAGGCGAGTCGGCACTCGCTGTCCTATTCTGTTCAGATTCTGCGCTGGTAAAAAAGCACTTGTATACCAACCCAGTGGATAGTGCATGTTCTATGTATGCAGTAGATGATGTATGTATATTGGAGGTATACAGTGTGTGTTAGATATATCTAGTTGATATACACTATGTATAGTGAAGGGTTCACTGTACAATATGAGTTATATGTCTATAGATTATGTGTGATGCATGTATAGTAGGGAGTCGGTGTGCAGGTTGTGTGCTATACTGTGTGCTGAGTCTGGTATATACATGACGCCTGTATACTGTATATGTTACATATTATATTTGGAGTAACACTGCATTAATTTCTGTTCCCTCCACCAATTAACTCTTTGCAGGATCCTGAAGTACTGTGAGCAGTACTACTCTCACGACCCCATAATGTCCGGCTGCCTCCCCAGCAACCCCTGGATCACAGATGACACCACCTTCTTGGAGCTAAATGCTAAATTGTAAGTCACCAACTGTCATGTCCCAATACTAGTATAGTCTGCTGGACTCCCTCAGCCGTCCACCACTGCCCCCCACTGGAATAATGTGCTGTCTCCTGTTGGAGGGTTGTAGCTGCTGTTCCCCCAATCCATGGGTAAATGGGGTATGTACCAGGGGCGTAACTATAGGGGAGGCAGGGGATGCGGTTGCACTTGGGCCCAGGAGCCTTAGGGGCCCATAATGCCTCTCTTCTCCATATAGGGAACCCAGTACTATGAGTAAAGCATTACAGTTGGGGGCCCTGTTACAAGTTTTGCATGTGGACCCGGGAGCTTCAAGTTACGCCTCTGGTACGTGCTATTTTGGATGGGCCTGCGGTGTATTTTCTGCCCTGGATATATGTGCAGATAATACAGTATTTTAGAGGACAGGCTGCAGGCGCGCTCAGACCAAGAGATTATCCTTCAAAAGAGCGAAAGTGGATGTTAATTGTTCAGTCTAAACGCAGCCAGCGGCCAAATGTTGAACGTGAATCGCTCTCTCTTCGCTCTCATAAAACCCATCGTCGGCTCGTTCACAGATCGTTGGGTTTAAATACGGATCGTTCCGTCGTCCTCCATCACTAATACCGCAAATGTGAACGACTGAAACAAGTCTCGTTTGAACGAGCCAATGATGTCACTCGCTCGTTCAACAAGAATTGGCTCATTGAAAGGGCCCTAAGGGGATGAGATTTCAAGAAATCAGGCAACTTTTCATGTTTTCACATCGTTGCGTTCCAAGAGCTATAATTTTTAAAAAAACTCAAAATAGTCATATGAGGCCTGGTTTCTTGTGTTAATGGTAGCATTCTGCAGTGTATAGAAGAGTATTGTTTAACTTTTTAATTTTTTATTTTTTTGTGGAGGGATGAAAACCCCCATAAATGCTGCCTTTTTTAATTTTATTGAATTTTTTCTCGTATGCACGGTATAAATCAAATGTTACTTTTGTTCTGTGGGGCCATACGATGACGGAGATACCAAATTTAAATAGTTTTTTATGTGTTTCCACATTTTCCACAATAAGAACACTTTAAATAATTGTATTTGTGTGCCACATTCCAAGATCCATGACATTTTAACTTTACTACCCAAAGCTATGTGAGATATTGATTTTTTGGGGGATAAGTTATAGCTTCAATTGGTATCATTTTGGGGAAATTGAACCTTTTGTAGCTTTTTTTTTACTTCTGTGTATTTTGTAAACCAATAAACAGCCATTTTGGCATTTTTAAAATAATAGCGCTTGCTGTGCGGTATAAATAATATGCTAACTTTATTCTTTGGGTCAATACAATTACAGGAATGCCAAATTTTTTATTTTTTTATTTTACACGAGCGTATATTGGCTGGTGTTTTCTATCTAAGCAGTTCCCTCCCCCTTACCAACTCTCTGCGTTTCTCCTCCACTCCGGTGTCTGCAATGGGAGGGGGTGGGATGGGGTGGAGCTAAGCTCCACTCTGTCCCACCCACTTCCATTGCTGGCTATAGACAAGGAGTGGGAGCTAAGCTCCACCCCTGTCCCACCTACTCCCATTGCAGACTGCACAGAGGGGAGAGATAGAGTCGTGAGGTGGAGGGATGGGGAGAACTGCTTAGATGGAAGCGTATATCAGGCGGCCGTGAAAACATCGGCCAATATACGCTCGTGTGAATAAGCCCTTATGTTGGCAGACTAAAAAGCCTTTCTGTAAAAAAAAAAAATAGTATTTGCGTTGCTGCTTTCCACAACCGGCAGCATTCTTTATCTCTTCAGCAAATGAGCCTTGTTTGTTGCGGGATGATCTGCACCATTTTGACTTTTTAATTGCTTTTCGTTGCATTTTTTGGGAGGTGGATGAATGCAAAATAGCAATTTGTCCCCTTTTTTTCCATTCTTTTTTTATTACCCCATTCACAATGTCTCAAAATTTTTTTATAGTACGGGTCATTACGAACGAGGCGATATATAATGTTTATTTTGTCATTTTTGCCATAATAAAGAGTTTGTAGGAAAAAACATGTTTTTTTTAAATTAATTAAACTATGTTTAACTTCATTAAACTTTTTTTTTTACATATATTTTTGCCTTTTAAGGAAACTTGAAAAAACAATCGATTTATTGATATACTACTAGAGATGAGCGAGCCTCGCTCCCTCGAGTAACTGCATTCATGTCCGAGCGTGCTCAGGGGGGTGGCGGGAGATAGCTGGGGAGAGAGTGAAAGAGATCTCTCTCTCTCCCCCCCTTCCCCGCGACCCCCGCCGCCACCCCCTTCCCCGAGCACGCGAGAATGCAGTTACTCCAGAAGAGCGAGGCCCGCTCGAGTAACTGACTTATCCGAGTGTGCTCGCTCATCTCTATATACTACACTGTATTACTTATGTAGTGCAGTGTAGTGTACTTTTGACAGCTTCGCAATCAGACTCTGCTGCAAGGAGGATCTGATATGCTGGCAGATCCGGAAGCCTTAATTAGGCTTCCAGCTACCGTAGGAATCCCCTAGTGACTGCTTTAAAAACATGTACCAAAATGGTGTGGATTTGTAGCTGCAGAATTCCCTGCAGATTTAATGTGGATAATCCAGCCCATGCGACATACCCTTAGGCTCACGGGCGGATTTACAATGTGGAATCCGGGGCGGACGACTGCCTCCGGGTTCCGCTGCAAATACTGTCCTTAGCATGCTATGCAAAAGTGATTCCTGCACACGAGTGGAAATCAATAGTGATTTCCGCTTGCAGAGGGAAAATCGCAGCATGCTCTATTTTCGACAGGTCACAGATTCCGTGAGCCCGTGACATTCGCATGGGGAGCCTGCTATGACTAATAGCCGGTGTCCTCCTGCAGTGGTGGGGATTGGCAAGACCACTGAACACCGCCATTAACCCTTACATACTATGATCAATGTTGATCGCAGGATGTACAAATTTAATAGAGGGAGAGCGCTCCCTCTGTGACGTATCACCCTCTAAGATGAAATTGTGGAGGGCCAATGGGTTGCCATGGCTTTCAATGTAAGTGAATAGTGAAAATTGGCTCATGTTATCCGAGCGATCATAACATCGTTATTCAAATCCCAGTGAATTGCAGTGATATAAAGTGAAAAAAATGGTACAAAAATTTATGTAGAACATAACAAGAAAAACGTTTTTGCTCAATTTTTTGTTAAAATAAATTAATAAAAGTTATCCATTTAATAAATTGAAAACCTTTTTTTTATCCATCCTGACAAACAAACAATATAAAAAAGGCAAAAAAACAATTGTTTGAATGATCTTTTCGTGTAAAAGGGCCCTAAATAATGAATATTTTGGACCTAGGGTATTGTGTAGCAGGCAAGAGGCATTTTTCTGGAGGCTGAGGCCTCGTTCAGACAAGTGCTGTTTTAGCGCATTAGAGGCGTGTGAAAAGAGCGCTTCTATAAGAACCAATGGTTTCCTATAGACGCGCAAAATACTCACACCAATCAAAGAGGACATGCGACTGCAAAGCTCTCATCTAAGCTCCGTGGTGCGCGCAATGATAGGACCTGATTAGAAATGAGCGAGCATACTCGTTAAGGCAATTTACTTGAGAGAGCATCGCCTTTTTCGAGTACCTGCTGGCTCGTCCCTGAAGATTCGGGGGGGCAGGGGGCGGCGCGGGGCGGCAGAGGGGAGCGGGGTGGAGAGTGAGAGAGATCTCTCTCTCCCTCCCGATCCCGTCCGCAACCCCCCGCTCACCCTCGCGGCCCCCCGAATCTTCAGGGACAAGCCAGCAGGTACTCGAAAAAGGCGATGCTCTCTCAAGTAAATTGCCTTAACGAGTATGCTCACTTATCTCCAGACCTGATCTATCTTTGGGACGTGCTTTCCATAGACTCCTATGGGAGCTGGATTACACGCACCTCTGATCGTGTGAAAGAACTAATTACAATAGCTGCAATTCACGCGATCTTTAGTGCAGTATTACTGCGATCTTTTCACGCACCTACACTGCCCTAAAACAGCGCTTGAGTGAAAAAGGCCCAAAGCCCAGAACCGGGCCTGGTTGTTAGAGTTGGGGGAGAGACGTGTGGGCTCCCAGTCCATCCACTTCACTTATGTAGTGAGTAATTAGGCTCATTAAAGGAGTTGTTTGAAATTGGACAAAATCTGTAATTGTAACATCATTGCTGCCACAGCGGCGGGGCTGTAATGCTGATGGATTGATTGGGTGACTAATGTGTTTCTTGTTTTTTCATGTCATCACAAGCTCTTGTGTAGAGTTAGTGCAATTTTGGACAATCTCTTTAAGGGCTCATTCACACGAGTGTAGCGACTTTCGGTTGGCTGTGCAAAAATATGCTGTTTGTGTTTCTGTTTAGACGGCCCGAGTCTGGTGCATGTACACCGAGCCCAGAAGGCCGTCAGGTGGGGGGAGACAGTCTTAGCTCTGCTAAACTGCCTTTCCACCATCTCTCAGAAAGGTAGGAGGCAGGACGGGGCGGGAGCTAGTGGGCTAAGCTCACCCCCCCTCTCTGCCCCTTGTAGGCTGCCAGAAATGCTGCTAAACACCCTCCCACCTCCCATCTCCGGCAGCTGTCATTGGCTCCCATAGGAGTCTATGGCAGCCGCCATTGTATTCCAGCCAGAAGATAATTCCTGAACTATCTTTCCTAGCTGGCGTAAAAGCACCCCTCCAAAATGGGCTCGTATGCGCTATCTTCGCCGTCCAGGTGCTTTTACGCCTCGGGAATACGCCCATCTGTACTGATGCATTGTAAACCAATGCATCAGATGGGCAACGTATATCTGCATGTTTAGTGAGGGGCTAGATGGCCAGGAGTTTACCTTTGCACAGTGCTGTGAATTTGTTTGCTGTGAATAAAGCTGGTTGGGGTCAGTTTTAAACCTCATCCACTGTGTTGGAGTGGGCATTCCTATGGCAGTCCTATGAGTTAACATGTTTGCAAGTTGTCATATGTATTCCAGAGAAACAATTTAACATGCAAGTCCCCTCAACAAAACTCAGCAGAGACCAGGTGGAAAGCCAAGAGAAGCATCTGAGAGCAGCTGCACAGGGAACACAGCTGCTGGGCCACTATGCTGCCTTCCAATAGGTGGCGCTGTAGAGGCATTGTTCCATCTTTTAATTTGCATATTTCCCAGAGGAGCATGGTTGGCATTATAAGTCTCCTCACACCGTCTAGGTGCTCTCCCTAAGGAGAAACAATACACTTTCCAACCCTCACAGATTAGGAAGGATTTAGGAAGAGGGGGGCACTCTGGATAGAGAGCAGATTAAGTGTGTGTCATGGTTTATAGTTGATGCACTTAGTGTTACCTATGAACAGAGGGGTCGGGATTACTGCCCCTAACAACATTGGCTCAGACTCCAGACTCGCTGATCTCTACATATAGTAGCTGAACTCTTAGTAGAAGTGGAGCATAAATCATGATCAGCACTTACTGAGTTCTGACATGTCATTGAGTAATGGAGGAATTATGCAGCCCGGTGTCCATATAATCTGTTTGTTTCAATTTTTAAGTTGTAAAAAAGCCCAGAACCGAGTACCTGCTGCACATTACTGGGGGTTACAACTGCTGGTTTACATTTAACCCTTTCCAATCCAATGTCTGACGTCTAAAGACATTCTGATTTAAGGCTGTACAGCTCCGATGTTAGAAGACATTCGTCGGGGTTCTCTTACTGTATATTGCCAGCCTTTCTGCTGTCGGAGCCTATCCAATGTGTCACCTCATGCAGTACTGGCTTTAGCCAGCAGATAGCGTCGTTGTATAACAGCAGAAAAAAAGTAAGCCCCCTAGGAAAACCAGGAAAGAAATTGGATTGGAAAGGGTTAATCCTGGTTCCAGCCTTTGGGAATTCATCCCGGCTGGGCTAGTGACTTACTGGTCAGGTGTTCTGTGAGTATTACCTTCTCTAATGACAGACTGCTTCCTCCGCTGATAAATGTGTATCGGACTGTAAATGGATTGGGGTCCGGTTGTCACTGGAATCCAGGATTATCCAGACAGGGCGATTATCTGACATATATCATAGAAACATAGACAACTGACATAAGAAAAAGAGCACAAGGTCCATCTAGTCTGCCCTTATATTACTATTATTTCCAACCACGTCTGCTGGAAGTTTGCTCCAAGTATCTACTACTCTTTCAGTAAAATAGTATTCTCTGATGTTGCTTCTGATCCCCCTCTCCCAATTAATCTCAGATCGTGCCCCCTTGTTCTAGTGTTCAGCTTCCTAATAAATACATTTCCCTCCTGAACCTTATTCATATCTTTAATATATATAGGTTTCTTTCCTCTCCCTTCCTTCCTCCAGGCTACAAATTAAGTTCTTTAAGTCTTTCCTGATAAGTTTTCTCCTTGAGACCTTCCACCATTTTTTAGTCCTTGCTTGGACTCCTTCTACTTCATCCATGTCTTTCTGTAGATGAGGTCTCCAGAACTGACCCCAGTATTCCAGATGTTTCTCCCCAGAGCTCTACACAGCGGGATCACAATCTCCCTCTTTCTACTGGTCATACCTCTTGCTCTGCAGCCAAGCGTCCTACTTGCTTTCCCTGCTGCCGGACTGCTCTATGGACTCATTTCGAGGCTGTCAGAAATCAGAACCCCATAATCTTTGCCTCCTGAAGCCCTGGATAGCACAGAACAGCTGATTAGATACTCAGTCTGAGGATTCCTTCTCCCCAAGTGCATTATTTTACATCTGGAAACATTGCTGCAATTTCCTTTGTTTTGACAATTTATACAATAAGACTAAATCATTCTCCATGTTCAAGACATCACCATCGTGGCAAAATCGCATCCTTATTCACTGCGATTTGTGAGCGTCAGCTATGCTTTTTTTGGAGAATAATATCGCATCACTGGCGCCCGCGATAAAATTGCGCAATTTTTTTTTATCGCATAAGCCGATAGGAGTTTGTAATGTTGAAATTGCAACGCTTCCTCACTAACCCCTTCAGGCTTGGAGATGGCCACACGAGCTTCTCTGATCGATCGAAGTACACTGTATTAGTATGTATCATAAGGCACTACACCGGCTAGACCAGTGCTGCCCACATGAGCCGTATGACCAGTCAGAGGAGTATGTAGTGTCTTGGACTACTGATACATACTAATACAGACTCAGAGAAGGGGTTCAGCCATCTTTGTTCCTCCAGGAACAAAGGGTTGCTTTGTTCATGGAGGGTTGCTTTTAATTCCCCTACTACAGATGTCACACTAACTGGCCTATAGTTCTCAGCTTCTTCTCTACTACCCTTCTTATGGATGGGTACAACATTAGTCATTTTAAAGTCATCAGGAACATCAGCTGTTAGATAGGACTAGTTTAACAAATCCATTAGAGGTGCAGCTGTCATGGATTGGAGGTCTTTAACACCTTGGTGTCAGCTGTAGGGTGCGTTCACACGAGCGCATAAACGGCGCGTTTTTGCGCCCAATCGTACAAACGTGACCATCTGAGGCATTGGTTTCCAATGTAATTGTTCGCACGGACGATTTTACGGCGCGTAAAAACGGCAACCCGAAAAAAAACCGGAACATATGCGACCGAAATACGCGCCAACGCATATTCGATCGCCGAAAAGATAGTTTGCAAAGTAGGAACAAACGAAAATACGCTTTCTAGCTCTGGTCGTGATCGTCGAAAAACGTTCTTTTCGGCGATTATACGCTGCACTCGTGCGAACGTAAATACGCCTACGCTCGTGTGAACGCACCCTTACAGCTATATACATCTTAACTGTTGATACCCCATGACGGAGTGCCATCTGGATGTCATGACAGTCTGGGGTCTTCAGAAGGTTCTCAGAGCTGTCGTGATCCTCTGCCTATTAAGACATGCCTGTGGCTTGGCTTTAATAGGAAGCCTATTAAAATACAGTATAATGCAATACCATAGTATTACATTATACTGTATAAGCGATCACATAATGGCATGTTCAGTTCCCCTATGGGGACTAAAAAAGGTGAAAAAAGTAAAATTAAAGTGTTTTTACTTATCACAAAAAAATAGATAGTTTAAAAGTTTAAATAAAATTTTTCCCAGTTGTCACATGCAGAAAAAAAAAATTACATCTGTATCACTGCATCTGTGAAGGGCCAGTTTATTAAAATACCACATAATTAATCCTGGTTCTATCCTCCTCCTTAAGGGCTTAGTCATACGGGCGCATTGGCGCTCGTGTTCCTGCACTAAAAGATGGCCGCACTGTGAATGCGGACGAATCTCCACAGCGCCGGAAGAAAGAACATGTGACCGGCTCCATTGCCGATCATGTGTTCTTTCTTGCGGCGCTGCGGAGAGACGTCCGTCCTGAAGTGCAGCCGTCTTCTTCGCGCAGTAACACGGGCGCTAAGTGTGACTTAGCCCTAATGGCTTTGGCCATTTCTTCCTGTCTTTGTGCTTTAGCAGGATAAACTCCTTAATGACGCAGGCCTTTTTTTCCATTTTGGCTTTTTCCTCCCCTTTTATAAAATATCATAACTCCTTCATTTATCCATCGACGTCGCTGTATGAGGGCTTGTTTTTTGCGGGATGAGTTGTATTTTTCAATGGTACTATTTAATGTACCATATAATGTACTGAAAAAGTTTTAAAAAATTGTAAGTGGAGTAAAATGAAAAAAAAAATGTCATTCCACCATCTTTCAGTGCGTCTTGTTTCTACGGCGCACAAACTGCAACAAAAATGACCTACCATGCCAAACTTGTATAGTTTTTTTTTTAGTTGTACTCCTTACATTTTTTTTTAAAAACATTATTTTATTTTATTATTATTTTCTGCCGCCATCTTCTGCATGCAATAACTTATTTATTTTTCTGTCTATATAGTTGTGCGAGGGCTCGTTTTTTGCGAGACCTCTTGTAGTTTATGTCGGTACCATTTTGGAATACATCTGACTTTTTAATCGGTTTTTATTGTATTTTTTCTGGGAGACAGGGTGACTGAAAAAGTGCATTTCAGGCGTTCTTTATTTTTTTTCGGACGACGTTTACTTTGCGGTGTAAATAATGCACTACTTTGATAGATCACACTTTTACGAACACGGTGATACCAGATATGTATTTTTTTTATTGATTTACTTTCCACTAGATGATCCACACAGGAACATGCAGCTCACTAATTAGGACGGGCCAAGACAACGTGATTGAAAGGAAGGTTTTTTTTTTTTTAATCCCACTTAATCTGGAACCCATTAATCTAAAAGTCTGATAATAATCTAGCATGAGCTATGAAATTCAGGAATTTGCTTACCTGGAATATCCTTACATATAATTCTCAAGCAGCAAAAAGGTACAATGGCCACCCAACTCAGCCAATCTCCCTCCCCCTTCCACCCCCAACGTTAACCCCAATGAGTTAGGCCACCTGCAGACAGGAGGATTTGCACTGCGGAATCCAGAGCGTGCGTCCGCCTCCAGATTCCGCAGCAAATACCGCCCACAGCATGCTATAGAAAAGCGTTTTTTCTTGTATACGAGTGGAAATCAATTGCGATTTTCCGCTCACGAAGGAAAAATTGCAGCATGCTCTATTTCAGTGCGAATTCTACATGGCTGGCTTCCATTGAAGTCTATGGGAGCTGTCCGACCTGCGGCCCTTCCGCAATGATATTGTGGAAAGGTCACTGGTTACTGCGTCATCGCCTAGCAATGACACAGGCAAAGCATGGATCTAAAAAAAAACAAAACGACTGTACTGTGCATGTCCGACGGCTCGTTATGCAGACTATTCGCAGTACAGAAAAAGAAGAAGAATGTCAGATACGCGCAGATGCCGGCTGGGCACAGTTTCGAATGCCACTGTGGGCTCCCGCATGCAGAATCTGACCCAGCCATGTGCAGCTGGCCGTAGAAACCAATTTTTCTCATTTGAAGGAAGAATAATTCCTTCCCGACTCCAATCTGGCAATCGGAAAAATCCCTGAGTCCCCGATTCTTCTGAAGTAATTAGTGATATAACATATAATATTGTATCGCTCAAGAAAGATGTTCGGGCTCCTCTTAAACTCTTTTATCAAGTTCACCATCACCACGTCCTCAGGCAAAGAGTTCCATAGTCTTACTGCTCTTACCGTAAAGAACCCCTTCTATGTCGGTGTAGAAACCTTTCCTCTAGATGTAGAGGGTGCCCCCTTGTTACAGTCACAGTTCTGGGTATAAACAGATGATGGGAGAGATCTCTGTATTGTCCCCTAATGTCTTTATATATGCTTATTAGGTCGCCCCTCAGCCGTCATTTTTATAAATTAAATAACCCCAAATTTGATAACCTCTCTGGGTATTGTAATCCTCCCATTCCATTATTTGCTTTAGTTGCCCGGCTTTGCACCCACGCAAGCTCTGATCTGTCCTTCTTGAGTACCGATGCCCAAAACTGCACACAATATTCCATGTGTGGTCTGACCAGTGACTTGTAAAGAGGAAGAACAATGTTATCGTCTTTTGCCCCTAGACCTCTTTTGATGTGCCCCATGATCCCATTTGCCTTGGCAGCAGCTGCCTGACACTGGTTGCTCCAGTTAAGCTTACAGTTAACTAAACCCCCCAAGTCCTTTTCCATGTCTGTGTTCCCAGTGGTTTCCCATCTAGTATGTAATGGAGATATATATTTCCTCTGCCTATGTGGATAACTTACATTTATCAGTGTTACACCTCAATTGCCACTTTTCTGCCCAATCCCCCAACATATGCAGATCCATTTGCAAATGCTTTGCGTCCTTTTGTGTTAATTAAGGTGCTTTTACACCTGTGCTGGGGATTCCCGTTTCCTGCTCCACTCGGGGAGGAGGAGAATCCCCGCAGCCAGACAGCGCCAGGCAGACCCCATTGACTAGAATAGGGTCTGCTCACTTTTCTGCCCAGCTGCTCAGCTTTTGAGTGGAAAAAAAAGTGCTGCATGTTCCGACGCAGATACGAAACCACCCTTACTTTATGTAGTTTGTGTCATCTGCAAATATTGATATTTTATTGTGGTGGAGTTTTCCTTTAAAAGCATCTGCCGTTTTGCTCGCTGCGACCTCTCACTGCTGTTCTGCAGCTGTGCAAGTGTGTTGCATTAACTGCTAATTACTAACCTCATCCCAGCATCTCACATACGGCTGAGATCCGCAAAGTGCAAACGCTTACACATCACCGAGGACGGGGGGATTATATATGTATTAAAGGGGTTATCCAGGTTTTCATAATTGATCCTCAGGATAGGCCATCAAGCTGTTTCTACTCAGAACACGGTACTTTTTACATTGGCAGTTCTGAGTATTAACCCTTTCCAATCCAATTTGTATCCTGGTTTTCCTAGGGGGCTTACTCTTTTTCTGCTCTTATACAACAGCGCTATCTGCTGGCTAAAGCCAGTACTGCATGAGGTGACACGTTGGATAGGCTCCGACAGCAGAGAGGCTGGCAATGTACGATAAGAGAACCCTGACGGACGTCTTTCAACATCGGAGCTGTACAGCCTTAAATCATTATGTCTTCAGAGGTCAGACAGTGGATTGGAAAGGGTTAACATCTTCCTAGATTATGGCAAACATTGAAGAGACTGCAGTGCTCATAAGAGGGCCGTAGCACCTTCAAATAACTGGTGGGCATGCTGGGATTTAGAACCCCACCCATCAGATATTTATGGCCTGTCCTGAAGATAGAACCTCAATTTTGATAAAGCAGTTAATATTTTTAACATGTACATAGAAAATACAGTATATCATGGCATGTAACCATTTTCAAGATCTCTTCTAGCTGTCTGTAAATAGAAACATTCATTACTTGCACAGCTGAAAGTTTGTTACAGTGTATCAATATAGGCAATCCTGTATGAGCTGAATACAGCGGCAACTCCAAACTTATGGCTCTTATGTGTTCTGGCACTGTGCAACAATGTAACAATCTTTGGCTATGAAATCTTTTAGTTTGAACTGGTTTTCAGTCTCTGAATATAAACTATGATGTTGTGATTCACTGACAATAAACAGAGATATTGAAAATGGTGCTGAAATGCAACACAAAGTCTATTTGAAAGTGAAAGAACTTTTCAATAATATTTATATTGGGTTTTATAACAAAACAAATAACTTTTCAATATACAGTAGAGACTGGAAGAGTCCTTTTAATTTGTCATTTAACCCCCTTTCTTCTAGGGTGGAGATTCCTACAAAGCTGCGGGTTGAGCGTTGGGCATTTAATTTCAGCGAGCTGATCCGGGATCCCAAAGGAAGGCAAAGTTTCCAGCAGTTCCTCAAGAAAGAGTTCAGCGGTACATTTAAAAGGAAACTCCAACTGTAGTGGTAGGAGGTGCAATGCTGAGCCTTCTTAAAGGGCCAGTAAACCTACAATCTGGAGCTTGAGTACCTACAGTCAACCTCTCGCCAGCCTGAAATGGCTGATAACAAGAAACAGTAGATGATATTCACCTGTCTCATAAGGAGCATCAAAGGTCATTTAGTGATTTTGTTTTTTTTATACTTTGGAATGACTCTGAAGAGCAGACATTATAAGATAATAAAGGGCTGCAATAGTCTTCTCTCTCTTGACTAGGGGAGAACATGAGCTTCTGGGAGGCCTGCGAAGACCTCAAATATGGTGATCAGTCTAAGGTGAAGGAGAAAGCGGAGGAGATTTACAAGTAAGTAATGTCTGGTCGGAGGGTCTGTTCCTGAGTGCTGAGAACCCGGAGAAGAGCCATAGAGTGGACACAACGTTGTTCTACATTGGGAAGTTCACACACTTTTGTGTATGGAGGGGCAAGGACGGGGGGGGGGGGGGGGAGGTGACTAAAATAAAGACCCTTGCGGGGTGTCTCCTTACATCCAGAGAGTGAAAACCTGTTCAGAAACACAGCTTCACAGGGGCATATTCGTTTTTGCATGTCATCACAACGCACTTACACTATGCACGAGTCTTTTTTTGTGTGCGTATCGGCATATTTTACTGTGCTTTGGCACACACAGGGCATGTTTGTTTGTGCACAGCAGATGAATATGCCCCAATTTGAATAGCCTGCCGCGATATCATGATGTGTTGCTACAAAGTCGTGCGACTTTGTAGGGCTCTTTTCCAGGATTTTTTGGGTGGAAGAGGCTTGAAGAGCTCTACCCCGAAAATACGCCCTAGCTGCATGAAAAACCCCCCAAAAAACATCACCTAAGAGGGGCTGTCCGCTCTGCCACACGTATCCCCCGGCACTTGTTTGAATTCCTCCAGCAGAGCTTCCTGGTCATGAGTTTGAAAACCCCGCCTCCAGGAAGCGCTGCCTCTGATTGGCTGAGCCACGGCAGTCGAGAACCAATCAGAGGCAGCGCTCAATGAACCAATCTCTGCCATTCAATGACTGGCTGTGATTGGTTCATTAAGTAAGTGCTGGCTCTGACTGGCTGAGCAATTTTCTCGCCTCCATGAAAACTGCCTTACCCTAACGCATTCCCGATATGTTTTTTTAACAGAATTGAACAACATATTCCCGTTACACATTGCGTGCGCAGATCTCCATAGACTTCGAGAGAGCAGGCCCTATTTTTTTCTTTTTGTGCGCACAAGAAAAAGGAAATGTGAATAAATCCATTGAAATCAATGGGTGTTATTCACTACGCATTGAGTGCGTAAATTTTACCTGCACAAATACGCCCGTGGGAAGGAGCTCTTAACCCTGTCCAATCCACTGTCTGACGTCTGAAGACATTATGATTTTAGGCCATACAGCTCCGATGTTGGAAGACGTCCGTCGGGGTTCTCTTACTGTATATTGCCAGCCTCTCTGTTGTCGGAGCCTATCCGTGTCACCTCATGCAGTACTGGCTTAAGCCAGCAGATAGCGCCGTTGTATAAGGGCAGAAAAAGAGTAAGACCCCCCCCCCTAGGAAAACCAGGATAGAAACTGGATTGGAAAGGGTTAAGGTGCTTTTAGACGGAATGATCATCGTTCAAATAAGCGAGTGATAATTGCTAGGTCTAAATGCAGCCAATGACCGAATGATGAATGAAAATCGTTCGCTCTTCGTTCGTCCCTTTTTAAAAATCATCACTGGCTCGTTCACTTATTATTCCGTTTAAACGGCGCTCGTTCGGTCCTTCTTAGTCACTTTTATAGTGAATGTGACCGACTGAGTGATTCTCGTTTGAACGAGCCAACGATGTATCTGCTTGAGTGCGATCGAGTCAGTGGTGACGTCACTCGCTCATTGAAACGAGAATCTGCTCGTCTTAAAGGACCCCCAGTCCTGCTGACAGAGCTGAGAGATCGTTACATTTTACCTACACTAAAACAATGTATCAACCTGGAGTGCTGACTGTTTAGCTTGCAGAGGATTACTGACCCTCAGAAATGTAAATCTCTTGTTCTCCAGGTTGTTCCTCGCTCCCGGTGCCAGGCGTTGGATTAATATTGACGGTAAAACGATGGAAATCACAGTGAAGGGGCTGAAGCACCCACACCGCTATGTGCTGGACGCTGCGCAGACTCACATCTACATGCTGATGAAAAAGGTCTAGTGTTGCTGGGTGGAGTCATATGTTAGTGCCCCGCCCACTGCGCAGTGTCTGCCATGTCATTCTTTCTCCCAGTAGGATTCATATGCCAGATACCTGAAGTCTCCCATCTACAAGGAGATGTTGACTAAGGCTGTTGTTCCGCAGGAGACCAAGAAAAGGCAAGTACAGCAGCAGTAGATAATGGGGTGGCAGAATCCACAGTAATATCCAATTAGATGTGAGATAGAACATCTGTCCAAACAGATCCTTCATATACACTGCTTGTAAAAAAAACAATCCTGCCCCCAGAAGAAGTCGTCATTTTGCTGCAAACCTCGTCCTGCAGTTCCATCTCAGACAGATATACAAATGATGAGAGTTGTAGTGATTAGATGAACGGTCTTGTCACCAGAGGCCCTAAAAGTGGTTCCCCCCTTGGCCTATAAAAGGCTCTCGGAGGCTCCTTGTGTGTAGTGGCCTCTTCTTCCGCTTGTGTAGAGCTTGTTGACCACTAGACGCCTCTACGACGCAGAGAAGAGATTTCACCCCTTTACCAAAGTCTGAGAGGGGCGCATTATTGGGATGTGAGAAGCTGGATGGTCGCATCAATGAATTGTCCCCCACCAGCCGTTCTGACTAGACTGTTAGGAGGTGTTTGGACCAGTGGATGTGTGAGGGCACACAAGGTGACCGGGCTCAGGACGCCCCCTACAGACCACCAGTAGAGAGGAGCGTCTGACCAGACTGTTAGGAGGTGTTGGGACCAGTGGATGTGTGAGAGCACACAAGGTGACTGGACTCAGGGCGCCACCTACAGACCACCAGTAGAGAGGATCGTCTGACCAGACTGTTAGGAGGTGTTGGTACCAGCGGATGTGTGAGGGCACACAAGGTGACCGGGCTCAGGACCCCCGACAGACCACCAGTAGAGAGGAGCGTCTGATCAGACTGTTAGGAGGTGTTGGGACCAGCGGATGTGTGAGGGCACACAAGGTGACCGGGCTCAGGACGCCCCCTACAGACCACCAGTAGAGAGGAGCGTCTGACTAGACTGTTAGGAGGTGTTGGGACCAGTGGATGTGTGAGGGCACACAAGGTGACCAGGCTCAGGACCCCCCTACAGATTACCAGTAGAGCGGATCATCTGACCAGACTGTTAGGAGGTGTTGGGACCAGTGGATGTGTGAGGGCACACAAGGTGACCGGGCTCAGGACCTCCGACAGACCACCATTAGAGAGGAACGTCTGACGAGACTGTAAGGGGGTGTTGGGGCCAGTGGATGTGTGAGGGCACACAAGGCGACCGAGCTCAGGACGCCCCATACAGACCACCAGTAGAGAGGAGCGTCTGACCAGCCTGTTAGGTGGTGTTGGGACCAGTGGATGGGGGTACAGAAGGTAACCGGGCTCTGGACCCCCTACAGACCACCAGTAGAGAGGAGCATCTGACCAGACTGTTAGGAGGTGTTGGGACCAGTGGATGTGTGAGGGCATACAAGGTGACCGGGCTCAGGACCTCTAACAGGCCACCAGCAGCTCCAACTATTTCTTTGTCCACCATCCAGAGACAGGGGGCGCCATCGTTACACCTTTGTGTCTGTCCGAACCATTTCCAGGCGCTTGGCTGAAGGACATTTGGTCTCACAGCACTCATTACTTGTAAGGCCTTTGACACCCACCGTTGCCTCTATTTGCAGTGGTGTCGTGCAGGGTGTAACTATAAGGGATGCAGGAGATGTGGTTGCACGCAGGCCCAACACCCTTAGCGGGCCCATAAGGCCCCTCTTCTCCATGTAGGGAGCCCAGTACTATGAATAAAGCAATATAGTTGGGGGCCCTGCTAAAGGTTGTGCATTCAAGTTACGCATCTGGTACTGTCGTGAATAACAAAACTGAACACTATGCAGTAGAACCGGATTCTCTTCAGTGATGAATCCAGGTTTAGTTTGGGTACTGCGCTGTGTTCATGTCTGGAGATCTCGAGGTGAGCGCCTCAATCCTGCCTTTGCTGTACAGCAGCATACTGCCCCCTGCTGGTGTGATGGTCTGTGGGGCATCACATACGACTGTCGGTCCCCCCTAGTAGTGGTACAAAGAATGACAGCTCAGCGATATGTTCAGGACGTCCTGCAGCCACATGTGTTTCTCTCATGGTGGCTTCCAAGAGGCAGAAAAATAATGCTCGGCCGCACACACATGTATAGGACCATCTGGGACACCAACTTCCACAGCCTATGAGCTTGGAAGATCTAGAGGCTCCGTTACAGCCAATGTGGAGCTATATGCTGCAGGATACCATAAGGAACCTGTATGCCTACATGCCTGACATATCATATCTTGTATCCAAGCTAGAGGCGGTACAACAGGGTACTAGAGCCTCCATGCCCGCCCGTATCACATCTTGTATCCAAGCTAGAGGTGGTACAGCAGGGTACTAGAGTCTCCATGCCCGCCCGTGTCACATCTTGTATCCAAGCTAGAGGCGGTACAACAGGGTACTAGAGCCTCCATGCCCACCTGTATCACATCTTGTATCCAAGCTAGAGGCGGTACAACAGGATACTAGAGCCTCCATGCCCGCACGTATCACATCTTGTATCCAAGCTAGAGGTGGTACAACAGGGTACTAGAGCCTCCATGCCCACCTGTATCACATCTTGTATCCAAGCTAGAGGTGGTACAGCAGGGTACTAGAGTCTCCATGCCCACCTGTATCGCATCTTGTATCCAAGCTAGAGGCGGTACAACAGGGTACTAGAGCCTCCATGCCCACCCGTATCACATCTTGTATCCAAGCTAGAGGCGGTACAACAGGATACTAGAGCCTCCATGCCCACCCGTATCACATCTTGTATCCAAGCTAGAGGCGGTACAACAGGGTACTAGAGCCTCCATGCCCACCCGTATCACATCTTGTATCCAAGCTAGAGGCGGTACAACAGGGTACTAGAGCCTCCATGCCCACCCGTATCGCATCTTGTATCCAAGCTAGAGGTGGTACAACAGGGTACTAGAGCCTCCATGCCCACCCGTATCACATCTTGTATCCAAGCTAGAGGCGGTACAACAGGATACTAGAGCCTCCATGCCCACCCGTATCACATCTTGTATCCAAGCTAGAGGCGGTACAACAGGGTACTAGAGCCTCCATGCCCACCCGTATCGCATCTTGTATCCAAGCTAGAGGCGGTACAACAGGGTACTAGAGCCTCCATGCCCACCCGTATCGCATCTTGTATCCAAGCTAGAGGCGGTACAACAGGGTACTAGAGCCTCCATGCCCACCCGTATCACATCTTGTATCCAAGCTAGAGGCAGTACAACAGGGTACTAGAGCCTTCCTGAAAGGGGTCAGTTTTCTACAATAAATTCCCCTTTTCTCTGATATTGTAATTACTTATACCCACATTACAATCACACAAACTTTCATTCCATCCAACAACTTCTAGGGGAGGGATGGGTTTTTGATAACGAGTGTCATAAAGGAGTGTTAAATCTGAAGTGTCTGCCAGTCCTTGAGACTCCCCAGCACATCGGGTCCAGAGAGTTTCCATTCTGCTATGCAGGTGATGTCATTAGTGTCACCAAATCAATAATTCTCTATGGTAGATTCTGTGGACGTGGTCTGCTAGGGAGACCCAAAAACTGGATGGGGAGACTTTGCTCTAGGAGATTTACTGGACACTGCTGCCCCTCAGTGGTGTTACTTGTGTATTACAAGCTTCTTTATGTCATCCTCTTGATTATGTTCTGTGGACCTGGATATGATTGGAGGATAAGACCTGATGCAACAGTTATTCATATCATGTATTCCTGTACACAGACCATGCCTGTGAGACTTTTGTTTATATTCCATTGCTACAGTAAGTTTTCACATCTACGTTGGACCGTCCGTTCGGAGGTTCCGTCGCAGATCCCGCTCAAAATTCCGGAAGAAAAAGCACTGCATGCGATGCTTTTACCTTTGTCGAAAAGAGTGAAAAGCCAGGGAACCCCATTTACAGCTAATGGGGTCTGTTCGGTGCTATTCAGTTCTGTCCTGAGCTATTCGGCTTCGGGAAATCCCCTTTCCTGCTCCCCAAATGAAACAGGAGAGCGGAACCCCAAGCGCAGGTGTGAAACTATAGATGATGATGGGTGCATTTTTTAATATCGATAATGGCTGTAAATGGTGATTGTCGTCATCAGCAAATTTTAAGGTAATGATGTCATTTTTGAGCACCATATTGTAATTCTTGCTTTACATGCTTTTGCCATTTCTCTGGAAGGCATGCAGTAACATGAGTCACAATGGGTTTGGGATGAGACTAGACCAAACTTAATTCTCTGCGAACCCCCTATCATGGGTTACTGATGATATACACAGGGACCTGTAGCAATATTCATCCATATATTTCTTTTTAATGACTAGAATGTCAAATGTGCAGTGAAGACTGACACACAGCAAGAAAGAGAGAGTGTGCATTAAGGTACAGCAGAATATCCAGCCCTTGTCCATCACATTTCAAGGCTGTTGAAAGTGGCAAAGAATAGGTTAAAAGAACTGCATCATGGCTGCCACATCTGCTCGCCTTCTGCACCTCCAGAGAGAATCTCATTAAGCACATCGTCTCACATTATAATTGTGTGCACATTTTGGCGTTGTTGGTGGCGGCTGGGAACAGCTCGTCTACTTTTTGAGGCTCTTTCATGTCTCCTCTGTTGTCCCTGGACCCCCCCCCCCCCAATCATGGAGTGTTCCTTCTCTTCCCACCAGCTTACACCCTGAACCAGCAAACTAACTATACGTTCCCCCCTCCCCAATAGTCGCCTGTGTTAACAAATTACAATGTTACAATTAATGTTTCAAGACTGTCCTATATAAACCATTAATAACAAAGATTTAGAGAACCATTATAAATGTTCTCGTTCACTGATAGCAAGCAGAGATCTTGAACACTTTGAGATAGTGTTAAGGCAACAGAATGAAGTCCTAAGTTCTCGCTCACGACCTGAAGGTTACGAGTTCAGTCCCCACATAGTTCAGGTAGCCGGCTCAACGTTGACTCATCCTTCTGAGGTCGGTAAAATAAGGACCCAGCTTGGGGGGGTAATAAATAAATTACCTGGAAGCGCTGAGGAATAAGTTGGCGCTGTACAAATAACTAGATTTCTTTGTTTATTTTATATTTAAAGCCTCTATCATAAAGTATAGTTCAGTATAATTGATATCTCTTTCTTCTTCCAGCAGTAATTTCCCCTTCATGCGACGACACCGAAGGTCGAGTCCTAGCCCAGTGATCCTGCGCCAGCTGGAAGAAGAGGCGAAAGCAAGAGAGGCCGCCAACACTGTGGATATCACACAGGTTATGAGCAAGTTAGACCGCAGAAATCAGCCTAAGCAGGAGGCTCCTAAGCCGAACTAGGCCAGGGCCACTAACAATACTGGAGCCCTCAATGACACATGGAGACCAGACTTATAGAAATAGCTGTAGCTGATTGCAGTGCAGTTTCCTCACTGGCCAGTAGGTGTCCCCACTGCTGTATATTTCTGTGTCTCCTAGTAAGCTTGGGAGTATGATGAGAATAGTAGTTCTAGGGCTGATAATAGTGATCTGCTGGCACTTCAACTCTTACAAGGAAGAGCGAAGAAGAGGTTCATGATAGAAGCGCTGCAGCAGCTCGGGACATTATGGTTGTCGGTTTACCAGTGCAGCTCCCAACAATACTCCAAATAACCCCCTGAGTGCAGGATATCTATACAGTATGATGCATCAGATATCACAGGTCTCCCTTTACTGTCAGGCCAGATCCATGGTAGCCAAAAGTATCCGGACCCCCAGTTGTAGACGGTTTGCAGCTATTCACGTTAACATCACTTTATTGGGGAGAAACAGAAAAAAGTTGAAGTGGAAGGAAAGTTGCAGAAAGGCGTTTTATGTACCGCAGTTGTAGACTATGTTTCAATTCCTCACCAAATCCCTGCTTTCGGTCAGTGAATAGCAACATCAGTCATTACGTACCTCTAGAAGTGAAAGCCTGTACTGGTTTAAGGCTATGTTCACACGGGACGGATACGCTGCGGAATTTCCACAGGGCAGCTGATAAATTATCCTGAAATCCACAAAACATAAAGTTGCTGTCTTTGCAGGTTTTGTGGCATTTTTCTCAGCTAAGGGTGGCTTCACACGAGCGTGTTTTTGTGCGTGCATGAGCGTGTTTTTGTGCATGCATATGCGCGCACAAAAACACGCTTCTAATAGAACCAATGCATTCCCTATGGTGTGTGCACATGTCCGTGCTTTACATGCGTGTGCCTGCAAAGATAGGACATGCGTGCACCATAGGGAATGCACGCATTGTCTTCAATGGAGCCATGGCTGCTGCTGGCGGCTCCATTGAGGACAATGGTCTGCCGGCACCCTTGAATTGTTTTTCAGGGAAGAGCTTTACATATAAGCTCTTCCCTGAAAAGCAAGAATTTTGGTGTTTAAGAAAAAAACAAAAAAGTAACCTGTCCGCTGCTGCCGTGTCCCCATGGGGATGAAGAACACACCTGACACATGCGGCAGATGTTTTCTTCATCCCCGCGAGGAAAAAGAATTCCCTGCTGCACCTGCCACATCTGTGACAGATGCAGCAAAGGAATCCTTCATCCCTGCGGGGAATAAAGAATTCCCTAGCACAGCTGCAGTAGGGGATCCAGCTGCCGGCATCCTGTAATTGTTTTTCAGGGAAGGGCTTTAAATTTAAGCCTTTCCCTGAAAAACAAGAAAAAATGGTGATTAAAAAAAAAATACTCACCTTTCTTCAGCTGCTGGGGCTCAGCCGTGTCAAGCCGACTCTTCTCCCTGCACTGCTATCAGTAGTATTCAGCAGGCAGGGATTTAAAATCCCCGCCTGCTGAATGGGCTGCCTCTGATTGGCTGAGCACTGTGACCAATCAGAGGCAGCTCTCAGCTATTGAATAACAGCTGAGAGGTGCCTCTGATTGGTCCCTGCGCTCAGCCAATCAGAGGCAGCACTCACTCACCCATTCATGAATTTATGAAATTCCCTGAAAAACAATGCAGGGGTGCCGGCAGACCATTGCCTTCAATAGATCCGCCGGCAGCAGCCGCGGCTTCATTGAAGGCAATACACGGACCTGCATACATGCATGTTTTTGCGTGTACATACAAACACGCTCGTGTGAAGCCACCCTAATGGTGCAGATTTTAGTGCAATTTTGATTTCTGTTCACCTATGCAGATTTTCCTCTGTTACTGTGTTCCTCTATATTAACTCATTCATTTAGCTGGGATTTAAAAACGCTGCAGATTGTACGCCAGAAATCCCGCAACAGATATTGTGCAGCGTATCCGTCTCGTGTGAACGTGGCCTAATACTTCTCACGGCTGAGGGTTGGTCACAATGCATCAAGGTTTTTATTACTAGTCTCTGGATGTAGGGAAGAATGTTCCTATTTATTGCCAGCAAGCAGAGATCTTGACCAGGGTGAGCAGCTGAATTACAAAATCCATTAGAAATGTACAGGATGGATACTATGGAATGATGCGCACACTGGCCTCAGGTTATTAGATTGTAAGCTCCTTCGGCAAGAATGTGAAATAGCAGGATATTTTGTGTGTTTTATCCCCAATCACTTCTTGTCATCTTTTATGCTCAATAAATGTTACATCTTCACTCTGACGTCCATGTCATCCATGTTTGCCTGCGTCGTCCTCCCCAACTGCTCCTGGAGAATCCTAGAAAATCTCCTAGCACAAAAATTGGATAGTTATACATATTGGCTCTTCTCAGTCGTCTTGTTTCCTTTTTCCTGCTCCTATTAGTTGCTGTATCACATCTCAGCCACTAGGTGGGGAGGTATTCTGAAAAAAAAGGAGGCTTTATCTGCCACCTGCAGGCTGGGATTAGGTACTGCACCTATAATTTGTAGGTCTTTGGTATTGAATGGCTATGGCTTTCACCTTTCTGGCATTCTCTTGGAGCTTGGGCCTGGTTATCACCCCCGTAGTGTGTTCTGTCATGCATCTCCATGCTGCACTATTAGATGTAGAATATGTTGTAGTCCTGCTTGTAACTCCCCTCTGATCTTTCCTACAGCTGTGCCATTACACCGCTCCAATTCCTCACCTGACTGTCTACACCGGTACCTGTGCACCCCCGTCCCCAACAAGTCCTTTCCTGTCCTGCCAGCCTAGACTAGAGTTCTCTTCCCCTTCCCCTGGACATATTACTTTACCAAACTCTGCCGCCTGCCCTTCTCCTATTAGTGTAGCAATAGAAAGTACGCCGGGAGTGGAAAGAAAATGGGAACCCAACGGGGCCAATGAGTCCGACAACCATTTCTCCTCCCCCACTAATAACACAGAAGTATCATTTGAATCGGAATCTGGTGGGAACTACCTGTCTGTTCCTGTGGAGCTCAAGACAGCCCCGAAATCCAAGGTGACCCTGTCCTTCAGCAAGCTCCTGAAGCGAGGGTGCTCAAACTCTCCGGTGTTTGCCACCCTGTCCCCCAAGTGCCCAGCGGTGAATCACGGCAAAGTGCAGCCTCTGAACGAACTGGAAGAGCAACTCCAACAAACATCCAAGAAAGTGACCAAGTAAGTACAAGACACGTCTCGGGCCGTTGCTGCACCCGGGGGGGCACATTTACTGCCTCATTGTAAGAATGCACCTCCTACACACCAGCGCTGTCCGCAGTCCATCGCAATAATTCGTCTGGTCCTTACTTGCTGTATAATTGCGCTGTGTTCACTTTTCTGTCCATCATGGCTGCCTCCTATGTACTGCGCTAATTGTGTTTCATCGCTCGCTGCCCTCAGCTTTATCCTCAGGTTTTATCATATGTTTATTCATCTTAATTACTTCTGTCTGTGCTCTTAGATACCATCTAATTTACCCTCAAATGTGCGCGATTATGATACCTCTTTGACATTTTGCTTACCATATTCCTATCACAGAAGAAAGCAGTATGGCGCAGTGCCCTCCGGTGGCCGGTGCAGGGATAGCCTCTCCTGCGCGTTGCATGTACTTACTTTCTGTGTGTTTTGCTCCATCAGCATCCATGTTTATTTTTCGCATACGTCGGAGGGACCCGCGGTCTGCATGGAGCATGCTTTTTGGCGGCTTCCCCCGTGTTATCTGATGCTTTTCACTCTTGCATATTAACCATTGAGCTCCCATTTATCGGAATTGCATTGCATGAAACCATCATAGGATGCAAAGGTGAGCAGAAAAAAAAGGTGTGAATCTTTTAATATATATGTCCCGTAACAGAAAGGAGATGATATTCCTGTTAAAAATTTAATTTTCTTTCTTAAAGGGGAACTTAACTATTAAAATGATGAGAAAGAAGTTTAGAGGGGTAATGTAAGCTCCCCATAAAGATGCATTAGGCACATGATAAAGGTCCCTGGAACTCACTGCCATAAATCCTCAGCTTCATAGAAGAATAGACCGGACTTTATCAGCAGCTTCTTCTTTGTGATCTGTGACCCCTGTGCATGGTGCTGGCCCTTGTGCATGGTGCTGGCCCTTGTGCATGGTGCTGACCCCTGTGCATGGTGCTGGCCCCTGTGCATGGTGCTGGCCCCTGTGCATGGTGCTGGCCCTTGTGCATGGTGCTGGCCCTTGTGCATGGTGCTGGCCCTTGTGCATGGTGCTGACCTCTGTGCGTGGTGCTGACCTCTGTGCGTGGTGCTGACCCCTGTGCATGGTGCTGGCCCTTGTGCATGGTGCTGGCCCTTGTGCATGGTGCTGGCCCCTGTGCATGGTGCTGGCCCTTGTGAATGGTGCTGACCCCTGTGCGTGGTGCTGATCCCTGTGCGTGGTGCTGGCCCTTGTGCGTGGTGCTGGCCCCTGTGCGTGGTGCTGGCCCCTGTGCGTGGTGCTGGCCCTTGTGCGTGGTGCTGGCCCCTGTGCGTGGTGCTGGCCCTTGTGAATGGTGCTGACCCCTGTGCGTGGTGCTGACCCCTGTGCGTTGTGCTGGCCCTTGTGCGTGGTGCTGGCCCCTGTGCGTGGTGCTGGCCCCTGTGCGTGGTGCTGGCCCTTGTGCGTGGTGCTGGCCCCTGTGCGTGGTGCTGGCCCCTGTGCGTGGTGCTGGCCCTTGTGACATGACCTCTGTGCGTGGTGCTGACCTCTGTGCGTGGTGCTGACCCCTGTGCATGGTGCTGGCCCTTGTGCATGGTGCTGGCCCTTGTGCATGGTGCTGGCCCCTGTGCATGGTGCTGGCCCTTGTGAATGGTGCTGACCCCTGTGCGTGGTGCTGACCCTTGTGCGTGGTGCTGGCCCTTGTGCGTGGTGCTGGCCCCTGTGCGTGGTGCTGGCCCTTGTGCGTGGTGCTGGCCCCTGTGCGTGGTGCTGGCCCCTGTGCGTGGTGCTGGCCCTTGTGCGTAGTGCTGGCCCTTGTGCGTGGTGCTGACCCCTGTGCATGGTGCTGGCCCTTGTGCATGGTGCTGGCCCCTGTGCATGGTGCTGGCCCTTGTGAATGGTGCTGGCCCCTGTGCATGGTGCTGGCCCTTGTGAATGGTGCTGACCCCTGTGCATGGGGCTGACCCTCTGCTGCTGCTGCCTTTTACTGAATAGACAAAATTAGCCAAATGAATGAGGGGAGATTAATTAGTACACAATTATGAACTAAATGATATAAGAGGGTAATATGTAGATATGGCATCTTCCCAAGAGTTATGGAGGTAACTTTAGATCATTCACTAATTTTGGCCCTTGGCCTCTAGGCGGGTTCCAGCAGTGGCGCCCTCCACAAATATGCTTTAGGGCTCATTCACACGGGTGTGGAATTCATGCACCTGTTAGCTGTGCAAAAAAATAGCAGCTTTAGCTGCAGAAAAACCATCTGAACAGCTGACTTTTCCACTCTGAAGTCAAAACTTCAGCCTCGATCTTTCCTCAACCAATGGGAGGGATAGAAAATATGCGCTGCTGGAGAGAGAGATGAAGGGGGTCCCCCGAGGCTTCCCTTTATCGCCGAGGATTTCCTTCATCCCAGCACGGATGGAGGGGTTCCCCTGCAGGGGAGATGGAGAAATTCCTCAGCACCACGGATGGATGGGTTCCCCTGCAGGGGAGATGGAGGGATTCCCCTGCTGCTGAGGAACCCCTTCCTTTACCAGCCGGCTCACATAATCTTCCATAGGAGATGGGTCAAGACCTATATTTTTGTGCAGTAGGGAATTTCAATCGCTGATGTCCTATTTTTTAGGTACAATTTTTGGGCGTGGCTAAAATTCCTTTGTCTGAGTGTTTCCATAGGAAACCATTGGTTATATTAGTCACTTTTTTGTGCATGCAAGTTAGCTGTGCAAATTCCCTTTTATGAATGAGCCCTCAGACCAGGGCTCTCTGGTCAAGTGCATTGATTTGCCCTATGTCCCTGGTTACAGCTTTTTCCAGATCAAAGTGGACATTCCAGCGGAGTGCCGGATTTACCCCATCGACTCGGAGGAGGAGGAAGAGGACAGCCAGATGACTTGTAAGGACTCCATCCAGGAGGTGATCTGCCCTTGGGAGAACATTATAGAAGAAGGTAAAGCTGGATAAGGGTCGCCCAGGACCGCAGGACATTGTGCGAACGTGCGGTGACCCGAAGCCTCATGGATGATAAAGCGCACTAGGATCTGCAACAAATCCATTGATTGCCTTCACCATTCAGCAGTTCACTGCCAGCAGGGGAGGCTAATGAGCT
Source organism: Eleutherodactylus coqui (assembly GCF_035609145.1). Lineage (NCBI taxonomy): Eukaryota > Metazoa > Chordata > Amphibia > Anura > Eleutherodactylidae > Eleutherodactylus > Eleutherodactylus coqui. The sequence continues at coordinate 101,038,376 of NC_089849.1, forward strand.
CCTCTATCACTGAAGCAAACAGTATTAGCCAAAAATTCTCACAATCCACCCTTCACAGCTGCTGCTCTGGTGGTGACTAGGGTTCAGCATTGTGTAGCCTGTTTATACATCCTCTGTTCACTTTCACTTGTGTCGCATCAGGGTCTGGGAGTCCCCTCAGTGCAGTCTGAACGATATTGGGGGCAGAGAGGACAATATATGACATTATTCACAATGCCCCGGTATCCACAGATTCTGCATCATCATCATCATCTACCTCCCCTGTATGGTAATCCGGGGACCCGCAGTATCGCCCCACAAGATGTGCAAGGGAGCAGCTTCATTTCCCATAGAGGAGCAATGTAGCAACAATATATGTTTAATCCTGTTTTCATGCACTTTGCTTTACTAATCGTTTGCTGATTCTTAGCTAGTCACATCCAGAGCTGCAGTTACATCATGTCTTTAACTCTAACCACATCTAGAGCTGCAATCTGAATCCAGTTTTTCTTCATGTCTAATGCAGCGTTTTGTTTGGGGGATTTTTCGCAACAGAATTGCGCGCACCAAATACACGCATGTGAACAAACCCACTGGAATGAAGGGGTTCTATTTCCTGCGTATTGCAAACAGAAACGTGGTTGTGTGAATAAGCCTAAAGGCGCGCAATACACAGGAAATAGAACCCATTGATTAAACAAATTTCCAATTTCAATGGCTGAGAGCATCGGTGTGTGTTTTTTGCGTGCACAATTGCGCACGACTTGCACACTCAAAAAGTACAGTAAAAACGTAGTTATGCGCACATACGCAATACAATGCACAAAAATGTGGCACACATATGCATACATTGGTGTGAATCCTGCCTTATCGTCCCAAAGGGGATGTAATTATTGTTGGTTCCTCAGAAATTGCCACCTTTCTATAGGATGTCCTTAAATCCCGACGCGCTGCGAGGATGGAGTGGAGCTCAGTGTCCGTCTGAGCTATCCCCCGAGCATTATGGGAGTTTAGTTACAATTCGCAGTTGTCCGTTTATGGTGAACAGATGATGGTTGGCCTGCAGCTCTAGATGTGAATGGAGAATAAGACAATGTATATATAAATAAGACCTATAGAACATAGCGGGACACAAAACCACCATATCCTAAGAATATGGTAACAAGAAGGTAAAGTGTCAACAAATATAAATGGCCGCACAAATATCAGAAACCAGCAACAAAAAAAGTGCCCAAAAATGCCGTATTTAAATCAATATTTTATTGAAGACGCATTAAAAAAATTATGCAAAAAGATGAGTCACCAGAGGAAAAACACTGAGCCTTGGGTGAAGAATCCCAATATATTGCCCATACACAGAGTATCAATTAACTCATTAGGGACCAAGCACTCAAAATTTACGGCGCTTGGTCCTGGGCTATAACACCTGCCGATGGTAAAAATATTGCGCAGGATCAAAGCTCTTTCTCCTGCAATGTAGCAGGAACAAGTCATTTCTCGACTGTTGGTCACAGCCGAGGACCCGTAGGAGAAGGCAGAAGCATTTTTTAACCGCTTCTCTACCCTCTTTATTGCATGCTACACAGCGCTCAATGAGCACTATGTAGTGAATAGAGAAGGCAAAAGTTTTACTTCCACTATCTGACTCAGAGATCACCGCGAGGTGCCCCCTGCCAAGGCAGAGCTGCAGGGTCCTAGCAGATCAGCTCTGCCAGTGACTATTGTCACACTGGGGGAATGTTTCTCCCTGTAACCGGGGCTCCTAAGGAGGCCCAACTGCAGTGCAAACGTTTGAAAGAAAAAAAAAGACAATGTGAATGACCCCCAGAGGTCTTATATGACGTGATGGAGACAGAGATGTTAAAAAAGAAAAGTTACAAAAATAAATGTAAAAAAATTACAAAAGGAATAAAAATATATATATATATAAAATAACCGACCGCCAACGCCAACCTAAATTGTCGCCATATGCGCCCTGTAATCCAAGACTATACAAATTATATATCAAAACGTACAAAACAAAGTGAGGAACCCGTTCCCGTACTTTTATTTTAGAGTAAATATACTAATCTTAAAAATAAAACAACTATAAATTTACCCCTAATAAAACTAAAAGTCAGTGTAAAAGACATAAAAAATAGTCAGGAAAGAAAAAAAAATGCAGCAAAAATTATTTTGAAAGCTGAAGAAAAAAATATGGATCTGTAAAATCACGACGTGGGTAATATCTAGAGATGAGCACGCACCCAAATGCTCGAGTCCGCGTTATTCGAGTCGAGCTTTTCGTAAAATTCGAGAGCTGCACTCGAGTAATGAACCCCTTTGACTACAATGGGACACTCGAGCATTTTTGTATGTGGGACGCCAGGTGCCGAGCTTTTTTTTTTCTTTTTCTCTCTCTCTCTCTCTCCTGCCTGCCAGACAAAAAATTTGCCATTGACGCGTGCGTTGAGTTGTGGCGGGGAGGGGCCAAAACAGGCACGTCACAGCGGGGAGGAGCCAAAAACTGGGGCGGGGTCGAACACAACTTGATGCTCGAACGAGCATCAAGCTTGGCAGAGTATGTTCGCTCAACTCTAGTAATATCCCTAAAAAGTGTCTGGTTCTTTAAGGGGTTAAAGTGCAAGTGCAAATTAATAAATCTGCATATATAAAAAAATAGCGTAAATGTATGTGCAAACAATAAGGGGGAAACACTTATCAGAGCTGCCCGGGTGCCTCCCATCATAGCGTCAGCCCGTATATGCCTCCGCCTCGGCTGCACGCAATCCGTGTATATATATATATATGCTGCTTTATTAGTTTGCACATTAATTGATATTCTATCCACGACCGCAGGTGGTAACATATTGATACATTTGTCTTGGGATTCTCAGTGTTTTCCCAATGGTCACTCATCTTTTTCGATATTTTCTAATGTGTTTTAGATATAATATTGTTATAATTTGCAGTTTTTGCGCATTTTTTCTGCAGTTGGTTTAAGCCCAGATGTAATTGCAGAACAGCGGCTGCATGTGATTGGAGTCGGAGGAAGGATGTAACTTTGTATCAGTACAAGATAAGTAAAAGCAAAGCATTTACTCTAAGGGCTCATTAGCACGGAGACCTACATGCGCAAAAATCACGCGCGTGAAAAACTTGCGGCCATTAGAACCAATAGTTTCCTGTGGGAACGTTCAGATGAAGGAATGTTAGATGCGCAAAAACCATCTGAACGTTCCGATGGGAAACCATTGGTTATAGCCGCGTGATTTTTGTGTGCCTAGGTCCCCGTGTGAATGAGCTCTAAATTGGTGATGCAACAGTCAGGCTGGCTTCACGCAAGCGTATTTGCGGGACTTGTGTTGCGTGTGTTTACTGTATTTTTCGTGTGAGGCATGTCCTGCATATTAGCACGTACAAGAAACACGCAAGCATGCTCCCATTGATTTCAATAGGCAAATAAGTCAAGTTAGTTTAATATGTGCCATGTTTGTGCGCAATACACGTGAAATCGAACACGCTGCGCATTGTTTGTACAATATCGATGGGTTCTATTCACCGTGTATATTGCGTGCAGATTGTGCACGCGTAATATGCTGCACAGATGCGTTCTTGTGATTAAGCCGGGATGGTATCTGTGGGACCCCACAGTGTGCTCCTCCTATTCTCTGCCCCCCGGTGTGCTCATCAGGTAATCCGTTACAAAGTTGTCATTGATGGCGTGCTGCGTAATTACCTACGATTAATCTGATAGAGCAGTTGTCAGCCACTAATGTAGCAAGACCCAGAACAGGACTGATCGTTGAGGCAGCCTGCGTGGCCTCAGTGGTGCAGCGGATCTTCAGTAGTGCAGCTCAGGCAGGCGGAGACAAAGTGCAGATACATTGGGGAGATTTACTAAGATGAGGATGCTGTCATTCTGGCTCAATGTCCGTTGAAAGAAGCCCGCCCCGTACGCCTTCACTATGTGCCCCACTTGCCCGACTGGGGATGGCTTTATAGGAAAGAGGTATAGATTAACCCCTTAGTGATCACACTGTTCTTCGCAAGAGCCATAAGGCCACTCTCACAGCGTGAAACGCCCACTAAAAACGCTGTACTGAGCCTCCATTCATTTCAATAGAGCGTTTTAGCGATGCGTTCCTAACGGACACTAAAATGTATACCGTATGTTCTATCTTAATGCGTTCAGCGCGTTTTTAACGCACCACGTTACGTAACGTAAAATGCAGCATTTTTACAAACATTTGTATGAGAGTGGCGCAACGCCTAAAATCCATGGGTGGAATTGAATCGTGGAATCCACACGGATGATCCACAGTTTAAGCCACCCATAGGGAAGCATGGGCCTCCGCACCTGAATTAAAGCATGCGGATTTGTTTTGCGGACCTTTTGGTCGAAAAACAGATCGCAGTATGCCCCTTTTCAGTGCGGTTCCCGCACGGACGGCTTCCATTGAAGTCAATGGAAGCCATCTGATCCGCGGCCCGTCCACAATTGAATTTTAAACTTTTTTTTCCCTCCAAATTAAACTTTATTGAACTTTTTTTTAATGGGCTCAGTTACATGGCAGACATGGAGGCCTTTGTTAGGCTTCCGGCTGCCATGAGAACCCATTGATACCTTTAGATCGCACTGGAGGGTGCCGATGGGTGACAGAAAAAGCCCCTTCTTCCTTCATCTATTTACATGCTGTAGTTGCTATTGATTGTGGCATATAAGAGGTTAAACAGCCAGGACTTAAAGTTACTGGCAGTTACAGCAGGGGCCTGGCTATCAGCAGTCAGCCGAGCCACCGCCTTAAAAAAAATGTATGTGCAAGTTCAAAGCCCATTAGTGAGGTCAGTAAAAAGGCGTATTGGTGGTCACTAAGGGGTTATTAGGTAGGGGGCGTGGCTTGAGTTGTAGCAAAATACTGATTTAAAGTTAGACAAAAGTGTGTAAAAATGCCAGAAATCTATTATACAGCAAGTGATACATTTGGTGTATATCAGACTGAGCTTACACTATATTCAAATAGACAGGATTAGTAAATCCGCCACATTGTACCCCAAAAACATGCCGCTTGAAGACCAGCCAATCAGCAAGAAGACGATTATGACCTGCTGCTTGTCGTCACCTCTCAGTCCTGCCTTTCCAATGTGCCTCATGTGAATCCTGTAATAACCTGTGTCTGATGCCTTACTGTCATATCTGTCTACAATAAAGATGGGCGCTCCGCCCGGAATATACACTGCTGTACCCCCTCTATATACAGATTATCACACCCCTGACCAAGCTGGAGATCTGCAGAGCATTACTCTGTTCTCTCTAAGGCCTCATGTCCACTTGCACGCACGGTGCTGAATCCCGCAGTGGTATCCGTGCGCGCCCGCGGCCATGGAGAGGGAAAATACATTTTCTTACCTCTTTGGACGCCGCAGGGCTCTCCCCTGTGCAGGCCGGATCTTTTTTCCTCCAGCCAGCAGATAGCTTGGCGTGCCGGCAGCGTGCCGCGGACATGCGCTGTGCACAGCTTTTTTTTATAAGCTCCTGCTCTTCCGCGGCACAGCACAAAAACAGCTGCGGCTCTAGTGCGGATGTGGACGGCTTCCATAAGCTTCAATGGAAGCCACGGGAGCCGTCCGTGCAGTACATCCGCAGGAAAATGGAGCATCCTGCGATTTCTTCCCATGCGTGCGACCCGCAAACCTGGAAGAAATCCGATCCGCATGCTTTTAGCTGCCCTACAAATGCTATGCTAATGCACCCCCTATGGGCAGCAGGACGCACGGATCTCCCGTGCGGGGGCCATTTTATAAGTACAATCCGCACGTGGACATTGCGCCTAACTTTAGTTAGCTGGGATCTATTAATCAGAGGCAGGCCAGTTGTGAAATGCAATGGTCTGAAGGTCCACGAAAGAGTGCAGCCGCACGGGGCAGAGTATGTGCAATGGATATCCCACTTATGCTGTGTTACTGCGGCAAAATCTACAACTAATCTGCATGTGTTCTATGCCGTTTCTTGAAGATTTTGCTGGGGGTTTGCAGAGGAAATCATCTCACTCATTAAAAGGAGTGAATTCTGTAGTGAAAATAAACAATTAGGCCGCGTTCACACAGAAATGGCACAATTTTGTAGCGATGCGGCAGCACCACAGATCGTATGTATGTGAAGGTTTTAAATGGGTTCTTCCACATGAGTGATGTCTTATAGCCTGCGACATTGCTAGAATACAAAATCGTGGCATGCCCTACACAGCCGCGATTTTCCATTTTTTTTTGTAGCCCCTGTTTCCCTATGGACCCTTCATTTCTGTTGCATCGCATGAAAGTGCAGCCCCATAATAAGCCCTAGCTGCCCTAAAAAAAAAAAAATAATAATACATCACCTAAGAGGCGCTGTCCGCTCCAGCGTGCGTATCCTCTTCAGCTCCGGCACTTGACTTTAGTCTTCTGCCAGCCCTTCCTGGATTCGAGGTTTAATTTCCCTGCCTCCAGAAAGCGCTGACTGTAATTGGTTTTTGAGCACCACGGCTTAGCTAATCAGAGCCAGCGCTCGATGAACCAGTCACAGCCATTCAATGCATTATACAATGGCTGTGATTGGTGCAGAGGAGACGCACACCAGAATCTGACCACCTTATGTGATGTATTTCTTTTGTTTGTTTGTTTTTTATGCAGCTAGGGCTTACTTTCAGGGTAGATCTTATAATCCAATATAATAGTATATATATATAATAGTACACGTATGATAGCACACGTACAATAGTACACGTATAATAGCACACTTGGGAATCCTTTACATGATATTAAATCTGTGTCAGAAGGCACTATTACTTTGCTTAAAAGGGAGCATTTTACTGTGATGGGCATAATGGGGCACAACTACTGTGTAGGGAACACAGAGGGACATTGTGGGGGAGTGGCAAGATGGGGAGAGTGCAAAAATTAGTCATGGCTGGAAGAAGTCTTTGTGGCAGTAGAGAAGAAAAGGAAGATTGGACAGCTACAATCAGACAAGATGCCACCTGCGATCCCTGGAGGTAACTGCACTGTAATCACTAGAACTGTAGGGCTGCTATCTACTATGTGATGGCTGCATTATTAGGAGGTATACTATATCTTACCCGCTGTATCTCAGCCTGCATGTTATAAACGTTGTTGTATAAATATGCTGTCTTCGATATATCATATATTGTCCTTTTTTGGGCACAGTATGGGACCTATTTTGTTCATGGGCACTACATGTGACACTGTTTTTAAGGAGCAAGTGTAGGAATAAATTGCAATAATGTGACGTACAGGACATCTGGGTGGCAAACTCTGCAGAACAAAGTCATGGCCAGAAGTCGTTATGGTGGTCTGCACCAGGTGGAGAAGAAAAGAAAAGAGAACACCAATCGCAGATGCCATCACTTGTGAGTCACTGAAGGTCACCGTTCATTTTGCCACTCACTGTCTGATTAGTCCGGTAGTCTGCAGAGTGATGATCAGAGGCGTAACTTGAAGCTTTTGGGCTCCCAATGCAAAATCTGTAACAGGGCCCACAATTGTAATGCTTTATTCATAGTACTGGGCTCCCTCTATGGAGAAGAAAGGCCTGATGGGTCCTCTAAGGCTCCTAGGCCCGGGTGCAACCGCATCCCCTGCATCCTCTATAGTTACACCCCTGGTGATGATGAAACAAGAACTCTTGTTATGACCTTGGTCCTGTTGCTGTATGTATGTTATGATCTTGGTCCTGGGATTGTATTTATGTACTGAGCTTGGTTCTGGGGCTGTAGTCATGGTATGACCTTGGTCATGGGACTGTATTTGTCTTGTTTCATAGAATGGTAGAGTTGGAAGGGACCTCCAGGGTCATCGGGCCCAACCCCCTGCTCAGTGCAGGATCACTAAATCATCCCAGACAGATGTCTGTCCAGCCTTTGTTTGAACACTTCCATTGAAGGAGAACTCCCCACCTCCCGTGGTAACCTGTTCCACTCACTGATCACCCTCACCGTAAAATTTGTGCTGCAGGTTTGCCCAATAACTTCAGTTTGATATTTGCAATAAAATCTACATATGGTTTTACTGCAGATTTAGCTGCGGATTTCACTCATTACATTGAAGCAAGTGAAATCCGCAGTGAAATGTTCACAACATGACTCATATGTTCATTACATTAAAAGTGCACTTGTGTCCAAAATGTGGAAATATCCATACAGATAACAACTGCCTGCTCCATGCAGACACTGCGCAAAATATAATCATTTTACCAAACCGTGCTACAGGAAGATAACGCAAGGGCTACATGGCAACTTTGGCCATGAAAGCCGTTGTACACTCAGAGATCGCAGTGTTGCCTTCCTATATCTCATGTACTATAAATGAGCGTGGGTATACTGTGACTCGTACGTTACCGCGATGTGACAATCGCAAGAAATCTCGCCGTTTTAGACTTCTTGCAACTGTCAAGTGGAGACTTCCAAGTTGCATCGTGACCACATTCACCTACACATCATTGCAGGCAGGGCGTCACTACAATGATGGTTATGGCCAAAGTCGCCAAGTAACCTTAGCATACATGTGATGCAGTAGAAAGGACAGTCAGGAAGAGACGCGTGAGCGCCACCAGTAGGGCTGGTTTCACACCTACACTTGGGGTTCTGCTTTCATCCTTCATTCGGGGAGCAGAAAAGGGGAATCCCCTGGCCGACCGTCTCAGGACAGAACCGAACAGCGCCGGGCGGACCTCATTGACTACAATGGGGTCTGTTTGGTTTCCGTTCAGCTGCACAGCGCTTTTCCTTCCGGTATTGTGAGCCAAATCTGTGGCCGAACCTCCGACCAGACGTTCCAACGCAGACGTGAAAACCCTCTAATAGAAATACAAGTATAAGAAGCTGAATATCAACATTGACACTAGTGGGACTTCTACTAAAGCCGTCACTTCCAAGATATTTTTTGATGTTTTTTATCTCCCATGTTTCCCCATGGAGCCTCCCTTTTATCGCATCGCAATGCAACAAACTTGTGCTAAATGCGATACGACTCTCCCATTGATATCAGTGAAGCCTCGCCGCCCTGCGCTGGAACGCAGTGTTTCTAACACCGCGATTTTCAAGCGTTGTCTGTTCTATTTTTCTGTGTTTTTGCGTTTAACGCATCCCATCACCCATCGCAATGATGGGGTGCTGCTCGAGGGCCGTTTCACTGAAGGCATGTGTGGAGTACGTGTGACTTTTTGTCACTTTTCATTCAATTTTATTTGAAAGCAGGCGTGACTGAAGAAACGCATTTTTAGCGCTGCATAATTTTTTTAAGGTGTTCAGGATATAAAAAGCAGTATTTAAATAGTTCAGACTTTTATGGACAGGGTGAGACCAATTATGTTTACTTTTACATTCTTTTTGTAATATTTTAATAAAGGGGTCGTCCCACTTTTAGTTGTGTTGCTGCATGAAGCAGACAGCTCTGTACACTGAGCAGTGGCCCAAGTTGGTACTGCAGGTTGACTCCTATTGAAGTAAATAGGACTCAGCCTGCAGTAGCAACCTGGGTAACAGCAGACTGCATAGAGCTGGCTGCTTCTTGTAGTAAAACAGCTTAAGGTGGGACAAACTCTTTGAACAAATTTTTACAACTTTCATTAGTCCCCATAGAGGACTTGAATTTGCAATAGTTTGACTGCTTTTACAATATACTGCAATACTTCTGCACTGCAATATATTGTACTTTTAACCTTTAACTATCCCATGGTACTTGAAAAACAAAAGATCTCAGCAGCACACCTTTAGACCAATAGGCTCACAGATAGGGAAAGAGGGATAGGATATGGCATCAAGCCAGTAGATGCGCGCTCACCTAGGGGATCCGTACTTCATAGATCCCAATGCAGCATAGAGAAAATGTATATGGAGAGCAGCATCAAGTAGAAGCTATTTCAAAAAGACATCCTGGAATCTTCAGGGAATCCAAATCCAATTTTCAGCTTTATTGAGTTAAAAACTCCATCAGCATAAACAACAAAACTTGCGACGTTTCGTCCTATGCAAAAGACTTTTGCATAGGACGAAACGTCGCAAGTTTTGTTGTTTATGCTGATGGAGTTTTTAACTCAATAAAGATGAAAATTGGATTTGGATTCCCTGAAGATTCCAGGATGTCTTTTTGAAATAGCTTCTACTTGATGCTGCTCTCCATATACATTTTCCCATGGTACTTGCAAATTCTAATCCTTTCTTTTTTCATTAAACAACAAAATTTGCTATGTTTATTGTATTTCTTTTTTATATTGAAAAACATAGATTTTTAACATCTTTCGCAACAATATAAGGATTTAAATGGGCAGATCTGATCATTTTATTGGATAGGTAAAGATTAAAGTAGTTGTTCATTTACTGGACAACCCCTTTTCAATAGGACCCCCTGTGTGAAAATTTTAAACAGAGATACACTAAAGGCCCATTTACACGCAAAGATGATCGCTCAAAATTAGTTTGACAGTTTTAGCAATCGTTCTGCATAAGCTGCTAATGGCCACTAATGCCCATTAGCAGTTTGCTAGCTTCATTTGCATGGAAATGATCCTCCAGAAGCTGTATGCAGAGAACAGCAGGTGATCTGTTATCTGCATATAGCTCCTTTGTTCTGCCATGTGGGTGCAAGCTGAATACAATGTTATCAACGCTCCTGTGGAGAACATAGCGTGCGGTCCCTGCTATCAGCTCTTTGCCCGAACCATGGATTTTAGGCTCACCTAAAAATCATTGTTTCGTCTGGAAAGAAAACGATGGTAGCATTTACACACAATGATTATTGCTCAAAAGACATCGTTTGAGCGAATTTTGAGCGATAATCATTCCGTGTAAATGGGCCTTTACTCCTCTGCTGTTGGGATCCAGCACTGCAGCCCGCTGTGGTCCTCAGGTTTGTTCTGACCGGTGATGTAACAGGAAATCACATGTCTGCTGCAGCCAATGAGAGGCTATAACATCATGTTCTGGAATTCCTAGAATCATAGCACTCAGGATGTGGGCGCTGATGCCAGGAGAATGGCCAGTGACACTGCAGCAGTCACCTGCTTTCCTGTAACATCATCTGTCACAGGAACCACCAGGACTGCTGCGGGCTGCAGCGTTGGATCCTGGTGGCCAATGAGGGCTAAGTATCTCTGTTTATTATTTTCACACATAGGATCCTATTGAAAAGGGGTTGCGGAGTACCTGGATAACCCATTTTTAATATTCCCTATTAAACCTTGTCACAAGCAGAGTTTAGAAGTCTTGATTCCACGGTAGCTCAGGGAACCGTCACAAGGCCCCATTTTGCTGTTTCAACCATTGGCTCCCTGTGGTTGTGTTGCAGAAGGACCGATGGGGCAACAGAGGGTGGTCCCCTCCTTTTTTATCTACTGGCTTAGGCCATGATCGGTGCTAATGCCAATTTGCAGTCAAAGTCGGGAATTTATTTAACACAGTTGTCACTCAGCTGGCTAAGCTATTGCATGAAGGGGTTAAATATAAAGTAGATATTGGAGCAGAAATAAATAACACTAAAAAGGGGTGGTGAGATCTGAAGGCTAAAGCAAAACTGAGAAGTAAGACATTAGTTCTCAAGACGTAAATAAGTCTGTGGGATAATGCCCCCTGAAGGCGAACCTTGGGTGTACATGTGAAAAGTTGGGGAATCACAATTAAGTTATGTTGATATGCTAGGAGTGAATTTAAGGAAAGGATATATTCATAGGACTGGGAAAGTTACCCATTATATATATATGGCAACTTAGGGGTTATATATATATGGCAACTTAGGCAACTTATGGCAATATATGAACTGCCATCTTTCCTCCATAAGATGGGTGGCAACACCTCAGGAAATCACATCCAGTCAGTTTCTGGTGAAAGCAAGTCAATTTATTTTCTCAAAATCAGGATAACCATATTCTATTCAAAAGTTCTCTCTGTGACCCATTTTCAAGAGAGTAAAACATATATGCTCCTCTCTGGGGTCTCACAAGCCATTGCCCCAGAGAGGGTAGTCTCCTTCAGCAATGAGGTACAACAATGATGTGAGTCTAGGGGCATCTTCCCTGTCAGACTCGGGGCCTTTACAGCTTGGCCCGCACTGGACCTCAGGCTTGCAGTTCTCTTAGCGCCTTCTTAGCTGTCTGTTTCCCTTTGCAGCAGTGTGGCTAGAGGTTTTAACTCCTCCAACCACACCACTACAGTTGACCAAGCTAATTGTCAGTCCATCAAGCCTGCTCTCAAGCTCTCTGCGGGCCATCCTGTATACTGCACTACCACAAATTTCCCCCCTCTATTAAAAGACTGTAGCTCTTAATCACAGCACTGGACCCTCCAGGTCAAAACTTCAGGCTCGGGGATCTCCATTTTTAAGTGTCAGCACTTAGGGACCAAGGCCATGCTCCACCTTCTTCTTCACAGAAAGCCTCTTTCTTCAATAAATTGTTTCTGCTGTCATATGTTTCCTCCAGCTCTGGCATTTTAGATACCTCCCTTTCCTTTTTACTTTCTTGCACATTACTCATCTGTGCACTTGCTGCAGGAACTATTTGTTCAGTCTTCACTTCAGTATCAGCATGTATACCACTTTCAGTCTGTACCTGCTACTATTCTTTATAAAGGCAATTTCTTCCTTCAACATTTATTTAATTTTTAGTCGACTGTTCACCTATTGTCCCCAGGCTACCTTTTAAGCACAAATTGGTATACTTGGCTGTTTGTAACTCATTGTTAACATCCTCCAACATTGTCTTCATTTCTTCTACGGGCTGTTGAAATACACTCTCGGACTTTTCTAGTACCGGTTTTCTCTTTTCAACATCTTTCTTGGTGCTAAGTCAAGTATTTCCACACGCAACTGCTCATTAAGTCGTTCTACTTCAGCCTTCATTAAGGGTCTCTTCCAGGGTGCGTACCAAGGAGAGCGCTTTGATTTATTTTCCATGCACCTCTGCTTCAGCACGGACATGTTCTTTGGCAAATGTAGCAGATATTGTTTGCTCCTCACCAAGGAACTGATCAAGCAGGCCCCACATGGAATACTGTGTACAGTTCTGGTCACCAGTGCTCAGGAAAGATGTTACAGTGCTTGAGGGGGTTCAAAGAAGGGCAACTAAACTAATACATAGAATGAAGGGACTGGAATACCCAGAGAGGCTATCCAAATTGGGATTATTTATCCTGGAAAAAAGACGGCTAAGGGGTGATCAAATAACTATGTGTAAATACATGAGGGGACAATACAAGATCTCTCCCATGATCTGTTTATACCCAGGACTACGACGGTAACAAGAGGGCATCCGCTACGTCTAGAGGAAAGCAGGTTTCATCACCAACACAGAAGGGGTTTCTTTACTGTAAGAGCAGTGAGACTGTGGAACTCTCTGCCTGAGGATGTGGTGATGGCAAAATCCATAGAGGAGTTTAAAAGGGAACTTGATGTCTTTCTGGAGCGGAAGGACATTACAGGATATAAATCTTAGGTTAATAGTTAATCCGGGTATACAGGCAGGTAGGAACTTTTAGAGGTTGATCCAGGGATTAGTCTGATTTCCATTAGGGAGTCGGGAAGGAATTTTCCCTCAAAAGGGCTAATTGGCTCCTGCCTCTTGGGGTTTTTTGCTTTCTCTGGATCAAGAACATAGGAGGATAAACAGGCTGAGCTGGATGGACGTTGTCTTCATTCGGCCTTACATACTATGTTATTATGTTACTATGATCAAACTTCTTCTGTTTGTTCTCCAAGTTGGATACAATCTGAAGGAAATCAAGATCCACACTAATATCTTCTAATTCATGTTTAAGTCTAATTTTAGTCTTCTCTTGGATGTTGTAAGCAACTTATTTTTCTTCATATGACTGATTTTATAGCTTCTAATTCTCTCCAAATTTTTCCCTTCTGCTCTTCAAAAGAGTCCAAGCATGCAGTATTCGTCTCCATTTTTACCCCATATCTGACACCTGAGTCTGAAGTATTGAAATCTGCTTTGACAGGTTCCTCTTTGTTTCTGCATCTTCCTCTAATTCCGTAAGGAACACATTTCTCTCATCTTTCATGCTCTTCAAGTGTGCACTAAGGTCAATTCTCTGGGATGTCATTCCTTGCATCAGTCTCTGAGACTCTGGGATCTAAGATTCCATTTGCGGTTTTAATTTGTAGCTCTTGAAGCTGCATCTCTACAGTGTGACTTTTGCCTTCAGAGTCACGCTTGTTTTGCGATAGCACCTTTACCTGATTGGTTAACCCAGTACACTCAATTTCCAAAGCCTGTTTGGCCTTTTGCAAGGTGTCGTGTTTCTGGCACTCGGTTTGGAGCCATGGGTGTAGTAGCCATGCAGGTCCAGAGAGTTGTCAGAGGAGAGCTAGAGGTCGGTATTGGTAAGTCTCAGTTTGCGATACAAAGGGGGAGGCTAGTATCATAGTCTGGAGGAAAGCCAGATATCGGTATGGGTAAGTCTCAGTTTGGATTTGGAGAGGAGTAGGCAGGAGAGGAGTTTGACTAAGGCTGTGCAGCACAATAATCATGCTTTTGTGCAGTGGCAGGGTCAGGCTTTTACAAGGAGCCTAATTAGGAACAGAGGCAGGGTCAGGACAGCGGCTGGGTTTTCAGGATCTAGGAACAAGGCAAAAAGTCAGGTAGGGGAACTGTCCAAGGCCTGAATGGCTCAGTAGGGAGAGCTACTGACTAAAAATTTCGGGACAGAATTGTGTAGTCTGTGTCTTGACCCCTCTTTAGGCGCGAAAATATTCTGGACAAAGAATCTGCCATGCTTTTTCTGGAACTGGGGTGGTAGGATACAATAAAATTGAACCTGGAGAAAATAGGGCCCATCGTGCTTGTCTAACAGATAATCTCTTGGCAGTATGGAGAAATTCTAAGTTCTTATGGTTAGTAAGAACCGTTACTGGATGATGGGCTCCTTCCAAGAGGTGCCTCCATTCAATGAAAGCCACCTTGATGGCCAGAAGCTCCTCGTTCCCAATGTTGTAGTTTTTCTCGACGGTGATAAGGTGTAGGACAGAAATGCACAAGGATGTAGTTGCATCTTATCTCAGACTTGTTGTGATAGGGTAGCTCGCACTGCAGAGTCGGAGGCATCCACCTTAACAACAAAGGGCAATTCTGGTCTTGGGTGGATCAGTACTGGTGCTGGCGTAAACAGAGTCTTTAGTTTCTCCAAAGTGACTTGTGCCTCTGGGGACCAGAAAAAGTGTGTGTGCTTTCTTTGTGAGGGAGGTGATAGGAGAAATGACCTTTGAGAAATCCTTAATAAAATCATCTGTAGAAGTTCGCAAAACTGATCAGGTGCTGTACTTCCTTCCTTTTTGGAACAGGCCAATTCAGGATGGCTTTAATCTTGCTAGGGTCCAAACTTAGGCTGTCTAGGGAGATAATATATCCCAGGAATTGCATTTGGGTCTATTCAAACTCGTACTTCTCTAGTTTGATGTAGAGATTATTCTTTTTGCGTCGTTCCAAGACCAACTGAACGTAACTGTGATGTTCCTCCAAGTTATCAGAGAAGATAAGGATGTCGTTGTGATATGCCACTATGAATTGGTCCAATAGGTGTCGAAATATGTCATTGATAAAGTGCTAAAAGGTGGCAGGAGCATTGCAAAGGCTGAATGGCATCACTAGGCATTCAAAATGATCGTACCTTGTCCTAAAAGCAGTCTTCCATTCGTCCCCTCGGTGAATCCGTAGAAGGTTATAGGCCCCTCTTAGATCTAGTTTAGTGAAGATCTTGGCAGACCAGAGTCTCTCTAATAATTCTGAAATCAAGGGAAGAGGGGTAGCGATTCTAGACTGTAATCTTATTTAACTCCCTGTAATCAATACATGGTCACAGGGTTGAGTCACACTTTTCCATGAAGCATATGGGCACCCTACCTGGGGAAGAAGAAGGTTGAACAAACCCCATTTTCAAATTTTTGTCCAGGTACTCTCGGAGTGTGGGGACCCACTGTGCCAACCAACCGGTTTGACTTTGGGCTGAACCTAAGGGCATCATTATGCCGGTTCCCCGGTATTAACCCTTTAACCCCTGTACAGGGATATGGATTCGGCTGCGGAAAACTGAGCATGCCACTACCTTTTGGAATAGTCCCGATGTGGTTGGCAGCTGACCCCAGATAGTTAGAAGCACTGATGCAAGGCACCGTGAAACAGTGTCAGAGATGGGAAAGTCAGTTATAGAAAAGCTATGCTTGGTGACAGAGAGTATACAGATACAAGGACAGGATAAAGAGCAGAGACAGTGAAGTCAGAGATAGGAAAGCTATGCTTGACAAAAGTGACAAACACATAAATAGGATCTAATGCAAAGTCAGGAAGGCAGCAAACATACAGGATAAAGCAGACAATGAAGTCGGACAAGCGACCTATGTATTCTGGGTGTCTGAGATAAACCCACAACAACACTCAGGCAAAGAGGGAGGGATCCCCAGCTCTGCTAAATAGGCAGGTAATAATCATTTACGCTTCAGCTGGGTTGAGAGCAATGAGAAGGGTTAACTCCTGCAGTGCTGATAAAAAGTAGAAGCAAAGAGGCCTGTAATACAGGAGGAGCAGAGCGACACCCACGTCTGCCTGGAATAGCAAGAGGGCAGCAGACATGGGTAGCCGACCTAACAGTACCTTCAACTCTGGTTCTGAAAGGTTGTAGATCCGCACGAAAGGAGTAGAAGTTCTGGGGAGTAACTCCACTGTGCAATCATAGGGCAGATGAGGTGGCAGCTGGTCAGCTTTCTTCTTGCTGCAGACTTTCCTGAACATTTGGTACTGAACCGATAACTTTTCAAAATCCTGTTGACTATCCTCGGGGTCTTGCAGTGGTTTAGGGGCGGATAGTGCCATCTTGCAGTTCTTTTTACAGTACTCTGAAAGGAAAGCAATAGTCCTTGATTCCCAGTTGATAGATGCATTATGGGTAGCAAACCAGGGAATCCTGAGAATCAATGAAAATTTAGGGAATGGGATGAGCTGGAAGCTGATTGTTTCTTGGTGGTCAGGTTTCAGGCAGAGCTCCAGTTCGATTGTCCCCTGTGTGACAGGTCCCAGGGACGAGGACAAGGGTGACCCATGCACGGTTTTCATATCAATAGGTATGGGTTTAGGTCTGGTTGCAATGCTTTTGTCAAGAGCGAATCTTAAGTCCATGAAGTTTCCTCCTGCACCAGAATTCAACATCGCTGAGCACTGCATCCTCTGATCTAAGATCTCTACTGGGAGGACAAAATGGTGGAATGTAGATAGGGTTTTCAGAAAATCTTGAACTACAGGTGCAAAGGTGTGTTTGGTGGTATCCTCTTGTTTCGTGACAACTGGATTGGTCATGGTCTTGACGTTGGTTAGGGCGAGAGTCCTTTGAAATTTGTTTGGACAATGTAAGTCATGATATCCCGAGCTTCCACAATAAATGCACAAATTTTCATCACAGCACCTTTCTTTTTTAGTGGTGGAAAGGGGTTTACAGATGACCTCAACCTACATCGGTTCTGGTGCGGCTTCAGTCCTTGGCTAGGGACTCAACGTGGATTGACTATAGGAGTAAGGGGTGTTGCTGGCCAAACCCCGCAGTCTCTCCTTGCGCCACTCGTAAAGTCTCTAGTCAATTCGGATGCACAGCTGAATGAGATCTTCCAGGTTATCAGGGGTCTTGACTCTAGCAAGTTCATCCTTTACCCACTGAGATAATCCCCAATGGAATTTGCTCTGTTGTGCAGCTGGGTTTCACGTGATATCATTTGCCCAGCAACAAAATTCTGCCATATACTCTACAATGGAAAGTCGCCCTTGTCGTAGGTTGTATAACCTCCCTTTGGCTGTAGTACAGCGATTGGGATTAGCAAAGGTTTGGTCCATAGCAGTCATGAGGCTACCGAGGAGATTACTATTGTTCTCCTATGTACGCCACGCCCATGCAAGCTCTTCATCAATGGGGATATTAATGATGAAAAACACCTTCTTCCTGTCATTCGTAAACAAGGTGGACTGCATCTGAAAATAAATCCAGCATTGATTAAGGAAGCCTCTATAGTGATGACGATCCCCACTGAATTTTGCAGGCAGTGGCATGCGGACATCCGAGCTCGAGTGATGCAAATCCAGAAGATTACTACGGACTCCATTGGAGGCATGATTATTTTGTAGCATTTCTAGCACTGTGTTTGGAGCCAAGGCTGTAGTAGGTATGCACGTCCAGAGAGCTGTCACAGGAGAGCCAGAGGTCAGCATTGGTAAGTCTCAGTTTGCGGTACAAAGGAGGAGGCGGGTATCATAGTCAGGAGGAAAGCCAGAGGTTGGTATTGGTAAGTTTCAGTTTTGATTTGCAGAGGAACAGGTAGGAGAGGAGCTTGACTAAGGCTGTGCAGCACAATAAGCACGCTTTTGTGCAGTGGTAGGGTCAGGATTCTATAATGAGCCTAATTAGGAAGAGAGGTGGGGTCGGGATAGGGGCTGGGTTTCCAGGATCTGGCAACAAGGCAAAGAGTCAAGTAGGGGAACTGTTCAAGGGCTGGATGGCTCAGTAGGGAGAGCTACTGACTAAAATGCAGGAGGTCCCAGGTTTGATCCCTGACACAAGGTTTCTTTCCCCTTTTCAGTTTGCTCTAGCTGTTCAGCTCTTGGATTTAGGTTTCAGCTTTCTCATCCAAGCTTATCTGTAGCTGGATCAACACTCGTTCATGGAGTGCCTCCTGGGCTTCCTTGAAATCCAGTATATCTTCCAAGATTCTTTTATTTTTTTCTGTCTGTCTGCAAGCAGCTCTTCTGATTCCTGTTTTTCTTTTTTTAGTTCACTTATCTGAGACTCCAATTCACCATTTTTCTTAGTTAACTGCATTTTCAATTCGGCCATTTGTGTTTGGAACTCTGTAAAATCTCTTTCTGACTTGCAATGCGTTATCTCTAAAGGCCCATTTACACGAAGCGATGATCCACACTTTGAGTGACAGCTTTGAGCGATCGTGTTGCATAAACTATTAAGTAGCTACTTAGCTACTTAATAGCTTATTAGCATGCAAATAAAGAGCCGGAGGCTCTTATCTCCATTCAGCTCCATTGTTCTCCGACGGGTAACAGTGCTATCAGCACTACCCGTGGAGAACTCAGTGTGCGATCCTGATAAGGCTGAACACTGATTTGTAGGTTGGCCTGAATTTAAGGATCAGCTAGCAGTGCATGAAAAGTGCACGATGGATGCGCGTTTAGACGCAACGCTGATCGCTCAAACGATCACTTTTTAGCGATTTTTGAGCGATCATCGCTCCGTGTAAATGGGCCTTTACTCTTGGGCTCTGATTTGCATTTTTGCAGACTTCTATGGAAGCTGGAAAAGAGGGAGGGGGAGGGAGTCACCATGCATACAACATTAGGAAAAGAAGACCGCTCACCCTAATTAGGCATTTTATTGCCGTTCCGAGGGTCTATTCTGATCGTTGCTTGCCATTGCTTGAACGTGTTCTTTTTACATGCGCACTGCAGCGCCCAGTGTGAATGACTTTAAAGAGGACAATTACAATTGGGACTCGAACTTGTCAAAAATTCATTTATGCGAATGTACGTTGTGCACAGGCGAACGCATCTACGCATACACTCATCTGAATGAGCCCTAAGTGTATATTCTGCAGATTATTACATCAGTGACCTCTCTACAGTTCTGAAGAACATTGCTTTGTCTCCGGTACTTGCTCATCCACACAAGCGTATATACGCAACTAGCTTACCCGTCGCACGTTGCTGCGAAGACAGACAGACATACATTCGTTTTTATATATCTAGATAACAACCAATCACAGCGCAGTTTTTTTAAGTTACCTCAGTGGTATAATATATAACAACCAATCACAGCGCAGCTTTGATGTTACCTCAGCTTTATAATATATAACACCCAATCACAGCGCAGCTTATATGCTACCTCAGCGGTATAATATATAACAACCAATCACAGCACAGCTTTCATGTTATGTCAGCAGTAAGAGAAATAACAGCCAATCACAGCGCAACTTTTATTCTGCCTCAGCAATATAAAAAATAGCAACAAATCACAGTGCAGCATTGATTTTACCTCAGCGGTATAATATATAGCAACCAATCACAGCGCAGCTTTTATTTTACCTCAGGATTCTCAATATCCAGCAATTGTCTTGTGAAACGTTCGGTGGATGCATCATTTTGTAGTTGAACACTCATCCCGTTACTCGTAATGCCTTTTGCTTTCGTGCTTGAGATGGAAATCAAACGATCTTTGTCTGGGGGGCATAACTGTCGACGATGCTCGCACGCGCACCACCTATCGTAGGATAGCTGTACTATGCCAGTAATCTTCCCAGGAGTGTACTCAACAACTTCCCATTAACTTTTTCTATTTATAACATAATCAATGCTCGTGCCAAATTTCACGTTTCTATGACACAGGAAAGTGATCAGCAACGCTCTTTTCTCCTTAGGGAGAGCAATACTATAAACTAAGTGAGGAGACTCAAATGGCCACGCACGCTCCTCTGGGTAATATATTTGCATATTACCCAGAGGAGCGTGCGTGGCCATTTGAGTCTCCTCACTTAGTTTATAGTATTGCTCTCCCTATGGAGAAAAGAGCGTTTCTGACCCCTGTCCCAGGCCTCTCACTAGCAAAAGCCAGACTCCTACTGTACACTGATGATGGGCAATAACCCGGAAACAGCTGTATGTACATGGCGTCTGGTTTTGCTTTTGATTCCCAGTCATTGTAACAAGACTTGTATAAAAAGTCCCACTTTGACTCGAAGGAATGCTGCCTTTCAATAGGTGGCACTGTAGAGGATTTATTCCATCTCCCTTATTTACAGGAAAGTGAGAATTACATTCCGTACGTAAAATTTGGACGCTAATTCTTTTGCTCATAGAATTGAATAATCGAGTTGGGACCCATTAGCTTTTCCTATTTATGACATAATCAATGCTCGTGCCAAATTTCACGTTTCTATGACACCGGAAAGTGAGAAAATTACATTCCGTACGTAAAATTTGGACGCTAATTCTTTTGTGCATAGAATTGAATAATCGAGTTGGGACCCTTTAACTTTTCCTATTTATGACATAATCAATGCTCGTGCCAAATTTCACGTTTCTATGACACCGGAAAGTGAGAAAATTACATTCCGTACGTAAAATTTGGACGCTAATTCTTTGGCGCTTAGAATTGAATAATCGACTTGGGACCCATTAGCTTTTCCTATTTATGACATAATCAATGCTTGTGCCAAATTTCACGTTTCTATTAGCGTAAAATTTGGACGCTAATTCTTTGGCGCTTAGAATTGAATAATCGAGTTGGGACCCATTAACTTTTCCTATTTATGACATAATCAATGCTCGTGCCAAATTTCGAGTTTCTATGACATTGGGAAGTGAGAGAATTAGATTCCGTACGTAAAATTTGGACGCTAATTCTTTTGCGCATAGAATTGAATAATCGAGTTGGGACCCATTAGCGTTTCCTATTTATGACATATTCAATGCCCGTGCCAAATTTCAAGTTTCTATGTGAGAAAATTACATTCCGTAGGCAAAATTTGGACGCTAACTTTTTTGCGCATAGAATTGAATAATGGAGTTGGGACCCATTAACTTTTCCTATTTATGACATAATCAATGCTCCTGCCAAATTTCAAGTTTCTATGACATTGGGAAGTGAGAAAATTAGATTCCCTACGTAAAATTTGGACGCTAATTCTTTTGCGCTTAGAATTAAATAATCGAGTTGGGACCCATTAACTTTTCCTATTTATAACATAATCAATGCTCGTGCCAAATTTCATGTTTCTATGACATCGCGAAGTGAGAAAATAAGATTCCGTACGTAAAATTTGGACGCTAATTTTTTAGCGCTTAGAATTGAATAATCGAGTTGGGACCCATTAGCTTTTCTTATTTATGGCATAATCAATGCTCATGTTAAATTTCATGTTTCTATGACATCGCGAAGTGAGAAAATTAGATTCCGTACGTAAAATTTGGACGCTAATTCTTTGGCGCTTAAAATTGAATAATCGAGTTGGGACCCATTAGCGTTTCCTATTTATGACATAATCAATGCTCGTGCCAAATTTCATGTTTCTACAATATTGGGAAGTGAGAGAATTAGTGGCAATGATGGAAATCGAACGATCTACGTGGGGGGGGGGTAACTGTCGACGATGCTCGCACGCGCGCCATTTATCATAGGATAGTTGTACTATGCCTATAATCTTCCCAGGAGTGTACTTAACAACTTCCCAAAGTTTCATGGCGATCGGATGAATGGTGTAGTAGCGCATAAAGGACAAACAGACAGACACACAGACAGACAGACATACATTCAATTTTATATATATAGATGAATACAACCCATAGATTTCAATGGGTTCGTTCACGTATTTTTTTATGCGATGTGCCATTGTGTGAAAAAAAGGACATATTATGTACCATAGAAGCCCATTGAAATCAATGGGCGTGCGTAAACATGCAGGAAACCTGTATATTCACTGCATATTTATGCACAAAAGGTGTTAAAACGGTTTTATTTATGCATAGAACGGTTTTATGTGTTCTTTTTCCCGCTGTGTATGTATGCGAGCAAAAAGACTGCCGATAGACAGAAAAAGCAAGGCAACAAGATTGTGTATTCACGGACCCCAATATGCGTACGTCCATGAGGATACATCCTAAGGGCTCCTTCACACCAGCGTAAGCACATCTGCGCCCACCACAGCGCTGTGTTTTAGCGGAATGAATTTTTCTTCTTGGTGCATATCTGCGTGTCTGACTGTACTTTTTACGCCCCGGCATGTTAATCTGCTTGGGGCAAACAAGATGCGCCACTTCAAATCAACGGGTTCTGTTCTCTGCATATTGTGCGCATGAACTTTATGCGTGCAAATACGCCCGTGTAAAGGAGCCCTAACTCTGGACTAATACACGCTGATGAGCTCTGCAGATTATTATACAACTGAGGTCTGCAGAGCATTGCTCTGCCCCCTCTACCTCCAGACTAATGCATAATGATAGATCCTGCAGATTATTACATCACTGACCTCTCTAGAGCTCTGTATTGCTCTGGACCTACCTATCCTGATAGATACATATATTCAAAGGATTATTACATCACTAGAGATCTGCAGAACACTGCAACCCCTATTATCTCCTGACAACACAGTGATGCGCTCTGCAGACTATTACACCACTGAGCTCTCTAGGATCTGTAAAATGTTGCTTTGCTCCTTCTATAGCCTGATAGATCCATAGTACTATATACTGCAGATTATTACATCACGAGAGAGCTGTAACATTACTCTGTCCTCTCCACCCCCTGACAAGAATACATAGTGATGTTTTCTGAAGACTATTACACCACGGAACTCTCTAGAACGTTGTTTGCTCGCTCGATCTCCTAACAGCGCTATATTCTGCAGATGGTTACATCGCTAATCTACAGTGAAGATCTGCAGAACATCGCTCTGCCCCTCTACCTCCTGACAGATACATAGTGATATATTCTGTAGATTATTACACCTTTGAATACTTTAGAGACCTGCAGAACATCGCTCTGCCCCTCTACCTCCTGACAGATACATAGTGATATATTCTGTAGATTATTACACCTTTGAACTCTTTAGAGACCTGCAGAACATTGCGCTGCCCCTCTACCTCCTGACAGATACATAGTGATATATTCTGCAGATTATTACATCACTGAACTCTCTAGAGACCTGCAGAACATTGCGCTGCCCCCATCTACCTCCTGACAGATACATAGTGATGTGTTCTGCAAATCGTAGTGGTGTAATAATCTGCAGAACACAGTTCTGCCCCCTCTACCTCCAAATAGATATATCAGATTATTGCACCACCGACCTCTTGAGATCTGCAGAACATTGCTTTGTGCCCTCCTGGCAGTGATATATTCTGCAGACTATTGCACCACGCAGCTCTCTACAGACGTAAGGACCATACTGTTAGGTACTGCAGATGGTTTCAGATGTATACGGGGTTAATCGTCTGTGGGTATTTCTGTTCATTTAACCAGTTTATAAACTTGCTTTTCTTTTTACCCAGAACCCTCCAGTTGGACTCTCTGTATCACAGAACCACGCAGCGCGCCGCTTTGAAGGCACATGAACAAAGCCAGGAATGGCAGACAGATCCGTCTTCAAACCCTCTTTGTCTGCGATCAATGGGGCGCATTTGTTAGTTTGTTTACCGGATCCATCCTCCGGCAGCATCAAGGCTCGGCTATATACCTAGCAAGCGGCAGGAGAGCGGCAGACATTCCCCTCCCCCGCTCGCACTGCGCTCTTGCCTTGACATTTGACAATATCCTCTATTCAGGAGACTAGATAAAAGCCGGCGCGGGGCTGAGTTTTCTGCCTTCAGTCGCTCGTGCTGTGCTGGATCCCATTTAAGCTGCCTGCATCCACCTGTACGAAGTCGCCCGCCGAGGAGTGGGCCGGAATACAATGCGCTGATATAATGCGCGGGGACGGCGAAGGTTAACGATGGTGAAAGTGAACTCTCCTGCCGGGTGCTTAAGGAAGTGGAGGAAAAAGTTCTCCCGCTGATTTGGAAAAGGAACAAAGAGTTATACGTAAAAGTAGCAGTCGTGACCTTCGCCCTCCGGCGAGTGAGACTCTGGCGCATCTGCCTTTAAGCGCTGGGTGGCTGAAGGAGAAGAGTTTTATCTACTAAGAGACTGCCGCCACTTCGTGTACAATCAGCCGCCTCTGATAAGGAACAGGAAGTGCTGATCACACTAGAGGCAAAGCGGTTGGCCCCCCCAATCCGTGCCGCTTGTCCCTTCACTCCGCATGGATGAGACTGGATAAAACAATGTGTCGCATTACAGAGGAAAGGAAATAAGTGGAAGAGATCTGGAGGGCAAGGGCTTCTGGGTAGTTTGCGGCTATGCTGCAGAAAGTACAGGATTCTGGTTATTGTGAGGTTGTGCTCTGGAAAGTAAGGGCTCACTGACGATAACATGAATTAGGTTCTGTGAGATGAAGTCTGAAAGCTACTTATGTTTACTATCACCCAAGTGCCACAAAATGCATGAGTTCGCCAAACAAAATGCACAAGGATTTGATCAGTTCCCTAGCCCTCTGAGTCTGAAGCCCCTGCGGCTGTCACGGTTCCTGAAATAGACTCTACTGCTAAGCTTATAGGCTGCAAATCGGTGACCCACTGAGTCCGGGGAGGTATGTGTTATACTTATCTGCTCTGTTATTTGACCGGTGTCAGCGCTGGAAGCTACCGCTGAATGCATGGAGGGGCGCTGATAAATAGTCCTTCTGTTCTGATTTTATAAGGGGAGGACTACTTAGTGCACCGCTTGATGCATTCAGTGGCTACTTTCAGCACTCCCAGTGGAGGAGGTAAATATACCACCTATACTCTCGGACCTAGCGGGTCACTTACTTTGTGACCAGTAGAAAAATTGCTTTCAGGTCGAAGTCAAGGAATGCTTTAACCCTTTCCAATCCACTGTCTGACGTCTGAAGACCTTCTGATTGGAGGCTGTACAGCTCCGACGTTGGAAGACGTCTGGCAGGGTATTCTTACTGTATATTATTGTCTGCTCTGTTTTCCGAGGCCTCTCCAGCATGTCCCATACCGCAGTACTGGTTCTAGCCAGCAGACGGCGCCATTGTAGAATGGCAAAAAAGAGAAAGCCCCCTAGGAAACCCTGAATCCAAAATTGGATTGCAAAGGGTTAAAAGTGTGAATGAGGAGATGCCCCTGACTGCTCTCACTCCCAAATGATTTTTGGGTTCACACTAGGAACCATTCTGGGACATTTTGTCTCTCAGGCTTTCAAACGACGTCATACCTTGCTATTGGTAATGTAGTCCCAAGTCTTCTACAAGTAGCTGCTAAGCTTCTTGGAAGCAAGAGATGTCAGAATAAGCTGTAGAAAGCAAAGGATTCTG
Organism: Eleutherodactylus coqui; assembly: GCF_035609145.1. Lineage (NCBI taxonomy): Eukaryota > Metazoa > Chordata > Amphibia > Anura > Eleutherodactylidae > Eleutherodactylus > Eleutherodactylus coqui. Next base: position 101,064,281 of record NC_089849.1, read on the forward strand.
GGAATGTCAAACTAGGCTTTGGGTAGCAAAGTGTCTGTTAATGTTAGACTATCATGCTATCCTAGTTAACAGGGATGACTGGCAACTTGTTCCCCTCTTACTATAGCAGCTAAGCCGCTCTAACAGCAGCCCCGTTGACCATGTTCCTCCCCCTCTGGATAGTGATGTGGTCAGGAAGGGGACAGAGACTTAGCACGCCGAAAAAGGAAGCTTTACCTATGATGATGTCAGTGGTGATGCAGCTAGCATGTCACTGCCCTGTATAGTGGCCAAAGTAGAAGATAGTGAACGGGGCTAAGCCCCTGGAGAACAAGTCCGAACCTTCTAGGTGCTGATAGCACCATATATGAGTTGCGTGCTGAGGCCACAGTGGTGTGAACGCAAAGAGAGATATAGCACAGTGTGACACAGCAGCACAGTAGAGAATCCTGCTAAAGTGGTGGAGGCCGTTTGTCTAGAGTGGCAGAAGTGGCCATATCCCCATATTGGGGAGTGGCCTGTGGCTGAATGGGGCAGCATCTTTAAGGTGGCAGATGTCTCGGGATAACTGTGTCCTCATACTGGAGAGTAGCTATGTATGGACCTCCGTGTCAAACGAAGATGTTGATGCACCGCATGGAAGGAGAGGGAAGCTCCCTTCTTACATAGGACTCAGTCCCAGAAGAAGAGAACGGCGCCATAATCCAGAAGATAGGACAAAGCTGCTGGATGTGTAAGATGGGAGAGACCGGTCTCTAATGACTAAATTTGCACACTAGATGGACAATGATGGATGATGAATGTGGACTGAGGGAATATGTCCCCAATAGGGACTGAAGCAATACAGGGATTTTAATATAATGTTAGGGTAAAGAGTTAATTGCATTCATAAGCGAAGTAATGATATGCGAAGAAATGATATGTGTAGCTATTGTATCGGGGAGACGAGGCACTTTGTAGTAGTGGCTTTATGCAACCATGAAAGTGTACATGAAATTAGATTGATGTATTGGAGATGCACTTTAGCACCTATGGTGCACTTTTCCTAGCTCTGGGGGGTAACTCATGGAGGTGCAGGGGTGGCACTCACATTCAGGCTCTAGTGCCAGAACGAGCAACATAAGAAAACACCAGTTCTACAAATGACGCGTTTCATGTTGGGCTGAGGAGCTTCAAGTTCCACCTCTGTAGTGGCTTCTGGTTAACCAGTCTTTGTTGTGAGGTCTATTGCAGAAGTCTCCAACTTGTGATTCGCCAGATGTTGCAAAACTACGCCCAGCATTGGTTGGAGAACTCTAATCCAGTGGTTCTCAGTAGGTTATGGTCTGGAAAAGCAAAAGTCTATAGAGCAGCCATGCAGACCTCTGGTGTACAGCACCACCTGTGGTCAATTTTTCATGACATGAAGCATTCTTTAAAGGGGGTTTTCGGGTAGCGCCAACTGTCAGTGCCGGGATACACCAGGGTTGGCGTGGAAGCCGCTGCTCCGCTCCCTGTGTAATGATCAGTGCTCGTAATTACAGGCGCAACTCTCCTTGAGCTTCTGCTCCGACCCCAATGTAACCCGGCATTGACAGCCTGCGCTGCCAGGAAAACTGCTTTAAGAATCCAGTGGATCTACTGGTTAGAGCGTTTTTTTATCTGGAGGGTGCGGGATCGTTCCAGTCCTTTAGGTCATTACTCTCTGCTGAATACATCGCCATCTCCGTGCTAGTCGCCTTGCGGCCACTTTGCGGCCTCCTTGTGAAGACGTCCAAGGGGCTGGATGCAACGATGGTGGCTTTTATCGGCGCTCGCAGCTTTTATCACATTAGCTTTCCAGCGGCGGCTGTAATGGAATACATTACATGAAGCTGCGAGGAAGATTCTCATTTTAGTGTGTTGTACAATGGAGCGAGACGCGTCCGTAGCGTAACAAGTGGTTGCTGCTCGTCCGCACGTCTCATCCCACAAAGCCTTGATCTTTACCACAAACCTATTTAAAATACAACGTCTGGAACGGCGGCGGAGGAGGGCGAGCGCAGAATACATTACTTAGTATAATTCACATCATCCAGATCCTATTAACCTCTGCGTGTCCACAGGAGCCAACGCCAGGCTACTTACCGCCGGGGACACCTGAGCCATGTGGTGGTGAAGTGGCAAGTGGTCCCAAAGCTTCTGTTCGCTGCTGGTCAAGGGGTAAATGAAGGTAACAGCAGAATCTGACCCTGCTGGCAGTGGCGGCTCGACGTCAGACATGCACAGTACAGGTTTTTTTTTAAACTCCTGCTTTTCCCACAGAATCCATGGCCCGTCCGCAGTATCAATTGCAGAAGGGTCGTGGATCGGACAGCTTCGATTGACTTCAAGAAAAAGCTTTGCTGACGCTTAGACATTTCATGAGCAAAATTGCGATCACCAGTCTGAAGGAGCCCTTACATACATATTTTTCACGTGTGCAATACGCAGGGTGGGTTTGTGGAGCGTATTGCTTATCCTGTTGCCTCACATTTGCGCACTTCACATAGCCTTCCACGGGACCCTTGCTGCACAAATACGCAGGAAAATAGGGAAATGTGCACAGGAAACAGGAAAATTGCTCATGTACATGACCCTATTGGGAGTGCTGAAAGCAGGAACTGAATGCATTGAGTAGTCCTCCCATTATAAAACCAGACGGGCTGTTTAGCAGCACCCCTCAATGCATTCAGCGGTAGCTTCCAGCGCTGACACATGCATCAGCTGTGGGGATCAGGTCAGAAGCATCACATAGTAAAAAGTGTATTCCATTCACTGACAGCATGCAGAGATTTTGACAATGTTGCAGAATTGAAATAAAGGGTTTATTTGCAAGTTGCTAAATTGTAATGATACAAAGTTTAATATTCATTCCCTCTATAGATTTAGCATGGGGTCAGAGGGTAAGTAGATCTGAGTATTCGGGGCGGTCATGTGGACGAACGTGTCAGACCGCTGTAATTGGTAGAAAGCGCAAGTTAATAATTGATGCAGCCAGCATGCCAGAGGTAATTTCAGCTGCTCCAGGACCGGCACAAAGACTTTTAGCATTGATTGAGATCAAAGTGTCAGGGAACGGCGTCCCACTGCTGCGCTGAATGAAGCCTCCGGAGCGCGCGGTCCCCGCTGTAATAATATCGTCTTTACGTCGTTAATAAACTGTACACTTCAGTCAGGCTGCATCATTACCACAGACTTAGGAAGCTAATCATAAAAAGCGTACCGCGCTCTCCGGCCGCATGCTCTGAACTCAGCAGCAGATTAGGGGGCATATCAATGATACTTCTCAGTATTACCAGGGGGGTGAGGATCTGTCCCGTCCCAGGAGAGGGGCAATCACCCAGACTAAACCCCTCCGAGTGAGAGCATATTCACACGGGCCAGTTTCTCGCACGATCTCCGTCCGCATTGTGCTCACATCCAGAATCACAATTTTACAAGTGCAATATCCTTCCAAGTTTCTCTGATCGATATCGCGCTCGCCTGTGTTAATGCACACTTAGCAATTGTTAAAGACAAGCAGAGTTGCAGACAGCACAACCTTAACCCAATAGGGGATGAACTGGTAGATTGCAATCGCCACAAGGAAATTGATCCAATAATTTCCAAAGTAATCTAAGTATGTAGAGAAAAGTATGGCAGCAAACCAGGTGCAGATAAATGATGCAGAGCTTTATTCCTCCACAAGTCACAGATACATGCCGTTTCGACACAGAGTCTTTTTCAAATGCAATGAAAGCAATGGTACAACAGGGTATATATGCAGTCAAACAGCCAATCAGTTGTTAATTGCAAATTAGTACCTGATGTGGAGGGTTTAGAATCAAAAGACTCTGTGTCAAAACGGCATGTATCTGTGACTTGTGGAGGAATAAAGCTCTGCATCATTTATCTGCACCTGGTTTGCTGCCATACTTTTCTCTACACACTTAGCAATTGTTTCCGATTAACCAACTCCCCTCCATGGTGGCATTAAAAAATATATCAAGCTTGTTATTTGTATAGCATCAACTTATTCTGCAGCGCTTTCAAGTAATAATAATAATAATAAAAAACTTTATTTGTATAGCGCCAACACATTCCGCAGCGCTTACATAGACAGGGGATACAGAAAGACAAAAGTACAAACATTACAGAACCACGGTTACATAGTAATCAATTGATGGAAACAATAGGGGTGAGGGTCCTGCTCCAACGAGCTTACATACTACAAGTAATGGGGTGATACAGAAGGTAAAGGGCTGGAGATGTGCACGGTATGGCGAGGTGGAGAGTGAGGGGTGATATACACATAGACAATGGTCGGACATTTAGCCGTGTGACGGCAGAAACAGTATGACTGCAGGCGCAGTTTATGATGGCTAGCAGGGATTGCAGTCAGTAGGTCAGGGAGCATGTTATCAGGCGGAGTACAGAGGAGTTTGTTTAGGGAATGCGGTATGCCTCCCTGAAGAGGTGCGTTTTTAGAGCACGCCTGAAGTTCTGTGAGTCCTGGATTGCTCGGGTAGCCTTTGGTAGTGCGTTCCAGAGGACCGGTGCTGCTCTGGAGAAGTCTTGGAGGTGGGAATGAGAAGTTTGAATTAAAGAGGCGCTCAATCTGGTTTCGTTAGCAGAGCGGAGAGCGCGGGCTGGGTGATGGATTGAGATGAGGGAGGCGATATAGGGGGGCGCTGCACTGTGGAGGGCTTTGTGGATGAGGGTAGTGAGTTTAAATTGAATTCTGTATTTAACGGGCAGCCAGTGCAGTGACCGGCACAGGGCAGAGGCGTCAGAGTAGCGGCTGGACAGGAAGATGAGCCTGGCTGCCGCATTCAGGATGGATTGGAGAGGGTAGAGTCTGGTGCAAGGGAGGCCGATCAGCAACGAGTTGCTATAATTGAGCCGGGAGTGGATGAGGGCAACAGTAAGCGTTTTTAGCGTGTCAACGGTGAGAAAAGGGCGTATTCTTGCGATATTCTGAGGTGCAGCTGACATGTTCGGGCCAGAGATTGGATGTAGGGGGTAAAAGAGAGATCACAATCAAATATGACTCCAAGGCAGCGGGCATGTTGTCTAGGAGTTATGGTGGCACCACACACTGAGATGGAGATGTCAGGAGGAGGTCGGTTATTGGAGGGTGGAAATACCAGTAAGTCAGTTTTAGAGAGGTTTAGATTTAGGTAGAGAGAGGACATGGTGTTAGAGACAGCGGACAGACAGTTAGTGATGTTTTGGAGTAAAGGTGCAGAGATGTCACGGGAAGAGGTGTATAGCTGGGTGTCGTCAGCGTACAGGTGGTATTGGAGGCCAAATCACCCCTCACTCTCCACCTCGCCATACAGTGCACATCTCCAGCCCCTTTACCCTCTGTATCACCCCATTACTTGTAGTATGTAAGCTCGTTGGAGCAGGACCCGCACCCCTATTGTTTCCATCAACTGATTACTTTGTAACCGTGGTTCTGTAATGTTTGTACTTTTGTCTTTCTGTATTCCCCCTGTCTATGTAAGCGCTGCGGAATATGTTGGCGCTATACAAATAAAGTTTATTATTATTATTATTATTACACATATATATTCCCCATTTTGGGTAAATTCATTTGGACCAGTCCTCCCTATCCTCATCTACATATCGCTGCAAATCTTTGCCATCACATGACGGTGATTATGAGATATACAGTATATAAGATCGGGCTGATAAGCTAGGGTTCTTGAAAAAGGAACTGAATGATACAGAAGTGAAAGCGCAGGATTGACACTTTTTACCCGATGTACAACCGCCACAGCAGGGCTAGAATGGACGTTCGGATCAGTGGTACGGTGCGAACCGGGGCTTAAATTCGCCATCTGTAATTTATTTATTACTCCCCAGCCAGCTGGGTACTCATTTTACTGACCCTGGAAGGCTGAGTCAACCGTGAGCCAGCTACCTGAACCACACAGGGATTGCACCCACAACATTCAGGTCGTGAGCGAGATCCTAGCACTCTGCAGCACACAGGGCTCTACATTACACCATTATACTTGGGGGTAAAGGTTCATGGTCAGGTAGAAAAAGTAGTGGTTTCATTGAGGACTATTACATTCAGCCTCTCCCCATTCTGTCATGCTCATAGTAGGAAAATTAAAACTACTAACCCCTGCCTGGCAAACCTGGGAGTGCTGAGCCCCCATAATACATATCATCCAGTGCTACATGCTGTATACTGTGCTCTGTAGAGCGTTCCTAGATAGCTGGTAGCTGTAGAAGATATCAAGCAGGTCTCTGCTGCAGACTGATGACTCTAGTAACCTCAAACCCCTGAGGGTACCTGCAGCTGATTCCATACTATACGGCGCTCCCCCTCACCTCCTCCGAAGGCTTCCCACTGTGAGCACACCCCAGCTTCCGGTTCCCAGCAGCCTGGTCAGGTGGGGCTACTATAGGCCGCTAGGAACTGGAAGCCTGGGAGTGCTGACAGCGGAAAACCTTCAGAGGAGGTGAGGAGGAGCGCTGCATAGTATGGGGTACACAGCTGATTACCAGTCAAAATCCACAGCAAAGGTACAGATTTTGTATGCAAAAATGCTGCAGAATTTGCTCCCTGTCTTTTTTGAAACAACCCTGTCAAACTACTAACGATTACGTGACCGTGAGTGTTTGAGTGCTTTTCATGCTCCGCCCCTGGTGATGTCATCGCTCCGCCCCCTGATGTCATTAAAGGTCCTACAACATATTTAAAACACATAGCCTGACTCACAGAAGAACAACACAGTTGGGGCTCTTGGAAGAGGAGGACAAAAATAACACACTGAGAATACAACTAAGCTGTTATTATCTCAGACACAACTCAGCGGTCCTGATAGAAGACACTGACCTACCACCACCACAGAGATCCAGTGGGCTAAAGGACCTGTGGTGACATCACTACTGTAGGAGGAGCCAAACTGTGTTTGTCTTCTGTGGGGTCAAGATGCATGTAGTAGAGCTTTATGGGATGTGTGGGGATTGTAATGGATGTACCATGTAGCAGAGCTGTGCGTGTGTGTAAATCAGGATGTATCAGAGCTGTGTTTGTCATGTGTGGGGTCAGGATGCATGTAGTAGAGCTGTGTGTGATGTGTGGGGATCATAATGGATGTATCATGTAGTAGAGCTGTGTGTGTGAATCAGGATATAGCAGAGCTGTGTTTGGCATGTGTTATGTGTGTGATGTGTGGGAATCATAATGGATGTACCATGTAGTAGAGCTGTGTTTGTCATGTGTGGGGTCAGAATGGAAGTAGTAGAGCTTTGTGTGTTGTAATCATAATAGATGTACCATGTAGCAGAGCTGTGTTTGTCATGTGCAGGGTCAGAATGGAAGTAGTAGAGCTTTGTGTGTGATAATCATAATGGATGTACCATGTAGCAGAGCTGTGTGTGTGTGGATCAGGATGTAGCAGAGCTGTGTTTGTCACGTGCTGTGTGTGTGTGATGTATAGGGTCAGGATGCCTGTAGTAGAGCTGTGTCTGTAATGTACCACGTAGCACAGCTGTGTAACGCATTATGCCACCAGAAACACTGATACTATCATTTCCTAATAATTACTAGTACTTTTTATAACGACGGAGGTAAAATAATTGATAAGCCCTGCCCCCTGGCCACACCCCTCTGCCCCACTTTGACTCTGGGACAATCTGATCACTTTACTTTAATATTCTGCATGTAGGAGTTTCTCTGGTCGGACTTTTCTCTATGATCACATGACACGGCGGTTACATTTCTGTTCTATGTAAATGAGGGCTGCGTCTTCCCGTCACTTGCACTCTTTTCATCCACCATTAAAGCTCCTGGATCCTTTCACTTCCCACATTTGTCCGGTCATATATTTGGCGCCTTGGCTCTCCCTGATCCTTCTGTGCTGCTGCTCGTTAATAGTCTCCTTCAAAGCAGTGATATGCAGGCGCTGATTTAAAGACCCCTTTCATTTTCGCAGTCAGACCTCGCTATTTACATCACCGGATGAAATGATTTTCATGTTCTACCTGATTTTCATTCTGATTAGTTAATGAGATGGAGCAGCCGGTGTCAGTACCGAAAGGGGGAGCGCGAAGACAATGAGATGGGAAAGAGGTATCTGCATGAGGCTGCTCTGTACACTGGAGGGGGGAACCACAAGTCTCAGCTTTAGGGTGAAGTCACACGAACGTATATCGGCTCGGTTTTTACGCCGAGCCGATATACGTTGTCCTCGTGTGCAGGGGGGGAGGAAGGAAGAGCCAGGAGCAGGAACTGAGCTCCTGCCCCCCTCTCCGCCCCTCTGCACTATTTGCAATGGGAAGAGGTGGGGCGGGGCTAAGTTCCGAGAATTAGCCCCGCCCCCGCCCCACCTCTCCCCATTGCAAATAGTGCAGAGGGGCGGAGAGGAGGCAGAGAGGGGGGCGGGAGCTCAGTTCCTGCTCCTGGCTCTTCCATCCCCCCACCCCGCACACGAGGACAACGTATATCGGCTCAGCGTGAAAACCGAGCCAATATACGTTCGTGTGACTTCACCCTTAGGCTGCTTTCACACAGGCAAAAAAATTGCGCGATTTGCTCGCGATGCCACAGTGCTACAAATCGCATGTATGTGAAGCCCATGCTTTCCAATGGGTTCCTTCACATTAGCGATGTTTTGTAGCCTGCTACATTGCGGGGGGAAATGGAGCCTTCCTTTGTGTTGCGTTGCATCAAATCGTAATGTAACTGCAGTGACCTGAGCAAGAGGCCCGATGCAATGGGGGTGATCAAGGGGAAACAAGATGGAATGTCATGGGTGGCTCTGCGATCTCTCCCATCAGCGGTGCCAGCTTGACCTAGCCCAATTGCTCGCAGTACATAAATGTAGTATTAAAGAATCTGAATGCCACGTGACGCCAGCACCTCTTTTAGGCCAGTATTCACACAGTGCGAATAAAGAGTTAACAGTCCAATAATAAGTTTTCCAGCAACTGAACTGGAGGTGCACTGTTGTACTTTACTGACACCTTTCAGCTTGGATTCTTCAACAAGTAGTACACTGCACAGACATAATAATCTTCTTTACAGATATTCACTTCTCTTCCGCACCTTCAATATTACAGGCTTTCTAGGAGACACTCTTCCCTCTGAACTCCAGACGTCTTTAGTCTCAGTTATCTGATAGACCATCCGTGGGGTATGTACTTCTGACTCATTAACAGCATCCCAACGGAAAATGAGGATTTGCACCCCAGAATGGATACCCCTGTTGTCCCGTGCTCAGAAACATACCCATTGTGGCCCTAGTATTACGTCTGTATGCACAATGGGGCCCAAAATGAAAGGAGCAACCGGTGGCTTTCGGAACAGAAATTTTGCTTGAAGGAGATTTAGGCCCTATTGCACACTTGTAGAGCCATTGAGTGCCCAAAACGACAGAGAACCCCCACAAGTGACACCATTTTGAAAAGTAGACCCCTTAACAAATTTATCTAGGGGTATGATGACTTTTTTGACTTCACAGTTTTTGAATGAATCCAAGCCAAGCAGAAGGAAAAAATTATGATTTTCATTTTTTTGGCAATTGTGTCAATTTAAAAACAGTTTTTTTTGTACGGTGTACATAGGAATGAAGATGTTCACCCCAAAATGGATACCCCATTTGTCCCGTGTTCAGAAACATACCCATTGTGGCCCTAATCTACTTACAGGACACATGGCTAGGCCTATAATGGAAGGAGCACCCGTTGGATTTCAGGGTACAACGGAATAAAATTCCAGGCCCCATTGTCCACTTGTAGAGCCATTGAGCGGCCAAAACGATAGAGAACCCCCACAAATGACCCCATTTTGAGAACTAGACCCCTTAACAAATTCATCTAGGGGTGTACTGCGTTTTTTGACCCCACAGTATTTGAATGAATCTAAGCGAAGCAGAAGGAAAAACTTACGATTTTCATTTTTTTTGGCAATTTTGTCAATTTAAAAACAATTTTTTTGTACAGTGTACATAGGAATGAAGATGTTCACCCCAAAATGGATACCCCCGTTTGTCCCGTGTTCAGAAACATACCCATTGTGGCCCTAATCTACTTACAGGACACATGGCAAGGCCCATAATGGAGGGAATGCCCGCTGGATTTCAGGGCACAACTGAATAAATTCCAGGCCCCATTGCCCACTTATACGGAAAAAAATTGACTTCCTAAAAATACCCACCCCCGCCCATCCGCCATCCCCATTTTTTGGCATTCCCTAAATATTAGATAAAAGTAATAATATAAACTGCGTTTTATGTCCGAAGACAGGGGTAATTACGGAGGCTGGTTGGGATGGGGACATGGGGCAAGAAAACCGAGTATCCCCCCCCCCCTCTCTCGCTTTTTTGGGGGTATTTCGTGACCTCAGCGGCGGGGATGGGGTGTAAAAAGTGGCGCTGTGAGGCTTTTGTAATCTTGCTGAGGTGCGGCGGTCTCACATAGAAGGCGTTCAACAAGCTGCCCTGGAACTGCATGAAGGCGAGCGTTCCCGGGACCTCTTGTAAATTACGGATTACAGGTAGCGATCTAAATAACGCCAGGCTCTCACGGCCGTATGCAGAATCCGCTTACGGAGGCCCACAGCGGATTCCAGCTGTGACCCTGTGTACAGGCACGTAATGTACTGCGCATAACTGCCTACTCACACAGGCGGTCATGCGCAGTACACCGTTTTTTGTTTATATTTACCGCGCCGTCGCTTAGAGATGACCCGGTGCCCGTTCACAATGTGTTTGCACATGGGCTGCGGGTATATCCGCGGTCATAGAGCACAATGGGCTCTAGGTCGCGGATATCCACAGTAAAATATAGCATGCTGTGTTCTGTTTCTGCGAGTGGATTACGTAATTCCGACCCGCTAATTGGGGGGAATTGTGTAACCAATGCATGCGATTGATCCGTGGATTACCGCTGATCAAGCGCATGCAGAACCCGTAATTCCTCTCTGGTCATGCGTAACCGGCCTAATGTTAGATCGCTACTTTATCACGTGACCGGGGACCGCTCAACGAGGCCACCGGTCACTGCTCCAAGCACTCAGCGACCGTTGGTCGCTGGGAGCAAGGAGATTTAAAATTTCCTGGGCTCCCCGGCTCCTGCGAATGTGTCCGGCATTTTGCCGGCGGGCGCATGCGCAGCAGCTGGAAGGGTTCATGGAGGATAATCGCATCTGGATTCAAATGCGGAAGCCTCCGAGAAGATGTTTCATCTCCTCTCACTGATCGCATCGGTGAGGGGAGATGAAACTGCCACTTTTTAAAGAACTTTTACGTGATCGCCATTATGCATTGGATAACGGCGATCACGTGACCAGTAACCGCATACCGCGGCTCCCCGTGACATCTCCAGGCTCTTGGCTACCTTTGGTAGCCAGCAGCAGGGAGATTTTAAATTTCTTGGGCAATCTTTCACTTTTGCGCATGCGTCCGCCATCATGCTGACGGGCGCATGCGCAGAAGCTGGGGTAAGGTCCATGGATCAACATCCCACCAGGGAACAAATCCGGAACCTTGGGTATGTAATTTCATCCCCCCTTACGGATACGATCCGTAAGGGGAGATGAAACTTTAACTTTTTAAACTTTTTTTTAACTTTTAACTTTTTTTTTTACTTTTTAACTTTATATGATCACCGTTATCGGTATCTGTGACAGCCGGGTGCAGGGAGATTTTGAATTTGCCGGTCTCGCCGGCCTTCTGCGCATGCGCGCCACATTGGCGTATGCACAGAAGCCAGCGGATGGTCCCGACACCAGCCGGAGGACACGGAGGAAGGGGGGGTGAGTGTTTTCACCTTCCCTCATGGATCTGATCCATGAGGGGAGGTGAAGCTTTTCTTTTTTTAACTTTTTTCTACACTTTTCCGCGATCGCCGTTATCCATTTGATAACGGCGATCGCGGTACCGGGGACCGCTCACCGCGGACATCTCCTGCCACTCGGCTACCTACAAGAGCCAGGAGATTTTAAAATTCCCGGGCCGCCAGGCCTTCTGCGCATGTGGCTGACATAATGCCACCTGGCATGCATGCGCAGAACGCCGGCTTCGGGACCCGGAGGACCAGGAGAGCGAAGAGCAGTGCGGCGTACCTCGGTGAGTAATTTCAGCTGCCCTGATGGATCCGATCCATCAGGGCAGCTGAATCTTTAACTTTTTTCAAACTGTTATTTACTTTTTTGCGATCAGCGCTAGGATAGCGCCGATCGCATTGCCAGGGGGGGGTCCCCGCAGCCCAGGATGACAGCTCCATGCTGTCGGCTACCTGCGGACACTGACAGCATGGAGCTGTCACGTCCATAGCCCGAGGGGCTTTATTCTCTGCAGGACACATGTTTTTACGTCCTCAGAGAATAAAGCCCACTTCGGGAGGACGTAAAAACACAATGGGCTGGTCGTTAAGGGGTTAAAATGGCCATACACCGGTATTTCCATCTCAGACTTTTACAGGATATGCCAAAAAAGTCTGTTAGACTGGTCTTTTCTCTATCTTGAGTTGGGGCCCCCAATGTCCTCACCACCCTGAATGCATTGGCCTGGAGAGTGGAAATAGCCAAATGCCCTGCCCTATGTTATTCCTGTAGCACCCATAGAAGTCAATGTGCAGTGTCCGAGGAGCGGGCCCACAGCCGAGGAGATAGCAGGGTAGAGTTAGGTCTTGTCACGGGGCTCAACCATCTCCTCCCCTGGGGGTAGCACAGAACCCGTCCAACTTACCGCTGGGGGAACTTTTTTATGGGGGTAACCCAAAAACGTAGATTACCTTAAAAAGTCCTATCACTCATGACGCCACCGTTCCTTTCCTCTGCTGTGAATCCAGATGGTGAAATAAGTGATCCACACACAGTGAAATGTTTAAGGAGCAAAGCCGGGAACGGTCGTCAGTGCTTGTTTTTTTGAGAAAATTATATACAGTCCAAAACAGTAGATATTCATGCCAGCAGGGAATGGTGCATAACACAAAGTGGTGTGACAGGGAGGAAATCACAGGATAGCAGAAGAATCCACAGTCCCAGTTATCTGCGGGGTTCTGTTCCCGGTCACTCTTCTCTACTCTCTTCAGCTCTCTACCGGTCAACACTCACATTTGCCAGTTCCTCTCTCTTCACTCACAGTGTTTAGGGGTAACACTGGCATCTCCTGGGTAAAGTAAGCCCAGGGAAGGCTGGTAGATATCTCTCAGCCTGCTCCATTCTGGCCCACACAGAACAGATGGACTGTGTGGCTCACTTGCAGAACTGCAAACACTCCTCTCTCTTGCAAGACCAGAACAGACTCCCCTTGCAAACACATATACAAAGCACGATCACATGACAAACAACAAGATACATTTCTCAGACATCTCACATACCAGACAGTTAACTCATTCAGTGCTGCGGCTATGCAATACACATCATATTCATGCAACATAGAAGACACTGACAACACATAGGCAGAAGACAAATGCATTCATACATTATGGAGGGGCCCCATTAACTCTGGGCCACTACAAATGATAGTTAAATAAAGAGCATAGCAAAATGTACTACACTGTTTCCATAACTTGGGAGCTGCAGAAACAGTAAAGGGTGGTTTCACATCTGCGTTGGGGGTTGCAGTTTCCTGCTCTGTTCGGGGAGCATGAAAGGGGAATCCCCTGGCTGAACGGGTCCATCTGTCTAGAAAAAAAGATGGTTAAGGGCCGATCAAGTAACTTTGTATAAATACATGAGGGGACAATACAAGGATCTCTCCCATGATCTGTTTATACCCAGGACTGCGATGGTAACAAGAGGGCATCTGCTACGGCTAGAAGAAAGCAGGTTTTATCACCAACACAGAAGGGGGTTCTTTACTGTAAGAGCAGTGAGACTGTGGAACTCTCTGCCGGAGGAAGTGGTGATGGCAAAATCCATGGAGGAGCTTAAGAGGGACTAGATGTCTTTCTAGAACGCTACGATATTACAGGATATAGACATTAGGTGACCAGCAGGGTTGATGATCTCAAATGTTGATCCAGGGATTACTCTGGCTGCCATCATAGAGTCAAGAAAGATTTGCCTTCCTCTGGACCAACAAGGAAGGGGTTGAAACAGGCTGAACTATATGGATATTGTCTTCATTCAGCCTAACATACTAAGTTACCATCTTAGGACGGAACCGAACAGCATCAGGCGGACTCCATGATTATGATGGGATCCGTCCACTTTCTGCCCGACTGTTAGCTGGAAGAAAAAGTGCCGCATGCAGAGCTTTTTTATTCCGATATTTTGTGCCAGATCTGTGACTGAACCTCCAGAAAATTTCAACACAAATGTGAAACCACCCATAGATCTGCTGAGGTTGGCTGCTTCCATCATCTTAGCTACCTTGTGTATAGCAGTATTCCCATGTCAACCAACTTGGGCACACACATTTAAAAATCACTGTGTAGCACTGCGACCAAAGGAGAAAGGTTAGCGTTCCTGACCCACATCACAGGCCTCTCACTAGCCAAGCCAGAAACCTACTGCACACTATAGAGGGGCAGAAACCCCGAAACAGCTGTCTGTGTATGGATTCTGACCTGGCTTTCAATTTCCAGTCATTGTTACAAGACTTGTATAAAGAGTCTAACATTGACTTGGAAAAAATGTTGCCATCCAATAGGTGGCGCTGCAGAGCTTTTGTTCTATCTCCCTTATTTGCATATTACCCAGAGGAGCATGAATGCCCTTCTAAGTCTCCTCACTCACTGTCTAGGTGTTCTCCCTAAGGAGAAAAGATAGCGTTCCTGATTCACATCAAAGTGGAATGAATTTTTTGCAACCTGCTACCCACAGTCGTTGCAAGCTGCGTCATCCCACAATTGTGCAAAATTTGCTGTCTGTCACTGAACCAGAAGACTGAACCATAACGTCCGTGTCCGTAACGCACCTTGTTATCCCTGCTCTGTACTGAAGGGGGGTTAATACTTTGTGTTCTGCTCTTTATATTCTTGTATTATTCTGCTGTAACCGGAGATGATTTATAATAAAAGTCAGATTTAAACTTTTTTGATTTTTTGTCACTTCCTGCGTTTCTGCTCCAATTTACCAGACGGATTTTTTCCCCTTAGTAATAAGCAACACTCTCCCCCCAGTATAATGGCTCCGTCTTTGTATCGTCTCTGTGAAGCACTTTGTGTGAAGTCGCCGGCGAGTGAATTGTTCTTTCTCTTCAGAATTTGCATGGAAAAAAATGTCTCCATCTGCAGTTTCTGCGGAGACCAAAGAGGCGCCTGGCGCCTCCGCGGCGTCGGTTCTGACCTCCAGGTGTTCTTTGTATCATGCTCAAACATCCGATTTCTCTTATTTTGTATTAAAAATCCTCTACTAACTGGAGGAGATGGAGGAAGCGCAGCGGTGACTGAAGGGTTAACAAGAACTTCAGCCTGGAGGATGAAGGGGGTAATATGCACATCCAATCGAGATCAATAGCTATGGCATGATTTGGGCAAGGGGCTGAGCAGTGAAGAGTGGATGTGCAATGTATTGTCTGAGCTGCAGCACTCTAATCAGTTCTTAAGATTTATTAAAGGCTTTATGTTGATTTTCTGGTGTAAAAAAGGCAAAAAATTTGCAAAATTTGCGCAATAATTTGGGACTTCTTTGCCATTTTGAGCTTCTCCCACTAGCGCCAAAAAAGATTAGCGGGTGATGAAGCTGTGCACCATCAGAAGCGGGCATAAATTATAGTGCAAATCTACGCCTGCTCATAGCTGGCACGCAGACAGCTGAAGATGTGCCACATACTAATAAATTTGGCGCAATGTACTAAAAAAAAGTGTCGATTGAGACGATCATATGGAACGCCAGTCCTAATTAATTTTCCAGAATGTTACCGTGCCAAGGGCTCATTCACACGGGCATAATCGCCAAACCCGCATATTTCGCTTGCTCCAGCGTGTTTTTGTATGCGCAAACACACTGCTTATTTGCAAACACAAAAAAGAACATAAACGGGTCCATTGATGTGCAGCGCAAATATGCCCAAATTACGTAGGTTTCCTGTATAATCACTGCACATTTGCGCCAGGCCCATTCACTTCAATGGCCCATTGCGGTGCTTCAGGCTGGCATCACAAGGTTCTATTTGCAGGCATATTTGCGCACACCCTACATAGAAAATTAGACCCATTGATTTCAAAGGGTTTGTTCACAAGCACGTATTTCGGGCGTACAAAAAAAACCACACTATGCTCTATTTTCATGTGCATTTGTGCACCAAAGGTTATAAAAGTTAATAGGGACACCCAAATGCGCACACAATACACTAGGAGATGCGTTAAAGACTGTGTAATTGCGCAGGAAAAAGAAAACATCTAGAATCCATTAGACTACTAGTAATTGCGCCACACAGCTGTGCTACATGGTACATCCATGATGATACCCACACATCACACACACAGCTCTACTACATCCATCATGACTCCTCACTTCACACACACAGCACATTACACACACAGCTGTACTACATCTATTATGATCCCCACACATTACACACGCAGCTCTGCTACATCCATCCTAAAACCAACATGACACAAACAGCTCTGCTACATCCATGCTGATCCATTCTGATTCCTAAACACACAGTTCCTGGGTACAGTGATCAGCCCCATGTCATGTGATCCCTGACTCCACCCACACAGATGATCACATGACAATGACATCATCACAGGTCCTGGTAGCTGCTGTCGGCTTATCCAGTATACAGTACTTTCTACCAAACCGCAGAATGGCTCCTCCCACAGCAGTGACATCACCAGGGGGCAGAGCATGAGAAGAACCCACATACACTACTTTCTACCAAACTGCAGAATGGCTCCTCCCACAGCAGTGACATCACTGCAGATCCTTCAGCCCACTGGGTCTCTGTGGTGGCGGTAGGTCAGTGTCTTTTGTCAAGACGCTGTGTTCTTCTTCTGTCTGTCTGCTCAGTGTTTTATATAGACTGTAGGACCTGTGATGATGTCACCAGGGGGCGGAGCATAAGAAGCTCACACAAACATACATACATACAAACGGACAAGTGGTCATTAGTAGCTTGATTTAGCCATTTCAATCACTGCGTACAGTTAAATATGCCGATGCACATTGAAGAAAAAACATTTGTTCTGCAAAAATGCTGTTCTCATTTGCACGCAAATACGCCCGTGTGACGCCACCCTAATACTTACCAGAATAGGTCATGCAGCGTATTTTTTATGTAATCGCACATCTCAACGTTGCAGGCAGGTTTTAAGCAATTTTTAATTCTGTATCGAAATCCGTAGGTAGCCTTCGGATTTTAGGGTGTAATTTACGCCGGCCTGCGGTGCGTTGTGCGGCCTATTCAGTCCTGTGTGAAAGGACCCGAAGGGTGTCAATATTCAGTGATGTGTTCAAGGTCAGTGAAGGTTTGGCGCAACAGATAAAAGGCGCAGTATTGAGCACCGCTCTTATGAACATCTGTTGAAAAGCTGCAGGAATTCTGCTCTTCGCCGTTTACCGCCCTAAGTGGACGGACGTCATGCCGGCTTTGAACTTGGGGAATGCGGCTCTCAGCAGACAGTGGTGTAGTGTGGGCGCACACCTGGCCTCCATTACTGCTCCGCATTCCTGCCTCTTCTGCTCCGAGGATTGTTTGATGACCCCCCCCCCCCCCCCTCCACACCCCCATATCCAAATCTCCGTAAATTAATTATCAACATGAACAAATGCCAACTGGGACAAACGCAGCGGTAATTACCATCCAAGTGCTATGAAGTTGTATCTCAGGCCGGCATCCCATCGGCAGAAGCGCATTTACACTGCGTATTCGCGTGTTCATGTGTGTGTTTTATTGTAGTTTTTGCGTGCACACATCGTGCACACGTGTGTACGCAAAAGAACACGCAGCCATGAACCCATTCACTGAAATGGGCAATCAGTTTAATTAGTTCAATATATGCTCTTTCCCTGCGCAAAAGTGCGGGAAAGTAGAGCGTATTACGTATTTTCTGTGCATGATACCCTGCACAAATACGTTCATGTGAATACGACTTAGGGCTTATTCACACAATCGCATTTGCGCTACGTATTATGCGTGCAAAATATGCGCATGCAATACACAGTAAATAGAACCCACTGGTTACATTTGGTCGGGTCACATGTGCATTTTTTACACGAATTTTGGTCACGCAAAAAAAACGCAGCATGCCCTATTTTGGTGCGGATTACATGTCAATTAGCCCAGATTGAATTTAATTGGACTTCGGAAACAAAGGCAGCGTGCTTGTGTGTTTTATAGCGCACGGAAATACGCTTATGTGTGTGAAGCCGTCCTAAGAGTATGAACTGTCTGCTGAATCGGGGTCTAATCCTATCATGTGAGAATGTCAACTGACCTGTGTCTGTGTGCGCACTCTCCTGTAGAGGGCGGTGTACACCTGCTGTGCGCACTCTCCTGTAGAGGGCAGCGTACACTTGCTGTTCCCACTCTACTGTCGAGGGCAGTGTACACCTGCTGTGCGCACTCTCCTGTAGAGGGCAGTGTACACCTGCTGTGTGCACTCTCCTGTAGAGGGCGGTGTACACCTGCTGTGCGCACTCTCCTGTAGAGAGCAGCGAACACCTGCTGTGCGCACACTCCTGTAGACGGTAGTATGCATCTGCTGTGCACACTCTTCTGTAGAGGGCAGTGTACACCTGCTGTGTGCACTCTCCTGTAGACAGTAGTATGCATCTGCTGTGCACACTCTTCTGTAGAGGGCAGTGTACACTTGCAGTGCGCACTCTCCTGTAGAGTGAAGTGTACACCTGCTGTTCGCACTCTCCTGTAGAGGGCAGTGTACACCTGCTGTGCGCACTCTCCTGTAGAGGGCAGTGTACACCTGCTGTTCGCACTCTCCTGTAGAGGGCAGTGTACACCTGCTGTGCGCATTCTCCTTTAGAGGACAGTGTACACCTGCTGTTCGCACTCTCCTGTAGAGGGCAGCGTACACCTGCTGTGCCCACTCTCCTGTAGAGGGCAGTGTCCACCTGCTGTGCGCACTCTCCTGTAGAGGGCAGTGTACACCGGCTGTGTGCACTCTCCTGTAGAGGGCACTGTACACCTGCAGTGCGCACTCTCCTGTAGAGGCCAGTGTCCACCTGCAGTGCGAACTCTCCTGTAGAGGGCAGTGTACACCGGCTGTGTGCACTCTCCTGTACAGGGCAGTGTACACTTGCAGTGCGCACTCTCCTGTAGAGGGCAGCGTCCACCTGCTGTGTGCACTCTCCTGTAGAGGGCAGAGTCCACCTGCTGTTCGCACTCTCCTGTAGAGGGCAGCGTACACCTGCTGTGCCCACTCTCCTGTAGAGGGCAGTGTCCACCTGCTGTGCGCACTCTCCTGTAGAGGGCAGCGTCCGCCTACTGTGCGCACTCTCCTGTAGAGGGCAGTGTACGCCTGCTGTGCGCACTCTCCTGTAGAGGGCAGTGTGCGCCTGCTGTGCACACTCTCCTGTAGAGGGCAGTGTACACCTGCTGTGCGCACTCTCCTGTAGAGGGCAGTGTCCACCTGCAGTGCGCACTCTCCTGTAGAGGGCAGTGTACACTTGCAGTGCGCACTCTCCTGCAGAGGGCAGTGTACGCCTGCTGTGCGCACTCTCCTGTAGAGGGCAGTGTACACCTGCTGTGCGCACTCTCCTGTAGAGGGCAGCGTCCACCTGCTGTGCGCACTCTCCTGTAGAGGGCAGTGTACACCTGCTGTGTGCACTCTCCTGTAGAGGGCAGTGTCCACCTGCTGTTCGCACTCTCCTGTAGAGGGCAGTGTACACCGGCTGTGTGCACTCTCCTGTAGAGGGCAGTGTACACTTGCAGTGCGCACTCTCCTGTAGAGGGCATTGTGCACCCGCTCTGGGACTTCTCTCTACTTTATACTGCCACCTGCTATTTCTATGAAATCTGTCCTGAACTAATACATTGTAACAAACCTTCAGCTGTGAGAAGCATCAAAGTTGTGAAATGTCTGTAAGGCCTCTTTCACACGGGTGATGCAAATTTTCGGCCGCCCGCATCGCGGCTGAAAATTGCATGAACATGAGAAAGCCGCGGCTAAATCTCCTGTTTTCTCAGCTGTATATACGTTGCAGCCTGGAACTCCGTGGGTCGGGGGTAGAAAGTTTAGCGTAGCTAAGGTCTCTCCCCCTTCCCTTGCTGGCTGATAGCGGCAATAGAAGCTCCCATAGAAACCTATGGGAGCTGCCGGCAAGCGGAGGGGGAGGGACTTTAGCGATGCGAGCCGCTACTAAACTCCCTCCTCCTTCCCTTTACTGACTACTCCCATGGGAGTCTATGGGAACGACCAGTGTATTTCTGCAAAAGATAGGACAAGACCTTTTTTTTACGGCGTTGCGTAGAAGTGGCCGGCTGGAATGCGCACTGTGGTAACTATCTTTTCCAGACGGCTGATTTTACGCACTGGAAAACCGCCCATCTAATGGTCGCGGTTTTCGGACGGTGTTTTATTTAGGCAAAATAGCCTAGGGCTGGGCTCACACGACTGTTTCTACCTGCGACCACGCATGAGCATGCAGCAAGTACGCAATACATGTGATATCCATACGCAGTCTCCATACACTATCTTGTGTATGCACGCATATTACACGCCAAGATAGCATATGCCGCAATGTGAGTAATACGCCCTTTAAAAAAAACACAGATGTGAGTCGCCCAAATCATTAAGCTGTTGCATCGTGTTGTTGAGCGCTCAAACATGTCATTGTGTACTTGCTGCGACTGTCACATGCAGCCAGTACGCTGCGAGTTACGCTCATGTGAAGCCGCCCTAAGGTAAACACAGCAGCACAACATTTTCCTCTATTCTGAGTTTGTTACAATATATCAATCTGAAGTTCATATTGGATTGTACACTTTGCTACCAAAAGTGATTGGACACCGGAGCGAGAATCAAATTAGTATGTCTTTCCATATGTTAATACTTAATGGGGCTCCTTTGGCCCTAATGACCTCAGATACTCTCTATGACATACTATCTACTAATGTCTGATACACTTCAGCTTGCATTTCCCTACATTCAACCTGCAAACATCAAGTCAGGTTTTCTCAAAGAAGATGGACACATATTTCCTGACCTGAAGTTCCAGTTCGTCCCAAAGATTGTTCAGTAGGGTTCAGTTCGGGACTCTGCAGCCAGTTTAATCGTGGAACAGCCATATCTTCAAACCAATGTAAAACAGACTCGTATTTATGATGAAGCGCGTTGTCTTGTTGGAAGTATGGCCGACCATTGCCAGAGTATTGTCACATTGTCGGCAGCACATTATTGTATAGGATGTCAGGTTACACCTCCGTGTTCATGGTTCTTGTCACTGCAACCAACGGACCGAGACCATGCCACGTTAAGGCCCATTTACACCACCCGATTATCACTAAAAAATTGCTAATCGTTGATCGTTCTAGCGATCATCGGCATGTCTAAACAGGCGCCCATCGTGCACTTTTCGGGCACTGCTAGCTGATCGTTAAATTCAGTCGTACCTAAAAATCGTTGTTCAGCCTTATCAGCCGTTCTCCGCGGGGAGTGGAAAAACAAAGGATCTGAATGCAGATAATAGCCCTTGGGCTATTAAGGCCTAGTGCCCACAGCCGTGACAGGCTCCACAAGCGGAATTCCCCAGCGGAGTCCGTGACAGCGCCCCCCCAGAGACCCCATACTCACTTACGGATCCGCTGCCCGATGTCCCACATCCCGTGCCGGCGCGCATGCGCAATACTGCGCATGACGTGCCGGCAGCGTCATATGACACGCCCACAGCGTCAGTGGGCGAGGAAGCGTTTTTCACAAAGATAATGTGATGGACGGCTTCCATTGAATGCAATGGAAGCCGTCCACACGTACGCCCACGGCAAATAGAACATGCCGCGAGTGATTACGGGTGATTTCATGGGGCAGAATTCTACGGTGGAATCCTGCACCATGAGCATTGAGCTATTAGGTTCATTAGAACCTAATAGCTGCGGGCAACGCGGCAGATTTCTGCCTGTGGGAATTAGGCCTAACTACATTCAGGGAAGGCTTCATTTGCACACTTAATTGCTATTAAGTAGCTGAGGAGCTACTTAACCCTTTCCAATCCACTGTCTGATGTCTGAAGACATTCTGATTGAAGGCTGTACAGCTCCGATGTTGGAAAACATACGGCAGGGTATTCTTACTGTATATTACTGGCTGCTGTGTTGTCGGGGGCCTCTCCAGCATGTCTCATACTGCAGTACTGGCTCCAGCCAGCAGATGGTGCCGTTGTATAATGGCAGAAAGAGAAAGCCCCCTAGGAAACACTGAATCTAAAATTGGATTGCAAAGGGTTATTAGTTTATGCAAAATGATCGCTCAAAACTGTCTCTGAAACTGTTGTTTGAGCGACCTTTGAGCGATCATCTGCTGGTGTAAATGGGCCTTAACACCCCCCCAGACCATAACGGAACCTCTGCCACAGTTAACTTTTGGCACCTCTAGATCCAGATGAGTCCATCTGATCTAAAGATGGAGTAGAGTGATTAGTCACTCCATAGAATGTTTTTCCATTTCTCTACTGTCCAATGACGACGCACCATGCACCATTGTAGAAGGGCCGATGCATTTCGCCTCCTGCTGGACGGCTTGTGTGTAGCAGCATTACCGTATATCCAGTAGTATGCAGGTGCTGGCGTGAATTATGACTGACATATCCAGGGGTCGGCATTTTATGTATCAGGTTTAGGACATGACATGCTAATAGGACACCATCCATTCTACTGATAGGGGTTTTCTAAATACTCTTGATAGGATAGTGTACAGTTGTAGCAAATGTTCTGCTGTGTGAGCAGACGTAGGCTAGGCGCACAGTAGCAATAAAAACCCGCCTGCATTGTGGCTCCAAAAAGTAGACATTTTTCCATCCGCATACAGTCCCGTATGCAGTCAGTTTTTTCTTACTTCAGTATGTCATCTGTTTTTCCCATCCGCACAAAAAACAGACCTGATTATTGTTTTTACATTTCTTTAAAAAAAACAGACAGCAAACAGATGGCATCAGAGTGCCGTCCTTTTTTTCTTGTATCCCCATTGACTTCAATGGGCAAGCCTCATCCGCAAATCGCAATGGAATAGTGCATGCTATGGGTTTTTTCTCGCAATCCATGATCCTGAGTAAATCCGAGGGGCTGCTGATAAGTCTTTGGCTTTACCCAGAAAGAAACGGGATAGGAAGATGAAACTTTCCATTTATTCCACATCCTCTCCACTGATGTCAGCACACTTCTTACATCGGTATTCCAAGTTCTGTAAGCCTTGCAAAAAGAAGGATTTCGGTTGTGCCTCAAGCCAGTCATCTGCAGCAGCCATGGCATCAGAAATGGTGTGAAATTTGGTCCCCTTGAGGTGTTTCTTCAGTTTTGGAAACAGATGATAGTCGGAGGGAGCTAGATCTGGTGAATAAGGTGGGTGGTCAACCAGCTGGAAGCCTAGCTCCACCAGTTTTGCCGTGGTGGCTTGTGCAGTGTGAGCGGAGGCGTTGTCTTGCAGGAACAAGACGCCTTTTGTCCTTCAGAGCTGCCTTCAATTGGTCCAAAAGTTCAATGTAATACCTTGCATTGATGGTGGAACCATTTTGAAGGTAGTCCACTAGCAGCATGCCCTCCTTATACCAGAACACAGACGCCATCACCTTAGTGGCTGAACTTCTTTGGGCGAGGAGAACCACTGTGCCTCCACTCTTCTGACTGCTCCTTGGTTTCAGGGTCATACAATTAAATCCAGGTCTCATCCATAGTGACCGGTCGATCCAGGAAGTTCTTATTAGTCCGGAAACGCTGACAAATGGACCGGGAAGTTTTCACTCACATGCTTTTCTGATCTGTTGTCCAGCATTTGGGGACTCACTCTGCAGATAGCTTCTTCATGTTCAAATGTTCATGGATAATGACACAAACAGGTTCACCAGAAATCCCCATGATGTCCGCTATTCCTTTAGCTGAAATTGGCCGATTCTCCAGTATGAGGTTGTGCACAGCATCGACGATCTCCAGAAAAACAACCTCTCTCAGTCGTCCAGGACGTTCCTCCTTATGTGTCTAATATCTGAAAACATATATTAGACACAAGGCTTTCATGTGATGTAACATTCGTTACCATAGAAACAAAAAAGAACACAAAGCCAAAGACTTATCAGCAGCCCCTCGTACAATGATGTGTGTCTTGCCACTTTCACTAATATGGGGCAGTGTGCTGTCCAAGTCTAGTGCACTTTTTATTTGGACAGCCCGCAAAACTGAAAAGCCACTAATGTAGCAGAGGATCTAGGATAGATCTTCAGCCTTGGGTTGTAACACTGATGCACGCCGTCCTTTCAGCAGTCTAATGTTCTCATTCACCAACAGCAAGTAAAGATCTTGGAAATGGTGATGTACTAAAACTAATTTGTTATATACTTTGTGCTGTTTTCTTCTCAGATTATATCACCATTTCCTCCTGTTTACCGTCCTGGCCTCATTAATATTTTAACCCCTTGCCACCTATAAATGTATGTCCATTCTTTTGCAGCGCAAAATAGATGTGTAGTTCTGTCTAGTTGGTGGACCCGGCGCAGGAGCTGTATCCATGCTAGCTACAACACCTGTTGGCTGTGATATACAGATGCCATTCCACTGCAACAACTGGGTCTGAAGTACCTCTAACTCCAGCCATATAAAGCAGTTATAGTCTAGAAAGTTATCAAAATTGCCACCGTCTGCAACCTGGGGGAAGCTCATCCTAGAATATAACTAGAGCAGGTTAATGAGACCTATGGGGAGGGGTGCAGCCTAACACCACACTGTTCCTGTCAGCCTGATAGTATAGTGTTGGGTCCTGCTCCCCACATGTGGCATCGGCACTTGTCTGCAGCTTCCCCCTCTTCTCTCAGGCCTCACCATCCCGTCCTTGTTATGGGTTTCTCATAGGCGCAGATACCGGCCTTTGTTAGTTTCCTAGACTACTATAAGTCAGAAGAGTTGAGAGTGCAACACCCCAGAGGGGTGATCCTGCGCACCTGGCTAATATGAAGAGCTGGGAGGGATAAGTGCTGTCTCATCACGGTGGCACTTACCAGGCTCCGGTCCCAGAGGGATGACACGTAGCCAAGGCCAGAGCAGGATCACAGGCCAGCTTCAACACTCCTTTGGCAGAGAGTGCCAATAAAAGGGATGAGGGGGGTTGCAGTATATATCACTTGTGACGCCACCGTTCCCACACACTGTTACTCTACAAGGCGGAGTAATAAACACGGAGACTGGTATATAGTACCTTGGGTACCTAGGAACCTAAGTTAGGGTTCGGTATAACTTTTAGTTGAAATAAAACTGTATAACAGGTAATGCAGGTACAATTCACTTTAAGTAAGTACAGGCTGTAACTGAGAGGTAGGGAAGATACACAGGATGAATAGGGCCCTATAGTCCACGTTATCTGTATGTCACCGGTCCTGGATTAGGAGCACTCCGGAGGATGAAGGGGGGGGGGGGGGGCGTTACTCTGCATACACTCAAGAACAATTATTCTACGAAGGCTTAGCTAATACAGTATACACCCCGCACAGCAGATGCATGGGTGTCTCACTAAAGTACCTCTGTGCAGTGATCCTAATGCGGTGACAGACAGGAAAAGCCTACAGTGTAAATAGGTACCTGTTTTCAGAAACTGGGGTTGCTTTTTCTCTCCAAATGCAATGGGATGTTGCTCCTCCTCTTCCATCTTCACTTACATGGAAGATAAAGGTGCTTCCATGTGGCTCTGTGTTAGCACTCTCTTGTGTCCCTGAACAAGACAACACTCACAGGTTGAAGATAGAACTCCTTTCCACACTCACAGGTTGAAGATAGAACTCCTTTCCTCGCTCTCAGACACTCCTATTTGTACCTTCATTTATACCACATGACACAATAGAATAGATACATTCAGCAGACAGAGCTGACAGGCAATGATTTTATCACAGTTAACTCTTCAGACACTGCAGCTGTGCAACACACATACAGAAAATGACAAGACAGCTTTGCACAGTGCATCTACATGAGAGAATGCATGTATGACATTTATGGAGGGGACCAGAATGATGTTCTGGGACACTACAAGAGCACCATGTCATTGGGTGGAGATTGTTAACTATTGTTGTTGAAACTGTTATACAGATTGTGGTGTGTGTTAACGATTGATTTAATCCTACAGGTCATGGCATAGCCCCTTGGTTGCGGTCGGCATACTCCAAGATTGAAATGACCACAATGGTCTGCTGGCACCCAGTAATTATTTTTCAGGGCAGTGCTTTAAATATAAGCCCTTCCCTGAAAAACATGAAAAAATGGTGATAAAAAAAATAAAATAATCTATACTCACCTTTCTTCAGCTGCCGGGGCTCAGCGGTGTCTAGTCGGCTCTTCTCGTGCACTGCTGTGAGGAGTAGTCAGCAGGCGGAGATTTAAAATCCTCGCCTGCTGAATGGGCTGCCTCTGATTGGCTGAGCACTGTGACCAATCAGAGGCAGCTGTCAGCTATTGAATGACAGCTGAGAGCTGCCTCTGATTGGTCCCAGCACTCAGCCAATCAGAGGCAGCACTCACTCACCCATTCATGAATTCACAGCTGTGCAGGAGAAGAGCCGGCTGGACGCGGCTGAGCCCTGGCAGCTGAAGAAAGGTGAGTATAGATTATTTTTGTCACCATTTTTTCTTGTTTTTCAGGGAAGGGCTTATATTTAAAGCCCTTCCCTGAAAAACAATTACAGGATGCTGGCAGCTTGATCCACTATTGCAGCTGTCATCTGTGACAGCTGTGGTAGGGAATTCTTTATTCCTCGCAGGGATGAAGAATTCCTTTGCTGCATCTGTCACAGACGTAGCAGGTGCAGCAGGGAATTCTTTTTCCCCGCGGGGATGAAGGAAACATCTGCCACATGCGACAGATGTGTTCTTCATCCCCGCGGGGACATGGCAGCGGCGGACAAGTACGTTTTTTGGGGTTTTTTTACGCTAAGATTTTTGTTTTTCAGGGAAGAGCTTATATGTAAAGCCCTTCCATGAAAAACAATTCGGGGGTGTCGGCAGACCATTGTCGTACGAAGAGTCACGGCCAGGCTCACAGCTGGGATCTGCTGCAGGATCCCAGATACGGCCGTGTGAGCGGCATTATTCAGACCGCTATCTGTAATATGTAATTTACAAGAAGCCCCAGGAATGCTCGCCTTCCTGCAGTTCCAGGAGCACCTTGTTGAGCGCCTTCTGTGTGAGACCGCCGCACCTCAGCAAGATTATGAAGCCTCACATAGTGACACTTTTTACACCCCATCCCTGCCGCTGAGGTCAAGAAATACCCCCCAAAAAAGCATGGGAGGAGGGATAACCAGTTTTACTGCCCCATGTGCCCATCCCAACCAGGCCTCTGTAATTATCCCTGTCTTTGGACATACTACACAGTTTACATTATCACTTTTTTCTAAGGTTTAAGGAATGCTAAAAAGTGCGGGGCATTATTTTTAGGGAGTCAATTTTTTTTCTGCACCAGTGAGCAATGGGGCCTGGAATTTATTCAGTTGTGCCCTGAAAAGCAACGGGTGTTCCCTCCATTATAGGCCATGCCATGTGTCCTGTAAGCAGATAGGGGCTACAATGGGTATGTTTCTGAATACGGGATAAACAGGGGATCCATTTTGGGATGAAAGTCTTCATTCATATGTGTGCTGTACAAAAAAAACTGTCACCTGATACAATTGCCAAAAAATCGTAATTTTTTCCTTCTGCTTTGCTTATATTCATTAAAAAACTGTGGGGTCAAAATACGCAGTACACCCCTAGATGAATTCGCTAAGAGGTCTAGTTTTCAAAATAGGGTCATTTGTCGGGGTACTCCATTGTTTTGGCCACTCAAAAGCTCTACAAGTGTGCAATGGGGCAATTTCATGCAAAATTTCTGCAAGCCCCCCGACTGCTCCATTTGGTTTGGGCCCCGTTGTGCATACGGACAGAAGATTAGGGCCAAAATGGGTATGCTTCTGAACACGGGACAAACAGGGGTATCCATTTTGGGGTGAAAGTCTTCATTCATATGTGTGCTGTATAGAGATGAGCGAGCACCAAAATGCTCGGGTGCTCGTTACTCGAGACGAAATTTTCGCGATGCTCGAGGGTTCGTTTCGAGTAACGAACCCCATTGAAGTCAATGGGCGACCCGAGCATTTTTGTATATCGCCGATGCTCGCTAAGGTTTCCATTTGTGAAAATCTGGGCAATTCAAGAAAGTGATGGGAACGACACAGCAACAGATAGGGCAGGCGAGGGGCTACATGTTGGGCTGCATCTCAAGTTCCCAGGCCCCACTATTAAGCCACAATAGCGGCAAGAGTGGGACCCCCCCCCCCCCCAACAATTTTTACTTCTGAAAAGCCCTCATTAGCAATGCATACCTTAGCTAAGCACCACACTACCTCCAACAAAGCACAATCACTGCCTGCATGACACTCCGCTGCCACTTCTCCTGGGTTACATGCTGCCCAACCCCCCCCCCCCCCCCGCACGACCCAGTGTCCACAGCACACACCAAAGTGTCCCTGCGCAGCCTTCAGCTGCCCTAATGCCACGCCACACTCATGTCTATTTATAAGTGCGTCTGCCATGAGGAGGAACCGCAGGCACACACTGCAGAGGGTTGGCACGGCTAGGCAGCGACCCTCTTTAAAAGGGGCAGGACGATAGCCCACAATGCTGTACAGAAGCAATGAGAAATATAATCCTGTGCCACCGCCATCAGGAGCTGCACACGTGGGCATAGCAATGGGGAACCCATGTGCCACACACTATTCATTCTGTCAAGGTGTCTGCATGCCCCAGTCAGACTGCGTTTTTTTATAAATAGTCACAGGCAGGTACAACTCCGCAATGGGAATTCTGTGTGCACCCACAGCATGGGTGGCTCCCTGGAACCCACCCGCTGTACATAAATGTATCCCATTGCAGTGCCCTGGACAGCAGAGCTAACGTCAGATTTAATGCAGGTGGGCTTCGGCCCAAACTGCATGCCCCAGTCAGGCTCGAGTTTTTTATAAGTATACACAGGCACGTACATCTCCCTAATGGGAAGTCCATGTGGACCGACAGCATGGGTGGGTCCCAGGAAGCCACTGGCGGTACATAAATATATCCCATTGCAGTGCCCAGCACAGCTGATGTAACGTCAGCTTTAATGCAGGTGGGCTAAAAATTAATTGGATTACACTGTAGGCGAGGGCCCAAAAAAATTGGTGTATCAACAGTACTAATGTACCTCAGAAAAATTGCCCATGCCCAACCAAGAGGGCAGGTGAAACCCATTAATCGCTTTGGTTAATGTGGCTTAAAGGGGTGGTCTCGCGAAACCAAGTGGGGTTATACACTTCTGTATGGCCATATTAATGCACTTTGTAATATACATCGTGCATTAAATATGAGCCATACAGAAGTTATTCCACTTACCTGCTCCGTTGCTAGCGTCCTCGTCTCCATGGTTCCGTCTAAATTCGCTGGCAGCTTGCTTTTTTAGACGCGCTTGCGCAGTCCGGTCTTCTCCTTTCAGCACGAGCCGCTTCAGTGTGCTCCCCGCTACAGCTCTTCTGCGCATGCGCAGATGAGCTGTCACTGCTCGGGAGCGCGCTGGAGCGGCCATTCTGTACCATCCTCTGTTAGAGGAAGGTGCAGAGCCGCACAGCTGTCCGGAGAAGCCGCCCAGCTGTCCTGCCGTCCAGGTAAGTGATGGGCCGGGGGGGCTGCCGCTGCGCTGGGGGGGCTGCCGTCGCTGTCGCTGCGCCGGGGGGGGCTGCCGCTGCGATGGGGGGGCTGTCGCTAGGCCGGGGGGGGCTGTCGCTGCGATGGGGGGGCTGTCGCTAGGCCGGGGGGGGCTGTCGCTGCGATGGGGGGGCTGTCGCTAGGCCGGGGGGGGCTGTCGCTGCGATGGGGGGGCTGTCGCTAGGCCGGGGGAACTAGCACTGGGCTCCGGGGCCTTCACCTGGGCTCCGGAACCTAGCGCTGGGCTCCGGGGCCTTCACCTGGGCTGAGGGTCTAGCGCTGGGGAGCCGGGGGCTAGCGCCGGTTACCTGCTGCCTGGCGGTGGGTGACTGGTCGGCGGCTGCGGGGCGTCTGGTCGGCGGCTGCGGGGCGTCTGGTCGGCGGCTGCGATGCGTCCGGTTGCCATGGAGACACAGCTGGCGGCGTCTCGGGAGCGCGCACGTCGGGCTGCAGCGAGCGACGGGGAAAGAGCCGGCGGCCATCTTGAGGAAACTTTTATAAGTTGCTGAAACGCTGGAACGGTAAGTACAAACCAGCTAGGAAAGTAATTTACAGGGGTAATTAGTAATGTATGTTTAATTAGGGGGACTGGGCAAAAAAAAAAAATCACTGCTTCCTCGAGACATCTCCTTTAATTGGTAACTAGGCCTGGAGGCAGCCCAGTTAAAATAAAAATTGGTTCAGGCGCAAGTTTCAACGCTTTAATGAGCATTGAAACGTATAAAAATTGTTTACAAAAATTATATGACTGAGCCTTGTGGGCCTAAGAAAAATTGCCCGTTCGGCGTGATTACGTCAGGTTTCAGGAGGAGGAGCAGGAGGAGGAGGAGGAATATTATACACAGATTGATGAAGCTAAAAGGTCCACGTTTTTGATGGTGATAGAGAACGATGCTTCCATCCGCGGGTGCAGCCTACGTATTGCTTAGGTATCGCTGCTGTCCGCTGGTGGAGAAGAGAAGCCTGGGGAAATCCAGGCTTTGTTCATCTTGATGAGTGTAAGCCTGTCGGCACTGTCGGTTGACAGGCGGGTGCTCTTATCCGTGATGATTCCCCCAGCCACACTAAACACCCTCTCTGACAAGACGCTAGCCGCAGGACAAGCAAGCACCTCCAGGGCTTACAGCGCGAGTTCAGGCCACATGTCCAGCTTCGACACCCAGTAGTTGTAGGGGGCAGAGGCGTCACCGAGGATGGTCGTGCGATCGGCTACGTACTCCCTCACCATCCTTTTACAGTGCTCCCGCCAACTCAGCCTTGACTGGGGAGCGGTGACACAGTGTTGCTCTTTAGAGAAGGGTACCTGTACGCAACACATGGCTGTCCTCACTAGGAAGATCACTTTCAGGATCCTCCTCCTCCTCCTCAGGCCATACATGCTGAAAGGATGACAGGCAAGCAGCATGGGTACCCTCAGCAGTGGGCCAAGCTGTCTCTTCCCCCTCCTCCTCATGCTCCTCCCCCTCCTCCTCAACGCGCTGAGATATAGACAGGAGGGTGCTCTGACTATCCAGCGACATACTGTCTTCCCCCGACTCTGTTTCCGAGCGCAAAGCGTCTGCCTTTATGCTTTGCAGGGAACTTCTCACGAGGCATAGCAGAGGAATGGTGACGCTAATGATTGCAGCATCGCCGCTCACCATCTGGGTAGACTCCTCAAAGTTTCCAAGGACCTGGCAGATGGCTGCCAACCAGGCCCACTCTTCTGTAAAGAATTGAGGAGGCTGACTCCCACTGCGCCGCCCATGTTGGAGTTGGTATTCCACAATAGCTCTACGCTGCTCATAGAGCCTGGCCAACATGTGGAGCGTAGAGTTCCACCGTGTGGGCACGTCGCACAGCAGTCGGTGCACTGGCAGATGAAACCGATGTTGCAGGGTGCGCAGGGTGGCAGCGTCCGTGTGGGACTTGCGGAAATGTGCGCAGAGCCGGCGCACCTTTCCGAGCAGGTCTAACAAGCTTGTGTAGCTTTTCAGAAAGCGCTGAACCACCAAATTAAAGACGTGGGCCAGGCATGGCACGTGCGTGAGGCTGCCGAGCTGCAGAGCCGCCACCAGGTTACGGCCGTTGTCACACACGACCATGCCCGGTTGGAGGCTCAGCGGCGCAAGCCAGCAGTCGGTCTGCTCTGTCAGACCCTGCAGCAGTTCGTGGGCCGTGTGCCTCTTATCTCCTAAGCTGAGTAGTTTCAGCACGGCCTGCTGACGCTTGCCCACCGCTGTGCTGCCACGCCGCGCGACACTGACTGCTGGCGACGTGCTGCTGCTGCTGACACATCTTGATTGCGAGACAGAGGTTGCGAAGGAGGAGGAGGGTGGTTTAGTGGAGGAAGCATACACCGCCGCAGATACCACCACCGAGCTGGGGCCCGCAATTCTGGGGGTGGGTAGGACGTGAGCGGTCCCAGGCTCTGACTCTGTCCCAGCCTCCACTAAATTCACCCAATGTGCCGTCAGGGAGATATAGTGGCCCTGCCCGCCTGTGCTTGTCCACATGTCTGTTGTTAAGTGAACCTTGGCAGTAACCGCGTTGGTGAGGGCGCGTACAATATTTCGGGAGACGTGGTCATGCAGGGCTGGGACAGCACATCGGGAAAAGTAGTGGCGACTGGGAACCGAGTAGCGCGGGGCCGCCGCCGCCATCATACTTTTGAAAGACTCCGTTTCCACAACCCTATACGGCAGCATCTCCAGGTTGATAAATTTGGCTATGTGCACGTTTAATGCTTGAGCGTGCGGGTGCGTGGCGGCGTACTTGCGCTTGCGCTCCAACACTTGCGCTGGCAACGGCTGGACGGTGCGCTGACAGACATTGGTGGATGGGGCCGAGGACAGCGGAGGTGAGGGTGTGGGTGCAGGCCAGGAGACGGTAGTGCCTGTGCCCTGAGAGGGGGGTTGGATCTCAGTGGCAGGTTGGGGCACAGGGGGAGAGGCAGCGGTGCAAACCGGAGGCGGTGAACGGCCTTCGTCCCACCTTGTGGGGTGCTTGGCTATCATATGTCTGCGCATGCTGGTGGTGGTGAGGCTGGTGGTGGTGGCTCCCCGGCTGATCTTGGCGCGACAAAGGTTGCACACCACTGTTCGTCGGTCGTCTGCACTCTCAGTGAAAAACTGCCAGACCTTTGAGCACCTCGGCCTCTGCAGGGTGGCATGGCGCGAGGGGGCGCTTTGGGAAACAATTGGTGGATTATTCGGTCTGGCCCTGCCTCTACCCCTGGACACCACACTGCCTCTTGCAACCTGCCCTGCTGCTGCCCTTGCCTCCCCCTTTGAAGACCTGTCCTCAGTAGGCGTAGCAAACCAGGTGGGGTCAGTCACCTCATTGTCCTGCTGCTCTTCCTCCGAATCCTCTGTGCGCTCCTCCCTCGGACTTACTGCCCTTACTACTACCTCACTGATAGACAACTGTGTCTCATCGTCATCGGCCTCCTCACCCACTGAAAGGCCTTGAGACAGTTGCCAGAAGTCCCCAGCCTCATCCCCCGGACCCCGGGAACTTTCCAAAGGTTGGGCATCAGTCACGATAAACTCCTCTGGTGGGAGAGGAACCACTGCTGCCCAATCTGAGCAGGGGTCCGAGAACAGTTCCTGGGAGTCTGCCCGCTCCTCAGAATGTGTCATTGTAATGGAGTGAGGAGGCTGGGAGGAAGGAGGAGCAGCAGCCAGAGGATTCAGAGTTGCAGCAGTGGACGGCGCAGAACTCTGGGTGGACGATAGATTGCTGGATGCACTTTCTGCCATCCACGACAGGACCTGCTCACACTGCTCATTTTCTAATAAAGGTCTACCGCGTGGACCCATTAATTGTGCGATGAATGTGGGGATGCCAGAAACGTGCCTCTCTCCTAATCCCGCAGCAGTCGGCTGCGATACACCTGGATCAGGAGCTTGGCCTGTGCCCACACCCTGACTTGGGCCTCCGCGTCCTCGCCCGCGTCCACGTCCTCTAGGCCTACCCCTACCCCTCAGCATGGTGTATTACCAGTAGTGCAGAAACAGAACACTGTAATTAAATGTGCCGCTTATTGGCCTGTGGTTGGAGGCTGACTTCGCTTATGGAACGCCAGGAAAAAAATTTGCGCAAGCCTGCTGTAACACTTAGCTGGCTGCGTATGAATTAGGAGGACTACTACACCCAGTAGAGACCCAGTACACTGAGGACAGTCACAGGCAGCCCAAATAGATTTTTTTCCCCAAATGTTTTTGCAAAGGCCCACTGCCTATATTCAATAAATATATCTCTTCTCTCTCTGCGTCACCGCTACTGGCCCTGGAGTATGTCAAATAACTGCAGAGTGTTGCACTGTGGACTGCAATACAGTGGTGATTTAACAGCCAACACAGAGCCAGGAAATAATTTTGCGCAAGCCTGCTGTAACACTTAGCTGGCTGCGTATGAATTAGGAGGACTACTACACCCAGCAGAGACCCAGTACACTGAGGACAGTCACAGGCAGCCCAAATAGATTTTTTTCCCCAAATGTTTTTGCAAAGGCCCACTGCCTATATTCAATAAATATATCTCTTCTCTCTCTGCGTCACCGCTACTGGCCCTGGAGTATGTCAAATAACTGCAGAGTGTTGCACTGTGGACTGCAATACAGCGGTGATTTAACAGCCAACACAGAGCCAGGAAATAATTTTGCGCAAGCCTGCTGTAACACTTAGCTGGCTGCGTATGAATTAGGAGGACTACTACACCCAGCAGAGACCCAGTACACTGAGGACAGTCACAGGCAGCCCAAATAGATTTTTTTCCCCAAATGTTTTTGCAAAGGCCCACTGCCTATATTCAATAAATATATCTCTTCTCTCTCTGCGTCACCGCTACTGGCCCTGGAGTATGTCAAATAACTGCAGAGTGTTGCACTGTGGACTGCAATACAGCGGTGATTTAACAGCCAACACAGAGCCAGGAAATAATTTTGCGCAAGCCTGCTGTAACACTTAGCTGGCTGCGTATGAATTAGGAGGACTACTACACCCAGCAGAGACCCAGTACACTGAGGACAGTCACAGGCAGCCCAAATAGATTTTTTTCCCCAAATGTTTTTGCAAAGGCCCACTGCCTATATTCAATAAATATATCTCTTCTCTCTCTGCGTCACCGCTACTGGCCCTGGAGTATGTCAAATAACTGCAGAGTGTTGCACTGTGGACTGCAATACAGCGGTGATTTAACAGCCAACACAGAGCCAGGAAATAATTTTGCGCAAGCCTGCTGTAACACTTAGCTGGCTGCGCATGAATTAGGAGGACTACTACACCCAGCAGAGACCCAGAACACTGAGGACAGTCACAGGCAGCCCAAATAGATTTTTTTCCCCAAATGTTTTTGCAAAGGCCCACTGCCTATATTCAATAAATATGTCTTCTGTCCCTGCCTCACAATATATGTCTTCTGTCCCTGCCTAACCACCACTTCTGGCCCTGGAGTATTACTGCAGGGCGCAATGCTCTGCACGGCCGATATACCAAAAAAAAAAAAGTGCAACACTGCAAAAAGCAGCCTCCACAGTACTGCACACGGTTAGATGTGGCCCTAAGAAGGACCGTTGGGGTTCTTGAAGCCTAAAATACTCCTAACGCTCTCCCTATAGCAGCTCCACCAAGACAGCACTTTCCCTCCTCTATGTCAGAACGCATCTGTGGCGAGCCGCGGGAGGGGCCGATTTTTATACTTGGGTGACACCTGATCTCGCCAGCCACTCACTGCAGGGGGTGGTATAGGGCTTGAACGTCGCAGGGGGAAGTTGTAATGCCTTCCCTGTCTTTCTATTGGCCAGAAAAGCGCGCTAACGTCTCAGAGATGAAAGTGAAAGTAACTCGAACATCGCGTGGTACTCGTCACGAGTAACGAGCATCTCGAACACGCTAATAATCGAACAAGTATCAATCTCGGACAAATACGTTCGCTCATCTCTATTGCACACCACTGTTCGTCGGTCGTCAGGCGTCTCTGTGAAAAACTGCCACACCTTAGTGCACCTTGGCCTCTGCAGGGTGGCATGGCGCGAGGGGGCGCTTTGGGAAACAGTTGGTGGATTATTCGGTTTGGCCCTGCCTCTACCCCTGGCCACCGCACTGGCTCGGCCTGTGCCCACACCCTGACTTGGGCCTCCGCGTCCTCGCCCGCGTCCACGTCCTCTAGGCCTACCCCTACCCCTCAGCATGCTGTATTACCAGTAGTGCAGAAACAGAACGCTGTAATTAAATGTGCCGCTTATTGGCCTGTGGTTGGAGGCTGACTTCGCTTACGGAACACAGAGCCAGGAAAGAATTTTGCGCAAGCCTGCTGTAACACTTAGCTGGCTGCGTATGAATTAGGACAACTACCCCCAGCAGAGACCCAGTACACTGAGGACGGTCACAGGCAGCCCAAATAGATTTTTTTTCCCAAATGTTTTTGGAAAGGCCCACTGCCTATATACACTAAATATGTCTTCTGTCCCTGCCTCACCACTACTGGCCCTGGACAATGTAAAATTACTGCAGGACGCAATGCTCTGCACGGCCGATATACAAAAAAAAAAAAAGTGCAACACCGCAAAAAGCAGCCTCCACACTACTGCACACGGTTAGATGTGGCCCTAAGAAGGACCGTTGGGGTTCTTGAAGCCTAAAATAACTCCTAACACTCTCCCTATAGCAACTCCAGCAAGACAGCACTTTCCCTGAACTATGTCAGAATGCATCTGTGGCGAGCCGCGGGAGGGGCCGATTTATATACTCGGGTGACACCTGAT
Source organism: Eleutherodactylus coqui (assembly GCF_035609145.1). Lineage (NCBI taxonomy): Eukaryota > Metazoa > Chordata > Amphibia > Anura > Eleutherodactylidae > Eleutherodactylus > Eleutherodactylus coqui. The sequence continues at coordinate 101,100,764 of NC_089849.1, forward strand.
CTCGCCAGCCACTCACTGCAGGGGGGTGGTATAGGGCTTGAACGTCGCAGGGGGAAGTTGTAATGCCTTCCCTGTCTTTCTATTGGCCAGAAAAGCGCGCTAACGTCTCAGAGATGAAAGTGAAAGTAACTCGAACATCGCATGGTGCTCGCCTCTAGTAACGAGCATCTCGAACACGCTAATACTCGAACAAGTATCAAGCTCGGACGAGTACGTTCGCTCATCTCTAGTGCTGTACAAACAAAAACCCTGTTTTTAAATTGACACAAAATACGGCAAAACAGGCAGTACACCCCTAGATGAATTCGTTAAGGGATCTAGTTTTCAAAATGGGATCATTTGTGGGGGTTCTCTATCGTTTTGGCGGCTCAAGGGCTCTACAAGTGGCCAATGGGGCCTAAATCACCTTCAAGTACAATGTGTGTTCTTAAAGCCACCGGCTGCTGCTTTCAGTTTGGGCCTCGCTGTGCATACGGACATAAGATTAGGGCCACAATGGGTATATTTCTGAACACAGGACAAACTGGGATCCATCTTGGGGTGTAAATCCTCATTTTTATGTGTGCTATAGAAAAAAAAAACTGCCTTCAAAATGACATATTGCATTAATTGCATTAAATTTTTAAAAAAAAAGGTGGGGTCAAAATACTCTTGACCCCCCTTAGTGAATACATTAAGGGGTCTAGTTTTTAAAATGGGGTCATTTGTGGAGGGTATCTATCATTCTGACACTCATGAGCCTTTGCTATCTTGGCTTGGTGCAGGAAAGCAAAATGTTCCTTAAAATGTTGATAATTAATGTTAAATTTGTATGTCTCCTAAATGATTTTAAAAAACCTAAAATTTTTTAAATGTGAATCCAGAATAAAGTAAACAGATGGAAATATAAATCTTATCAAAAATTTGTACAATATGTTTTCACATATTTGAGATATTGCAATTAAAATTGTGAAAAACTTTACGTTTTTTAAGATTTTCACAATTTTGGCACTTTTAATAAATATAAACAAATTCTAGTTGACTATTTTTTACCAATCTTGCACAAGCATTTAAAATCCCCGGCTGCTGAAAGGGCTGCGTCTGATTAGCTGAGCACTCAGCCAATCACAGGCAGCGCTCATCCATTCATTGAGTGACAGCTGAGCACTGTGACCAATCACAGGCAGCACTCACCTGTCATTCAATGAATGGCTGAGTGCTGCTTGTGATTGGCTGCAAAAAGAATAAAATAGGTCAGCACTTCCCATGGCTGCAACATACAATAGAAGCAGAAACCAAAAACCAGCAACAGCACTCATAATACATTTACTATCAATACTCTACACATCGAACCTTGCATTATTTAATGTGGTTAGAGTATTGATTATAGGTAACTATACCTCTGATAGTAAATGTATTATGAGTGCTGTTGCCATTTTTTGGTTTCTGCCTGTGATTGGCTGAGCGCTAAGCCAATCAGACGCAGCCCTTTCAGCAGGTGGGGATTTAAAATCCCTGCCGGCTGAAAGAAGTTCATTACAGATGCAGGACCCAAGCAGCTAGACACTCCTGAGCCTTTGGCAGGGAATTCTTTACTCCCCGTGGGAAGTCCCCTTGTCACTGAACACAGTGACAGTGCTGTCACAGTGACAAGGGGACTCCCCGCGAGAAATATTGACGCGCAGCATGGACCTATGGTGCACACATGTCCTATGTTTTGCAGGTGCATGAGTTTGCATGCCCTTTGAAACATGGACATGTGAACACAGCATAGGAGAGCAATAGTCGTAATAGGCGCGTGGTTTTGTGCGTATGTACGTGAGTAAACACGCCTGTCTGAATGAGGCCTGAGTTGTATTTTTCAAAAATGACATGATAACTTTATTTCAAAGGTCTGTACGATTGCAACAATACAAAATTTATAGAGTTTTTTTTTTTTTTTTACAGGACTACTTTTTAAAACAGTCTTTGGAAAAATATAATTATTTTCTGCCGCTATCTTCTGACAACCATAGCCTTTTTATTTTTCCAGCGACAAAGTTGTGCAAGTGCTTGCTTTTGCGGGACGTCCTGTAGTTTCTGTTTCTACCACTTTGGAGTGCATACCACATTTTGATCGCTTTTTATTAAACTTTTTTGGAGACAAGGTGAATAAAAAAAGCGAAATTCTGATGTTATTTACCATGTGGAGTAATTAATGCGCTACTTTGATAGATCGGACTTTTACAGATACAGCAATACTAAATATGTTTGGGGTTTTTATTTAGATTTTTTTATTATAAATGTGGCAAAAAGCGATTTTAAAACTTTTATTACCTTTTATTATTTTTTAATAATGAATACAACTATTTTAAACTTACCTTTACATTTTTTTTCTACTCCCTATAAGAGACTTGGACTTGCAATCGTTTGATCACTCTTGCAGTATAATGTAATACCATAGTATTACATTACATCACAGTCTGGCAGGCAATCTATCAAACCACGCCACAGCATGGATTGATAGGCAATCTGCATTGGCAGACCTGGGGCCTTTAGAAGGCCCTCAGCTGCCATTGCAACCAAATGGTACCCTGCGATCTCATCATGGAGAGACCTCTGAACTCCAATTGGGACATGTAAAAGGCATTTGTATGGAGCAGGACCGGCACCTTATCCCATTCCATAGAAACCCCATGATGTAATTGTGTGTTCTGGAGAATTAAGGGGTTGAATGGGTTACTGGACAACATCCATTCAATAGGGCAGACTGTAGTAAAATAACATATTACATACCCTTCCACCACCACTGGGATCTAGTGCTGCAGCACCACATTGGCCCTGGTGTTTGTTGTAACAACTGACATCACCGGAGGCTGCAGCGTCACCCCTCGCTCTCCTGGCATCAGTGCTCACATCCTGAGCACTGTAAGGCCAGGAGTTTAGGAAAGTGAGGATAACCTGCTTTGATTTACCAAAATTCTTGTAGAGAACATTTAGCAGATAATTAAAGGGGTCAAGTGGGACATCAGTTCTGAAGATTCTTGTTATAAGAGATCTTCATGATGACCAGTAGGGTTGAACAAGGAAAACTCCCAGAACAAATGCCGTAAAATACCTCTATGAGATTGGCAGTGCCAACAACAGGGTTTTATATACCTATTAGCCAAGGTTACATTTGTGTAGAAGTGAAGGAGTGTAATACCACTCCAAAAAGACTTTGTATTGATTTTACTTATATAAGTTGTGGATCAAGTTTTTGTCTGCTCCAGTCTAGATCCTCGCCCAAAGTGTCCTTGGCAATTCTCTGCCAAGCCATTTCTCCAATCTGAGAGCAGTGTCTCTATGAGGGGGCCATGCTTGCTGTAGTAAGAAAAAAGACATTTGAAAAAAAGGCCCTCTCAACAAAGACGCTCAATGTGGGTCAGATGAGGAAGTGCATTTACACCATGAATTTAGCGCTAATAATTAAAAATGTCCTAATAACCAAAGGATGCTGCGGAGGGACCTAACTTGATAAATGTTGGAAAGTCCCCAATTCGGTTACCCACAAAGTTGCTAAATTAAAACAGTCCCATGGAGCTCTATCGCTTGGACATAGAGTGTAAGGCTGTCTGTAAGAAGAGTGGTTTAGAGGAAAGGAGTTTGTGGGGAATAGAGAGTAGGCAGCTGGTATCGGCCTCCACAATGATGCAACACTTATCTTATTTAGGCCCCTGGAGACTGCTTGAGAAATATTGGGAACTGGGTCCCAAAGTAGATAGCTGGGGTGAATTGGAGCCAACCAGTTTCTCTACTTCTGTCCATTTATTATAGCACATTAGAGTAGTCCACAAGACTATTTATGAAAGATGGGTAGTAGAGAAGCCTGGAAGAACTCGACCGCCTTGCAAAACATCAACCATTAAAACTAATGTTTCAAGTGATGCGGAAGAGCGTTCAGTAGTGTTAACGGTTATTGCAGTGAGCTGCAATCTTCCTGAAGAAAGGGATTGGGATTTGCTAAGTATTTTTTACTTGCTCCCGAGTCGCTGCCCAATTGGCGACTTGGTACAGGAGTTCATAAGAAGGAATACTTCCCACCATGGTGCCATGGTGCTCCCTTAGCCCACCTATTACATGGGTTTTCGAAATCCTAGGATAATTGTCGAGAGGGTAGCCAATGGTCTAACCCTTGCATGGCAAAATCCATAAAACAAACCCTAAAAACAGAGGCAAAATGCTTATTTTGTTCATTTTTCCTCCCAATAAAGCACTGTAAATGTGATCAAAAAAGTTTTAAGTACCTCAAAATGGAGCCAATAAAAGCTACAGCTCGTTATACAAAAAACAAGCCTTCACAGAGCTCCATCTATGGAAAAATAAAAAATAATCATAAAAAAAAAAGGGTTTTATTGTGCAAAAGTGCAAAAACCTAAAAAAATAATAATAATTTTGATATAGTCATAATCATACCAGCCCACAGAAAAAAAATTATGATGTCATTTAGGGTGCATTCAGACGAGCGTGTGCGTGTGCATACAGTTGTGCGCACAAAACCACGTGTCTATTAGAACTATTGGTTCCCTATGGTGTGTTTACATGTCCATGTTTTACAGGCGTGCAAACTCACGTATCTGCAAGACATAGGACATGCGTGCACCATAGGTCTGTGGTGTGCGTTAATATTCCCCGCGGGGAGTCCCCTTGTCATTGAATACTGTGACAACACTGTAAAGAATCAGGATTCTTTACAGAGTAAGGGCGCCCACCCACTGGTGTTTGCGATTTCCGCGCGTGAAAAACGCAGCGTTTTCGGCGCGTTTTTCACGGCGTTTTCGCGGCATTTTCGCGGCTTTTTCGCGCCATTTCCATTGACATTCATGGGTGCATTACGAGAAAAATAAGGACACATATGCAACTGACAGTTCCTATGTTAAAAAACGCAACGGACCGGAAAAAAAAACGCCAGTGGACAGGAACACATGCAAAACTAATTGCTCTTGAGAAAAAACGCAAAACGCAAAGGAAAAAAAAACGCCAGTGGGTGGGCGCCCTTAGGTTGGCTTCCCACGGCCGTGATGGGCTCCGCCGCGGAATTCCGCGGTGGAGCCCGTCACGGCGCCCCCCAGAGACCCCAATACTTACCTCCGGATGCGGCGTCTTCCGTCCCGCATGACGCTTCAGCGCGCATGCGCATTAGAGTGCGTGATGCGCCGGCCGTGTCATATGACACGCCCACAGCGTCACATGACGCGCCGGCCGCGTTATATGACGCGGCTGGCGGTGGGCGGGGAAGCGGTTTCTCGCTATCTTCCGCTGTGCTACAGCAGAAGATAGCATGATGGACGGCTTCCATTGACTGCAATGGAAGCCGTCCGCGCGTACACCCACGGCAAATAGAGCATAGTGAGGTCGGGTGACTTCACGGTGCGGAATTCCGCGATGGAATTCAGCACCGTGAGCATTAAGCTTTTAGGTTCAATAGAACCTAATAGCTGCGGAAATCTGTCCGTGGGAAGGAGCCCTAAAGAACCCCCTGCCAGAGCTGTCTCAGCTGTAACAGCTGTGGCAGAGGATCGTGTAGCTCTCTCAATGAATTCAATGAATAGCTGAGCACTGCCTGTGATTGGCTGAGCAGTAAGCAAATCCGATGCAGCCCTTTAAGCAGGCGGGGATTTTAAATCTCCGCCTGCTGTAAAAACTTAATAACAGTGACGGGACCCAAGCGGCTAGATGTGCCTGAGCCCCGACACCACAGAGAGGTGAGCATATATTTTTGTTATTTTTTATATCAGATAGGAATGATTTTCAGAGAAAGCAATGCTGCACGGACCTGCATTCATGCATGTTTGTGCATGTGTGCGGTTTTATGCGCACCTATTTACACACACGCACACGCTCGTGTGAACGCACCCTTATGCTGCATGAAATGCTGTAAAAAGAAATGGCAGAATTGATATTTACTCTCACTGCCTCCCAAGAAAATTAATAAAAGTTTTACAATACATTATATGTACCCAAAAATGGTACCAATTAAAATGACAGTTTACTCCGCCAAAAACAAGCCCTCATACGGCCATATACTCACCGCTGTGATCCCCTGCTGGCCCAGCACCAACAAAATCCCCCCAAAACAATGGCTCCATTGCGGTTCTTTCCCTTTTCACACACTTCAAAATTTGTAAAAGGTTCTCGGTGCATTATGTGGTACATAAGAGTGTGAGAGGCTCAACTTGGGGCACCAAACCACCTTGTCCTGTCCCTGCCTTCCTGTCTTATACTAGGAGCAAGAGGGTACAAATGGAAAAGACCGGCGCTGCCGTACAAATGCTTTTTTGGCAGCTCCTTTTCTGAGTCGGATTGGTTCCTTTCTCAACCCAGGACTTTACTCCGGTTGATCTTCAAGACATTAAAATTAAAATTTACATTTTTCTCAACTTAATACACACCTGTTGCAGATGTAATGGGTTACCCTTAAAGGGTTAAGTTGTTGCCATGGTGATAAGCTGGGAGATGCGCCAAAATGCCGCATGCGCTGTAAATTGCACCAAATTTCGATGCTATAGAACTAAGCATTCCTCAAGGGCTGTTTCTGGTAGGTTGAAAGTCCTGATACAAAAGGGGAATTCTAGCTGCATGACAGCAGGAGCGCAGGGACTGTGGTAAAGAGTGGAGCGCTGCTGGAAGCCAAAGCGCTGCTGAGAGTGCCAAAGCTTGAGAGAGAGAGAGAGAGTGCCTGGAAGATTGAAAATGCATAAAAATATATAGAAGAATACATGTACAAACGCATTTTTTATAAAATCAATATGGTAAAAAGGAAAATGATATAAAGCATACAGGAATCCTGAAGAATAGATATAAAATCAAGAAAAACACCCTCATTATTAAAACAAATAATAGTATTAAAAATGATAACATGAATATAAAAAAAACATCTGGTAGTAAAATATAATGGCAGTATTTAATAGATGCTGAGTGGGGGGAAATATGTATTGGTGTGGACAATCAGGTATGTGCAGGTTCAGATGGGGAAAATGAAGATAAAAGAATATTAAAATCATGATAAAAATAGTATAAAACAAAATAAAAATAGAAATAAATACATGGAAGAAAAAATTTTAAGAAATGGTGAAACAATATAAGGATGATATTGGTATTAAAAAGTAAATTACCCGTTAAAAGGTAATTAAAAATATATAGAAGCTAAAAAAAAATTTAAAATTAAAAGATTCAAAAATTCTTTTAAAACGCAGGAAAGGGTTTGGGTCCAAGATATGAGTAAGATGGATTCTAGTGGATGTTAACCAATGATTCCTTTAGGCCATGAGAAGTCAGAGTGTTCAAATGTTGGAATGTTGGATCCAATACATCTCTTTCCTTCTCAGTTCCTGATATTCCCCACTGTAATCTGTTCTACGGTGTGATGCGCATGTGGGCTCGGTTCTTGTTGTAACATACTGAGAAATGTCAGGACACAGTGTGTTTGTTGTAACCATTCATGATGTTCGATCTGTGTTTGTTGTTTCTCGTAGAGAGTTTATGGCGCGGCACTCCAAGAGATCGATGACATAGTATGAGCCGCCGTCCAGGTAGTGCTTGATCTAAACCGCAGACTCTTCTACCTCAATTCCAGTAGTCTTACTCTCATGGCAGAGAGCCTTACCGCATTTACATTTCCCCTTCTTGCACTTAAAAACACCTTCTTTTCTCCCAATTGGCTGATTTTGTTGTTGTCCATTCCCCGTCATAGACAAGAGAGGGCCAGGATACTATTACGAGTTTTACCACATCTGAAGATCGTTCTGGGTTTGTTTGGCAGAACATTCTTGAGAATATTCCAGTGCTTGTGGAGTATTGCTTTAATGTTACTCTATTGCGTCTTGTATCTGGGGAAGAAGGAGATATTGAAGGCATTCATACTGTTGCTCATCACTCTGGTGCTTTTGGAGAGACAATCTTCCTGGTTTAGAGCCCACGCCTTCTCATCAGCTGATACAATTAGAGCTTTTGGGTTCCCTGTGGCCATACAGGGCACTTCATTTAGGTGTATCCTTACTACACCTGTTTTTTAATAGTTGATTGTGCTTTAAAACTGCATTTTTATTGTGCAATTCCCCTAGACCTTCTTGAATTGACCATAGGGGATATTGATTTTCCAACTTTTCAAATGACAGACTTGGAAAGGCCACAGGCCCTGATGGATTCACAGCCCTATGCTATAAAAATGTTAAAGCTATATTGGTCCAGTCTCTAAACAATCACAGAAAGGTACATATAAAAACAGACAAAAAAATCACAGGAAGCAGCCATATACTTACTGACATACTGATACAGGAGGGCAGGCATATACACCATATATGCCTCCACATGCACACACATGTGGAGGACACTGATGAGAAGCCACTCATACCTTCCTTATATTGAGGGGGGTGGCTGCTTAGTGCTTACACAAAAAGTAGATGCAGGGTGTCTGTTATGGGAATAAATCATATTCCAGAAGATTTCACTGGTTTGCTCCAGATTGGTTTTAATGAGAAGCTTCATGCATGAATATATGTATTTGGACTCAGGGGTATTCCCCTTGAGCCCCCATACCCTTCTGGATTATTGTAAGGAAGTAGAATACAGTTATACTGAATATGACGCACCAATTACATGCATACCCCTCACAACATCATAGCAACTCATGATTGGCCTAGTATGTAACGACGCTGATGATTAACATATGTTTACGCCCCAGGTGTATGTTGCTATGTGAACACGTAATTTCTAGGAAACGCAACTAGAATAGACTATCAATATCTGCCTGGACTAAGGAATCCAAGACATGAGATAAGTAGGCCCCATCTTATGAGCGGAGGGCATCACAGGTGTTTCTCATGAGAAACACATCTCAGGACCTTGTAGAACTTGTGTAGGAGTGTATTTCAGAATACTAACATAAGAATGAACCAGTTAACCATTTCACTGCTAGCTATTTTCTATGAAGGTGGATATATGAATATATATATATATATATATATATACACACACATTTGCATAGGCTGCTTTAAGAAACACATTTATATTATTATTACTACAACAGTTCCGCCTTTTTATTTCTTTAGAGCAGCTGAGCGAACGTCTATGTCAGGTACTTACAAATGCCATAATGGCAAGTGCCGGTATTCCTACACTACTTCCCAGGATCCCCCAACTGACGTTCTTATCTTATGCATAAACAAAAAGTATTATAGGAAGGCACTGCAAGAAAAGAGGGCTGATCAAAAGCAGATTTAGCTTCAGAGTCAGTAGTCAAAAGCAAAACATCATACATAACAGGAAACAGCTTTGTCAAAAGTCTTTGGGAAAGTTCCTTGAAGGCACGGAATAATGCAGTCAATAATAGCAAAGTCAGTAAGAATAGTCACTTAAGTTCTATCAACAAAAAATGAAATCCTGTGACTCCATCTGCCGAAAGTATCAGTCCACCAGTCATCAAAAGGGGGTCGGAGATGCCAGAATTTGCTGCTAGTTCTTTAAAGAGGCTAATTAGACCCTTCAGAGCCTTAGTTCTGGAACCATAGCTGTGAGAAAGATAGCAGGGATTAAACAACCTAGGAGAAAAGCATATGTTCCTCATGGTGGGAAGACTCTCTTGCAATGAGACGCGTATATCCAATTGGATTTGTCCTTCCAGCTGAACATCTGTAGCGGTGGTCACCAACACTTGTTGTGGACCGTCAAGTCTGGGTTCTACAGCTTAACGAACGTGTCTTTTGGTAATCACCCAATCTCCTAGTTTCACAGAATGAGTTCCTTCTACGCTGTCAGGCTCTGGCAGGGAAGCAAACACTCGAGAATATACATTAGTTAAGTGTTTTGTAAGAGCAATAACACAGCTTGTCAAGCTACCAGGCTGCATCTGGAGTTATCGCGGTAAATACAATCCTAACCTTGGGGCCGACCCAAAAAGTACCTCATATGGGCTGAGGCCTTTTATGTCAGCTGATTACCTTACGGAGAAGAGTACCAGGGGTAGGCACTCGGTCCATGGTCTATTGAGCTCTGCCATGGCCTTCTAAGTCGTGGTTTCTAAGGCACCATTTAAACTTTCTGCTCTACCACTGCCTTGTGGATGGTACGGAGCATAAAAGGCCAGTTCTCCTCCTAACACTTTAATTTCTTTCTGCATCACTTCTCCCATGGAGGGAGTCACTCTCAGTTGTCTCTGGTACTCTGTAACTGTCTACCACCTCAGAGATCAGTTTTTGGTGGTAGCGTTTGTGAGCGGGTATGCCAGACTGGCTACCCTGAGAACGGGTCTAGCAGACCAGAGCGAACTCGTACCTGTCCACCCTTGGCAGTTGGAAGTAGTCTACTTGAAGACGTTGGAACAGGTAGTCAGGACTAGGGGTGCACTGCATGGGAGCCTATACAGACCTACCCACATTGTTCTGTGCACAAATCAGGCAGCCCTGTGTGTGTTTAGCTACCGTGATGCTAAAATCCTGGTGCAGACCAGTGACTAGCAACCACATCTGTCATAGCTGTTTTGGACAGGTGTGTATTTCCATGGGAGGCCGGAGATATGACGGGATAGGGGCCTGTGGGAGACAAGGCTTGTTGGTAACCAAGCATGTACCTCCAGATGTCTCTGCCCCTCTTTCTGGTTTTCAGTGTTCCTTTCTCCCCCCTTTGGTTGCCTGCTTTTGTAACTGAATCAACATAATCCACCAGGGGTGATGTCTGATTATTATTACTACAATAGTGTCTCATAAATTGCTATATTTGCCCCCTATTATAATGATTTCAGGCTTCCCCTGTTTATATGTTTAACAACAGTAAAAACATTTTAAAACAAAAAAGGACCCTTGTTAAGGCCTGGATAAAAATTACTTTTTGGTTTGAAATCTGTGCAGATGGGGTCTTCTAAAATATTACTGTCAGGGTCTTCCTGTCAATGGAAGCCGTCCCATCCGCAATTGACATTGCAGACAGGCTGCGGATTCCGCGGGAAAGCAGGAGTTTAAAAAAGACTAAAGACTGTACTGTACATGTGCGCCGGCCAGCACTTCTGCACACATCCGCAGCACAAAAATAAAGAACACAGGCACAGGTACGCAGGATTGTCGGTAGCGGGCAGGGTCGGATTCCGACTTGCCTATGGACATGAGGCTTTACACAAATAAGTTAGCTGTATTTGTAGGACGGAAATCTAACTCTTAAAATCTCTCGTTCTGATACTGTTACACATGTTTGGATAGGTTAAAAATGGCCTTACAGGATTCCTCTCCGGTTGTTCAAATTCTTCTGATCTTTTCTCTGTTCATGACCAATCTTCCGAAATCCTTGAAGACCTTGCCATAAAAGTTTCAATAAAAGGTGCGTTGTTTTGTTTTTTTTCCATTAGTGTATGTATAGCTTTTTTGGGTAGAAAAGCTCTTTGGTTGATTAAGGCCCCCTGTCCACAGGCGTGATTCTGCTGGCGGTAAATCGCTGGCGAATTACGCTGTCTGAAGCTTTCCATAGCGTTGCTATGGAAATCGCCAGCCCCCTGTCCACGAGCGGAAAAACATTGCGATTCTCTGATCAGCAGGTAAGTAGGGCTTTATATTCCTTCCTTTCTCCCTTGCTGTTTATTCAGTTCAATAGGAGAGTGGTCGGTGGAGGTTGGAACCTCTATCCTGGGTAAAAGCTTCCTGCATTCAGTAAGTACTGGTGGTCTTTCCTTTTGTTTTTGTTCGTCTTTACTCTTGCTTTACTGTGTTAGTGCACCTCTCCAGGTGTCCCATCAGGAAAACTCAAGTCCTAGGTGAAGACCATGGGACCATCCTTATCAGAACGCCTACCAAGCTTTTCGGCAGGGGTTCCCAATTCCCCAATTTTGTAAAGGGAAAGGGCTTTTTCCATCCTATTGTGTATGGAGTGATGTTGTCTGTTATCTATTCAGCCTTGTATTGTGTGTGCTTTTTGCATTTTGTGTGAACGCCACCCTGCGTTCGTGCTGGGTGTGGCTCCCTTGTGCTGCACAGACGTGACATAATAAACAGCCGTTCATTTCCTCAGTGGGTTTTTGTTTTTGCCATGTATTTTCATGTTTCCCATTGAGGCATTGTCCAACCAGCTTAGGTCTCTGGCTATTGAGGTTGCTGAGGTTAAGCAACAACGCTTAGGTGGAATAGGTTTGGTAAAGGAACCTAAGCTGGACTTGCCAGATCATTTTGTGGTAAAAGGCAGGAGTTTTTTGTTTTTAAACAATACCACAAATTGTTCTTTAAACTGAGCCCCTTGTCCTCAAAAACCCGTTACAGTATCTGGTGCATTGGTGAGGTTACGGTCCCAAGGAGAGGACGTGGGTTCCAGTGGCTGAGATCAACACAGACCAATTAATTAGAAACTTCCATAAATGGAATCCCAGTAGACCAGGTCCTAAGGGCTCAGAGCAGAAGCGTAACTTGAAGCACCTGGGCCCCAATGCAAAACCTGTAACAGGGCCCCCAACTATAATGCTTTATTCATAGTACTGGGCTCCCTATATGGAGAAAAGAGGCCTTATGCGCCTCCTAAGGCTCCTGGACTCGGGTGCAACCGCATGCCTATAGTAACGCTAGAGGTCCAGAGACCCCTCCCCGAAGGGGAGGTACTGTCACGGCTTGTCAGTCGCGATGGCGTTGTGGCATGGTGGCCACAATACAGGGACAGACCTGTCACCCTGCTACTATGCAGGACATGGGTTAACACACCATGTGCTGGGGCTGCTAGCTGCTATCTCCCTGAAGGCTGCATACTGGTATGCTACCTTTGAGTCATACCTATGAGAGAGGGTTTGGGTTGTGGTTCCTTATCTCAGCTATGGATCAGCAGTTGTGGAGGGCTTTATATTCCTACCCCTTCCTTTCTCCCTTGCAGTTTATTCAGTTCAATAGATGACACCTACCCTGCTTTTAGGCAGGGGTTCTCCATTCCCCAGTTTTGTAAAGGGACAGGTCTTTTTGCATTGTCATGTGTGTGTTTTTTGCATTCTGTGTGAATGCCACCCTATGTCCGTGCTAGGCATCTTGTGCTTCACAGATGGGACAAGCGGGAGGCCAACACATAAAAAAAAACAAAAAAAAAAAACAAGAGAACAACATCAACAACTGGAGAGGAATCTTGTAAGACAATTTTTAACTTTTCCAAACAGGTTTTAACTGTATCAGAAAAGATGTTTTAAGAAAGGGTTATCTTTCTGTCCTGCAAGAACAGCTAACGTATTTGAGTTATTTGTGGATCTAAATTGTTTTATAAGAACACTTACCCTCGATTGACCTTTTACACTGAAAGCACTAGAAAACAATCTCAATAGTGTTCTAATTCTGCTTGACCAAAAACAAAGTGTCTTACGATATGTCGAGATGGAAGTAACATTTTAGAAGACCCCATCTGCACAGATTTCAACCCAAAAAGTCATCTTTATCCAGGCCTTAACAAGGGTCCTTTTATTAAAACTCTCTGTGGCAAGGTCCTTGAGCACTTTGGAAGATTGGCCAAGAATAAAGAAAAGTAAGAAATTGAACAAAGACCAACTAATTGCCTTAAAAATATTGGCTAAAAACAATGAGATTGTTATGAAAAGTACAGACGAAGGTGGAGAGGTGGTAGTCCTGGATTGGCCATATTGTGAACAGGAAGCATTTAGGATCTTAAGTAACCACTCTTATTATAAGAAGATAAGTATGGACCCCAGAGAAGCTATTAAAGAATCCTTGATCTTACTACTGGAAAGTGCTTTTATGAATAATCGTCTTACTAAAACAAAAAAGGAATATACCTGTTACGTCTGCTACTTGTGTTGGCCCCCCTCTTGCTATTCTGGGCAGATCGGGAATTGCTCTTCTCCTTCCATATGCATGTACTGTTTGTTTCTATTTTGTTACAGCAATGCACTAGTTAACCCTGCTTAGTTGCTCATAGCCCAGCTGCAGCTTAAGTGGCCATTGCCTTCCTATTTAAGGTAGTTGGGGACACCCCACCCGTGCCTCAAAATTGATGTGTGTGTTCCACTCAGCATTTCTAGGCCGCCAGTCTCAGGACTGTTATGTCTGTGTATCTGTACCAGTATCTGTTTATCTTGTATGCTCTTTGCTTTGTGCGTCTGTCCGTTTGCTCCCAGTCTGTGCGTTTGGAGCGTCTGTCCATTTGCTCCCAGTCTTTTGCATCATTCCCATCTCCTTGGTAAGATAGTCCTCTTCTGTGTTCCCTGTATTCAGTCCATCGTCCCTGTGTCCTGTCAGGGATAGTCAGCCCCGAGGTTCTAATGCGGGGCCGTTCTTATCAGGACGATCGCCTTGCTTGTAGACAGGAGTTTTATTATCTTCCTGATCAGCTAACGGCTAGACTCCCTATCTAACATTACCTCTTATCACAGGGGTCAGCTGCCAGCCACATCAGGTCTGGTCTAAAGCCAAGCAGGTTGGTTAGCACAGTGGGTCCGCACTCCCAGTCTATAATGGTATTCTGAGGCCATGGACCCCGCTGATTCCTCCCGCGGAGAATTCTCATAGTTGTTGCAGGAGATGGCAAATGAGCAAATTCCGGCATACCTGCACAATCTGATTGCTCACCTGAACTCTATTTCTAAAGATGCAGTGGTATCGCAGTCTTCCACAGCAGAAGCAACTCAGGCCCTATTCTCACAGTCTCTGTGTCCTGATCCGGTCCTCAACTATCTACCCCCCCCCCCCCAAGCTACGAGGGAGATCCCAGTCTATGCCGTGGGTTTATTAATCAGTGTTCCCTACACTTTGAGCTGTTGTCTCACCTTTCCAGACAGGCGTTGGCATGGGTGAATCCTCTCTGGGAGAGAGACGATCCTATGGTCAATAAATTAAGCATATTTGTGGAGATGTTTCGGAGGGTGTTTGATGAGCCTGGTCATACTATTTTGGCTTTCTCCTTCCTGCTACATCTACATCAGGTTAGTCTCATAGTGAGGTAATACGCCATTTGGTTTAGAACCCTGGCCTTCTGGGAGGGCTTGGTGGGTCACATCAAAGGCAAGTTGGCAGGTCACGAGGTTCCGACTTCCCCGTCTCAGATATCCCTATTTTTTATAAAGTTAAGGTTGTAAATGTCATATAGTCCAAAAATAGCTTATTTAAAGAAAATATATCAAATCAATCCATATATAGGAAATTTATATCAGCTTTAGGATTACATAAATGGAGGCAATGGAAAATCTTCATTAAGACCAGTAGGGCTCATGGATTTCAACCTAAATATCCATCTAGATTCCCCATGTCTCCATTTGAGATCCAAATTACCACCACCAGGTCCCAATCGAATCTGACTGAGGCCTATGAATCTCAAGCAATTAAGGTCATCACCATGGATTCTATTAATATGGTGAGCCACTGATGTATCTTTTTATGTTCAGACAGTACTAGTTTTAAAGGAATTATGTAGAATATCAATTGGTTACCAAAGGATGTTAATAAAGCTCACATCCACTAAAACAGCCATCCTGATCCTCCACACCTTCAAAGATACCCAATACTAATCCATTCTCTATTGCTGACAATCTATCACCTATCTCTGCTAACTGATAATGTAGCAAGTATAAGATATCCAAAACGATTAAAGCTATTTAATAATAAAGCTTTCTGAGTAAAAAACTACTTTATTAAACTGCTTGGCTTTGCTAAATAAAACTGCTAGCTGTCCCTGCTTGTAGCAAGTATAACACAGCTCTCTGATAGTAAGGTTTGTTATAAAGAAAATTGCTTAACGCGTCTCCGTCTTCATTGAGTTCATCAGGAGCCAAAACTGAATGCTAACTACAATATCCAAGTATGCAGAGTAAAATTATATAACAGACACTCAGTAAAAATGTTTCTCTAAAGCAGACCAATATGTCTGTCAAGATGCTAGAAAGTAAACAAAACGATAAGCACCATCAGCCCCGATGGTGGACTGGCGGTGACTGAGGAGATCAGCTGGAGCTTCAACAGAGGTCCAATGTTTAAGCCCTCAATAAGTGTTGCCCTCCTTGGAGGCTTGCTCTGCTCGGCCAATCCCCATAGTTCAATTCACTGCCCCGCTGCCCATCAGCACAGTCTTGGCATGAGATCCCCCTTTGCAAATGCACATTTGCAGTCCAAACCGGCAAGCGCAGTGGTAAGAAGAGAGCCTTGGTGGTGCAACCTTATTGAAAGGCACTGCACAAGAATGGAGCTAACACCAGGCTAAGCTGTAAAGACGGCAGCCGAGCAAATGAATGCAGACATAGCAGAAATACAAGTGCCACCTGGGTATTCATAAAGACAAACTCATATATAGTCCAATACTTCCGATGACATAGTAAATGTAATTGTAAGATACTAGTCAAATAAACATATAGACGGTTAGGTTCAAAGGTATTTTATTAGACAGCAGGTAAATTGAAATAAGCATGGTCAATACAGGTTAATGAGCTCATCCAATGCAGCTAATTACAGACCCCCCAGGCCCTACCCGAGCCGAGGGTCGATAGAAATCGACGCTGTCAATTTTACACAGGTTCTATGTTATTTAATGAACAAACTCAACTTAACACATCATGAAACAAAAGATAGAGAAAAGCAGGAGGAGAGGAAAAGGAGGGGAGAGAGGGGCATGGAGGGGTAGGGGGCCGCTAGCTATCTTTGTCCTTTTTCCATTCAAGTTATTGTGATTGCTATAGGCCATGTGTGCCCGAGATGATCCAATTCCTAAATCTCTGAGATGTTTGGATCTGCACCCATGGTTGCCAGATGGCACAGAACCCATAGTACTTGGGATGATCTGTCTAGCCGCCACAACAAAGAACCGCAACAGCCCTTTCTTTACTTTGGAAATGGGTCCCGGAAACATTGGAGGGCAGTTTCTGGTGTTAAGACAACAGAGGAGTTGTAAACTAAGTTGTAGAGGGGTATAATATCTTACCATAGGCTGGCCATTGGAGGACATTCCCACCATAAGTGGATCATGTTGTCCATCTCAGAGGAGCATCTCTAACATAGGGGAGATTGCTGGCTATACATTTTATGTAACTTCTCTGGGGGTCTGTGCCATTGGGTTAGGATCTTATAATTAAGCTTCTGCAATCTACAGGATACCACTATCTTGTACGATAAGAGGAAGGTCTTATGCTAGAGCTCCAACAGGAAGCACATGCACAGTTCTCTCTCCCATGTAACCATAAAGCTCGGCCTAGAGTCCCCATCTCTCAACTCAGCAGCGAGTTGTAGATCACCGAGCTAGAGTGTCTGGGGGGGAAGGGGGGTCTGCGGATACACACAGAGCCTCAAATGGGGAGAGAGATCTGAAAGGGTCCCCCCTGGGTGTCAGGGAGACCACAAAACGTCTTAACTGAAAGTATTGTAACCAGGCCCCAGCGGGAGTCACTGATTCTCTAAAGACGTCCCTAAAGGGTCTCAATCCTGTTTGTAAATAAACGTCTCTTAGACAGGGAGTAGGGAGACCATGGAGAGATAGCAGACAGGAGCTCCGCAGTGTGATCTAAAATTGAGGATTACCTACCAAGGGGGTGAGCAGGCCTGGGGAGTTAAAGGGGTTGTCCCGCGCCGAAACGGGTTTTTTTTTTTTTCAACCCCCCCCCCGTTCGGCGCGAGACAACCCCGATGCAGGGACCTAAAGAAAAATCCGCACAGCGCTTACCTGAATCCACGCGCTCCGGTGACTTCTTACTTACCGGCTGAAGATGGCCGCCGGCATCTTCTCCCTCGGTGGACCGCAGGGCTTCTGTGCGGTCCATTGCCGATTCCAGCCTCCTGATTGGCTGGAATCGGCACGTGACGGGGCGGAGCTACACGGAGCTACACGGAGCCCCATTGAGATAAGAAGAAGACCCGGACTGCGCAAGCGCGGCTAATTTGGCCATTAGACGGCGAAAATTAGTCGGCTCCATGGAAACGAGGACGCTAGCAACGGAGCAGGTAAGTGAAAAACTTCTTATAACTTCTGTATGGCTCATAATTAATGCACAATGTACATTACAAAGTGCATTAATATGGCCATACAGAAGTGTATAGACCCACTTGCTGCCGCGGGACAACCCCTTTAACTAGTTAAAGTAAATCAGAGAGTGGTGAGTTTACCCCTATATCATCATGATACTTCCTCGGGATCCAGAATACTCCCTGTAACCACTTTCGTCCTGGTCATATTCTATTTATACCCAAATTTTGTTAAGACGATGGTGTAGGAGATCGCGTACAGAGTTACTGATACATACTTTACAGCAGTGATGGCAAATCTTTTAGAGACCGAGTGCCCAAACTGCAACCCAAAACCCACTTATTTATCTCAAAATGCCAACATGTCAGGGGGCGGGGCTTATCACAACATAGGATTTTACCCCCGTCATTCTAAAAAGGACAGGGCCACTTCAAAATAGACATCATGCAGAAATACTACAGCATGTCCTCAGCGGAAATTTCTGTGGAAAATTCTACAGCATTTCTTCATCCAAAAAGCTGTCAAAATCTGCAAACGGTCTATTTTCAAACAGCCCTGCCCCTTTCCGCCATACATAAACATACCCCAGCGGTAATAGTGACCCCACAGCGGTAATAGTGACCCCCCCACAGCGGCCCCGGCGGTAACAGTAACATCCCACAGTGGCCCCCAGTAGTAATGCTGACATCCCACAGAGGCCCCCAGTAGTAATGGTGACACCCCACAGAGGCCCCCAGTATAATAGTGAGACCCCAGAGCGGCCCCCAGTGTAATAGTGACATCTCACAGCAGCCCCCAGTGAAATAGTGACACCCCACAGCGGCTCCCAGTGTAATAGTGACATTTCACAGCCGCCCCCAGTATCATAGTGACATCCCACAGCAGCCCCAGTGTCATGGTGACAACCCACAGTGGCCCCCAGTGTAATAGTGACACCTCACAGCGGATTCCCAGTATAATAGTGACATCCCACAGCAGCCCCAGTGTAATTGTGACACCCCACAGCGGCCCCCAGTATAATAATGACACCCCACAGCGACCCCCAGTAGTAATAGTGACACCCCAAAGTGGCCTCCCATCTTCCCCCGAGACCCACATACTTACCCCCTCCTTCTTCTGCTCGGCGATGATCCCAGTGAACACTGTGACGTCAGTGTGCTGCCGGATGCGTCCCCCCTGCTCTCGCAGAACCAAGTAGGAGACGTTAGGGGAGGGGGATCCCAGCTGCACACTGACGTCATGGTGTGTGCTGGGATCAGCACCGCTGGCAGCACAGTGAGTGAATACCAGCAGGAGAGCTGCGGCCTCTGCCGGTATTCACTAACGTGTTGAGCGTCCGACGGCGACGCATGCCAGCCGGGAGGACTCTGTGTGCTGCCTCTGGCACACGTGCCATAGGTTCGCCACCACTGCTCTATAGTATAAGAAAAAATCAGGTAGACCTACTCCACTTGAGAGCCTCTCGCATGTTAGGATGTCCAGAAACATATGATGTTAATGCCATGCAAATCATAATCCCCAGAAAGGGCAAACATATACCAAGGTCCCAAAACTCTCAAGGCCAAATCATAATGGCAATAGTTGAATAGGGACTAATAGATACAATACATCAGATGTTAGACCATCATCAAAGGGAACATTAAAGTTATGAAGGAAGAGGGCCAACCTGCATATAGACTAATAGGAGGCCCCTACTAAAGGAAGGATGAGAAAGATAATAAGTCATAAATTCCAATACACAAGAGGATGCATGGAAAACAGCGCAAAACTACGGAGAAAAGAACACATCTGGACCTTATTAGGCTAAATAGCTTTTAAAACCTTTTTTCATGCAATTGCGCAGCATATTGCTCCTTTGTGTCCCTCTCATAGGCTTCTATAGGGACCATTGGTGCGCACATGTGCACAAAATAGAGCAGGTCCTATTGTTTTGTGCGTGCAAGAAATACGCTCGCAAATAAATGAAATGTGAATGAACCCATTGAAAATCTTATGTGCACACAAGGCTAGTCCATATACGCACCCGACACAACCCTTCCGTGATTAAATAAAGCGATTTAGCCTAATGAGGTCCAGATGTGCTCTTTTTCCCACGGACTTGCTTAGCGTATTGTACACTTGCATGCATATTGTTTGTATATTTGCACACCTGCCATAGACTTCTTTGGGGCCCTTGGAGTGCAAATACACAGGGAATTAGAGCAGGACCTTCCATATGTGCTCAAAACACGCTCATGAGAACGAGCACATTGACATCAATGGGCTCTATTCTCTGCGCAAATGCGCTTATATTTGACGTGTGAAAAAACACTCACAAATACAGTCATCTGAAGAAGCCCTTATTTAGCATTTGTGCCAAATGTGTGCACATCCATACCTCACCTGTGAATACCACGCCCTTAGAGCTTCTTCACACGACTGCGTTTGCGTGTAGAAAATATTTGCTTGCTAAACACAGAGAAAAGATCCTAATGCTTTCAATTGGGCTGTTCTCATTATCACGTTTTACGCAGGCATCTTGCGTGTACGGTAAAAGGTAGATCCTGCTCTATCTTTCCGCATTTTGCGCCACAAAAGCCCCATAAAAGTCTATGGGAGGTGGGCAAATACACAAGGGAGGGACAGTGCGCAAAATATGAGGAATAGAACAAATCCGGCTCTGCGTGGGCAAAAATTACTGTAATATGCACTAACAAGCAAATCTACCTCCTCAAACCTCGTTCATGCCTGAATATGCTGCATTTTGGTGAGCCTTTTTAGGTATAGCTGCGAGTGAAGTCGCTTTTATGAAATATTCTGTGCCATTTTCACAAGTGGGGACCTCAGGACGCGGCCAAATCTACCGCTGCAGAATTCCACACCGAAATCTGCAGGTCTAAGGCCTCCATCACACAGGTGGTTTTTTACAGCATTATTAGCACTGCCTTTTCAGTGCTGCGCTAAATGCTGTACAACGCTCCCATTCATTTCAATGGGGCTGTTCACACAAGCGTCTTCAACACTGCGCTTTGACAGCGATGCACGTTCTATCTTTGGCCGTTTTCAGCCCTGCACTGCCCATTGAAATGAATGGGCAGCAATACCTGCACTGCTGAAAACATGGCACAACTTGGTGCCGTATTTTAGGCTGTGCTAAATGCAGTACTAGCTTCACCTAAAAAGTTGTCCTCACCCAACTGCCGCTGTAGGGTTCCTGACGCTGCTTTCCATGGCTCCAGGCACTTGTCAGAGGATCCTTTGCTAGTGACAGTGTTTGAAGACCCCGCCTCCAGCAAGAGATTGCTCTGATTGGCTAATCCAGCACCAAATCACAGCCAGCACTGGATGCACCAATCACAGCCATTCAATGAATGAATGGCTTGTGGCTCAGCTAATCGGAGCAATCTCTTGCTGGAGGCATGGCCTTGAAACTCCGTTGCCAGTAACAGATGCTCTGCAGGCACAGACAAGTGTCTAGAGGCCTGTAGGGACAGCGGACGGTGCGTACTAGGGGAGTATTTGATTTTTTTTCCGCTTTCTGAAAATGCAGCCAAAACGCTGTTATAACGCATGCCAGCGCTGCTGAAACCGCAGTAAACGCAGTGTTGAAAAATGCTGCATTAACTGCAAATGCCTGTGTAAGGGAGGCCTTACTGCAGATTTTGATACAGAACTGCAGCAGGTTTTAAGCCATTTTCAGTTCCACATCAGGTAGCCTACAGATTATGGTGCAGAATTTCTAGTGCATGCGGTGCGACCTATTGCGTCCCGTGTGAAAGGTTCCGTTGGCGATACTTTTTACAAGTCTCATGTTGTAGTTCGTTCCACATGGCGCATTTTATAAGCACAGAATGCATTCTGTCATGACAAAAGCTATTCCTCCTACTTGAAAGTAAACATTTACATTGCTTGTGTGAGCAGTGAGCCTCTGTTGTCGTAAACTATTTCTGTGTTACTCTTTTGCAGTTTTTTGTGTCTTGAGAAGATACATTTTCCTTCTGCCACAAGTTTCATTGTTATGATGAGAACATAATCGCACTGACAGCTCTTTCTCAAAATATCACAACTTTTATCCACGGCTCATAACAATGCATCTACTTTGAGGGTAAAATCTGCCACTGAAGCTACCTGGCTCCGGGTCCCGCGGTTACGAGGGCGACTTTCCATGGCGACCACTCTCATTTAAAGCCACCATTTGATTGTAATTCCAAAAAGACATTTTCTTCCCTTCATTTTCTGCAGGCAATCAAAGAGAACATCCTCAAAACGAGTTATGTAAAAAGGCGAGCGATGTCATCTGAAGCCCTTGACAATTATCCACCTCAATTACGGGAACGGCGGAACCTTCAACTCTCCGGAATACATTATGTGTAACAATAGAGTCCAACATGAAAATGGATTTGAACTGTCAAAGAAGAGGAGGAGACGATAGAAAAGACGCGTCTCACAAAAGGCAAGAATTCTGCAAGCGCCTTAAAATAGAAGTGAATATGACAAGTTACAAAGGAAGCGAAAACGACTCATTTACATCCGTAACGCCAACGGCTGCTCTGGGGAGGGGGCTGCTACTAATGGGGAAGACAGTTCAAAGGTAACGCGGCTCCCACCTCTCTATAAAGAAAGCAGGAAGATTATAGTTAACCCTTACAGCAAATTAACTTTGTGCGACGGATGTCATTTTGCAACTATAAAATGAGTTTTGTGTGCGCAGAATATGTGCTTGCGTAATCATACGGAGCGCCATTGTTAGGGTCATTTGCGGGTACAAAATACATTTTTTGCTCCAAGAACGCCCCCAGGACATTACAGAAGTATGGCGCTCAGTGCTTGTCAATGGGCTGCATTTCATGGAGTGTGATAATCACTCATCTGTATATGTGATGTAATAAAGACTGGGATTTGCGCTACGATTCAACGTATATCGTGAATATGAGGGAACATGGAATATGCTGGTTATAATGATCTGTCCGTGACATGTGTGATGGCAACCAGTCAGAGCTTTCGGTGACAGCAGACCGTGTTATCACCGGCTCATCATCACTAAGTGACAAATCATACTATATGTGGCTACTGAATTGTATACATGAACCAGCAAAAAATGCGCACAAGACGCCATATTAAAAACAGAAGGCTTATGTACGGAAAATTTACGAGCACACTACGCAGAGAATAGAACACATTGATTACAATGGGATCACTCGTGTATTTTTTCCTGTGCATTTCGGTCGAGCACAAAAAAAACCAAAAAACGCAGCATGCTCTATTTTCCTTTGCTTTTGCGCACCAAAAGTCCCCATAGAAGTCAATGGGGATGTGCAAATGCAGTACAAAATACAGTAGGAGATGCATGAAACACTGCGTAATTGCGCAGGAAAAAGAACACATTTGAAGGAACTCATTAGACTGATTAGCCATTTCAATCAGTGCGTATTTTTTCGCCGCTTGTAAATGTACACGCCCCTGCACGCAGAAAAAGTAAAATACACCGATGCATGTGCAAAAAAACATTGTTTGTCCCCCAAAAAACGCTATGCTCATGCACATGCAAACACATATACGCTCGTGCTATTCGGGCCTAAGGCTGGCTTCAACCAGGCGAAAGCGCACTTGCATACACTTTAGCATGACTTTTTTGGACTATGGACTAGGCTCATTTGCGCGAGTATCGGCTTTTTATTGGATTTCATCCGCCCGCAGGGCATGTTCACTCATGTGTGGCAAACAAGACGGACTAATTGAAATGGCTAATTAGTTCCAGGTGTGTTGTTTTTCCAGTGGAATTACGCAGGGTTTCACACATCTCCTTGCATTCTCCATCTATGGGGAACTGTGGTGCACAAATGCGCAGAAAGATAAAGCATGTTCTATCTTTTTTTGGCACGGCTGAAAATGCGCAATCAATGGGTTCTATTCACTGTGTATTGTGCGTGCAAATACACCCATGTGAAGGAGCTCTAATTCACATGTAGGACGACAAATTATATATATATATATATATATATATATATATATATATATATATAAAGGCTAAAGCCCACACTGACGCAATCACTCACTCACTGACTCACTGACTCACTCACTCACTCACTGACTCGCCACTAATTCTCTAACTTACCGGTGTCATACAAATTTGGCACAACCATTCCTTAGGTTCTAAATAGGAGAAGTAAATGGGCCACAACTTGATGATTCAATTCTAAGCGTGAAATGTAAATAATAACACATCTGTACAGCACAAACGTGAAATATGGCACGGTAATTCTTTACATTCTAAACAGGAAAAGTAAAGGGGTTACAACATCAATATTCAATTCTAAGAGTGGAAAACTGTGCGAAAATCCGCGATACATGAGATAATTCTTTTTTCAGAAACCATAAAGTCGAGAGAAATGATTTATATACTGAGGAGAATCTACCTCCCCTCTATGTGTATATACTGAGGAGAATCTACCTCACCTCTATGTGTATATACTGAGGAGAATCTACGTCACCTCTGTGTATATACTGAGGGGAATCTACCTCACCTCTGTGTGTATATACTGAGGAGAATCTACCTCACCTCTGTGTGTATATACTGAAGAGAATCTACCTCACCTCTGTGTGTGTATATACTGAGGAGAATCTAACGCTCCTCTATGTATATATACTGAGGAGAATCTACCTCTCCTCTGTGTGTATATACTGAGGAGAATCTACCTCCCCTCCATGTGTATATACTGAGGAGAATCTACCTCTCCTCTATGTGTATATACTGAGGAGAATCTACTTCCCCTCTATGTGTATATACTGAGGAGAATCTACCTCACCTCTGTGTGTATATACTGAGGAGAATCCACCTCACCTCTATGTGTATATACTGAGGAGATTCTACCTCACCTCTATGTGTATATACTGAGGAGAATCTACCTCACCTCTGTGTGTGTATATACTGAGGAGAATCTAACGCTCCTCTATGTATATATACTGAGGAGAATCTACCTCTCCTCTGTGTGTATACATTAAGGAGAATCTACCTTACCTCTATATGTATATACTGAGGAGAATCTACCCAATCTCTATGTGTATATACTGAGGAGAATCTAACACTCCTCTATGTGTATGTACTGAGGAGAATCTAACACTCCTCTATGTGTATATACTGAGGTGAATCTAATACTCCTCTATGTGTATATACTGAGGAGAATCTAATCCTCCTCTATGGGTATATACTGTGGAGACTCTACCTCACCTCTGTGTGTATATACTGAGGACAATCTAACACTCTCTATGTGTATATACTGAGGAGAATCTACCTCACCCCTATGTGTATATACTGAGGAGAATCTAACACTTCTCTATGTGTATATACTGAGGAGAATCTAATGCTCCTCTATGTGTATATACTCAGGAGAATCTACCTCACCTCAGCCCTTAAGGCTAAGAAGGGGCTGCAGCCTCCAGTCTTGTGATAAATTTGAATAAAAAAGGGGCATTACCTTTAAGAGTAAAAAGTGAGGAGAGTGGGGGGGTGATACATTCTGCAGAGGGACATCGGTACATGCAGCCTGAGGAGAATCTAATGCTCCTCTATGTGTATACATAGTTTATTCCTCAGTTCCTCTGAACTAACCACAACTTCATAAAATTTTTCTTTGCGAACAACAGGTTAGCACCTGTGCCAGAGTAACTCGGGCAAAGCCAAGTATATCAGCTAGTGCAGGATAAGGGGCCAAATCAAATGGGCAAGTGCACAAATATAATTAAGCAGCATATCTAAGAAGTTATATAGATGGATATGCAAAGACATAGAAAAATAGAATACTTACTTTAATTGTCAGGGATTCCTCACACCATGGCGTCCGTTTTTACGTAGATGGCCTTCATCTAGGGGTACATTTTGGGCACGTTTTTGTTGGTTCATGGTATTTGTGCAGCCAAATTATATATTTCTGACACTTTACCTTGTTACCATAGTATGGGGGTTTTGTGACCAACTATATTCTTTACAGGTCTTATTGAATTCTATACAGTCAATGGAATTTAAAGGGGAACTCCATGTTTATCTTCTGAACCTTCATCTCTGGGATGTCTGAAGCTTCCACCAATGATCTCAGTGTCACATATTCTGTAATTCTCCAACCACTTTCTGTACACACCCTCTTCTCCCACTGCAAATGTAATGGGAACCCAAACAATTTGTCGTCTTCTTTTTATGTGTGTACACGTACGATGTTGATACATTTGTGGTACTTTTACATATGTCTAAGTATGTGGAGTTACTTTGTATGCCACCATCTACTGGAGGGAGATTGTGACAAATTTAACAACTTTTTAAAAACATGCACTTTATAAATGCCTGTAAATCCTGGCCAAGAAACAAGCTGCACCAACTTTTCTAGACATTTTTGAAAATTTGAGTAAGAGGCGTAAAATCTTGGGTTTTTTTGGTGCAAATGCATAATAAATCTGTAAAAATTGATTTGTGCCAAAAGAGGCAAAATTTATGCTAGAATCCTGTTTGTTTTTCTCTTCGACACCATTTTTTGAAGATTTCTACTGGCTGTCAGTGGATGAGAGCATTAATTGCTTATATTACAATAATGAAAACTTGTCCTGACCTAGTCCTGCTCACAGAGCTGAGGGTTTCAGTCTAGAGCAGTGTTTCCCAACTCCAGTCCTCAGGGACCCTCAACAGGTCATGTTTTCAGGATTTTCTCAGTATTGCATAGGTGATATAATTATTGTTAGTGCCTCAGACATTGCCACAGCTGTTCTCTCTATAGTATATCCTCAACTCGTGACCTGTTAGGGTGTCCTGAGGACTGGAATTGGGAAACACTGGTCTAGAGCAGGCTTGATGTTATAGAGCAGGAAGAGCTGAGCAGATGGATATATAGTTTTCTCGGAAATTATTCATTATAACTTGTATTTTATTCATTTATATCTCTGCACATTCAGAGCTGAACAGTCCAATGGGCGGAGCTATCAGTGACTGACAGCTGCGCCTCCATGTCATACACAGCTGTCCTACACAGCTGTCAGTCACTGATAGCTCCGCCCACTGGACTGTTCAGCTCAGAATGTGCAGAGATATAAATGAATAAAATACAAGTTCTACTGAATCTTTCCCCATAAAACTATATATCAATCTGCTCGGCTCCTCCTGCTCTATAACATTACGCCTGCAGTTTGGACAGTATGTTTAAGGTGACAGGTTCTCTTTAAAAAGAATCAGTTACCTTTGAAAACCCTCTCACCTACTGCAATTAGTTACTAGCTTAAAAGACACAGACTCTGCATCAATAATTTGTATCTTTCTTCTCATTTTCATTCCCTGCTGTGAGCCCCAAACCAGCTGTGTGTGTTGGAGTCCTAGGAGTCCTCTCCATTGCATTGCGCAAGCCTAAGAGTCCTCTGCATGTATTAGCATGGAGTGCGGGGATTACAACAGGCAATGCAAACAAAAAATAAAAGATAAAAATGATAGATTCAGAATCAAGGTCTTATAAGCCATTTACTGGTAATTGTAATTTTGGCAATTTTTGGAGGTAACAGATTCCTTTTAATAGTAACAGTAGTACTACTGGAGAAAACATATCCAGAAGAACCAGCCGTGGCGGATGATGTAGTATATTCTTCATAGTTAGGGTAGCAGTATTGTAAAAAACGTGTCTACAAGATCATTGCTGTCTCATATGAAAGGATTCTTCGCAGTAAAAGCAGTAGTATTTAATGTCTTCCCATTGGCGGCCAACAGTTTCAAAGCTTCACCCTATATTGTTGTAGCTATGTCAATGCAATATACAGTTCCTCCAGTTCCACGACCAGGAAGAGGAGACATAACCAGATATTCTGTATCAGTCTTCGTTCGCAGTACTAATGTCCTCTGTCTCCATTCAGAAAGAATCAAGTGAATCCTGTCAGGGATAGCGGCTGCGCCGTGTCCGCTCTGCACCGACAAGTGATTAAAAATTTACATGCTGTCTTTGAAACAATAAAGGAATCTTTAAAGTCTCCTAATGAGCAGCTATCAGACGTGAGGCGCTCGCCACTTCTGAACGCCGCTCTGCGAGGAAGCGTGAGGCTTTTTGATGCTGCAGAAT
Source organism: Eleutherodactylus coqui (assembly GCF_035609145.1). Taxonomy (NCBI): domain Eukaryota; kingdom Metazoa; phylum Chordata; class Amphibia; order Anura; family Eleutherodactylidae; genus Eleutherodactylus; species Eleutherodactylus coqui. The sequence goes on from NC_089849.1 coordinate 101,128,723, forward strand.
AACTGCAGGGGAGGTTGGATTTCAAACCCTTCGTTCTGCCGACTTGAATTACTGGCATCTATCACTCTTCACAAGGCCTGTGTACATAATAATACACCCGTTGCTTATCAGATGTGCCGCAGAAAATGGAGGGGATTAATCCATGCTGTACCAAAGGCACATGTGACCCACGGGGCAAGGATTCCACCTCAGTCCGAGCAACGCGACGTACACGTATTCTATCACTTAGTATAGGCGTATATTCCGGTAATACGATATGATTATGGGACAGATTGGGTGCATGCACGGGAACAGTTTTTCCTTCCGGCTTTCGGACTGAAAAGTCGGTTCGCAAATCGGTTCGCAATCCACATTCATCTGAATGGAATGGGTGCGTGCACAGGGGCTTTTCACTTGGACTGATAGTCTTAGTAAATAAAATCGCACCATGTGCTATTTTTGTCGACTTCTTGGATAAAAATAGCACATGTCAATGTGCGGTGTCCTGTACACCGAACCACACGGCGACACGACGCTAGTTGCTCCCGAGAAACTTCAGCGCAACTTTTAATCAATCCATATGCATGCACCCTTGGCAGAATTAAAGGGCCAGTTCCGTCAATGAAGCTTCATTAATGTATAATGGAACTTTTTAATTTCTGTTCTTCCAGTCTGAAAGTCGGTACTGACCTAAAACTTCTCAGGCCGTATTCACATGGGTGATTTTAACGCGTAAGTTTTGTGCATTGCAAAGCCTACAAAACTCGCACGAGAATAGAACCCGTTCTTTGCAATGGGTCTATTTACATGAGTGATTTTTCTGTTGCACAGATGCTGCAAGGTGGAAAAATTGCAGCATGTTCAGTTTTTTGGGCGATATTGCCCATTATTTCCTATGGGATTTTTATGTGAGTGTGATGTGATTTTTATTCTTCTATAGGGATAACTTGAAAATCGCACGTGCCGCAATGCGATGCGGTTTTCTCAGAAAACACATCACACTCACACAGAAAATTGCAGGGAAACAAGTGCCATATTGGTTCGGGTTTCTCAGGCCAATATCACATTCGCCCGTATAAATATGGTCTCACCATGGAGGATTTGTTACAATTGTATCAAGTCAAGATAATCCATTGAGTTAGGCCGACTGCACACGACCAGGATGTGGGAGCCCGCTGCAGAATCCAGCTCTGACCGCGGCCGGCGCCCACACGTATTTGTTTCATATCTGTATTGCAGATTGTCTTGATGGCTCACAATCGGTCATGCCCAGTACAGATTTTTTCAGATTTTTTTTCCTGCGCCGTCGCTAGGCGATGATGCGGGTACCCGCGACCTATCCGCAATGTTAATTGCAGATGGGCTGCAGGTCGGACGGCTTCCATTGACTTCAATGGAAGCCGTCCGTGTGGGATCCGCACAGAAATAGAGCATGCTGCAATTTTACCTCTGTTCACAGAAATGGCAATTCGATTCCACGAGTGTGCAGGGAGAAGCACTTTTCAATAGCATGCAACGAACGGTATTTTTGCGGATCGACAGTGCGGATTCCGCAAAGCAAATCAATTCGTGTGCAGCTAGCCTTAAACTGCAACATCTCTATCTCTGTCCTAATACTTTGCAACAAAGTATCAGTGTCAGTAAAATGCATCAGTCTGGAGCCACGGATGACTGTCTAGAGCAGTGGTCCCCAACTCCAGTCCTCAGGGACCCCAGCAGGTCATGTTGTCAGGATATCCTATAGTAAGGACACCTGAGGCAATGTCTGAGGCGCTGACAATAATCATTACAAAGTATGTGATTCTTGCCCATTCGTAATAATAATTTGGCGAGAATCATGTATCGTGGTTCACATGTATTTGTCGCACCTAGAATCCTTGTCTGCAGGATAGAGGGTGAACGTTTAGGCACTTTCACACAGGCTTCAAAATTGCATGATTTTCTCGTGATGCGACAGCGCTATAACTTGCATGTATGCGAAGCCCATGCTTTCCAATGGGTTCCTTCACATTAGCGATGTTTTGTAGGCTGCCTAATCCGTCAATACAACCATAATTTGTGATGTTTTGTAGCCCATGTTTCCTATGGAGCCATCCTTTGTGTTGCATCGCATTGAATGGCTGTGATTGGTTCATCAAGCGCTGCAATGATTGGTTCTTGAACACCGCGGCTGAACCAATCAGAGCTAACGCTTCCTGGAGGCGGGATTTTTGAACCAGGAAGCAGTGCCTGAAGACTACAGACAAGTGCCTTGGAGCTTCATAAGGAGTGGACAGCGCCTGTTAAGTGACGTATTGTTTTTGTTCTTTTTTAATGTAGCTAGGGGTTATTTTTGGGGTAGGCTTTATACTTCAAGCCCACCCCAAAAATCCCAGCAAAAGAGCACTACAAAGTTGCGCAACTTTGTAGTGCCACAAAATCTTGTCAATAAAATGAAGCAATATCGCACATAATTCAGCTGCGATTTTATTGCGACGATTTCGCTGTCACCCACGTTAAAGAGGCCTTAGGTAGCGACTCTTTAAATGCCCCACTGTAACAGTCTGAACAGTCTACAGATAGCTGGACATCTGAGGTTTTGGCGGAAGCTGCTGGTGTGTATGTCCCTAAACTAAAAGCAGCAGCAAAGAGTTAAGTGTGATAATGATGTTGGCCGAGTTTTTCCTTCTCCTTGCACCTTTTTTTGGTTGCGCTCCCCCCACCATCCACGGAACGCGGCATCTCCTGACTGCTGATACATCTGTGAGAACGCAGCTCGACAGCAAACTAACAACCACTGTGCTCCTATCATCCTCCGGCCTTTCATCCTGCTCTGGGATGTAATGATGTTAGGATATAATCAGCCTTCAATGTCGGCCCCTCCCTGTGCGCGCAGCGGCGGACGGACCAAGGGGAATCTTTGACGTTTACTTATAAACAAACTCTGCAAAGGTCTGAAGCTGCCAAATAATAAGATCCCGGCCCTGAAATCAGCAAATGACTGGAGCGCTGTACCGAGGCCACGTCCATCAACCGCACAAAGAAACTCCATTATCATATTCTCATCGCCTAGAATATTAACTCTTCCCTTGCCGCCATGAACGGATAATACATGATTGTTGTCTGCGTTGCGTTTTGCTGACATTTCGTGCCCACCACGATGCAAGGAATTTTCTTTTTCTTTCTAATGCGTTCGTTCGGGTCAACTGATATCTCCCCTAGTAAAACAGAGCTGTGGTTAATCCCCCTAAAGCTTTACGCACTGCGCAGAACTGGCTGTGCGACTTTTAATCGGATTTTAACAGGACCCAGGGTCTCATTTAATTGGATCTAGGAGTTTAAACTTCAAAACAAAGATAACCTTCACCGTAATAAGAGGGGGGAGCTTCTGCTTGTTAAGCATCAGCGCTGGGGATGGAACTGCAGGGGTTAAAAGTAGAGCCATTGCCGTAGTGAAATTCTTTTAAAGATGAAAATTGTCCCCAAGCAAAAAAAAAAAAAAAAAATCAGCACAGAAGGGGGACCTGCCCCCAGGAAAATATCAACTTTGAAGTGGGACCCCCAGTCGTGTGAGCTCTTTTGAAGGGCTCTGCTGTCTCCTTAATGCCGATGCTTTGATGTTCTTGAGAAGAACAGTTTGTAATTACGAGCAGTGTTTTCCTTCTGTGAAGGCAGAATATATATATTAAATATATACATATATATAGTACCGCGTGGACTGTATCATCTCATCGGTTGGATGCCTGATACATTCTCACCTATCGCAAGGAAGACATTTAAACGGATAGAGCTTCTTCTAAGTGACGTCTGAGCTGGACCCGTCTCTAATACTTAGGCCAACTTACCAACAGTCGGCTCCATTGGACACTCTCTTCGCCTATTATGGGTTAACTATCATACTGCACCTCAAAATTGTACCGCTTACACCCTAAGGCTAAATTCACACGAGCGTTTTATCAAGATTTGTCAAGATAAAGCATCGGGCGAAAATTGCAACCATCTGAATCATATGATTTCAATGTATTCATTCGGATGAACGCTTTTTAGCCATATTAAAACATCGCAGCTGTGATAATAGGACATCGCAGCCCAGTACGCTGGCCAATGTTTTGATGCGGCCCGGAAAACATAGGTCTTGTCCAATCTTTCAGACGCGATCAGCTGGCGGCTCCCATAGGCTCCTATAGGAGCTGCTGGAAAAGGAAGGGAGTTTAGCAGCGGCTAGCACCGCTAAACTATGTCAGCTGGCTCTATTGAGCCATTAAAAGTACTTATGCCAGGTGAGATTTGGCTGCCACTTGGTCACGGCTTTTTCTCAATCGTGTTTGTCGGGCCACAATAACCCAAGCGGTATAAACCACTTCTTCAGCCCCGCGGCCCCCGCCGACAGAGCAGCGGCGGACATGGAGGGACTCCTGCCTGAGGCTGCGCCCGCATCTCCACCAGCGGAGGTACAGCCCCCACAGCAGAGAGAGCGGCTTTCCTGCGGCTGGAGCGGCTTCAGAGGAAGGAGGTGAGAGTGGGGTGGAGGAGAACCCGGTCACCGCCGGAGCCCCGATACAGGCAGCCATGCAGGAGCGAGGGGCATATCCCTCCACCATAGTGGCCCCGAACACCCCAGCTGACGGATCCCCGAGGCACACCGGGTACGTCCTGCAGATGGAGAAGATGGGGAGATGAGATAGGGGAGAGAGGAGCAGATCAGGAGCTGCGGGTGGCAGTGGCTCCCAACACACCAGACAGAGAGGCTGACCACAAGATGGTGGCGACACAGTCTTCCCCAACACGTGCAGCTGGCAGTGCAGATAGGAAGGGGAAACCTGCACAACACCATACTCCAGCAGTCAGCTCTGAAGACAGCAAAAGTACCAGGGGTTCACACCCAATACCACTATCCACTCTACACTTGAGCCCTGCACATAAAGATGGGGCCACCAGCTCACCTTCGTGGCACTCTACCTCCCCCCAGAACTCCAGGGGGGACTTGGCTCCATGCTCCCCCTCCTGGGACTGGAAGGCACACATTAAATCACTCCCTACCAAGGCTAAAATCAGTTCCTCTTTTTCTCATCTTGAGCAGTCACACAGACAAGCGGTGACTCAGATATAGAAAGATATACAGCAGATCGGGCACAGAGTACAAGCTATAGAAGAGACTCAGGAACAAACCTACACAGTACTTGAATCTCATAGACAAGTCATTATGACTCACTCCACCCAGATCTCTAACATCCTCGCGCATATCGATGATCTAGAAAATAGACACAGAAGGAATAACATTCGTGTGAGGGGTCTCCCAGAGGACATCACCAATACACAGCTGGAGCAGTGGGCACAGGATTTCTTCGGATCTCTTATACAGAGGCCACGGGACAAACCTATTGAAATTGACTGCATCCATAGAGCACTCCGCCCCAAGACCCTCGATCTAAAATGCCCATGGGATGTTATTTGCCGTATCCATTTTTATAAAGTTAAAGAGGACATTTTAAAATGAGCCAGGAGCGCAGGAAATCTGTCTTACCAAGATGTGCCCATTCTACTCCTGCCGGATTTAGCCAGGAGAACTCTGCAACTTCGCAAAGCATTAAAACCGCTGTTGGAGGCCCTTAGAGGGAAGAACATTCCATATAGATGGGGATACCCATTTCAGCTAGTGGCCTGGAAGAATGGCAAATCCGCCACTTTCCGCTCTTTGGGGGACCTCCCTAACTTCCTGGGGACTTTTGAACTCCCGATGGTGTCCCTCCCAGATTGGCCGGACAGCATCGGAGACTTGGCGCACTGTCGAATCAACGTACATAAGGAATGACAGTAGATCCAGGCCTCCACCGACCTGAAGAAATCATCACCATTCACGGTTCCTCCGTGACCTGATCGGATTGGGCAGGGGATTCCGCCAGAAGATTCCTTGATACGGCCGGGCCCGGCTCACAGAGTGCTCCCCCTTTTTTTTTTCTTCTCGGTCTCTCTCCCTTCATTTCATGTTCCTAGTCTAACACCTGCTAGTACTATGTACGCCTACCCATTTGTAGGCTATCTGCCTTAGTTTGCCTTTCACTATGACTTGCCTTGCTTCTCGCAAATTCTCTCTTTTATTATTAAGCAACCTGGTTTACACTTATGACCCCATTTGGGGTAATTGGTTTTTGCCAGCAACGGACGGGGGTGCCTTGCCCCGCTGTTGCTAACTACTTTCCCCACCAGGCTGGACGACATTTCATGTGGTCCGTCCCCCGACGATGGTCAGGGTAAAGCCTGCAAAGTTCCGGTTGTTTCCGGATGTATAGTTTGTTCCTGTATTTTTGTCTCCCTATCCCTCCTTCCCTCACTTTTCCCTAGGTCGTCAGCGGCAGGAGCTCACCTCTCGAATATTGATTATGGATAGATTGACATTTTGTACCTACAACACTAGAGGCCTGAATAAACCATCCAAAAGGGCCAGATCCTCAGACATCTCCATAAAAACAAAGTCATGATCGTGCTTTTGCAGGAAACCCATTTTTCTTCAAGTAACACTCTTAACTATTATACAACTTGGTTCCATAGTCCCCATCCAGAGAAGAAAGTTTGTGGAGCATTGATGGCAATCCATAAACAACTCCCTTATCAGGTTATTTCCTCCGAGATTGACCCAGGAGGACAATATGTCTTCCTTAAAAATTCTGTTGGCGCCAAGGTTCTAACCATTGCAAATGTTTATTTTCCCAACCATGCACAGGTTCCCTTTGGTCTCCGGATCATGGATGCACTTTCGAGCTTCGCTGCGGGATCACGTACAATTCTGGTAGGAAATTTCAACCTATGCCTTGACCCCGCCCCGGACTCTGCAGCGGGTAGGTCCGGGGTTTCTCTTTCTGAATTACGCAAATTCAAAAAAGCCCTAGTCTCCTTACATTTGGTAGACCTTTGGAGGCTTCTACATCCTAAAACGAAAGATTTCAGCTTCCACTCATTAGCCCATAACAGTTATAACCGCTTAGATTATTTGTTTATTTCACATGATCTCTTAGACCTGTCCCCGTCCAGCACTATAGGGATCTTTCTCTGGTCTGACCACGCTCCGGTCTTTGGGACTTTACGAGGTTTCACAGAGGGGAGAGTGAACCATTCTTGGCGCCTCAATGACAACCTCCTTAAGGATCCACTATGCATGGATGAGGTAAAGCAAACAATCCAGAACTTTATATCTGACCATTTACATGACTCCACTTCCTGACCTACCCAATGGGAGGCCATAAAATGCGTGATTGTAGGAGTCTTTATCTCCCACGGCGCTCGGCTAAAGAGGGAACGTGAGCAGGGACTGAGAGAATTGCTATCTAGGCTGGGCAACCTCGAGTCTGCCAACAAGAGAACCCCCTCTGAGACGCTCAGGGCAGATATCTCGGACACTAGGGGTAGGATTCTCTCAATCTTAGACCAGCAATCACTATGCGCCAGAGATAGATGGCGCAGTAGTTTCTATGAGCATGGGAACAAGTGCGGTTGGCTGTTTGCCAGGGCTCTCCATCCCAGGACATCCACCCCCCATATACCTTCACTAAACTCTCCCTCCAAAGGAATAATCCACTCCAACAGGGACATTTTAGATTGCTTTAAACAATATTACCAGGAACTTTACAATCTGCGGGGGGACCGAGACAGTGAACAGACCTTGGACTCATCAGCAATTAACGATTACCTGGATAGGTTCGCCTCGGGAACACTCCTGGAGGAGGAGGTGTCTGGTTTAGAGGATAACATTACAGAGGAAGCGATAAAAGTTGCAATCCAAAATTTAAAATCGGGCAAGTGCCCAAGCCCGGATGGGTTTACCCCGTGCTTCTACAAGGCGTTTGGTGACCTCACTATCTCAAACTTTCAATTCCATCTCTAGAACATGCTCTTTCCCTTCTCAGGCCTTACAGGCAATAAATACAATCATTCCAAAACAGGGGAAGGACCATACACTCTGCTCTAATTATCGACCCATTTCCCTACTAAACATTGACACTAAAATGTTCTCAAAGATTCTGGCATCTCGTCTGAGGCCCCTTATACCGTCCCTGATCAATCGTGAACAGTCAGGTTTTGTCCCGGGCCGCGAGGCAAGGGACAACACTATTAGAATGATTTCACTGATTTTGCAGGCTCGTCTCTGAGGGACCCCCTTGTGCCTATTGTCAGTGGATGCTGAAAAAGCATTCGATAGGGTGCACTGGGGGTTCCTGGAAGCGACCCTGAGGAAGATCAGGTTGGGGCCCAGATTTATTGATTGGGTCATGGCCTTATACCAAGACCCCTCAGCTAGAGTCAGAGTGAATGGTGCCCTATCTGCGCCACTTAAAATAAAAAATGGAACAAGACAGGGATGCCCTCTTTCCCCCTTTCTCTATGTCCTGGTGATGGAGTCCCTGGCCAACTCCCTTAGGAACAACTCCAACAAACGAGGGGTCCAGTCAGCCACCTCTGAACATAAACTCTCCCTTTTTGCAGATGACCTTTTAATATACATCACAAATCCCCGGATAGCTCTTCCAGTAGTCCTGGAAGAATTTGAGAGATTCTGCAACGTCAGCAATTTTAAAGTCAACATAAGCAAATCGGAAATCCTTAATATTTCAATCCCGTCGGAGGTCATCTCTACAGTCAGCAAATTTACCGCTATGAAATGGAGGAACGACCGTATTAAATACTTAGGTATCAACATCACCAGCGAACCTAAAGCCCTTTTTGATGCAAATTTTAAACCTATGATCGATAGCTTTGGAAGAGATCTTAAAAAAATGGAGACCCCTCACGTTGTCATGGTTTGGGAGAATAAATGCTTTAAGGATGGACGCCTTGCCCAAACTCTTGTACCTCCCAAAAACATACTTGACTAGGCTCCGCAAGAACTCCTTGGAGTTTGTCTGCGGAGGAACAAGCCCGAGGGTCAAATTTAAGACCCTTATCAGAAGAAAGGGGATGGAGGAGTAGGCTTACCCAGTTTCTCTATTTACTACAGGGCATCTATATGTAGATGCGTCCTAGATATTATCCATAACAGTCCTGCCAAACTATGGGTAGATCTGGAGCGTGAGGAACTCCCTGCCCTTGTGACAGGTTCTTTCTGGCTTCCATCCCCAGTGGCTGGCGGGACTTCTTTACTCTCCCCACTGCTGAAACAGATCTTGGAGGCATGGAATGGCTTGGTCTCTCGCCCTGGCCCTCTTACACCAGTGAACAGCAACTCCGATCTTCTGGCTCTCTTGAAGGGTTCTCCCCTCTTGATGGAGAGGGGCCCCCCCCCTCTTAGGGCTAGGGATGTGGTGTCGACTCTTGGAGTCCGACCAATGAACGAGACCCTGGGTGGTAAGGGCCCCCGGACCGGAGCGTGGTTCTAGTACCTGCAGATTAGACACTTCGTCCTGTCCCTGGGTCCTTTAGCTTCCCTTCAGGCTCCCCTCTCCCAGTTTGAACAGCTTTGCGTTTCCCCTACTTCGGGTCTGGTAAGGGTCTCAGTACTATATAGTTTTCTACTGGATATGGAGACTCGAGATGACCCTCCGGGATTTGTTGTGGGCTGGGAGAGGGAGTTGGGGAGGTCCTTTCACTTAGATGCATGGAGGAAAGCCTTTACATTAACTCACTCAATGGCGACCTCCTCTAAATTCCAAGAAACTAACTACAAGATCCTGTTCAAATGGTACAGGACCCCGGCTCGACTAGCAAGGATGTTCCCCCAAACACCGGACGCCTGTTGGAGGTGCCATAGCAGGAGAGGCGACTTCCTACACATATGGTGGTCTTGCCCCCTTCTCCTACCTCTGTGGCAAGATATTATCAACCTCTACATCGCAGTCCACAAAGACAATGTGATCCTCTCCCCGGAGGTAGCTCTGCTGTCCATGATCCTGGGACCCCTTTCCAAAACCAAAAAAAGCATTCTTAGATTCTTTCTCATTGCCATGAGACAGACAATCCCTAAGCTCTGGAGGTCCTCTTTCCCTACCACGCGGATCCTGGGGCTGGAAGCCCTTGACAATATAAATCATATGGAGGACCTTGGTGCAACAGATAAAGGGAACACCCAAAACTACTTTACCACATGGACGGCGTGGATCCTGTTTAGAAACTCCACGGAATTAAAGGAACAATACCCTCTTAAGCCTAACTAATGTGTCTATTTTTTAGAAACTTAGTTCTGAGTACCCAACCACTGACGATTGTTTCCCCCCCATTTTTTCTTTCCTTACCTTTCCCTCCCCCCCATCCCTCTTTTCATGTCTGGTTAATATACTTGTTTCCAGCATCGACCTACCTGAAGCTGCACGCCAACACGGCCCCGGGCCCTGGCGCTGGTACCGCAGCTGTCTGGGTGGCCGGCCCTTGGTGTCGGAGCCGGGTTTCCAATTCTGGTAACATATGTCTTGTTTCAATAGGCTACATCATTCTCTCTTGAACAGTTATTGTAACAATGCTATTATATGTTCTATTATTGGAAAATTAATAAAAACAATTTGAACCATAAATGTGAACCAATGACTGAGCGATGAACGAGAATTGTTCACTTTTCACTCGTCTTTGTTTTATGAAGGCAAAAAAAAACATCTTTGTTTTGTTCAATTATCGCTTAGCTTAAAAAGCCCTCGTTTAGTCGTCCTCAGTCACTTATACAGTTAATTAGAACGACTGAACGATGCTCCTTTGAGCGTGCAACAATGTATCTGCCTATCTGAATAGACTGCATGAGAGCCAACGAGCCAGCGCTGACGTCACTCACTTGTTCGCTCGTTCAAACGAGAATCGGCTCGTCCAAAAGAACCCTCAGATCTGTGTATTTTCACAAACTGGTTTGCTTTTTTTGTATCTTGTGTAGGTTTTCTATAATGAGCTTTAATTTTAGCCCTGATTAGACCAGTAGGCAGGAGTTGGGTAATATGAGACAAATACTAGCACTGGAAGCCCCCGGTGGGTGTTTTATGATGTGTTAAGTAGGGAAGACTCAACTAGTTTCTTTTTTCATGGAAACAGATGATCACATCTATATACATCAGCATTATTATAACAAATTATAGCAATTGCCCTTTGAACTTCAATCACACAAGCTCTAATTTGTCAACCATGATGTTATGTTGGTGGAAAATAGTGTTATAGTGCAGCGTCCACAGAGCAGGCCCACAGCTGAGGAGACACTGGGGGTAGAGATGGTCACTTGTCACAGTGGCATTACTGTCCTCTCCCCAGTTATGCGTAGCATGGGACCCATCCACGTCGCCACAGGGGGAGGTCACGGGAATGGAAATGGTAACTGGCAAAGTTACCTGTAAGTCCAAGGTGGTCACGGGTGATGCCACCGCTCATTTCTTCTGATGTGACTCCTCAGTAGAATAAATAGAGTCCACACAGAATAAGCACTTTTGTGGACACACCGGGAATGGTCGATTTAGTGAACATGGTAAGTTCCAATAACAGTCTAACAGCAGATTTAAGGTAGTAGCGATGGAGATTCATGGGGCATTCACACAAAGTCCACGGTCCCAGTTATCTGTGTCTTGTCTCTCTCCTTGCTCAATTCTCTCAACACCAGCGGACTTACACTTACTCTCTGAATACTCGTATACGAGCGGCTCTTCTTACTCTCAATACCCAACATTAATCTTGTGGGCGCTTGGAATTGTCAGCATAGGCCGCACATCCAATAGTCTCTCAGCCTCTTCCATTTTCACTACACAAAGACCGATAGTGTCTGTGTGTAGGCAGACTCCCTGTCCACAGACAACTCTCAGACGAACCCAAACAAACACTCCCTAACATACACCTTGCAAACACATATATAAAGCACGATCATGTGACTAACAAATGGTACACACAAACTGATACAATTTCCAGACATACCCAAACAGTTAACCCCTGTGGTGCTGCCACTGACGAAGGCTGATACGCATCTGGTTAGAGATGTGTATACCTGGCAATTTTAATATGATTAAATAAAGGAAGATTATCAATTTTACTCTTCAAGCAAGAGTGGATTACACTTTTTCCTTGCATGGAATTTCCTATTGCTAAAGCCTGGACCGGGGCAGGTGAACCCGCTTGAGCAAATAGTGCATTGTAAAACATACATGAAGTGAGCAAACTGATAGCACAGCACACCATATTCAAGTGTTTGTTCTTTGCAATACATATAATGCTTATTAATGCTCCAAGCAAAACAAGGACATTACAAAGGCATAGGACAGACATAGATCATTCAAGCACATTCTGAAAGCTTCCAGTAACTTCAGGCCACTACAATAGCATGTGGGCACTATTTAGCACTGTAAGATGGTGTTATTTTGGCATTGTATGGCTCGGTTATTGATCCCTGATGCTGTATTAGTCACCATTCCTCTACAGCACACATGTCGAACACAAGGCCCGCGGGCCGAATCCGGCCTGGCTCTTTATTTTATGTGTCCCGCCGGCTGTGCAGCAACCTTACAGGCATTCCAATTGCCCAGCCTGCAGTAGTGCAGAGTCTGTGACTGTTGACCTCTTCCCTTGTTGTCTGCATGCGCCATTCTGAATGCAGCGCAGAAGCCAAGGAGAGAGGTCAGTGGTCACAGACTCAGCAGTGGTTGCCGTTGCTGGGCCAGGACTGCAGGCTGAGTGTGTGAAATGTTTGGAAGGGATGCTGCCTAGCCAGAGGCCAATAGAGGGGTTGCTATTCCTACTAAGACTACAATGGGGGTCACTTATTACTACTGGGGCCAATATGAGGGGAACTATTACTACTGGGGTCAATACGGGGGTCATTATCGGTACTGGCATCACTATGGGGGGGCCACAATTGCTATTTGGACCACCATGCAGGTGGTCACTATTGCCATTGGACCACTATGGGGGCGTCACTATTACTACTGGAGCCTCTATGGGGGTCACTATTACTACTAGGGCTACTATGGGAGGGTCACTATTGCTACAAATGTTATTTTGGATTCCTTGGTGAGTCTTGGTCCGGACTCTGCTGGGCTCTGTATTTTCCCTCCTCGCCTGTCACATATGGTTCCTGAAGACATCGGGCAGTCTGTGTTACCCCGAAGTGCTGCCGTTTATAAACCTTTAACTGTGATTGACTATTGCTAGAAGGACCACTATAGGGGTTAACTTTTACTATACTTCGAGGGCAACCATAAGGCAGTACATTGATTTTGAATGCTTTGAACTGCACCACTGTTTGGCTAGAGGGCAACTTGTGACTGTGTATATGGTAATATTATTAACATGCTAAAATATGAATAATTATTATAATTATCATCAGTGCAATGTGATGTCAGGTTCTGTCCAGTGTATAAAGCTTCTGAGTTATCACAATACATGTCCTGGGCAATGACTCCTTCCACCGATCATTTGGATTTCCCTGCTCTGCTCCTTTAAGGCTCCTTTCTCTGGGTTCTCATCTATTATCTGGGTGAAGTTGCAGAAGAACACTATACCAAAATATACAAGAAAAAAAAACCTGTAATGTAAGTGTCAGCGCCCGGCAGGAGCCTGTAAAGCCCACAGTGCGAAGAGCGATGATTGATGGGCTTCTGACACATGGAGCTGCTGAGTGTTCTGAGCTGATGACAGGCAAAACCTGACCGCTCACATCAAAACCATTGGGCGTATAAGCATATTGGGGGAGACGTTGGTCGGTCTCTGCACTGCCGGACAGCACTACAGTAGCAAGGAGCATAGAGGGGTTTTCTAGAACCCCTTCTGTGGCCTGCTCTATCCCATAATTTAACTAGTGAAGGACACTAAATTACTTTCTCAGTAGACGATAGATGAATCTCCTGTGAATCTCATGACAAATTTCATATCTGACAACAGGAACATCTCTTATCTCTGCGGAGGGAAGCAATCTGCCTGCTAGTAAGGTTCCAAAAGAAGGGTAGTAATGACAATCGCCCCCAGGAATAGTCACGGAGAGATAGAGAACACAGCAGAGACAGAGGAGTTAACTTCTTGAATTACTTTACTGTAATTTTAACGAGGTTTTCCATCTCTTAACAATTGATGATCTATCACCGGGATAAGTCATCAATAGTTATTTGGCACAGAGCCGAAGCATAGGACCCCATCACTGGGCCATGAATGGGAACTTGACCCACAATGTCATCTCAGTCCGCTGCGGTCTGTATAGAGCTGTGTGTTTTCAGCAACACATTGCTTATTCACACAGGGCTTATTCACACGAAAGTATATCAGCCGCCATTTTCACGGTTGGCTGATATGCGCTACCATCTGAAAAATTGGATTCCAATACATCAGATCACACAGGTGTATTCCCGCGGTGTAAAAGCACCCGGCCGGCCAATATAGCACCGGGCACTTTTACACCGGGCAGCAAAGATAGTCCTGGAACTATCTTTCTGCCCGGAATACATTGGCCGCTGCATAGACTCCTATAGGAGCCAATGACAGCGGCCGGAGAAGAGAGGTGTAAGGGAGTTTAGGAGTGTGACTACTAAACTCCCCCCCCCCCCCTTCTCTCCTCCTCTCTCCTCACCTTCGGCTGTTAGCAATGGGAGGGCTCTGCTCCCTCCCATTACTGGCTGCGGACAAGGGGTGGGGAGGGGTTGGGAACTTAGCTCTGCCCCCTCCCATTGAAAACAGCCGGAGGGGAGGAGGGGAGCCAGCGAGTTGGAGGGTGGAGGGAGACAGTTTAGCAAAACTAAGCTGTCTCTCGCCGCCCAATGGCATTGCGGCCTCGGCGTATATATATATACGTCAGGCCTGGGCCATCTGAATGAGTGTAAAAACGTTAGATTTGTGCGCCCGTTCACGCATTTTCATGGAGCTGGCCGGAGCACATAAGAAAGCCTACTGCCGTGTGAAAGAGCCCTTACACTAGTGCAGCAGCCCAGCGATCAGCTAGTTGGCGGGGGTCCTGCTGATCTACTATTGATAAGCTATCCTGAGTATAAGTCATCAATACTTAAAAGCTGGAAAACCCCTTTAAGAATGTCAGCATATTTAAAACCAACATTAACTACTAACCTATAGAGATGCCCGGGTCACCTTGTAATAAAACTTTTAAATATAAATAAACAGTGGTTGCAACTGTCCCAGAGTTGTCAGGGTAGCACTGATTCGGGCAGTTGTCCTGCCATCTTGGGAAGGAATACAAGTCTCTTGCTCTGCTACTGAGTACCCCCTCCACTCAGGGTTGGGATGAGTGGTTGGCGAGGGGAGGGAAGGAGGCTCTTCATGAATACCATGGCAGCAGGAGGAATGATGGAAGCTGGCACAGGAGCAATTAGCTGTTTGCTACAGCAGGTGGCGACATACAGGGTGCCCCTGTCAGTGAAATAAGTCAGTTGCCTGCTGCTGACAGAGGAGCTCTCTGCGCCAACCGGCTGCTGCAGGAATCAGCTGTTTTTATAAATGGAGGAGGGAGCAGATGTTGAAAGTTCTTGTCAGCTGAAAGACCTTTCATGATGTCACACTTATGTGAAAGGTCCTTCAATCAATACAGGAGGGGTCAGGCTCATTGCTACACTGCTGGAGGAGGTAAAGAACCTCATACATCCTTAGTCATGGCATGACTGTGGGTCAGAAATGTTGCCTTCTTTGGAACTACTAGCCAATCAGTCCTTTTGAGGGTTGTTGTTTTCCTGAAGCGTCCTGTTAGGCTCTGAGAGTTCCCCAATCACTCTGGACTGAGCTTGAAGAGTCATTGAACTGCTGTGAGAAGGAGAGAGACTGTGAGTGCAAACCATTGTGAGCTGTCAAGTGTGTCCCGCAGCCACACCAGGTCTACTGAGTATGTACAGAGATTGATCCTGCAAGGACTGACAACCCGAGACAATGTTAGCAAGTCTAGAGTCAGCATTGCCAAGTATTGAAACTGTGTTGCAATTTTCTGACACTGTGTGCCAAGTAAAAGAGCCTGTACTGGTGATTCCTCTGCCAAGTCAGAACTGTTATTTGTCTACTGCAACATGTGTGCCCCATCTCTTAATCTACTGACTGGTGGGACCCTCCGCAGGAGCCTCAAAGTTCCACTGCCAAAGGTGTAAGTTGTGGCACCAGTCATTTTCAACTCAATCCACTAGCCAAGCGTTCAATGGCCAATGGTGGGCCTAGTATAGAGCCAAAACCTTTTGAACCTATGGCTTTGGTGAACAGCTCTATTACAGAGTTGTTAATTGACTAAACCCTACAGCAAGTGTTGACCTTATATAGAGATATGAAGTCCTGCCAGATCATCAAATAGATCTGAAGCTGTGAAAAACTCACAAAATGCTGGGGTTGTTTCATTGCAGCAGTTGCCAAGGACAAAATGCATGAAAGCCTCTATACATAGGCAATACTTGCAAAGTAAACACAAGAGCTGTAGCAAAGATGGCACCTGAAGAAATGTTGCTGTAGCTCTGGACAATTAGGAACATGTCTAAGATGCTACGAAGTCGCATTTGCTTAACCATGGAAAATCTGTGGGAGCTTTTCAAAAGGTGATACTATTCTAGGTATCGAAATTGACTTAGAAGCAATGGTCTCCCAGTTTGCCGTCTCTGATGTTATCAGTGTTCAATATGCACATAGATTCACGATAAACGTGGATAGGACCATCAGTGGACCCCTCCTAGCACTGCTTAAGGTCCTACGGAGGAGAGGAAGAGGCATTGCATCTTCTGTCTCTACTGTGCAGCCAATGAAATAAACTCCACCTTCCACACCTTCCACTTCCAAAAAACACAATGGTTTTAATGGTAAGTCCTGAGGGGCAGGGTAGCGGATTGTCAAAAAAAATATATGTGTAATTTTTATTTTGAGTGGTGCTCCCCCTCTAGACACTTGACCACTAATGCATAGTTGTAAATACGCTTCTGGTCAAAATATCACAAGAGAGATCTACTTCTTATAGATGGCAGGCGCAGCGCAAAAGCCGTGGATTGCCAGGGTAATTTAAAATCTCCCTGCTCCTGGCTACAAAACTTAGCCGAGAGCCTGGAGATTTCACGAGGGGGGGGGGGGGGGGCGGTTCCTCGTCACGTGTTCGACGTTTTTCAATGGATAATGGCGATCACGTAAAAGTTGAAAAAAAGTTGAAGTTTTATCTCCCCTCACCGATGCTATCGGTGAGAGGA
The DNA here is from genome assembly GCF_035609145.1 of Eleutherodactylus coqui. NCBI lineage: Eukaryota > Metazoa > Chordata > Amphibia > Anura > Eleutherodactylidae > Eleutherodactylus > Eleutherodactylus coqui. The sequence goes on from NC_089849.1 coordinate 101,145,765, forward strand.
GATGAAAGTTTTTACTGGAGGCCTCCGTATTTGAATCCCCGACTCGATCCTCCTCTGTGAACCTTCCTGAACTCTGCACATGCAACCACCAACAAAATTCCGGACACATGCGAAGAAGTCGGGGAGCCCAGGAAACTCAAAATCTCATTGCTCCCAGCGACCGTTGGAGCAGTGACCTCGTTGAGTGGTCCCGGTCACATGATAAAAAGGTAGCGATCTACCTTAGGCCGGTCTCACATGACCAGAGAGGAATTACGGATTCCGCATGCCTCTGATCAGCGGTAATACGCAGATCAATCGAATTGGATTACACAATTCCGCTCTCATTAGAGGGTCGGAATTGCATAATCCACTCACAGAAAACAGAATGCGGCAGGTTCTATTTTACCGCGGATATCCGTGACATGGAGCCCATTGTGCTCCACAGTCGCGTACATACCCGCAGCCCATACGCAACTACATTGTCTGCAGGCTGCGGGTATCCGCGTCATCACTAATCGACAGTGCGGGAAATATAAACAAAAAAAGGTGTACTGCGCATGACCGCCTGTGTGAGTACACAGTTATGCGCAGTACATTACGTGGCTGTATGCAGTGCCACAGCTGGCTCACAGCTGGGATCCGCTGCGGGCCTCAGCAAGTGGATTGCACAAAAGGCCACATGAGCCCGGCATTATTCAGATCGCTAACTGCAATACGTAATGGTTTTGGCCGCTCAACAGCTCTACATGTGTGCTATGGGGCCTAAAAGGTCTTCAAGAAAATTTCTGTTCTGAAAGACACCGATTACTCCTTTCATTTTGTGCATCCAGAAATAAGATTAGGGCCACAATGGGTATGTCTCTGAACACGGGAGAAACGGGGGTATCCATTTTGGGGTGTAAATCCTCATTTTCATGGGCACTATAGGATAAAATATGTCTTTAAAATGACATATTTGCAAAAATATTTTTTTTTAAATTCTCCTCTAAATTGAATTAATTCCTGAAAAAAAACTGTGGGGTCAAAATACTCCTCAACCGCTCAGTGAATATATTAAGGGGTGTAGTTTTTTAAATGGGGTCATTTGTGGGGTTATCTATTATTCTGACACCTATGAGCCTTTGCAATCTTGGCTTGGTGCAGGAAAACAAAGTGTTCCTCAAAATGCTGAAAAGTAATGTTAAATTTGTACGTCTCCTAAATGGTTAAAAAAAACACGAAAGTTTTTCAAATGTGCATCCAGAATAAAATGAACAGATGGAAATATATATCTTAGCAAAAATTGTACAGTATGTCTGCACATATTTGAGATATTACAGTTGAAAATATGAAAAAGACAATTTTTTCAAACGTTTCCCAATATTGGCACTTTTAATAAATATATACAAATTATATCGGTCAATTATTACAACCTAAATGAGCCACAACATGTGGCGAAAAAACAATGTCAGAATTAGAGATGAGCGAACGTACTCGTCCGAGCTTGATACTCGTTCGAGTATTAGCGTGTTCGAGATGCTCGTTACTCGTGACGAGTACCACGCGATGTTCGAGTTACTTTCACTTTCATCTCTGAGACGTTAGCGCGCTTTTCTGGCCAATAGAAAGACAGGGAAGGCATTACAACTTCACCCTGCGACGTTCAAGCCCTATACCACCCCCCTGCAGTGAGTGGCTGGCGAGATCAGGTGTCACCCGAGTATAAAAATCGGCCCCATCCGCGGCTCGCCACAGATTTGTTCTGACATAGAGGAGGGAAAGTGCTGTTGGTGCCGGAGCTGCTATAGGGAGAGCGTTAGGAGGATTTTAGGCTTCAAGAACCCCAACGGTCCTTCTTAGGGCCACATCTAACCGTGTGCAGTACTGTGGAGGCTGCTTTTTGCAGTGTTGCACATTTTTTTTTTTTGTATATCGGCCGTGCAGAGCATTGCGCCCTGCAGTAATTATTCATACTCCAGGGCCAGAAGTGGTGGTTAGGCAGGGACAGAAGACATATATTGTGAGGCAGGGACAGAAGACATATTTATTGAATATAGGCAGTGGGCCTTAGCAAAAACATTTGGGGAAAAAAATCTATTTGCGCTGCCTGTGACTGTCCTCAGTGTACTGGGTCTGTGCTGGGGGTAGTTGTCCTCCTAATTCATACGCAGCCAGCTAAGTGTTACAGCAGGCTTGCGCAAAATTATTTCCTGGCTCTGTGTTGGCTGTTAAATCACCGCTGTATTCCAGTCCACAGTGCAACAGTCTGCAGTTATTTGACATACTCCAGGGCCAGTAGTGGTGACGCAGAGAGAGAAGACATATACAGTGTATATAGGCAGTGCGCCTTTCCAAAAACATTTGGGGAAAAAAATCTATTTGGGCTGCCTGTGACTGTCCTCAGTGTACTGGGTCTGTGCTGGGTGTAGTTGTCCTCCTAATTCATACGCAGCCAGCTAAGTGTTACAGCAGGCTTGCGCAAAATTATTTCCTGGCGTTCCGTAAGCGAAGTCAGCCTCCAACCACAGGCCAATAAGCGGCACATTTAATTACAGCGTTCTGTTTCTGCATTACTGGTAATACAGCATGCTGAGGGGTAGGGGTAGGCCTAGAGGACGTGGACGCGGGCGAGGACGCGGAGGCCCAAGTCAGGGTGTGGGCACAGGCCGAGCTCCTGATCCAGGTGTATCGCAGCCGACTGCTGCGGGATTAGGAGAGAGGCACGTTTCTGGCATCCCCACATTCATCTCACAATTAATGGGTCCACGCGGTAGACCTTTATTAGAAAATGAGCAGTGTGAGCAGGTCCTGTCGTGGATGGCAGAAAGTGCATCCAGCAATCTATCGTCCACCCAGAGTTCTGCGCCGTCCACTGCTGCAACTCTGAATCCTCTGGCTGCTGCTCCTCCTTCCTCCCAGCCTCCTCACTCCATTACAATGACACATTCTGAGGAGCGGGCAGACTCCCAGGAACTGTTCTCGGGCCCCTGCTCAGATTGGGCAGCAATGGTTCCTCTCCCACCAGAGGAGTTTATCGTGACTGATGCCCAACCTTTGGAAAGTTCCCGGGGTCCAGGGGATGAGGCTGGGGACTTCCGGCAACTGTCTCAAAACCTTTCAGTGGGTGAGGAGGACGATGACAATGAGACACAGTTGTCTATCAGTGAGGTAGTAGTAAGGGCAGTAAGTCCGAGGGAGGAGCGCACAGAGGATTCGGAGGAAGAGCAGCAGGACGATGAGGTGACTGACCCCACCTGGTTTGCTACGCCTACTGAGGACAGGTCTTCAGAGGGGGAGGCAAGGGCAGCAGCAGGGCAGGTTGCAAGAGGCAGCGCGGTGTCCAGGGGTAGAGGCAGGGCCAGACCGAATAATCCACCAACTGTTTCCCAAAGCGCCCCCTCGCGCCATGCCACCCTGCAGAGGCCGAGGTGCTCAAAGGTCTGGCAGTTTTTCACTGAGAGTGCAGACAACCGACGAACAGTGGTGTGCAACTTTTGTCGCGCCAAGATCAGCCGGGGAGCCACCACCACCAGCCTCACCACCACTAGCATGCGCAGACATATGATGGCCAAGCACCCCACAAGGTGGGACGAAGGCCGTTCACCGCCTCCGGTTTGCACCGCTGCCTCTCCCCCTGTGCCCCAACCTGCCACTGAGATCCAACCCCCCTCTCAGGACACAGGCACTACCTGCACCCACACCCTCACCTCCGCTGTCCTCGGCCCCATCCACCAATGTCTGTCAGCACACCGTCCAGCCGTCGCTAGCGCAAGTGTTGGAGCGAAAGCGCAAGTACGCCGCCACGCACCCGCATGCTCAAGCGTTAAACGTGTACATAGCCAAATTTATCAGCCTGGAGATGCTGCCGTATAGGGTTGTGGAAACGGAGTCTTTCAAAAGTATGATGGCGGCGGCGGCCCCGCGCTACTCAGTTTCCAGTCGCCACTACTTTTCCCGATGTGCTGTCCCAACCCTGCACGACCACGTCTCCCGCAACATTGTACTTGCCCTCACCAACGCGGTTACTGCCAAGGTCCACTTAACAACGGACACGTGGACAAGCACAGGCGGGCAGGGCCACTATATCTCCCTGACGGCACATTGGGTGAATTTAGTGGAGGCTGGGACAGAGTCAGAGCCTGGGACCGCTCACGTCCTACCCACCCCCAGAATTGCGGGCCCCAGCTCGGTGGTGGTATCTGCGGCGGTGTATGCTTCCTCCACTAAACCACCCTCCTCCTCCTACGCAACCTCTGTCTCGCAATCAAGATGTGTCAGCAGCAGCATGTCGCCAGCAGTCGGTGTCGCGCGGCATGGCAGCACAGCGGTGGGCAAGCGTCAGCAGGCCGTGCTGAAACTACTCAGCTTAGGAGATAAGAGGCACACGGCCCACGAACTGCTGCAGGGTCTGACAGAGCAGACCAACCGCTGGCTTGCGCCGCTGAGCCTCCAACCGGGCATGGTCGTGTGTGCCAACGGCCGTAACCTGGTGGCGGCTCTGCAGCTTGGCAGCCTCACGCACGTGCCATGCCTGGCCCACATCTTTAATTTGGTGGTTCAGTGCTTTCTGAAAAGCTACCCACGCTTATCAGACCTGCTCGAAAAGGTGCGCCGGCTCTGCGCACATTTCCGCAAGTCCCACACAGACGCTGCCACCCTGCGCACCCTGCAACATCAGTTTCATCTGCCAGTGCACCGACTGCTGTGCGACATGCCCACACGGTGGAACTCTACGCTCCACATGTTGGCCAGGCTCGATGAGCAGCGTAGAGCTATAGTGGAATACCAACTCCAACATGGGCGGCGCAGTGGGAGTCAGCCTCCTCAATTCTTTACAGAAGAGTGGGCCTGGTTGGCAGACATCTGCCAGGTCCTTGGAAACTTTGAGGAGTCTACCCAGATGGTGAGCGGCGATGCTGCAATCATTAGCGTCACCATTCCTCTGCTATGCCTCTTGAGAAGTTCCCTGCAAAGCATAAAGGCAGACGCTTTGCGCTCGGAAACAGAGGCGGGGGAAGACAGTATGTCGCTGGATAGTCAGAGCACCCTCCTGTCTATATCGCGTTGAGGAGGAGGAGGAGGAGGAGCATGAGGAGGATGAGGAGGAGGGGGAAGAGACAGCTTGGCCCACTGCTGAGGGTACACATGCTGCTTGCCTGTCATCCTTTCAGCGTGTATGGCCTGAGGAGGAGGAGGAGGAGGAGGAGGATCCTGAAAGTGATCTTCCTAGTGAGGACAGCCATGTGTTGCGTACAGGTACCCTGGCACACATGGCTGACTTCATGTTAGGATGCCTTTCTCGTGACCCTCGCGTTACACGCATTCTGGCCACTACGGATTACTGGGTGTACACACTGCTCGACCCACGGTATAAGGAGAACCTTTCCACTCTCATACCCGAAGAGGAAAGGGGTTCGAGAGTGATGCTATACCACAGGACCCTGGCGGACAAACTGATGGTAAAATTCCCATCCGACAGCGCTAGTGGCCGAAGGCGCAGTTCCGAGGGCCAGGTAGCAGGGGAGGCGCAGAGATCAGGCAGCATGTACAGCACAGGCAGGGGAACACTCTATACGGCCTTTGACAGCTTTCTGGCTCCCCAGCAAGACTGTGTCACCACTCCCCAGTCAAGGCTGAGTCGGCGGGAGCACTGTAAAAGGATGGTGAGGGAGTACGTAGCCGATCGCACGACCGTCCTCCGTGACGCCTCTGCCCCCTACAACTACTGGGTGTCGAAGCTGGACATGTGGCCTGAACTCGCGCTGTATGCCCTGGAGGTGCTTGCTTGTCCTGCGGCTAGCGTCTTGTCAGAGAGGGTGTTTAGTGCGGCTGGGGGAATCATCACAGATAAGCGTACCCACCTGTCAACCGACAGTGCCGACAGGCTTACACTCATCAAGATGGACAAAGCCTGGATTTCCCCAGACTTCTCTTCTCCACCAGCGGACAGCAGCGATACCTAAACAATACGTAGGCTGCACCCGCGGATGGAAGCATCGTTCTCTATCACCATCAAAAACGTGGACCTTTTAGCTTCATCAATCTGTGTATAATATTCATCCTCCTCCTCCTGCTCCTCCTTCTGAAACCTGACGTAATCACGCCGAACGGGCAATTTTTCTTAGGCCCACAAGGCTCAGTCATATAATTTTTGTAAACAATGTTTATACGTTTCAATGCTCATTAAAGCGTTGAAACTTGCACCTGAACCAATTTTTATTTTAACTGGGCTGCCTCTAGGCCTAGTTACAAATTAAGCCACATTAACCAAAGCGATTAATGGGTTTCACCTGCCCTCTTGGTTGGGCATGGGCAATTTTTCTGACGTACTATAGTACTGTTGGTACACCAATTTTTTTGGGCCCTCGCCTACAGTGTAATCCAATTAATTTTTTGCCCACCTGCATTAAAGCTGATGTTACATCAGCTGTGTTGGGCACTGCAATGGGATACATTTATGTACAGCCGGTGGGTTCCAGGGAGCCACCCATGCCGTGGGTCCACACGCAGTTGTAACTGCATGTGTCCACTTCTAAAGAACCCCAGTCTGACTGGGGCATGCAGTGTGGGCCGAAGCCCACCTGCAGTAAGCACGACATTACCTCAGCTGTGATGGGCAATGCAATGGGATATATTTATGTACCGCCGGTGGGTTCCAGGAAGCCACCCATGCTGTGGGTGCACACGGAATTCCCATTGCGGAGTTGTACCTGGCTGTGACTATTTATAAAAAACCGCGGTCTGACTGGGGCATGCAGACACCTTGACAGAATGAATAGTGTGTGGCACATAGGTTCCCCATTGCTATGCCCACGTTTGCAGCTCCTGATGGAGGTGGCACAGGACTGGATTTCTTATTGCTTCTGTACAGCATTGTGGGCTATCGCCCCGCCCCTTTTAAAGAGGGTCGCTGCCTAGCCGTGCCAACCCTCTGCAGTGTGTGCCTGCGGTTCCTCCTCATGGCAGACGCACTTATAAATAGACATGAGTGTGGCGTGGCATGAGGGCAGCTGAAGGCTGGGCAGGGACAGTTTGGTGTGCGCTGTGGACACTGGGTCATGGGGGGGGGTTGGGCAGCATGTAACCCAGGAGAAGTGGCAGCGGAGTGTCATGCAGGCAGTGATTGTGCTTTTTTGGAGGTAGTGTGGTGCTTAGCTAAGGTATGCATTGCTAATGAGGGCTTTTCAGAAGTAAAAATTGTTGGGAGGGGGGGGGGCCCACTCTTGCCGCTATTGTGGCTTAATAGTGGGACCTGGGAACTTGAGATGCAGCCCAACATGTAGCCCCTCGCCTGCCCTATCCGTTGCTGTGTCGTTCCCATCACTTTCTTGAATTGCCCAGATTTTCACAAATGGAAACCTTAGCGAGCATCGGCGATATACAAAAATGCTCGCCCATTGACTTCAATGGGGTTCGTTACTCAAACGAACCCTCGAGCATTGCGATAATTTCGTCTCGAGTAACGAGCACCTGAGCATTTTGGTGCTCGCTCATCTCTAGTCAGAATCACTTGGATATGCAAAACCTTTACGGAGTTATGCTATGTTAAGTGACACATGTCAGATTTCCAAAATTTGGCTCCGTCACTAAGGCGCAAACAGGCTTCCTCACTAAGGGGTTAAGGATCAGGTGAGCAGTACCTGGCTCTAAAGGAAATCGTCAAAGGCCTCTCTTCTCTACACTTCTTCCAGGAGAGACAAGGTGACCTTCCAATATCTAATTCTCATCAGGATGGGTCTCTGCAACATTCAGTAACATCCATGACCTGCAACTACCCCTATGATAGATGAACCCCACATGGCCTTTGGTGTGCCAGATTGGATATCCACCAGGTGGGTCTGACTAGCTGTTTTACTAAAGGCAATGCTATTATAAGTCAGCTTACCTCTGGAACCTCCCTGATCTTGGTGTCTTGTTATGTGATGTGGCAGTATTAAAGTCCACTCCAAAGACCTATCCAAAGATAGGCCTTAATCCTCATGACGAGTTACTTGCTGTTCCTCTAAGAAGGGCTGCCGCCTCAATAAATGGCTCTGTCGCAAAAGACCAATAAGGAAGACCCATGCTTCTGCTCCCTTTTAGCTTTAAATATGGATACCAAATTTGGCAGCTTGCTGACTTGCAAAAATGAAATGTTGGCTTCACACTGCCAAGAAAATCATAGGCTACAAATCTAGCCATATCTGACATTGCTGTTGACATTAATGGACACCAACATCAACAGAGAAGATGGGTGATTGAGCTGAGGCTCTTTACACTCAACGATTATCACTCAAAATTCGTCCATTCGTTAAAATTCATCGTTCAGCTGCTTAAAGACTCAGCAAATACATTCCATTTGAATATATTTCGCTCATCTTTCAATAGACCTGAACCCTACTGAACATCTTTGGGATGATACTGACCATCAGGAAGTATGAACAACATCCATCTTCTTTAAGAGAACTCACCAGATGTTTGCAGAATGGATGGAGGGAAAGATTTTAGATATTAGTAGAAAACATGCCATGGAGAGTATCCAATGTTATTAGGGACAAATGAGCCCCACTTAGTATTAACATATGGAAATAAATAGAACTTTTGATTCTTGTTCTGGTGTACAATTTATTTAGGTAGTATAGTGTATTTCAGAGCTGTGCTCACTATTCCACAGGTGAAGTCACTGTATATATACATTACATTACTTATCCTGTACTGATCTGGAGTTACATTTTGTACTCCAGAGCTACACTCACTATTTTGCCATTGGAGCAACATTACATTATTTCTACATTATGTATCCTGTACTCATCCTATCATATAAGTGCTTCACCATAATTACATTATTCGTAAGCTTGTAAGGGTAAGGCCTAGTGTTTTTTGGTTATACTTAAGTTGGCCAGAGAATGCGTCCTTTTCTAAACTTTTACACGGGGCTAATAAATGTTCATGCTTGATTGCGCACATTCGTAATTTAGCTATGGGTACCAGTCTTCTCTGGATTATATATATTTTTTTTTTGTAGCATTAGCATTGGCATTCTATTGAGAAAATTCGAGACCTCTAAAAATCCCCCAATCAGCTATCTGCATTCTGTGTCCGCACTTGTGGTGGAGTCATTAATAAAGATGAGCGCGCATACTCGCTAAGGCAAACTACTCGAGCGAGCAGTGCCTTATTCAAGTACCTGCCCGCTCGTCTCTAAAGATTCGGGTGCCGGCGGGGGAGAGCGGTGAGTTGCGGGAGTGAGCAGGGGGAAGTGGGGGGAAGAGAGTGAGAGAGATCTCCCCCCCATTCCGCCCCGCTCTGCCCCGCCGCTCCCCGCCCCCCGCCGGCACCCGAATCTTTAGAGACGAGCAGGCAGGTACTCGAATAGGGCACTACTCGCTCAAGTAGTTTGCCTTAGCGAGTATGCTCGCTTATCTCTAGTCACTATGTACATACATTGCATTATTTATCCTGCACTGATCTTGAGTTACTTTTTTTTAAGTAACAAAAATATAATAAAAGCAACATGTACAATAAAAAATCACAATAAAAAAACTGTAAAAATAAAGAAACATCTAACACATATAAAAACATAAAGCAAATCAAAAAAAGACAATAGAATAATAATTATAACCATAACTGTGCAACCACACAATTATCCTCATAATTATGCCACCGCCTTAGTTAATATAGCACATCCAACCATCTGTATGATATTTACAGCATGCATAATATATAGATCTGCCACATTTATAACACATGTCCGGTTAGTTCTACGTTACCTACTAATAGAAAAGAAAAAAAAACATTACTGCCAAGTTTTTTTTGTTGTTTTTTTTTAAATACACACAAATAAATGGAAAAACAAATCTAAAAATAAACTATATTACTATATACAGTAATATACATATATAGTAATGTGGATAACATTTATCCAAATATATACACACACATAATTATATTCCTCCCCTGTAATAAACAGAAAATAAAACCAACCCGCTCATACACCAAAACCCCAAGTCCACTTCAAAGTCTACATAAATCCCACCAACTAAACAAACCCTCCCTCTAAAGTAATTTATAATATATACAATATAAATAAAACCACAATATCAACATTATATACCTAACCAGCAAAGCACAAGAGACTTTTATAGCTTTAAGTCCTGGGCCAAGTATGAATTCTGCAAGTCTTTTGAACCATACTGTTAAGGCAACGGATGTGGAACCACTGGGTGATCAGAGATGAAGATACCAGGAGATTGTGACACAGTCCAGAGAGGAGATCTTTGAACGAGATACCTAGCCCTAAGCTAGTACAGGAGACAAGGGACAGCCCTGCCTAGAAGCAGGGCTGGTGTCCTGATAAGAACGACCCCACGATCTTCCTCTAGGGTCTAGCTAACCCTGACAGGACAAAACACTGTAAAAACCAAAAGACAGATCGAGGACAGGAAAAGAGCAGAAACAAGGGCTGTGGACAAGCGAACAAGAACGACACAGCGAAACAGGCGAAGGGCTACCTAACAGGTAGAGTGCAGAGGCAGGAACACAAGAAACAGACAAATACTGGACAAAAGCAGGATAGATGCAAAAATAAGACCTAAGCTGGGTGTCAGAGAGAAACTCACAACAACGCTGAGGCAAAGGGGGAAGGATTCCCAGCTCAGCCAAATAGGGCAATGATTAGCCATGTCATACAGCTGAGCTAGAATACCTAGGGGAAGGTAACCATTGACGTGCTGGAAGAAAGTAAGTAGAAGCTCAGGTTACAGGGAAAGCAAGACGATGCCCCTGTCTGCCAGAAACAGGGAGAGAAGAGCAAGTCTAAACAGCAGACCTAGCACATACTTACCTCAGAAAACAGTCCCTACCACCTAGGTCTCTGAAGGCCCCATAATACCACTTGGTGTAGGAGAAGTCAGCTAGCTGTGACCATATCGGTGTCCAAAGACAGCAAAAGCACCTTTCAAAGACCTGCCCTGCTCCCTGTCCTCCTAGACACTAAGCAGAGCAATAAATGTGCTTCAGCCTGGAAGAGAGCAGTGTTGAGCTCCCAAAGAGGCTGCAGTGCACCAGACTACTGAAAAGCACTTTTACCAAAATATTTCTGTCCGTATTGAGGAGCGCTATGGGAAGCCAGTTCTCAATGCAGAATGGATCCTAACTCTTTGACAGGACTAGGGTTGACCTCCTTATTGTGTTTGGCAAAATGTCTGAGGATAGACACTCAATAAAAGCCCTTTGTCAACAAGGGAAACAAATAGTTCTTAAAGATCTTGGTAAACTCAGATGTTAAGCCAACCGGACCTGGTGACTTTTTGAGCTAAAGCTCTACAATCACCAATTTCACTACCTCTACTTAGATTTTTCCAGTCAAAACATTAAAAGAGGAGTTTACTACTGGCTTAGGAACAGTCTCAGCCTGGAAAGCTGACATCTTGTTGCGATTTAGTTCCTCCCTCCCTAAAAAATGCGATAACCTTCAATTTGGACCTTTTCAAGGATCCTGTATTACCTCAGTGCCATTACAATCTTTCAGTTCACTGACATCTTACAGTTTCTGTAAGGGTCGGTTGAGCGGTACTTCCTAAAGTCCTTCTCAAAAATCAAAGATGTGACATCTCTAAAGCAAGGTTTTCACAGTAGAGATTGCTTCATGGCTACCTCCAGTCAAAACAAGATGCTCACATTTCTTCCTCAGGCTCTGATAGAGACTCTGCCTGTTCAAGCTTCTCCGGCACCTCCAGGTCCATCCCAGCCTCTGCCAATGGTGCACAATATACCCTCCTAAGGAAAGGATCAATCACAAACATGTATAGCAAAGGGCTAAAAGGACTCCCCTGATAGACCCCTTCCCCTCTAGTAGTGATTCCTGGCTCTGAAAGAACTCCTTAAAAAATGTCTTTTCTCCGCTTTTTCCAGGAGAGATAAATTCAGTTTCCACAAACCTCTACCCATCAGAAACATCTCTGTAATATTTAGTGAAAACATACCAAGACAGTGATCGGAGAACTCCACCTCGACCACTGATAATGGTGAGGAGACAACTTCCTCCTTTAAATAAAACCTATACTAGACCTACAAACTCTACCTTTAAAGTAGGCGAAGCCTGCGTGGTTTGGGGTGTGCCTAAAGTGGATATCCACTAGACGAGCCTCACTAACTATAGTATTAAGCGTGATGCTGTCATAAGTCAGCTGGCCTCTGGAACCTTCTCTATCTTGGAGTCTTGTGACAGTATTAAAGTTCCCCCCAAAGACCACCTGCCGACTTGTAAAAAGAAAAGGCTTGATCCTCATAAAGTGATCCTTCCCAATTGGTTTAGGGACAGTAGATGTTCATGAGCCGAAGCTCTTAACCCTTTCTGAGAATATCTAGGACCAGACACCACCCCATTTCTAATTTGATCTTTCATCTGCAATCAAACGTCTTAAGAAGGATCAGCACCTCGTATACTGCTCGGCCGCATGAGACTAATGGGAAGACCCATGCCTCCACTCTTGCTTCACCTTACGAAGTGGCAATCAAGTCTGGCAGCCTGATCTCTAGCAAAAATAAAATGTCAACTTCAACACAACCGAGAAAATCAAAGGCTGCAAATTTAATCACATCTGACTTTATGCTAACAGCATTAATGGTCACCAGCATCAATAGGATGCATGCCACCTTCACAAGGAATCGCCAGAGATTCCCTTTTTCTTATTATTCCTTTTAGCATCCTCTTCTGATAAAGGTTTTGCCCTTTTAAGATGTACAGTTGTATCCATAGCAACTATATTTGGGTCATTGTCTGCTGATACTGGGCCAACCTCCCCGCAAAGGTTTTGTAGCTCCCAAAGTGATAGGATCAGCGCTCCCCTCAGACCCTGCCACCGCATAGGGCACCTCACCCTCAGTCTCCCCTTCTGAAGAACAGGAGAAGATAGAATCTTGATTCTTGGTACCTGTTGGAAAGATCGACCAGAGGGGATCTGGCGAAGTTTTCCTCAGCTACTTGAATCAGGAAGAATGATACAGATGAATCCCTCCTCTTTGTTTTATTTCTAACACCCCATTTATTCTCTATTCACTTTCTGTTATCCTTATCCAAACTCTCAAAGTAGGAAGACCTCATCACTTAGATCAATGCCTCTTGGAGTCTCAGCAGCAAGATTCGTCTCTGACACAGGGCCAGAGGTCATCCCATCTCTCACCTGAGGTTTACCCTGTTCCCTGGGTTTACGACACTTCTCCTAGTCACCTAGGACCAAACTTCACACATAAAACCAGTAGCAAAACCATGGAAACTAGATAGATGGAGCACTAGAACCAAGTTCAGTAAATCCCTTAAGTTCCAGGTCCAGAACCAAGTACATAAATACAGTACCAGAACCAAGCTTGGTCCTTAAAGGGGTTGTCCCGCGAAAGCAAGTGGGGTTATACACTTCTGTATGACCATATTAATGCACTTTGTAATGTACATTGTGCATTAATTATGAGCCATACAGAAGTTATTCACTTACCTGTTCCGTTGCTAGCGTCCCCGTCTCCATGGTGCCGTCTAATTTCAGCGTCTAATCGCCCGATTAGACGCGCTTGCGCAGTCCGGTCTTCTCCCTTCCGAATGGGGCCGCTCGTGCCGGAGAGCTGCTCCTTGTAGCTCCGCCCCGTCACGTGTGCCGATTCCAGCCAATCAGGAGGCTGGAATCGGCAATGGAGCGCACAGAGCCCACGGTGCACCATGGGAGAAGACCCGTGGTGCATCGTGGGTGAAGATCCCGGCGGCCATCTTACTAAGGTAAGTAAGAAGTCGCGGGAGCGCGGGGATTCGGGTAAGTACTAGACGGTTTTTTTTTACCCCTGCATCGGGTTTGTCTCGCGCCGAACGGGGGGGCTATTGAAAAAAAAAAAAACCTGTTTCGGCGCGGGACAACCCCTTTAAATACAATACCGGAACCAAACAAACTATATAGCAGCACTGCTTAAACAAAGAAGAAAGTGGTGAATTGTAGCACTCAGATAAAGAAAAATTAAAAACAAAGTCCTTATTTCATCATGTTAAAAAGCAAGTGCATGTGTTGAATTACTATGTGTTTCAGGCCAATCCAAAGGCCTTGAATCATGGCATAGTTAAAATACATAAAGATGGCTGATTTATATAAAATTACCATATGTACATGTGCAATAATACAGATTTAAGCCCTCCTGCCACAGGACGTACATATATGTCCATACATCCTGGGTGGGAAAGGGTTCCCACGAAATGATGTATATTTATGTCATACGGATGGCATGGGCTCAGCCTTAATTTACAGTGGTAAAACAAAAAAAATTCAATGAAAGCATATTACAAGATTGATGAGACACACAGTAACATTAGATGAATATAAGTTGTCTGAAAAGTTAAGCACGCTTCAAGAACTGTGGCTCGCTTCCAAAGCAGTGTTGATAGCTACATGCATCTGCTCAATGGGAGGAAAATCAAGATGCTGGTGACTTATTTTATGATGCACAAGTTGTGCATAGATAAACTATCAGAACCAAAAATAGTCCATAAATACTGTACTAGAACCAAGTTCAGTGCATAAATATAGTACAGCAACCAAATATCTACTATATAGTTCCAGAACCAAGCTTGGTAAACAGGTACAGTAAAAGGACCATGTTACATAGACACACAGGTACGTACTAGGACCAAGCCCAGTATGAACAAACAAATGAATGATCCAAATTACTTATTCGAATCAGTCAAAGGCAGAATAAATAATTATATCTAGTGACTTACAGGTTTTCTCCTACCCTTTTCTTTTCTCCATACAACCCAGGCCACCATGACATTTTCTCTCAGCCATGATTTTATAGAGTCTTTTTGTCCTCCACACTTCATTGGATCCACCCCAGGCAGCTGAGAGAGTAAAGCGCCTTATGGGAGGGGGCACTACTCTTATAATGTTATAACACAGCATGATTATATAGAGTGGCTCAGTTCTAGACATGATAAAAATTCCCTCATCATTCCAACCATAAAATAATGCCTCATTTGTGTCTCATAGTAATAATATTCCCTTTGTGTCCCCACAAAGTATAGTGGTCTCTCACTGTCTTTATTCTGTAGTAGTGGTCCCTATGTATCCCCACAATATAACAGTGGTTCCTTCGTGCCCCTACAATGTAATTGAGGTCTTAATGTGCCCCCAGAAAGTAATAGTAGTCCCTCTGTATCCCCCATAAAATATAATAGTCTCTCAGTGCCCTTGTCCCCTTAAGTAATGGTCCATCTATGTTCCTACCCCATTCAAATAATATTGGTCTCTATGCTCCTCTCCCCCTCAAGTAGTAATGGTCCCTCTATTCCCTTGCCCCCCCTAAGTAATAGTAGTCTCTCGGCTCCTACCTCAGCTCAAGTAATAGCTGTCCGTCTGTACTCCTGCGTCCTTGAAATAATAGTGGTCTCTCTGTACTTCTGCTCCCTCTCAAGAAGTAGTAGTCCCTCTGTGCCCTCTAAATGTAATACTTGTCCCTATATGCCCGAGAAAGGGTCTAGTGGTCTCTCAGTGCCCCCAAATAATGGTGGTCCCTCTGTGTTCCTGCTGACCCCCAGTAATAGTAGTCTCTCTATGTTCCTGCACCCTTCAAGTAATAGTGGTCCCTCTGTGCCCCTGCCCCCCAAGTAAAAGTGGTCCCTCTGTGCCCCTGCCCCCCAAGTAATAGTGGTCCCTCTGTGCCCGCTCCTAGTAATATTGGACTCTATCTGCTCTTGTACCTTTACATTTTTGCATATTTCTTCTGTCTCTCCTCCACTCCGGCATTGGGTCAGAAAACGACCCAAAGAGGAGTTAGAGGAGGTTGATATAGGCTTGCGCCAACGGTACATTACGTGCATTTAATTTAGCGACAAAAACTCCAAGTTTACAAAAAGGCCTCTTTTTAGAGTGCCCTACTGCGCTGTGGTTACACAAAAAAAGTGCCAGGGTCCCGCTACACCACTGGACATTGCTGTTCCCTTACTGATCCTAGGTTACAGCCTGTATTATACTTCAGCACTGCACTCAGTATTCTGCTGGTGGAGTCACTCAGTCTACATACATTACATTCTCATTCTGTATGGATCTTAATTTACATCTTGCATTACAGTCCAGAGCAGTAGAAGCTATTCTGCAGTCTCGGTGCTACAATTAGCCGCCTGCTCTGCTTGACAGATACATCGTGATATATCTTGCAGATTATTACACCAATATCCCCCTTAGAGATCTGCAGAGCATTGCTCTGTCAGACGCTAAGGAGTGCAGCAGAGTTGGCTCAGTTGGCTCTTTAACCCCTTGCTCTCTCTTTTATCCTGGGAGGGGCGAGGCATTGCCGTCGTCCTCCTCTTGTTCTGTAGGATGATTTTGCTGCAGTAATTCGGCTTTGCGTGTATGAGGTGAATAGAATGTAAAGTGGGGCGTCCCGGGGAGTTGTGACCCTTCCTATCAGCTATATGGAGATGTATACATTAGAATATTTGAGCGGTGGGATCACACAGACATCTGAAGCTCCTGGCTGCCTTTCTTCCCTCTGCTTGTGGCCCTCAGATCCGTCACACATATGTTCCTTATTTCTCTGTGTCATTTCAAAGAACAGAATGTATTCCATTCATCACAAGAGCCTGCTGCGGGATGAGGCACAATGGAAGCTTGGTCTCAAATCAGAAGATTTGCATTTCTGCCTCTTCCGTCTCCTCATTTTCCGGTTGTAAATTTGTCAACTTTTTTTTTCTCTTCTGGTTCCGTCACTTTAATTCAGGGTGATACTGGGGGGATACAGGACAATGAGACACTGACACTGGGAAGACAAGGCAATGACACACACTGGAGAGACAGGGCTGAGATGTGAGGGGGGGGGGGGGGTTAGGTGAAGGTAGGTGTCCACCTAGGGCACTACCTTGTATTAGCCCTTTCCAATCCAATTTGTATCCTGGTTTTCCTAGGGGGCTTACTCTTTTTCTGCCATTATACAATGGTGCTACATGCTGGCTAAAGCCAATACTGCATGAGGTGACACGTTGGATAGGCTCCGACAGCAGAGAGGCTGGCAATATACAGTAAGAGAACCCTGATGAATGTCTTCCAACATCGTAAGCTGTATAGCCCTAAATCATAATGTCTTCAGAGGTCAGGCAGTGGATTGGAAAGGGTTAAAGATTGGGAGATAAAGTTAGGAATGTATTGCATATTGCGGTTTTGTTGCATTTTGCCATAAACTGTGGCAAACAACATGATGAAACTGTGACAGGCAATGATTTCAAATGTGTCCAGGACTTTTTATTGTTGAAGGCGCTGCACAGATATGGTTAAATAACTATGTATGTGCAGTTCCTGCTAGGGTAGAAGGACCTTCGTAGAGATCCTCTGACCATATCTGGGAAGGTCCTCAAACCAGTGAGTGAAGCTACAGGAGACTGTGAGCTGTTCTCTCTAAGTGTCCATGGTTTGCATTTATTTAGGGTGTCTGGGCCTGTAATTATTTGGGGGTCTGTATTTTGGAGCCTAATTTGAAGCATTTATTTTGGGGTCAGTATTTATATAGGGCATCTGGCTGGGATCTGTATTTATTATGTGGTCTGTAGTTATTCAAGTGCCTGGATTCTCGTCTGTGTTATACATTTTGGTCAATGCTCATCATACCTCCTTTTGGGATTTTGGAGCCTGATGCCATTCAAAACTGACCACCCCTATAGCAGGATCGAGGCACTCTCAGATCTATGTGTAGACAAGTATTTAGAGTGCAGACAGCACTGGAACCTAAGGAGGTAAGTGACAAATGAACCCCGGGTACTTCATATAGAATATTCTCCTCCTCCAGTTCCTATTAATATCATCGAGCTCTGGTGCAAATTCATCCCAAGTGTATGACTAGCAAAATGGATGATGACAGTTATACAGTATGCACCATGATGTTAGTGATTCTGGGGGAGTATAGAGGTGCCATGTATCGTAAACAGATAAATCTTGGTCACTGACATTACATAGTGCTAGGGGTGGGGTTATGGTTTGGTTAGATCTCCCTTATCCTGTCTCCTTTGGTCACGCTCGTTCGCATATACATTCTCCATACTTTTAGCCATAGTCTTTAGAAATTAGCTTTTAAAGGATCTACATATATTTGTGACCATGTGACATCCTGAGTCATGCATTTCCTCCTGCCCCTTCCAGCAGTTAAATTATAACTAGTGCAACTTTTCCGCTGACTCTTCAGAAGAAGCTATCATGAGTCTACATGAGGAGTATGACTTGTATCCTGCATTTATCACCATTTTCCACCTCTGCAGGCTGCATCTGTAATTTTCTGTTCTCTCTGAACTGAAAGGTGGAGACTAGCTGCTATTATGTCTTCTATATACTACACATCAAAAACAACATATTTTGCTCTCTAACTCTCTGTAGCAGACACACATCTGTAACAGCATCATAGAGGACACTAGAGCAGTGTAGACGTGATTTTGTTAGCAGACAAGTGTATATGAGCCTCTGCTTGTAATCTCCCTCCTCCTCCTCTTCCTCCCCTGTCTTCTCTTCATAGACTTCTGTGGGCATTATGAGTCTTCACCCTCCTTAACTTCCTGTTAGCCATCTTATCTCTGTTACTAGAGATAAACGTCACTTGACAACAGAAATTGGACAACATATTAGATGAAAGGAAGAGAAACTCCTAGCGTCCAGTGCTTTAGAGGGAGTTTTCAGCATAAAAGCTTAATTTTAGGTAAATTATTGTTTGCTAATGAACACATTGGCAATCATGCATTGACATGCCAAAAGCCAAGGGATAGCTGTATGTAAATTGATTATGAAGTGATGTTACCTAAGGTGACGGCCTGGAAATGCTCACATCTTTATAAGTGTTGAGGTGTCATCTTGTGAGTGAGTGACCAGCATGCTCATGGTGAGGCAACGTGAATTGCCAAAGTTTGAACGAGGCATAATAGTTAGTGGGTGCTAGAAGGATGGGACATTCCATTTCCAAAGTTATGCGGACATTTAACATTCCTCAATCCACTGTATCAAATATGTGTACCAGGAAAATATCATAAAAGGCATTACCACCCAACATGAACAGTTGCCGCCCAGGGTGCCTAATGATCACGACTGGCATCATCTGGCTAGAATTGCCCATGTGAACAGACAAGCAATTTCAGCAAAAATCACATGTGTAATCCAATCAGGAGCCGAAACACATATCTGACAGGTCAATGCAGCGTTCTTTAGCTTCCATGGGATATCGGAACAGAAGACTTATCAGACCGCCTCTGTTAATGAAGCAGGTGGATGGTATGTGATGGTGCGGTGACAGACAGAGGTGGAGAAAGCTCATTATATGCAGCAATAATAACACTTTACTCCACAGAATAATTATTTACAGCATTTGACTCCATAAGAGGGTACAGTATACTTTATAGGGAACCTGTTAGCACCAATGATCCCCATAATTACATTATGGTGCTCAAAGTGAGGGAACTGGAGTCCGGGGAGCTGTGTTTTGATACTCACTGGGTGCCCCATTCCAGTACTCTATCAGCCACAGAGTCTGAAAGTAACGCAAGCGTTGTCTAATAACTTGTCTGCAACTGGAGGATGAGTAAGTGTTGCTTTAGTGTCATCTCGAGCTTACGTATTTTAACTGGCAGGCCTGCTTTAAAATCATTGCCTTTGTGTGCACATCGGACATTTTTCTGAGGGCCTACCTCACTTACATATCTCCAGCAAGTTTAGCACCGTAATGTAGGTGACGTGTCTTTGGACATCTGCTGCAGTACCCAGACTCGCAGAGCTGCGGGATAATGTGAATCCTTTGTAGCCATCTCTCTAGCTGTAGTCCCTGCAGCTTTGTTCTATCAGCAACGTCAGTTATGGAGCTGCACTTCTCAAACAATGGCTGCCACTGCCCCTCTCTAACAGGCACAGATTCTCTAGGACACGTCCTCCACGGCTCCCTAAGCCAACTCCTCACTCCTTTGGCATTCTCTCTACCAGCATTGCAGTCTCACTTAAGGGTCAGTACTAGTGGAATTGCTCTCCAGCTTGCAGCTCTCTATGATCTCAAGTCCTCCAGTTCTGCTACCCCTGACCTCTGCCACCAATAGAAATTCGGATACAAAACTCCATAAAGGAATACACAAACTGCAGTAATGTATGACGGCCAGTAGAGGACACTCTTATACCATCCAAATTACATAGCTATATGAACCATAATCTCATTACAGCCCAAACTCAAATTTGGGCTTCCTCCTTACCACATGTCAGTAGCAGCTTCTTAAAGTGACAGCAACTAAACATTCCCTGAATTCAAAAGTATTGTTTCCAATATAAAATCATTCGCCGTTGTTGGTCACCGATGTCCTATTATTCATGGCGCCAATTTTTTACGTGCCCAAAAATTGCTCCTCTGAATAAATACATTAGAAACAAATGCTTCAAATGTTCATAATTTTTTGATGTGGCTACAATAGACTTAGACCTTATTCACATGACCATATATATGCTGCTATTTAGCCGCACAAGAATCCCAACCTTACGAAGCATTGGATTCCAATATATTCATTCACATGACTGTTTTTTGGGCACGTAAAATAATCACACCTTGAAAAATAGTGATCATTTTTGGTCGCCAATTTTATACGCTGCGTCAAAAGATAGGTCTTGCCCTATCTTTTGCCAGAATACGCAGGAAGCTCCCATAGACTCCCGATATGCACCAGCTGCCTGAGGGAATGGCTAAAAAAAATTGGCTAAAGTTTGGGACTCGATTGCGGCAAATGCGATTTTACATTGAACGCATACAGTCGTGTGAATGAGGCCTTATTTTCACAGACGTACTTGCACTGTGTAATACGCAGTGAATAGAACACCACAATAGCACATATTAAACGAATTAAACTTAATTGTGCATTGAAATCAGTGGGAGTATGCTTGCTTTTAAGTGAGTAAATATGTGGAGCATGCACACTCAAAAAATACTGTAAAATATGCACGGACACGTACAAAACACAATGCCCATTGAGCAAGTGCACATGCAAATACACTTACGTCCATGTGAAGCCGGCCTCAGGCCTGATTCATACAAGTGTATGCACTTTCAGGCACATACTTGCCGATGCATAAATGAGGGCAGAAAGATGGTTCTGGAACTAACTTTTGTTCGATATACAGCGGTGCCTCCAATAGACTCCTATGAGAGATGGACAAAGAAAGGGAGGGGGAGACATTTTAGCAGCGTCCAATGCTGCAAAAATCTTACAGGTGCCTCTATATTGGCATTGGAAGGCATCCCAAGGATTTTTACAGGAGTGCAACATATTCTTTCCACTAAAAATGACACTCATGGTCGTGTGAATGGGCGAGAAAACAGACGTGATCGCGGAAAAACGTCCATTCATGCCAATATACGAAGCGGACAAGAAAACGTAAAAATGCATATGGCCGTGTGCATAAGAGCCCGGAAAACATTAGGTTAATGCTATAGAAAAAGGACTAAATGAGCCAGTCTAAAGTCCAATTTACACACAAGGATTATTGTTTGAACAAAGGAATGACTCAACGAATTAACAACTTTTTTTGCATAGCATTTATATGGGCAAATAATCATCTGGCATCCTCTCTATTTCCCTCATTAGCTAAAGTAAACACTGTATATGTTGTTTCTCAGTGGGTGGGTGTTTATGCGAGAAATTTCTTGCCAGCAGCATTTTAATTAGTGTGAAGAAAACCCATTGTCTTTCGGGGCATGAAACAAGTAGTCATTGTGTTTATGCAAGCCAAACAATTACCTTCCCCTCAAGTTGTTCAGTCATTTAAGACAGAACAATTTCCATTTAAATGAAGTGAAAAGCAAGCAAACTAAGGACCATTTTTATGCAGGCTGAAACTCAGTAATAAGCGACAAATTAACAAATAGTGCACGATGGCTTCGCACTTTCGAGTAACAATTATTATGCAAATTTGTTCATTTGAACTCATTTTGAGCAATGATCGTTGCATGTAAATGGGCCTTTACACACAAAATTTATGAGGTATTACTCCAACAACTTGTAGAAACTATAATGGTTTGTTTGGAGAAGGAGATACAATTAATTGGCTTGTACATAGATAAAATGAAACAATCAGGCAGTAACAATTAGAGGTGCCTAATAGAGATGAGAGAAACGTACTCGGTAAGGGCTATTTCGCAATCGAGCACCGCGATTTTCGAGTACTTCACTACTCGGGTGAAAAGTACTCGGGTGCGCTGTGGGGCGGGGGGTTGCAGAGGGGAGTGGGGGGTAGCAGCTGGGAACAGGGGGAATGAATATAGGTAGTCAGGCCTAGAGAGACCCAGAGCGGAGTATTCTGTGGAATGATTGAAGGTGAACCAATGGTACCAAGTTTTTTCTACCATGTCCATGTTTCTCTTTCTGAAGGTGGTCATGTGTTGTATATGCATGATCTCATTCACTCAGATGGACCATTGGGAATCGTAAGGGTAGAAGAAGATTTCCAGAGGGGTGGAATACAATCTTTAGGAACCCAAATCTACTGATAGTTTGCCCAATAGGGACTGTGTAGATGGAAAAGAGCAGAGGACCGAACGCTGAGAAACCTCAATAGCAAGGGGAAGAGAAAAAGACATAGAGCTGGCGAATGATACTTTGAACATTTGTTCAGAGAGGTAGGAGGAAAACCAGGAGAGAATAGTATTCCTAAAGTCGATAGAGCATGTGATGATAATTTGGTGATCTACAGTAAAGAGCGCCCCCCATGATAAGATTGCAACCCCATGGTTGCTGTGCAGGTGTCATGGCAGCTATAGGCCTTCTGAAAGGCCCCAGGGCTGTCGATGCAAATTGCCTATCAAGCCATGCCCGTGGTGTGGCTTGATAGAATGCCTGTCAGATCGTGGTGGTATTATATTATGCTACAGGAGCAATCAAAACAGCAAAAGTTCCTGTCCGTTTTGGCGACTAAAAAAAGAGTAAAAATAAGTTTAAAGAAGTTTTACTAAATATTAAAAAAATATAAAAAGTTATAAAAGTATTTAAAAAAAACCTTTTCCATAGTTATATTAAAAGAATATAGCTATTAATACAAAAATACATATTTGCAATTGCTGCATTCGTAGAAATCCAATCTATCAAAGTGATGTATTATTTAGCCCACACGGTCAATGTTGTCAGAAAAACAAAATAAAAAACGCCAGAATTGCGCTTTTTTGGTCACCCCATTTCCAAGAAAAAAATGTAATTAAAAGCGATTAAAAAGTATTAAAATGCACTAAACTCCTACTCTCATCCTCCATTTCAATGATTCAGAGACGCTCCCATTAACAGGCACATTTCGGGGCTGGAAGCAGAAGCCCTCTAACAATAGGTCTAAAGTCCTTCTCTTTCCCTCTATGTAAAGACTTACGCTATTGGGGTGAATTGCCCTCTTGGTCATATGATCTCGGCTGTACGTTAATCTGTCATGCCTATTGATGTACTACAAAGATGTTGGAATTTATTTACTTTTCAATAAAATGAGTTTAAAAAAAAAAGTTTTAAAATATATTCCAAAATGGTACCAACGGAAACTACAGGACATCCCACACAAAATGAGCCCTGACTCAACTATGTTGATGGAAAAATACAAAAGTTATAGCTGTCAGAAAAAGGCGACAGAAAATAATTGAAAAAAATTAAATATCTTTAGTTTTAACTTCCCTAACAAGCAATCAAGTTAGCCAAGTAGTCTGAGGCTCTGTATTAAAGTGAGAATTTTCCCCAGAAGTGTAGGTTCAGACCCACTTCTGACAATAGAAAGTTAAATTCTGCTACAAGATTCCTTCCTGTAACTGGTCTCCTCTGAGCTGGCAAAGTATAACCTCAAGTTCTATAGTCTAGTATTTCAAGTAATGCTACGGACAGCGAACATGGACCTACTGTGCCAACCAACTGGTTTGACTTTGGGCTAAACCTAAGGGCGTTATCCTGCCAATTTTGTCCGATATTCAGCCTTTAACCCCTGTACAGGGATCTGGCCTTTGCTGTGAGGAACTGAGCAGACTGTTACCTCTTGGAATATTCCCGGTGTGGTTGGCAGCTGACCCCCAAGAGCCAGTAGAAGCGGTGTAAGGTACCGTGAAACAGGCCGGTCTGCAAACAGGATCTGGTGGCAGACAAACATGTACAGAGATAAAAGAACGAGATAAGAACAGACAATAAGTCAGAGACAGGCGACCTATGTATGCTGGGTGTCTGAGACAAACATACAACAACACTCAGGCAAAGAGGGAAGGTTCCCAGCTCACATAAATACCGTAGTTTCCCCCAAAATAACACCCTGCCTTATATTAATTTTTGCCCCAAAAGGGTCTTATTTTTGGGGGGTGTCTTATACTCACCTAGCAGGAGCTGTCCGGGTCTCTTCTGCTGGTCTCCGGCATCCCTGCAGGCTCCCGAGCTGTTGTCAGCCTCTGAAAGAACATCTCTTGCTGGTAACGGGGTTAAAAACACTGAAGACCAGCAGGAGGGACCCGGATGGCACCTGCTAGGTGAGTATTGCTTTTTTTTATTCAAATAGTGTAGCTGGGGCTTATTTTTGTGGTAGGGCTTATATTTCAAGCCACCCCCCTTCCCTCCCAAATCAGGGTAGGACTTATTATCGGGGAAACACGGTAGGAGGATAATTGTCTATCAAGCTGCAGCTGGGTTGTGAGAAACTGAGAAGGGTTAATTACTACAGTGCTAATAGAAAGTAAAAGCAAAGAGTACATTCATACAGAAGGAGGGGTGATCGCCTTGATAAAAGCGGACATAATTCTCGTACCTCGGACCTTTACTTTTGCTAAACTGGGGAAGTCATATGGCAAACAAAATTACTCTACGTTTGACAGATGGAAACCGATCACAACCAAGTGTCTGATTATAGTGAGGGTATGCTCTTCTAGTGAGGTTCTCAACACTTCTTTTACCTATCTTACATAGGTAGGGTACACAACAGAGAATCAATCTAAAAATAACACATACAGAAAGACATAGCAGCAGTATTTGGAAAATGACCTGTATTATACCCATGAGTCCTGTTTCTCCTAGAAACTACCCACTAGTTTTATAAACATGTCATCCCAGCCCTCCTTAAGGACATCATTGCTTATGTGTTTTGGCCCTTATTTTTGGGTCAAAACATAATATCAAGAAGGCTTATCTCATTCAAGAGGATTTGGGCTGCTGCATCTGCTCTCTGGTTCCTCTAAAGCCTCAGGCGTTGCCTCCTGACTCTGGACTTTGATGATAGCCATCTGTGCAGGAAGAGCTAAAACTTTGTACAACCAGAACACTACCTCTGCATTTTGGCTTGGCTTACCCGAGGACCCCATGAAATTATTACTGCTCCACAAAAGGTGCAAAATCGTGTGCGATTCCAAAAGTGTACCTTGAGTTGGTGTAGACATTAACAGTGTTACCTGAAACCAGCTTACATGCTTCAGCAAGCGCCATCAGCTCTGCTTCCTGAGCAGACTTTGCAGGAGAGAGTGGTTTTGTACAATTACCTCATTGTTGGTTTCCACTGCTTAGCCTGTTTTTCTTGTCCATTTTTATGATATCTGGAACCATCTATGAAAAACTCAAAATCTGCATTAGTAATGGGAGTTTTACTAACATTTTCAAGACACCTAATTTTACTTTCGATTTAATTCCAGACAATCATGCACTTGGGATTCAATGTCATGGTCTGCCCCTGCTGACCCCTACTGCCGCTTCCTCCCCCCTTCCAAATTCAGAGGAAGTAATTAAGCTGTATTTAGAAATATACACCTCTTAATTGTGATATGTGAGAGTGCTGGTAGGGCCGTCTGATAGTTAGTGAATCTGGAAGCTGAAAGATATTTAGTTTGTGCTCTATGCAATATTTCCATGACCGCATGAGAGACCATGGCAGTAAAGGGGCCCACAACACCTCTGGTACCTGCGCAAAATCTTGTAAATAGGAAGAAGAATTATCATTACAATCTGCAACCATAAGAACTGCACAAATGGTGGTTAACTGCTAGTTTGGGGTATATTTAATTTCTGCTTGTATCACTGTAAGCATATCTGCCTCTAATATGTTGATTGGACAGGTTGATGACATCAAAAATCTACTCACATTTTTAAATGTAATACACTTTAAGAAAAATCTTTGCCATTAATTGAAAATGAGATACACTAAGTAAATCCTTGTTATTAATTTACTCTGTTTGCAATGTATTCTTCAGGCTAGTCAAGTACATTGATGGGTTGTATATGCCTCAAGAATATAGATAGATAGATAGATAGATAGATAGATAGATAGATAGATAGATAGATAGATAGATAGATAGATAGATAGGTAGATAGATAGGTAGATAGATAGATATTCACACACATACACACTTCACTCAAATTGAGATAAACTTTTCTTTTAGGCTGGGCTGTGTTGAGGAAGGGCAGGATCAATTGAATACTCTATTTCCCTCCCTCTCCTTACATCACCTCATTTTCTGGCTCGCTGATTTATTGTCTCTCTCTCAGCAATCCAATGATGTACATACAATATATAACACAATATAACTTATACACGGCCCTTCACACTTACACACACGAAAATTTACAAAAAAACATATCCACACTACTTAGGATCTGAACTAACAAGCATTACATCCTAATTCTCTTGTGCAGCAAATATCAGAAATTCTAAATTCACATATAGTATCCTGCACAAACAACGCAGGCATTCTACAGCATAGTACCCCACCCTTACAAACCGCAAATCCACACTATACAAACAGCTGGGACATTTGCTCATTCCTACACAGACCGATAAGCTTACCATGTGAAGTAGAAGCTGTCACTACAGTTCAAATCTGGTGTTTCTTGTTTTATGTTAACTTCTTTCAGCTGTCATTAGATAAGGAACAAGAAAAACCTGCATTATTTGGTATATATGAAGCATGGTTTTCCAAGCTCTTTCTCATAAAAAGTTTCTATGTATCTGAACTAAACATCTTTACAACACAACTGATAATAAAGTAGCTTATGACAAAGTTGATGCTACTTTATTTGTCTTTTCCCTAACAGGCCCCAAGAATTAAAGTTCTAGAAGAGGTCCCTAGTATTAGCTCCAAGTCTTTGGGCGAATGAAGGAAAAGTTTAGATCTCAGATTTTTCTTTTGATTCTTAAAGAAAAAGAAATTTAGAATGTAGACAATCAGATCCGTGACCCCCATTTTAGGAAAAACAGATTTCATGGCCTCTCTGGACTTGAAGTCTGCATGCCTTTGCATTCCATTTATTTTGCTGGCAAAAAATAACTAAGCATAGCTGAGCAGATATAAGGATCTGCTAGGCCCAAGCATTTTTTCACTTTAGGGTATGTTCGCAATTGACGGGGTAGAAAAAAACTGTGTCAAAGTACACTGTGAACTCTCATTTTCTAGGTGCAGATATGTGTCAAAAGAACATCCAAATCCGGCAATGCGTATTTCGAAGTCCCATATCATTGCAAACCCAAAATTCGATGCATAAAACGAAATACTAACACACTAATACTAACACACCTAGTACTTTCCAGTGGGAAAGTGCTTAGAAGGCTTAAATTTTAAATTTGTTTTATTTATTAATGATAAGCAGTCTGTGAGACACATAATAGAAAAGGTTTGTACAGTACATATAAACGTAAATAGAAACATATTCGTAATTTCAAAGGTTAACATCGAACTTGTTATTGTGTCTTCCAAACTATCCGTCTGTAACTTTATTAACAATAAACATTTTCAAACTTTTATAAACCGTAAGTTGAGTTTTGCTCTTCCTTATTTTGGGTCTTAGTGGTTACAGGTCTTCCAGGCGCTTGTCAATGGGGGGGGGATGTTAGGGGGTGGGGAGGGGGAGGGAGGGGATTAGCGTGCATTGGGTTTAAATTTCAGTTGGTAATCAGAGTAGAGTAAGAGTTTAGCCAGGCTCCCCATACTTTTTGGAATTTAGCCAGGCATCCTCTGTTTTGGTATATGATTTTTTCATACGAGGTTACAGTGTTTACGTTTTGAATCCAATGTAGGGTCGAAGGGGGTTCTGTTGCCATCCATTTCATGGCTATTTCTTTGCGGGCCAGGAATAGTGTCTTCTGTAGGAAGACCCGAATATGGAATGGCCACTCCTCCTCCTCCAATAAACCAAACAGTGCCACCTTAGGGTCTAGTTCAATGGATAATGGGGGTTGTAACAGCGAGTTTACGAGATTTATTACTTCTGACCAGAACTCCCTAACGTGCTGACACTTCCAGATCAAGTGCCAGAAGTCCGCCCCTGGTTGGCGGCATCTCTGGCATGAATCCGAGGTCGTATTGCGCATTTTGTGTAGTCGATTGGGAGTGAGGTAGGCTTGATGTATAATGTATAGCTGGATTAGCTTGTTATTTACAGCTGGTGATACTGACAGGTGGGATTCAGAAATATCCTGCCATTCCTCAGGTGTAAGGGAAGCAATGGCAAGTTTCCATTTATCATATGCTGGGGGGGGGGGTTAGGATCTATTTTAGCTGAGAGGAGGTGTGTGTATAGAGCTGATATTAGGCCTTTGGGTCCTTGGGATTTGAGAATTCCTATTGTGGGGAATTTGGATATGCGGGCCGAAGGGGGGGGAATTGAGAGTTTAGTGCATGTCTTAACTGAAAGAATCTGAACAGTTGGAGGCGTGGGGCCTGTAGTCTATCTCGCAGTTGTGTAAAAGTGGGGAGTATTCCGTCTATATATATATCTTTTATTGTTTGTACTCCTTGGGCGATCCAGTATTGTGGGTCTGGGACTGTCTGTAGTGCAGTAAGACCAGGATTGTTCCAGAGGGGGAGTTCTGGTATTACACCCTGGTAGCTCTGCAGAGTCTTTGTTTCTTTCCAAACACTAAGAGCCAGTTTATGGAGTGGGATTAGTTCGGTGGCTTTGGTGCATTCTGGAAATTCTAGAAAGTTCAGGAGATTTTGTCCTGTTACTTGTTTAGCAAGTTGTTTGTCTGCTATGGGTAGTTCTTTTCCCAAGATCCAGGCTCTGATGTTTCGTAGTTGCCCTGCCAGGTAGTAGAGCCGGAGGTCCGGTAGGGCCATTCCGGCTTGCTCTTTGGGTCTTTGTAGGATTGATAGACTCAGCTTAGAGCGGGAGGAATTCCAGATAAATGTTATCATTAGGGAATTTAGGGACTTAAAGAGGCGCTTGGGGACATTCACTGGCATGTGCTGTAGTATGTATAGGCATTTGGGTTGGACGACCATTTTGATGAGATTTATGCGTCCGGCTACCGATAATGGTAGTTTAGCCCATCGCTTCAGTTTGTGTTTTATATTTTCTAAGAGTGGGTTTATGTTATCTGTTATTGCATTATTATGGTCGTATGACATGATCATTCCCAAATATTTGAATGTTGAGACTGGTTTTAGTCCGTATCTTGCGACGCAGGGGTCGTTTTTTGGGTTGGCCTCTGTATAGAGGATTGTTGACTTGGACCAATTAACATGTAGTCCAGAAAAGTGGGAGAATCTGTCTATGTGTGTCATGGCTTGGGCAAAGGAGTCTGATGGGTTCGATAAGAATAGGATTGTATCATCTGCGTATAGTCCTAGTTTGCTTTCGAGGTCTGACCATTTAATGCCGGTTACACTAGGGGCACTTCTTAGTCGGATCGCCAGTGCTTCTATGGCTATGGCGAACAAGGCCGGGGATAGAGGGCATCCCTGTCGGGTACCTCTTGCCAGTTGGAAATCCGCCGAAGGGACACCATTGACGACCACATTTGCAGTCGGGGATTTGTATATAGTTTTAACCCATTGTTGAAACTTGGGTCCGAATCCGAAACGGATCAAACAGGCCTCTAGAAAAGCCCATTCCACAGAGTCAAAGGCTTTTGCCATGTCGAGTGAGACCAGAGCCCAGGGCATGTTGTATTGTTTACCTAACTGGATAGCTGTTTGGACTCTGCGGATGTTAATGGTTGTAGACTTCCCGGGCATGAAGCCCGTTTGGTCGGGGTGTATTATGGAGAGGATCACCTGGTTCAGTCTAGTGGCCAGAATTTTAGTTAGGATCTTGTAATCCACATTCACCAGTGATATGGGTCGATAAGATCCACAATCTGTGGGGTCTTTCCCAGGTTTCAGGATGACTACTATGGATGCTTTATAGAATGAGGCTGGGAGTGTTTTGTCTAGTTGCGCTTGATTTAGCACCTCAAGAAGTTGTGGGCCTAGTTGCTTGTGGTATTTGCGATATGTCTCTATGGGAAGACCATCGGGTCCTGGTGATTTGTTAAGGGCCATATCTTGGATTATTAGCTGGATCTCTTCCAGAGTGAAGGGGGCTTCCAGGAGATTGACCTGCTCTTCAGAGAGAGTAGGGAAGTCTAGATCGTTCAGATAAGCCAAGACATCTGTTACCGTATTATGAGAGGTGGAGGTGTATAAGTGAGCATAGAATTCTTTAAAGCAATTTGTGATGGATGGGGCGTCAGTGTACTCTATTCCTTGCTGGTTTTTGATCTTAAGGATCGTGTTTGCTTGGTTTTCCCGTTTGATGAGGTTAGCGAGTAGGTGGCTGGATTGGTTCCCTAACTCAAAGTAATGTTGTTTGGAGAAAAATAGTTGACGTTTAGCTTTGGCATGTATTTGGTGCTTATAGAGTCGGGATAGGCTGAGCCAGGCTACTTTGTTGGCGTCTGTGGGGGTTGATATATATGTTTTCTCGGCCTCTAGGGTTTGGTTTTCTATCTCCCTGTCGGCCTGGGATGTCGTTTTTTTAATGTGTGAGATAGCTGATTTGAGGAATCCTCTAATATAGGCCTTGAGCGTGTCCCACTTCAGGGCGGGGTGGGTGTTATCCTTGTGGGCGTCTAGGAATAAGGAGATGTGAAAAGGCATCTGGTCGTCCGATCCAATAAGTTTGAGCCAGAATGGGTGCAGTTTCCATGTGGGCCTTATTTTAATTTGTGGGAATTTTAGGGTTAGCAGTATGGGGCTGTGGTCTGAGATGCCTCTCGGGCAGTGTGTTATGCTTGCGAGATGTATTGCCAGTTCTATGGAGCTAAATATGTAGTCTATTCTTGTCAGTGCGTTGTATCCCGGTGAGTGGCAAGTGTATTCCCGTGTCTCGGGGTGGCGTAGTCGCCAGAGGTCGACCCATCCGACGCTTTCGATTAATTGTCTCAAAGGGGAGTTTGAGGTGGGGGTGGGATTAGAGGATGTGTAGAATTTGTCTTTGATAGGGTCCATTATCATATTAAAATCACCTAGGCACATCACCTCCGCTAATGGATAGTGATGTGCAAACGCAATAGCAGTCTGCAAAATATGGAGATTATTGTGGGGCGGATTGTATATGGATAAGATGACATATGGTTTGGAGTCTATTTCTCCGTATATAAATATGTACCTTCCTTCGGGGTCCCTGCGGGTGGTGATTGGGTTCCAGCGCACTGATTTGTGAATTAGCACCGAGACGCCCCTAGAGGAGGAGGTGTGTAAGGAATGGGAAGTCCACTGGATCCATGGTTTTGACATGGTGTCTGCTTTATCTTTGACAAGGTGGGTCTCTTGTAAGCTAATGATGTGCGGGTTTAGTTGTTTGATATATGCAAATACAGTCCTTCGCTTGAGTGCTGTGCCAAGCCCTCGGACGTTCCAGCTAAGGCATTTTAGGGACGTCATTGTTTACGTGGGTGTAAGATTTAGTCTTTTGTCTGTGATCTTGGGATGGGAGGGGGTTGGTATTGATGTGTGTAAGGGGGGGAATTGTGTTAGCGCCTGCTTGTGGAGGACATTGTTGAAGAGCAAAAACATAACAATTCAAAACATTGAACATTGACATCTCACTAAAATTATACTGTGGTTATCAAAGAAAACAGCAGAACAGAAAAGTTGGGGAAAGGGTAAGGAAGGGGGGGAAGGAGGGGGAGAATAAGAAAAAAGAAAAGACAAAGAAGAAAACAAGAAAACAATTTAGCTTACAATCTAATTAGAAGTAGCAGATGTTCTGTCTTTTTTAGGGGAAGACTTCTGTTGGCCTTTTAGAGGCTTGCGGCTGACCGCTGGGCTCCAACCATAACTTTAGCGGTGTCCCGGTCGTGTTGCACACAGTCTATGCGTCAAAGGAATGTCGGGCATTTGGGTCACAACAAGATTTAAAGTCCCATTAGCTAGTGTTGCGGGGACGTTCATCCTTTTGGTGTTTCAGGGTGCATATCTAGCCACTCCAAGGCCTCTGTGGGAGATTGGAGGAAGATCGCCCTTCCCTGGGCTACGATTCGTAGGCAGGCGGGGTATGCCATTGAGTAGGGAATCTGTCTCTCTTTGAATTTTCGTTTCGCCTCCGTAAAGGTGGCTCTTTGTTTTTGTAGCTCAGCAGAGAAGTCAGGAAATATGGAGATCGTTGTGTTGTTATACTTTAGCGAACCTTTTATTCTGGCTTGACGTAGTGCTGCGTCTCGGTCTCTGCAATTTAGGATCCTTATTAGAAAGGGGCGCGGGGGGGCTCCCGGCTGTGGCGGTTTTGCAGGGACTCGATGGGCTCTTTCTACTGTAAAGTTGGTAGAGAAGGTGTCGTCTCCTAGTAGCGTTTTTAGCCAGGTTTCGGCGAATGTTTCTATATGGGAACCCTCTGATTTTTCAGGTAAGCCTATTATGCGTAAGTTGTTACGACGCGAGCGATTCTCCAGATCGTCTGCTTTGGATTGGCAGAATTCTATAGCTCTTGTTGCCTTTTTGACCGCCGTAGTTAATGGACGCAGTGAGTCTTCTGCGTTGGAGACACGCTCTTCCATTTCCCGCATTCTATCGCGCATATTGTGTAAGTCCTGTCGTAGTAGGGAGACGTCGGATTTGATCTCTTCTATTTTATTAGTAAGAGAAGATTTACAGGTATTGATTGCGTCTAGGAGTTGGCGCATGGTAGGTTCTGCACTTTGCCCTGTTTCGGTTTCAGGCTCTTTCGCCTGGGGGTCGTGTTGCACGCGGGGTGTGATCAGGGGTTTCAGAGCGAGAAAATTCCTTTAGTTTTTCGGTGGCAGAGCCACCTTTCGCGCGTGTACTCATGTTAGAATTCGTTGGGTTGGTATGGCGGGTTATGCGAATTGTCGTTATAGTATAGACTGTGTCAGTATTTGCTTGTAGAGATCAGGGGTCTGTATCTTTGCGTTGTCGTGGGCTACCACACAAAGAGTATTCAGTTGGCTAGATCTTGATAGCGCCCAATTGATTCTAGCCTAGGTCTGGCCGCGGTGGAAGAGGGTGGGGGAATTGCGCCAGTCCGATATGGTGGTCGACCGACCGCGGGATATTACAGTCTACAGGGAATAGGGTATTCCGGTTGTGTTATAGTCCGCCTGGACTGTGTCTGCGTTTGTAAGGAGTCTATTCAGTCCTGAGTGTTGTCCCCCAGCCCCTTGTGAGCAACTTACGGTTTTTTGTTGCCGGCTCCGCAGGTCCGGTCTCGGAAGTGGGTTTTCTTCAGGAGTTAATTCAGGTGGTGTGGTTCGGTGGAGTGGATCGGAGCCGCGCCGAGCCGCAATAATCAAACAAGCTGGGACCGTCGGGTCCACTGCGGCCGGCGCCGGGAGGAAGGAGCGCCGCTTTTAATTTGTAGTGCCTGGGTCAGGTCGGCGTGCGGCCCCCCTCCGGTGCGCGCGGGGCGCCGCGTGTCGGCGTTATGTAGCGGCAGGGGCGTTACAGTGTAGTGGGTCTGGTGAGGCACGAACCCCGGCGGGCTCCGCGGCAGCAGCACGGGCACGGGGGATGTCCCTCGTCGCTTCCCGAGGGGGCGGACGTCCGGCGGCGGCTCGGTCCCGCCTCGGGTGCGACCGGAGACAGGCGCCCAGCAGCGGGGAGCGGGCGGCGAGCCTCGACTCCCGCGGCCGGCCGCGGGCAGGTGATGTCGGGACGGTCGGCGCCGGCAGTCCCTCTATGGCTCCTGCGGCCTTGGTCCGGGTCCGGATGCGGCGCAAGTGGAGCGCCTCGCTCCTCCAGGTAAGGTCTTCTGTTACGGCGGGGGGGATTGCCCTCACCCGGC
The DNA here is from genome assembly GCF_035609145.1 of Eleutherodactylus coqui. NCBI lineage: Eukaryota > Metazoa > Chordata > Amphibia > Anura > Eleutherodactylidae > Eleutherodactylus > Eleutherodactylus coqui. Next base: position 101,179,723 of record NC_089849.1, read on the forward strand.
CCGCGATGCGCGCCGATCTCCGTAGCCCGGAGACAGCGCAGAGGGGCTCCGGTGAGGTTGGAGCGGTGCGGCCGGTTCTGAGCGCCAGCGGGGTCTCCTGCCGGGTGGTAGGTGAGGAGAGGTAGTCCGTTAGGGCTCCGGGTCAGTCAGGCGGCGGGTTGGGGTAGTGAGGATGGCTGCAGACGAAGCGCGGGAAAATTTGGCGTGGTGCTGGTGCCGTCTCCCACTCGCGGCTCTGTTACGGGAGTTAGAGGGCTGCTATCGTTCTCAAACTCGGTCCAGGTTGTCTCTGAGGGTCAGGGAGCCCATTGGTATCGTTTGGGTTGCTCAGGTACTGGTCAGGGCAGGATTTTGGACGGATCTTGTTATCCCCTCTGGGGAGCACCTCTTAGTTGCGACCTTCCATGCTGGTCGCAGGCCACGCCCCAAGGCTTAAATTTTAAGTGACTCTTATCTATTTGAGCAACATCATCTTGTATGCTGCCACCTTCCATGAACATCTAAAGAGGTTGGGACAAGTGTTTACACCTCTACAGACCCATAGTTTGAAAGATAAACCAAAGAAATGTCACTTGTTTAAGAGGAAGATCAAATACCTGGGTCACACAGTATCCAAAGATAAGGTCCTGCCCTCTCAGCATAAAGTAGTAGCTGTATAACCATGACCACCACCAAAGACTTTGCAAGAACTAAGGCCTAGCAGGGTATTACAGATGATTTATCAGACTGCAAAAGTTACGGGCCTTTTGAGTGAACTGCTAAGGGGAAGAGATGGTTTCGCAAAAATTGATCCATCTCATGGGGTAAACTTCAAGAAGACGCATTTCAAGCATTGAAAAAGGCTCTGATCACTACTCCTATCTTAGCATACATGGATTTCGATCAGCCTTTCTTACTGTCTGCTGATGGCAGCATGTAAGGCCTGGAAGCAGTGATAGCTCCTTTAAATTGCTCACTGCTCACCTTGGTCTAAGCAATAACTGAAAAGTTTGCAGAGTACTTGCCAAAATACAAGTTCGAACCGATCCCAAACCATTAGAACATCTGGACACAGCTAAATTGGGAGCACTGGAGCACTATTTCACTATCTGGTAGCAGTCAAAGACATAGAACATGAATGCAGATGCATTATCACAAATAGGAGGATTTGTGAAAATGCATCATGGAGGATGAAGAGACACCCGACTTTCAGAAGTTTCCTTCTATAGTAGTGATACAGTCAGGTGGGAAAGCCTGGTCGCTGATGGCAATATTAGGAAAAATTAATGCTGAATGGAGTAAGGTCTAATGTGAGGACCCGGGACTGTCTCCGGTGAAGTGCTGGGTCACCCAACAAGAAAAACCTGGAAAAAGAAAAGCTCCATCGTAGTCCAGAGATCCTCTCCATACTACAACAGTGAGAACAACTACAAGAAAACAACAATGTCTTGTACTGAAGAGCTCAGTTTCCTATGGACCTGGAGGCACAGTGTTAGGTGGCAATCCTGGAAAGTTAGTGAATGAGAAGCCCACAAGTAAGGAGCTCACTTTGGAACCGATAAGATGTTTCATGGGCTACAATGGTTTATGTATTACCACAGTTAGAAAAGACTGTTAAGG